>NC_079490.1:94149808-94806474 GCF_020520425.1 Spinacia oleracea
TTTCAAAAATCCAATCCAACGGCGTTATAATGCCGGATTTTCGAGTCAAAGTTTCCAAATCCAAGTTCTATGAACAAAAACCTAATTTAAAATGTCCAATTTTGAAGCCCTTACTCAAAACCTTTCAAAATCAAGTTCCAAATCCGACTTTAAAAGCCCAAAACTTATGGCGGCACAATGCCGGATTTCGAGTCCAAAAATCCCAAATTCTTCAATTTCCAAATTTAAAATCTCATCTTCTATTTCAAACTTCTCTTGTCGGATTCCAAATTCCATTGTCAATTCGAGCTCAAGTGTCAAAATTCAATGTTCAAACTACAAAATTCTTATCTACCATCACTTTCAAATACCAATTCCAAAAACGATTCCAATGGGTTGAAAATCCCTAGAAATAATACAAATTCCAAAACATTCCTAATGGGTTGAAATTCCCTTGAAATATTCCAAATTCTATAATGGGTTGAAATTCCCTTGAAATATTCCAAATTCTACAATGGGTTGAAATTCCCTTGATATATTCCAAGTTCTACTGCCGGGTTGAAATTCCCTTGAAATAATACAAGATCCAATTTCATTTCTCATGGGTTGAAAATCCCTAGAAATAAATACAAAATCAAATTTCAAACCCAATGGGTTGAAATTCCCTTGAAATATCACCAGTTCTATTGATGGGTTGAAAATCCCTAGAAATAATACTAATTGGATTTCCAAATCCAACGGGTTGAAATTCCTCTAAAATATTCCAAGAAGGTAGCCTCCACAAAAGAATGAAGCTCCTTTCCAAATATTTCCAACGAGTTGTAAATCCCGATACAAGTACAAATTCCGATACAAATTCCGATACGAGTACAAAATCCATAGGTTAAAATTCCTCTGAAATATTTCCAACAAGTTGCAAACCCCGATACAAGTACAAGATTCAACTAGATTGAAACTCCTCTGAAATATTTCCAATGGGTTGCAAATCCAAAATAAAAGTACAAATCCAATGGTTGAAATTCCTCTAAAATAGTTTCAACGGATTGTAAATCCTGGAACAAATTTCCATATTCAAATGGGTTCAGATTCCCTCCAAAATACTTCAAATACAAATTTTCGAAAGGGTTGAAATCCCCAAAATAGCTGTAAATACAAAATCCAAAATCCCGAGTTTAGTGGAGTGGTGCTTAAAAGTCTTCTAGTTCAAAGCATGTATTTGCATTTGATGTGTCCATTGTCTATGTTTTGAATTGTTATGAGTCGTGTATTCTGCATTTGTTCACCTAAGTGCCCGTCACTGTGTCTAGGCTTCAAGAAACTCTTTGGCTTAGGCAACAAAGGGAGAGGTTGGGTCAAGCTCCACTAGTCCTTGCATCTCCATCAATTTCAAACAACAATGGCAACAGTTGAGCAGTTCCATGAACTCATGGCGGCAGTGGCCAAAATCACCACCATGTTCGAAGAGGTTGATACTCGCTTAAGAGCAGTCAAAACTGAGCATTCTAGGGTAAACATAACAAAGAAAATTGAGGGCTTGGTGAACAAGGTCACCAACAATGAGCACTACTTTGACACCTCTACTAATGATATATTCAACGGGAGGATGAACTTGCCTAAAGAGTTCTCCGCCAATGATATTCGAAAGTTAAACACAATTGACAATCCTAAATACCATCTTCGAAACTTTCAAGCTGTAATGACCATCAAGGGGGTTGATCCTGAACTCTTCCCAGTTGTATTCCCCATGTCACTAGAGCCAGCCTGTCAAAAGTGGTTCTACTCTCTCAAGGACAAAGACACCAATACTTGGGAAGGTGTCTCTCAAGCATTCATGAGCCAACACAAGCCTAACATTGAACTTCAAACAACTCTACGTGAGTTGGAAGTGCTTCGGCAGGACAATCAAGAAGGGTTCACCGCCTACCTCAACAAGTGGAGAAAGGTTGTTTCCTAAATAGTATGAAGGCCTTCAGAGAAGAAGCTGACCAAAACATTCATTGCAAGTCTCCTTCCAAAGTACACGAATCATATGGTCTATTTGGGCCTCGAAACTTTCAAAAGGGCCTACGACATTGGGGTCGATATCGAAAATGACCAAGACAATGAGCTCGGGGCTGACAGTGAAGAGGACCCGTACAATGATGATCAACTCAGTTATGACCCGGCAAGCGAGCCAGAGGAAATTGTGACTAATGGTTCCTAGTTCCAACAATGATGATGACTGAAAAAGCCGCAAGCGCGCAAACTCGAGTCTAGCTCAGGATTCTATGTCCTTTTTAATGTTTTTCTAAGCTTACCCTACAAGTCTAGCACTAGGACCTCCATGTATGAATTTTTAATTTCCATTCAATAACATGAGAATTTACTACCTAACTTGATCGTCTTTACAAAAAAGCATGTGTTAAAATGATCTTTTCAAAAGGGCTCGAAATTTTGCAATTCATTCAAGGCACCGAAGCGCCAGTGATATACGGCAAGCCCAAAACATTCCAAAAGCACCCTTCAAATAAAAACGGGGAATTCAATCCCTCTTTTCAAAATCAACCATACAAAAAGCATCACAAAACAACATTACAAAACTACCTTACAAAAATCCTTTCTATTCAACCTACCTTGCCCTATCCTTGGGACGAGGAGAAGAATTACAACATCAAGTTCAAGAATATAGCGTTCATAATTCAAAGTTGAAAAGTGCAAAAGAAGAAGAGGCACACATACAAGATTCAAAGTTGCCGAAAACTGAAGAGGCAAGCATTCAAGATTCAATTTCCAACAACCAAGTTTCAAAGTTCAAAGTTCAAGGATCGAAGTGCCAGAACCTGACATGGCCATATCCAAGATCAAAGCATCAAAATCAAGCCTGGGGCGAGAACCTGGACCTATATCCCATACATCTATCAAAACCTAGCCTGGTAACAACCCTCCAAAGCTGAATTGAGGTGTCCAATCAAAGGTGTCGAAATCAATTGCAAAATTTCCAAAACCAAGAGTTATGTACGGCCTGATTCCACCATAGATACGTAGGCAACCTCTCGTAGGGCCCAACCACTTCAATTTCAAAGCCCATTTCCAAAATTCAAAAAAAATAATTTCAAAATTCAAACATCAAGAAAAAAAATTCAGATAACTCGCACACGAGGAAAGAATATGATGATTGTGCGCCGCATATGAAGAAAGAACATGATGATTATGCGAAAGACGACCATTCAAAGGTTTTCCAATTCTCATCCCTTAACCATTAGAGCTAGACTGGGGGCTTAAACTCGCATCAGGACCTACCCAGCCTCATGAGCCAATCCATCATGGCTCACCTTTTCAAAATTCAATTTTCCTAACTCCATTTCAAAACTTACATCCAACCTTAGTATCATCAACTGCATTGCACATTTCACACACTTCAGAGCTACGGACATATGACCGCCCTTCATCTAGGACCCTTACATGGAATCCTAAGTTCAAAATCGAGTAAGTGCATATAAATTCAAGATCTAAGGTCTCATTCACTCATGTCTTGTTGGGGGCTTCTGTCACACCCAACGGCGCCAGACGAGCACCATTTGTCCAAGCACATCACGGATCTTTCAAAGCAAAGAAAATTCAAAGCATTCGAAGCGTCAAAACCGCATGAGTCAAAGATTTCCAAGTTTAAGTGACAACTCATCACAACCTTTCTTTGTTGTCTCAAAGCGACTGTGTATCGGGTTTTTACTCCCATCAAACATCTTGCTCTTAGATACATTAGCACACACATTCAATGTTCAATCTTCAAAGTTTGTCAAATTATAAGTCTTCCAAGTTTCGAGTCCAAGTCAGTCAAAGGGCATTTCAAAAATCATGCATGAGTCAAGTTCAAGTCCTAGATCGGAGTCTTAAGTCGAGTCAACATTTGCATCCACAAGAGTCGAATATACTTTGACTTACGCTTTTTTCTAACCTAAAAACCCCAGTCAAAGTGGGGGCTTATAGTGAGATAACATGTCCATCATGTCTCCAAAAAATGGGGCAAATTTTTTCATGCCAATTTTTTTTTCAGTTTGCATGCAAACATTTAGCCTCAAATTTCAATTCACACACAACGCATACCTGTTCAATTTAAACCTTACATGAAAAAAAAACCACACAACAAATATCCGAGCCTTTTCCAAGTACAAGATCAAAATTTCAAACCCTACAAATACAAAGTACAAAAACCTTTCAAGCCTTTTCAAATTTCAAACCTTTTTCCAAACCCATTTCGAAAATACAATATCCAAGAGCAATACAAATATCCAAAGAATCCGATATCCAAATGCAAAAGCTTCAAAACCCTAAGGCAAAGCTATGATCTCGCTATCTTGCAGGATTTGTACAAGTAAAAAGCCATTGAGAGCCTCTTCAAATACAAAAAGGTAGTTCGTAGCCTATTCAGGTACAAAAGGCTATTCATAGCCTCTTCAATGCCAAGGATATTCAGAGCCTCTCCAAATACAAAAAGGCTATTCAGAGCCTATTCAAGTATAAAAAGGCTATCCAGAGCCTCTTCAATGCCAAGGCTGTTTAGAGCCTCTTCAAATGTAAAAAGGTTGTTTAAAGCCTCTTCAAGTACAAAAGGCTATTAAGAGCTTATGTTCAAGAGGCTACGCGGAGCCTACCTTAAAGATTGACTATCTAGAGTCAATGCAACCTATGGTAATCCTAAGCCTAGTTCGAAATCAAGAGCACCATCATCCCCGACAGAAGGGTCACAGATGTACAAAGCCGACTAGCATAGTCAATTCAATATAGAATATCCTAAGTCTATACAAAGCAATCCTAACATCCCCAATGGCAGTACAAGTTTAGCCAGGGACTTCTATTGCAAAAGACTATTCAAAGACAACATCAACGCCTAGGCTATCCATGCCTAAGCTAGCATTCAAATTCTACACCAACGTTTAGGCTATTCAAGCCTATTCTTATACAAGACCCATAAAGGTCCCCAGTGAAGTAGCCATCTACAAGGTCTAAGTACAAGATTCAAAGTACGCGCGAAGATTCTAAATTCAAGTTCTATAATCTCTAACCGAGCAAGGCATCTACAGTTCCCAAGTACAAAATTAAAGGTACAAACTTCAAAGGCTCAAGTTCTAAAAACATCCACAAGGTTCAACAGTTCAAACCTCAAAAGGGCTAATATACATTCTTCAATACAACAATCCCAGCGGACCCAAGCTCCAGGAAGTTCAAAAGTGCAAAGCATTTTTAAGCCTCATACTCCCAGCCGACCCAAGCTCCGGGAAAGTCCAAAGAAATTCAAAATCCAAAGAGTCAGTTAAAAATTCTTTCCCCAGGTGATACGTTCCTCAGCGGATCAAGCCTTAGACGACACTTCAAGCACGTACGAAAACCTAGCGGATTCACTCCGGGTATCCAAAATTCAAGATTCAAAATTTCAAAGTACAAAATTCAAAATGTGAGATTCAAAATTTTCGATGCCAAGCTCCGTTCTAAGTCAAAGGCGGAAAATCAATACAATCTATACAAAGATCAGATTCGTCAAGCCGCACAGAGGTAGACTCTATCCTTTTTCTAACGCTTGTCTTATAGCAGGTACCGACGTACTAAGAATGGTCTTGATTACAGAGCATCTTGACCATTCTCCATCCCTTTCGAAATACTTTGACTTGCGCTTTCCTAACCGAAAGCTTAATCAAAGTGGGGGCTTCTGTAGACACCAAATTTGTGTCTCCCCTAGAGTCCAATGATGATACCTCCAATAGATTTTGGCGATTTATTTCCAAGTACAAGCGACCAGTTGCAAAGGACATAATTCAATTCAACTCTGAACTTTCGTTCAAAATTCAAGTACAAATCTCAAAGCAAACACAATTCAAATCCAATCACATTCTAAATCCAAAAATCCAACTCCAATTCATAATTCAAATACACAAAATTCCCAAGTTCAATTTCTATTCCGAACTTCCAATTCAAAGATACAAACCTTGGGCCCAAATCCTAACCTCAGGTTCCAATTCAGTCCTAAACACATTTCCAAAATACAATTTCAAAATCAAAGTTCAATTTCAAGAAAATGATGCCACCGTCATTCTCTGTGGCACTTTTCCACTCAAAATCATATAAGGAAAGTCAAATTCGATTGCCGACCCCAAAACCGAGCATTTCGAGCGTCGACCTGTAAAACCGGGCGAAACCCGTACAAATCAGAATTCTCAAGAAGCTTCCTCAAAAATATCTCTTTTAAATACATAAATATCCATGCCTTAACCTCCAACCAAAAGGACGGATAAGGTACACAGAGCATCTTTTGCTAACCGCCAAAACGCGCAAAAGGGAAAAAGTGGCGCGCTGGCATGTACCAGCTGTCCTGTGCCACGTGTACCTGCGCCTGGCGCAAGGCCAACGCCTGTCTCTGATGTTCCCTAATCTCAGAAATGTTTCCTATAAATAACCCCATTTTTCCACGAACAAAAGGGGCAAGAATCATTCAAGTCTGAGCAGCGAAGCTTTGCCTATTTCAAAACTCTCTAAAATCCAATCTTTAAATTCTTCAATATTCAAGCTTCAAATCTATCAACATTCAACTAAAATCTCTACAAAATACTCTCATACAAACACTATTCAAATAAAAGTTCAATGTTCTAAAGTCCTAAACAATTTGGGAGTCCAATCTTGGAAATCAATCAACACCTAAATCTAGGTAAATTTTCGAGGACTCTTCAGATCCAATTTACTACCTTTCTCATTTTAAGTTTACTAATCCTATAATTTTCTTGTGATGTTAATACTCACTAGAATTAGGAAATTCCTCAAAAGGAGTAATCTTTGAGGGGATTTCATACTTGAACCCCCCCTCGAATGATCTTCCAAACTCCATTTACAAATTTCAAGTTTCAATATTGATGTGGCCTAAACTAAAAGGTGACATATGGCGTTCTTATGATAGCTCGAAAGGCAGGCCCAACTCAGAAAGGCACCCTTTGCCCTATAAGGCATTTTCTAAACAGACACATGTCCTGATGTGGTCTTGGTGTATCACCACAATGGGCCATATAACCTGAGTGGCCAACTCAAGCCTACCCCAAATTCATACAGGCCTTGGGTTCATTACTTAGGCTCAAGAGGTCCACTTGCTTGGTAAAAATGCCAAGTTATCCCTGATTAAAGCCCAAACTTAAGGGGTCTATCAGGTCTAATCAAACCTCCTACTATTGGACACGTGTTCCAATCTCTGAGAACATCCAATCCTGCAGCTAGGGTTATGGGATCAATTCCCAAGAAACTCTAGCCCTACAAATAGTTCAGATCCCAAGGTAAAAGGGGCATTCAATTCATTCCCACCTACCTTAAACTATCTTTGCTATGCCTTCTCTCTAAAATTTACTTCTCTCTCTAGCCTATACTTACTTAGGCATCGGAGGGAATATTCTTACGGGAATATTCTTGTTTTGTAGGTTGCAGGAAGGTCGTGCCAGCGCATACTTGATACCTCCGAGGAACGCGTGACACGTCATCACCACAAAAGACCCCACAACATTTGCCGCCGTCTGTGGAGAGGTATAATATCATGGCCGAACCGCAATCTGAAGGTGAAGAATACAATGGTGAATCAGGGGAGCGACGACCCCGAGAAAGAAGTCAACACCATATAGAGGAAGCAAATCGAGTCGCCAATGCTGGAAGCACACCGCGCCGAGTCCAAGGTAATTGTTGAGGAGGAACCAGACGTCGAGGCACCTCCACCAGGCGGTCATCTAAGTCCCAGCGGCAGGGACGCCGTGCTGGATGAAAATTTGGACTTGCCCGTCTCGGTAGGATCGCTGCGTGAAATCCAAGCAAGGTTCCAACAACAAATGAACCACGTTGCAGGATGAAATACGAAGGAACTTGTTGATCTATAACACTGAAAGGACGGCTCCGCAAAGGCCTCTCAGCCTAGGCGTCAATCGGATAAACAAGATGCCGCTCAGATCCAACGTCTGGAGAGCAGGAGAAAGTTCCCATCCCCAAGCTAGCCGAGGAGCCAGTCCTTTGGCAGAACGCTTAGAGATTGACCGCGACCATCAAGCTTTTCCGCCTCGGCGTGAGCAGGCCACACGACAACCTTCCCGAGTAAATCCACCGGCCATTATGCGGCCACCCTCGAGACGACAAGAGAACTATGAAGCCGAATCTGAATTATCTAACATTGGATCCACTCCGGTTACGGAAGATCCTCCATTCTACCCCTCCACTTGAGGACAAACTCAGATGACACCAAACAGAGTGAGCATGCGTACTCATATGGTCTCAACCCATCTTGAACCAACTTATCATATCCACCAAGGATTGAATAACTTGACGCTGAGACACATCACTCCCTTCTCTGATGTCATAACGAACGCCCCGAAAGAACCTAAAGTCAAAACTCCTACCATTGAAGCTTATGACGGTACTACAGACCCAGACATGCACCTAGTTGCATACCGTCACCACATGTATGTTCAGGGAACCAATGATGCCATTTGGTGCAAATACTTCCCAGCTACCCTTAAAGGAGTAGCATCCAAATGGTTTGAACAGCTGCCCCCAAGATCAATTGCTTCCTTTAACAAGCTGCAAACCTTATTTTTCACCAGGTTCATGGCATATAAGGAAGAAGGGAAAACAAGCATGCACTTGGGACACATTCAACAAGGGAAAGACGAGTCTTTGTGAAGCTATGTTAAACGTTTCAATCTGGAAGCAGGAAAGATCCCAGATCTGCCTAATGGCGTCTACTTCTAGAATTTTATCAAAGGCCTGAAGAAGGGATCATTCAAGTTTGACTTGGTTAAGAAAAGCGTGCGAACGATGGCAGAAGTCTTGGACGAGGCCGAAGCCTTTATTCATGCAACAGAGATATGCAGTGGGTCAAAGGATGGAAAGGCTGGAGAGGCGACAGACTCCTCGGGGAAGAAAGAGAAGATGGACAGGAAAGTCCCACGAGTAAATGGTACTTAGGCTCTTTCGAAAGAACACGATACCAATTCTCCCGGGTAAAAGAGAGGACGGCCGCAAGAGAGAGAATATTTTGGATACAATACAGACCTTCTCACAATCCTAGTGGACGTAGGGACCAGGTTCGACCTTGAACGACCCTTTCCAATGAAGTCTCCTGCTGAAAGTCGAGATCCTAAGCTGTATTGCGAGTTCCACGAAGATATAGGTCATGACACCAAGGATTGCAGAAGCCTGAAGAGAGCCCTGGATGGCCTAGCTTCCAAGGGGCACCTGAAGAACTATCTGCAAAGAAGCACTCACGACACGGGAAAAAACCAGTACAAGAAAAACAAGTCACCTGTCTCTGCTACAGAAGAAAATCACAGCAAAGGGGGATTTGTATCCGTCATATCAGGAGGACCAGCTGCTGGAGGACCCACCATGAGGGGACAGAAAGATTATGCCCGCCGTCTAGGTCAAGTAAAGTTATCGGGGAAGTCACCAGTGGACCCATTCCCTCGGATAGAAATATGTGAATCAGATGGAGGACGTGTAGCCACTCCGCATGACGACCCTCTCGTGGTCGAGATCAAAATATCTAACATGAGAGTAAAGCGCATCTTGATAGATACAAGAAGTTCATCGGATATAATGAGCATGGAGTTCCTAAGCCGCCTAGCTCATGACCCTAAGACCATCGAGAGCATCCACTACCCTATCATTGGCTTTGGAGGAAGCATCATACACCCGGTGGGCGTCATCAACTTGCCAGTACGGATAGGAGGACGTAAGGATGGACAAAAGATGGGTGTGGACTTCCTAATCGTCAAAGACTTGACGGCTTACAATGTCATTTTGCGACGTCCCACTTTGAACAAGATAAAAGTAGTGGTCGTCACCCATCTCATACTCCTGAAGTATGTGTGTGACGAGAGAGCAATCGGGACTATACATGGATATCAACAGCAAGCAAGAGACTGCTACGTCACAACTCTTAACTCGTCAGCATGGAGGAAAGACCCAGCCGGGATCAAAGGCAAGAGAAAGTATGAAGAAGAACCACCAACAGCCAGCGAGAGTATCCCAGTTAAGATAGAGAAAAGTGGCTACGGAATAGAATTCCAATAGACTAGTCAGAGTACTTTATGTAATGTGCGCCTACAAAACGGCCTAACAATTATGTAAGAGCCAACAAAACGGCATGTAATGTGCGCCTACCAAACGGCCAATCTACTTTTGCTGCTTAGCTAAATATGAACTCTATGATAATATTCTTCCTATCAAAACTCTGATACTCTTATTATCATTATGACCTAACAAGCCACACGTCGCACAAAGAACTCTAAATCATATAAAAACGCAAAAATTGTCTCAATTAAAGTAGTCACTCAACATCAACGCCTTCTCACTAGATGGCGTCACAAATGACTAATTGAACGACGACCTGAGAAGTGGCCAAGATTAATTAGCCATAATAAAGACGTAAAAACACAAAAATTGACTCAATAAAAGCAGTCATTCAATATTGACGCCTTCTCATTTGATGGGGTAACAAAAGACTAATCGGTTGACGGCCTAACGAGTGGCCAAGATTAGCGCCCCAAATTAGGCTAATCACCTAAACCACTGGGGTAACCGTCCACAATTGGGCAAAGAAAACTTGTTCCTGAAAAAGTCAGTACAAAACTGAGATGGAATAAAAACATGTGTGCACAGAAGGCACAAAACATTCATACATGCGCAAAAGGCGCAACAAACCCAAATAAAAGAATGCCCGAAGGCATCAATGTTTTTACAAGCGCCTACGGCGCCACAGAAACCAACAGTAAAATACAAAAACTTACGGACAAGGGGCCGTCGAGCTACCATTCCGGACGTCTTGATCTTCTGGGGAGTTCACCTCCTCTTCCTCCACGTCCTCATCCTCCCCGTGACTAACAAACTCGGGGGGATCGAGCCCAAGGCGCTGAGCGGCCTTGACAACCATCTGGTACGAGATCCGGCGTCTAAACCAGGAAAAGTCTTTCCCGTCCATCGCCTGATCCTAGGCCCTCCGAGCACTCTCCAAAATGGCCTGCTCCCCAAGCTTGAAGAAACTGGCGGCTTCTCCCCGAATAGCTTCAACCTCAGCTTGGGTGGCCTTGAGCTTCTTCTCTAAGGCGTCCACCTTGGTAGAGAAGTTGGTAACTCAGCTCGCTTCGAGACGGAAGCATACCCGGTCCTAAGAACAGTCAGCTTTCCCTCATGCTCCATCAGCTTCTTCTAATAGTTCTGGGCATCCTCCTCAGCCTTTCTGAGAACAGCAGTCTCAGACCTGATGGCTACATCCGCGTCCTCATTTATCATTTTTGCCATGTTCTCGGCATACTGCTCATGATTCTCGATTCGGTCCTTCTGGTTCAACATCTCTTGGTGCATGTCGAAGCGGTACTGCCTGCTCGCGGCACATCGGATAAAGAGCTGCCAAAAATAAGAACAGGCTTAAGTCATCCCAAAACATTGAAAAGGAGCAGGGCTAAAAAGAGTTTGAAAAAAAATTAATAGAGTACTCACGTCAAGCACAAGGGACTGCATGGCTCTGAAGAACCCTTCGTCAATCCCAGGAAAAGAGTTCACATACTCCTTGGGAATAGCCGCGTAGATGGTGGAAAGAATTTTTTCCTTTTCCTCCGAGCTAAAACCACCTAACGGAGGAATTTGCGCTACCTCGGCCAGCTTCATCCGCTCGAAGATACCACCTAGGCCAACATTTTTATAAGGTGTTTTTCCGTCGTTGAATAGAAATTCACCTCATCAAACAAAATTTATAAAACACCTAACTAACCGGCTATATGGACTATAGCGGCAAGTATAGGGATCGTCCCATAGGAATGGATATGTTTTACTATTCAATCTATGCGTTCGCAAGCTAGTTCGAATGGAGTTTGAGTTTTTGAATTGATCTAATCAAAGCTTGAAAATCAAACAAATAAAGAAATTCTAGAGATTTCGGGAATCGGCAATGGAAATCGAATCAAAGAAATAACAAGGTCAAGTCATTCATGAATATGCAACGACGTAGCACATAGAGGAATGAAACCGAATGACGTGCTCGCCACCTCTCGGATGGAGCACGCGAAGAAACCTAGCCTATGGAAGAGCTTTCGCCTAATCCTAAACTAGATAAGCTTGCATATAATAGGAACAATCATTCACTTGCACAAATTAGGATCACAATGTCTTGCCAAACCTAATCATACATTTCAATCTAATCCAATCAATTAGCATTCGCGACTACTACTCAATTGGTCATGGAAATCCTATCACTAAATCACATTTAATCACAACATCAATCATGAATTTTTCTAAAATTTCCCCAAATTCAATGCCAAAGCTTCATCCCTAACCTCTAGACTAAACTACTCAATTAGCATGATTAACATCAACATTAAACTAACATTAATCATAATCATGAAACTAATTGAATTAATAAAGCTAAATGAAACAAAGGAAATCAGAAAATTCAAACCACAAAAATTGGGGAAAAACTAAGAACATTCAAAATTTGAAACTAATCCTAGGATTAAAGCATGAAATCAAAGCATAAACAAAATTAATGAAGCAATTAAAGAATTAAAGAACAAATCAAAAAGAAAAGTAGAATTATACCTTGAATTGAAGAATTTGCATCAAACTTTGAAGAACAAAATGAAGAACAAAACTCAAGAGAAAGAGAAAAAGAAATCTGAAAATGATGATTGAATTGAATTTAGAATCAAGAATTTGAGGCTAAGAATCCTTAATCCTAATCTCCAATCTAATCCCTAAACTAATTCTAGAGAGAGAATTCTAAGAAGCCTAAGAGAATTCTAATTAAGCCTTGCTGTGATTTTCGTTTTTATAATAGCCGCCCCGCGTTCCAATTCGGTCGCACAAAGGGTGTTGTGTGGTCGCACAGATTATGTGCGATCGAACAGGGACAAGCATTCGGTCGCACGCCCATTTCAGGCCATTGTGATCTCTAAACTGCAGTTCATTGGACCGCACAGGCCTGACCACTTGATCGCACAGCAAGGATTCGAGCGCACATAACAGATTCGATCGCATAGAATGGCAGCTGCGAGGTTGCTGCGCCCACAGTTGTTGTTCTGCTGCGTGTTCTGCTGCGTGCTGTGCCTTGGCTCTTGCTCGTATTGCTGTGGCTGCATTGCTTATTCATTGCAGCTATAACACTTGCTTATTCTTGCTACTATCTTAGAGCGACAAGGCTGAATCAAGGCTGCTGTACTGATATGAACAATAGCTGAAAGTGTGCACAGCAACATCAACTATGTTGTATGTTTGTACGTGTACAGAGGCTGCTGTGAGTGTTGATGTGAGTGTTGCTGTGGCTGCAAGGTTGCTGCTCGTGTACAACAGCTATGGATGTTGTTGCTATGGTCTGTTGTTGCACAAAGATGCCACGTCGCTGCACAATGCAGTATCGTATAACACACAAGAAAATCGTCAAGCATGTTATTAAAAATCGAAAACATTATTATTAATTCATTTAACATTTTTGCAAATCGTGAAGCATATAACTCGTCGACAAGCATAATGACACGATATTAACACGTTAATACTCAAAACGAACCTTACGCAACGAGAATGCGCGCAAAAGGCATATTTAGAGCAAAAACGACTAAAATATGCGCAAGACGAGAAAATGTAACAATTAATGCAAAAATGAGATAAACGAACTAAAAACGATAAAACTAAACGAAAATAATAATAAAATTCTAATAAAACGAACTAAAATCCTAAGCTAAGAGCGACATAAATGTCGCTCATCAAACTCCCCCAAGCTAACCCTTTGCTTGTCCTCAAGCAAAGCTACAATGAGAAACGGGGAGGAGAATGAGCTTAATGATTCAAAATCAAAATTACGAAAATAAGAACTAAAAGAATGCACACTAACTCACTTTCGTAGGAATCACGGTTGCATTTAAGCGTGCAACAAGCTCTTTGAACCACACAATAGCTCATGAGGGCGAGTGGGATCTCGCAAGGGTTTCCAAAGAGAAACACCCATAACTCTTCCAAAAATTTGAATCAAGGCAAGACCTAAAAATGAAAAACAAACCAAGAAAAAGAAAGAAAAGAAAAGAAAAAGAAAAGAAAGGAAAGGAAAAGAAAGAAAAAGAAAAAAGAAAAAAGAAAAACGAAACTACAAAACTGAAGATAAGGGCCTTTATTATGGAAAGAGCACAAGAGAATGCTAATATTACTAACTAAATAAAAAAATGCACCCTAACCAATGTCCTAAATCGAGTGAAAGATTCGAGCGTCAAGCAAAGCGAACTAAGGGCAAGCACTAATTAATTCCCCTTCAACCGAGCATACCACGTCAAATCTCTAGATCCTATCCACCCTTGAGAGTAGCGTCCCGAGATGCCGCGAAGGCGCCGGAAAACAAGATTAGGCTACCCGACATCTTAACATGACAATCCCATTCCATAAACTTGACGAAATCCTCCCTCCACCGTCAATGACTCAACTTAAAAGGGTCAAGAGGACTTTTTAGGGTGGAACGTAGGCTAGGGGTAAGGCGTGGAACAAATTTGGTAATTTAATGCTCATACCTAAAGTGAAGCGCAATGATAGAACTCAACTCAAGCATATCGAACCAAAAACAAACTCATACCACTTATTTGGGGTACCCCTAAGCTTATTCAACAACTATTCTAAACTACAACTCTTTTTGCACTTTTTTTGATTTGATTTTATCTTTTTTTGTGTTTCAAATGAAACTTTTTTCATTGCCTTGTTTTTCTCTATTTTTGTCTTTTTTTTAAAACTTTTGCTTTTTCTTATTTATTCACTATATAAAACATACTTCCCAAACTTTGCCATTCATACCAATAAACATCATTCCTCAAATATGCATAATCATTCAAAACTATCAAGCATCATAACACAAAGCTTCACTATCACTTCTAACGGTGAAAATAAAACAAAGGCTATTAGGCTTGTAATGTGCTCATAAGAAATGAAGGGGCAAGGCTCAAATGGCTAGCAAGGGGGAAAATGTAAGCAAAAATATATGAGAAAAATAGAAAATAAAGTCCTAGAGTAAAAAGAAAAATAGTCACCGAAAGAAATGCCTCTATCGTCCCCTAAAGTAGTTCGGTCGCGGTCTCGGGAAGGAAATAGTCAAATTCGGGAAGTAAGAAAGTCAATGCCAAGTATCCATGCCACTCAATATATGTATATGTGTTTGGGCTAATTTGAACATGAACCTCACATGGGAGCAAATACCACTCTCTCCGGTTTCAAGTCACTAGAGAGATCGACACCATCTTACCACAAGCCAAGGGTTCAAGACGCATGCTACCCAAAGTTCAACCAACTTTCTTAACACCTAAATCCTAGATTCGACCCAAGAAATTAAAAACCGTGCAAACATCTACCAATTAGGAGTAAAAGCATTCTAGTCTACAAGTTCCAATTTTATTTGCCCAAATCAAGAATAATGCCTAAAAACTAGAAAAAACTTGCCTTGACAAAGATCGAAAAGGAAAAAGAAAGACATAAAAAAGAGAAAGAAAATAAGGAAAAGAAAATGAAAATAATGAAAATATTTACAAAATCAATGAAACTAATCAAGAAGTAGGCACAAAATCCAAAATATGCACAAAATTAAGCAATCCATCACACGGAGATCAAAGTAGCAAACAATAGAATCTCCCCCCAAGCTCGAATTAGGCCATGTCCTCAAGGCCTAAAACGAAACTAGGAGGGGCACAGCTACCCATCCAACCAATGCCCCGCAATAAAGATGCCCAACCCAAATAATGCATGTGGGTTAGAAGGATATTACCGGTGATGACGTGGGAGCAAGCCCCGCAAAGAACCGTAATAACGAACGAACTCACCAAGAAGAATAGCCGGACATGGCAAAGATGGATGCAAAGATTTCCACATCAAGAAATCTTGAGCCACAAAAACCTCAAAAATCAAGAAAAATTAGTATACATGGGCCAAGTGGCCAACACCCACGGGTTTCCTCCCGAGAAGCGCTCTTTTTACGTCATTAGCTTGACGCCTCTTATCCCTAGTAAATACCCCGACAACGATCGCAATAGTTTGTCATATGCAATGGCAAACATATCCAATAGTAACAAGTAGGCAAGAGTCAAATGAGATGCAAGCATAAAGTAGAATGCAACTCTATGCCTACAAGGGGTGGGGAACCAAAAATAAGAAAAATCAAAATGAAAAACAAAAGAAATACTCCCTTCTTCATGCTCCTTTGGTGAAGGAGAATCATTAGGATCAATAGAGGAAAAAGAATCCTCAAGCGGTGGGAGTCTTGACAAAAAGGGAAAAGAAATGGGAAATGAAGGATAAATGTTGAGTTTCTTCTTTCGGAAAGGGGAATGAGGGAAGGGAGTGGGAACAAAAGATTCACAAACAACTTCGCTCACATCACATAAAGCACAAGAAATCTCAACATAAGATCCTTCATTCACTTTAAAATCTTTTTGGTTGGCACATTCACTCTTTTCCTCAATTTGAATCGATTTAAGCACTTTAAGGCAAAATGGAGCAAATAAATTTTCATCACCATCATCGAGGCATTCACTCAAAGAGGAAGGAGTAGGAACAAACTCTCCAATACTCAACTCCTCAATGTCATGCATCATAGGTGGCAATGTAGCCTCAAACTCATCTCTTCTCCATGAAACTTCCTAATAGATTCTTGCAATAGGTTAGAAATTCCCAAAAAGCCTTTTACAACTTGTTGGGACATGACCTCAAATGAATTTAAACTAGAATCTATTCCTTGCTCTTCTTGAATTTCAAGATACTTCATGAGGAGAAGCCTCTCAAACAATGATTTTGGATATTCAAATTCCAAAGCGCTTAGGAAATTGTCATGGAGAAAGAGAAGATCATCAAGTGAAATTGACTCATCATCTTGAGAAACAACGGAATTTGCCATTTTTTTTTACTTTCAAAGAAAAAGAAAATGAAAAATAAACTAGACTAGCGAACTAGAATGAAGAATCAAACAATGATGCCATTCCCCGGCAACGACGCCATTTTGTTAGGGTGTTTTTCCGCCGTTGAATAGAAATTCACCTCATTAAACATAATTTATAAAACACCTAACTAACCGGCTATATGGACTATAGCGGCAAGTATAGGGATCGTCCCATAGGAATGGATATGTTTGACTATTCAATCTATGCGTTCGCAAGCTAGTTCGAATGGAGTTTGAGTTTTTGAATTAATCTAATCAAAGCTAGAAAAGCAAACAAATAAAGAAATTCTAGAGATTTCGGGAATCGGCAATGGAAATCGAATCAAAGAAATAACAAGGTCAAGACATTCATGAATATGCAACGACATAGCACATAGGGGAATGAAACCGAATGACGTGCTCGCCACCTCTCGGATGGAGCACGCGAAGAAACCTAGCCTATGGAAGAGCTTTCGCCTAATCCTAAACTAGATAAGCTTGCATATAATAGGAACAATCATTCCCTTGCACAAATTAGGCTCACAATGTCTTGCCAAACCTAATCATACATTCCAATCTAATCCAATCAATTAGCATTCGCGACTACTACTCAATTGGTCATGGAAATCCTATCACTAAATCAGATTTAATCACAACATCAATCATGAATTTTCTTAAAATTTCCCCAAATTCAATGCCAAAGCTTCATCCCTAACCTCTAGACTAAACTACTCAATTAGCATGATTAACATCAACATTAAACTAACATTAGTCCTAATCATGTAACTAATTTAATTAATGAACCTAATTGAAACAAAGGAAATCAGAAAATTCAAACCACAAAAATTGGGGAAAAACTAAGAACATTCAAAATTTGAAACTAATCCTAGAATTCAAGCATGAAATCAAAGCATAAACGAAATTAATGACGCAATTAAAGAATTAAAGAACAAATCAAAAAGAAAAGTAGAATTATACCTTGAATTGAAGAATTTGCATCAAACTTTGAAGAACAAAATGAAGAACAAAACTCAAGAGAAAGAGAAAAAGAAATCTGAAAATGATGATTGAATTGAATTTAGAATCAAGATTTTGAGGCTAAGAATCCTTAATCCTAATCTCCAATCTAATCCCTAAACTAATTCTAGAGAGAGAATTCTAAGCTAAGCCTAAGAGAAATGAAAATTAGGTAATGAAAAGCCTAATTAAGCCTTGCTGCGATTTTCGTTTTTATAATAGCAGCCCCGCGTTCCAATTCGGTCGCACAAAGGGTGTTGTGTGGTTGCACAGATTATGTGCGGTCGAACAGGGACAAGCATTCGGTCGCACGCCCATTTCAGGCCATTCTGATCTCAAAACTGCAGTTCATTCGACCGCACAGGCCTGACCACTCGATCGCACATCAAGGATTCGAGCGCACAGAACAGATTCGATCACACAGAATGGCAACTGCGAGGTTGCTGCACCCACAGTTGCTGTTCTGCTGCGTGTTCTGCTGCGTGATGTGCCTTGGCTCTTGCTCGTATTGTTGTGGCTGCATTCCTTGTTCATTGCAGCTATAAAACTTGCTTATTCTTGCTGCTATCATGGAGCTACAAGGCTGAATCAAGGCTGCTTTACTGAGATGAACAATAGCTGAAAGTGTGCACAACAACAACAACTATGTTGTGTGTTTGTACGTGTACAGAGGATGCTGTGAGTGTTGCTGTGGCTGCAAGGTTGCTGCTCGTGTACAACAACTTTGGATGTTGTTGCAATGGTGTGTTGTTGCACAAAGATGCCACGTCGCTGCACAATGCAAAGTATCGTATAGCACACAAGAAAATCGTCAAGCATGTTATTAAAAATCGAAAACATTATTATTAATTCGTTTAACTTTTTTGCAAATCGTGAAGCATATAACTCGTCGACAAGCATAATGACACGATATTAACACGTTAATACTCAAAACGAACCTTACGCAACGAGAATGCGCGCAAAAGGCATATTTAGAGCAAAAATGACTAAAATATGCGCAAGACGAGAAAATGTAACGATTAATGCAAAAATGCGATAAACGAACTAAAAACGATAAAACTAAGAGAAAATTATAATAAAATGCTAATAAAACGAACTAAAATCCTAAGTTAAGAGCGACATAAATGTCGCTCATCACATGTACACATTAATAAAATAATAAATTACAAAGTTAACAAGTCGTCCTAACTATTACGGAGTTTACCGGCTGGCGAAGCAGGCGGGGGCATCGACGCGTCCCCAGCAAGAGAAGGGTCTCTGGACTCCCTGCTCACCTTCTCCCTAGACGAGGAAACAGCGGCACGGTCAGCAGCACGACCGATATCCGCAGCCGCCTTAGTAGAAGACTCCTTGGCCACTGAACCACCCTCATCAGCCACTAGGGGAGACATCTCCTTTGGTACAGGAGGAAGATATTCCACTTGTAGAACAAAAGCCCCCACTCCCCCAACCGGAGTAGCCGACGGCTTCGTTCTGGGGGTCACTGCAGCATCGGTACTGCTCAGCTTCTTGAAGAAGGGACGCTTGGGTTTAGGGGCTGCCGAGGAGGGGGTAGGATGTTTCCCCGTAACAGATGAAGTAGGCCCCTGAAAACGAAAAGATAAAAAACCAGCATAAACCCCAAAACTTAAGAGCACGTACAAATAAATAGAGAGTACCTTAGGGAGGTCACCAGAAGCCGCCTCATCTGACTTCTTTGAGGATTCCTTCCTCTTTGCCTCCACGGCTTTGAGAACGTCGTCCGTATACACCTGGGACAACCATGCAGGCATCTCCACCAATCCCTTGTCTTCTGGGGACAGACGATCCATAGCAGAGTCTACACAAGCCAAGGAGATTAGTGAAGAACAAGAAAAACAACGTTATTAACGAAAATAAATTAAACATAATACAACCTCTACGTAAATAAGGGCAAAGACCAACGGCCGCAAGGAAGACCATATTGGTGAACTGTCCCACATGGGGAAGCCAACTGTTAGGTACCCATGCGTGACTCTTTGCAGACAGCCGATACATCTTGGCCTGAAACAAAGGCTTTACAAGCCTCAATTCCTTCGAAAGAAGGCGAGGATAGGCGCGGTCTATAATTCCAGCGAGAAAGACGCTCTGAGAGGGAAAGATCCTCCATTCGAATAATGGAACACTTGGTTCTCCACCGTACCCAGCTAGATGAGTTACCTACTACTGTCTTATAACCTCGCCGACTATATAGGGTAAACCACCCCTGAGGAGAGCGAGAAGAAGGAGCGATATCTACGGGTCTAACGAAAGAAGGAAAGAAAGGGGTGACATTACTTAATGCACATTTGGCAATATAACCAAAAACATTTGCCCAAGAATTAGGGGTCAGCTGGGCCAGGCCTATGTCAAAACCATCCAAGACGTCCATTACAAAAGGGTGTAAGGGAAACCTAAGGCTTAATCGGAAGGCGGCCGTATAGACAGCAACTTCTCCCGAAGAAAGACTGTCTACGGTACTAAAAGAACGAGGGCACTTAAAGCTAAAACCACGAGGTAAGAGCAAGAAACGCTCAAAATCACGTCCTTGCTCCTTTAGGTACCTCAAACATTTCCTACTTGGGAGGATGTCAGAAGCAAACAAGTCCACGTCCTCTTTTCCACGAACCATAGAAGGAAGATACTTGGCAAATTCTTCGTCCGAAGAACTGGAAGAATCGTCCTCGAAATCCTCACGTGGGACACGAGGACGACAAGCCACACTCTTTCTTCTCCTTGAAGAACGAGCCGCCATGGCACCAGCGTCTCCCGAATGATGTGAGGAACTAACTCCTCCCCTATTTCCTGGGCGGGTTCGAAAAGGGAGCCCTGCTGTCCCTCTCTCGGGGTGCTGCCCATGCACCCACATTGGCCCTCTGTTTAATACGTGCCATGCCGCCCTACATTACGAACAAGACGTCCGACTTAAGAAAGGAAGAAAAAGAAAAAAGCAAAAACGCCGTCCAGATAAAAGAGGAGCGCGACAATCGACAAAAAGTCTCCCCAAGAAATAGAAGCACCAAAAGAACTTTAAATACATAAACAAATGAAGAAACAGAAAACTAACAGGAACACGTACTAGTAAGTAATCAAACTGCTGAACTTTCAGTCAAAATCGTCCAAACTCCAAGAACAATGGATGAAATGAGAGGAAATAAACAATTTGTGGAGGTTTTAAAGGGAGAATAAGATCCTGAAAACAACCACACGTGGCACACAACCATGTCAAGGAGAATGCCCCACAAGGGTAAGGGGCACCCTCCTTGAGGGGAAAATGATGTGGCCTAAACTAAAAGGTGACATATGGCCTTCTTTTGATAGCCCGAAAGGCAGGCCAAACTCAGAAAGGCGCCCTTTGCCCTAGAAGTAGACTTGTCAAACGGGTCGGTCGGGTCGGGTTGTAAAAAACTACTTTCGGGTTCGGGTTGAATCGGGTCGGTCACTTTCGGGTTTGGGTTTATAAATGTTTGTTCAAGACCCAAAACATTTGGGTTCGGGTCGACCCAACGGGTTGAGAGATTTTAAAACGCGCATTATGTTTTCATTAATTTAGGTGATAAATATACAAAATATTGGTACACATTAACAAGTTTTCCTACGAAAGTTTATTTTTAGTCAAATTCAACCATAAAATGGCGTATAATTAAAATTAACATCATATTACACACAACAATAGTAAAAACTACGTGTCTATTATGCTTAAATTTTCTCATAATCTCATTTATTACTATAAATACAATGATTTTCAATCGGTCGGGTTCGGTCGGGTTTCGACCCATTCCTTTTCGCGTTGCTCGGGTTCAGATAAAATCGGGTTACGGGTCGCAAAATCTTGTTCAAGACCCATTATTTTCGGGTCGGCTTCGGGTCGTTTTTCGGGTCGGGTCAATTTTTGACGGCTCTACCTATAAGGCATCCTCTAAACGGACACATGTCCTGATGTGGTCTTGGTGTATCACCACAATGGGCCATATAACCTGCGTGGCCAACTCAAGCCTTCCCCAAATTCATACAGGCCCAGGGTTCATTACTTAGGCCCAGGAGGTCCAGTTGCTTGCTAAAAATTCCAAGTTATCCCTGATTAAAGCCCAAACTTAATGGGTCCATCAGATCTAATCAAACCTCCTACTATTGGACACGTGTTCCAATCTCTGAGAACATACAATCCTGCAGCTAGGGTTATGGGATCAATTCCCAAGAAACCCTAGCCCTATAAATAGTTCAGATCCCAAGATAAAAGGGGCATTCAACTCATTCCCACCTACCTTAAACTATCTTTGCTCAGCCTTCGCTCTAAAAGTTACTTCTCTCTCTAGCCTATACTTACTTAGGCATCGGAGGGAATATTCCTACGGAAAATTCTTGTTTTGCAGGTTGCAGGAAGATCGTGTCAGCGCATTCTTGATACCTCCGAGGAACGCGTGACATGCCATCACCACAAAAGATCCCACAATAAATATTTATGCTTTGTTTTCAAAAAACATGATTAGTAAGTTGGGCCTTTCCTTACAACAATCATCATTCAAATCTTCAAAAAACTTTAACTTTATGCAAGTTCAAGAATGTTTGTAAAAGTGCAAACCCTTTTTGTAGGGGGATTTTTTGTGCAAAACTTGTTTCCCGTTCTACAAGAGGGGCGGTTCTTTAGAAAACCATAGAGTTTTTGTACCTCGAAGGAGTCGCCACCAAACATTGTTTAATGTCTCGTTTGGAAAGACCGCAAGTGACTCTATTTTGGATAAGGCTTTGAATCCTCGAAACGAATGGGTGAGATCCGGGCACGGGAACGAAATGCTTATTCCGCGA
This sequence comes from Spinacia oleracea, assembly GCF_020520425.1. NCBI lineage: Eukaryota > Viridiplantae > Streptophyta > Magnoliopsida > Caryophyllales > Amaranthaceae > Spinacia > Spinacia oleracea. The sequence continues at coordinate 94,172,529 of NC_079490.1, forward strand.
GCTTTAGAAATATTCAAATACGTTGGCACAACATTTTCGAAAATATACCCTAGATTAGACTATGTGGGTTTGAATTTAGAGCAAATAGAATCTCTAATTGTATGGTGGTCACTTTGCTTTAATGATTAATTTAAGGAACCTAAGGCTGGTTTGTCCAAGAAATTATCTTTGTTAAGCGTGATGTAACCTTTGTATTTTGTTGTATTTAGCATGTGCGGTGATGAAAGCAATAAAGCAAATAAAGCAACATCATAATACTAAATAAAGTGAAGAATTAGTAAATACAAGACCCCCTAGAAATGGACTAGGGAGTAGGTCCACATTGCCTAGAAATGGACTAGGCAAGTAAAGATGCGGAATTGAAAGTGCGATATTGAAATTGCGATATTGAAATTGTGGTATTGAAATTGCGGTATTGAAAGTGCGATATTGAAATTGCAATATTGAAAGGTGCATAATTGAAATGGCAATATTAAAAGGTGCATAATTGAAACTTGTACTTGGGCATATGAGATTCGAACGCCAAGAGGCTCCTTAAAAATAAGTGTGCCCGACACGAATTCAAAGCCAAAAATCTCAACTTGGGAGAGGTTGCTCAACCCAAATATCCTAGATTTTGCATGTTAAACTTGAACTTGAAATCTTGAATATTGAAGTTTTGAACTTGAAATAGTTGAAATTTGAACTTGAAAGGATCCTAGTTTAGGGAAGTAACCATGAACAACCCTAAACATGACGGGATCTTGAAATTTGAAAACTTGAACTTGTATATTGAAAAATGGAGTTTTGAATCTCAAAAGACAAAACCTTTAAATGTTAAAAGGTGTCATCTTTGATTACCCCATGCTTGAAGATGATTCTAGTCCAAAGAGGTGATTGTAAACAACTTTGGACATCCTTGAATCTTGAAAGTTTGCATTTTGTATTTTGAAAAAGTTTGTATTTTTGGAAAACATGTATGATTGTTGCAAGTGGTGTTTTTAATGATAAAAAAACACCAACTTCCTAATCATTTTGATATCAAAGCAATATAGTTGATTAGAATGGGATTCGGATTTACCTATTCAGGTTTAGGCAAGAGCTCCCAATTGCTTAGAATTTAGGAATTTGTATGTGTTTTTGAGGGGTTTTTGAGTTGTATTTTGAGGAGTAATGTCAGAATTACGACGTTGTATTGTTGTTCTCCCCCCTCCTTTTTATGCTGAAAATGAGGGGTATTTATAAGAGGAATGGGTGCAAGGCGCCATCACACGCCAGCGCAGCACGCTGGACCAGCGCAGTGCGCTGCTGACGTGGCTTGAATGCCGCCAAAGCAAGGACGCGGGCTCCGTCCTTGTTTCGTCTTGTAGTGTTGTACCTGTTGTACGAATAGTACTAGGTTTGGCGTTTTGTATTTGCTTGGAGTTACGGCATCATTTAGCGTCAAAAACAAGCCTTTCTCGGGTTTTGAATTTCGGTTTTACGGGACGGGGCCCGACATGCTCGGTTTTGTGGGTCGGCGCCCGAATTTGACTTGCTTTATATGATTTTGAGTGGAAAAGGCCTAGGAAAACCAATGGGATGGTATACTAGATGAGATTGTACTTGGATTTTGAAATTGAAATTGAATTTGGAAAGTTGTATTTTGTACCGATAACCGAAAGGGGAACGGTCTCAGGGGTTGGATTTTGGATCTTGAATTTTGGAAGTATTCTTAACAATTGGGATTTCTGCCTGGAGTTATTCCAATCACCTAGTAAGGATATTGGGATCGTCATTATCCCAAAGGGGAGACACAAATTAGGTGTCTACACTTTTCCAAACTAGAACATATGAACATCCAAATTTCTATATTCAATGTACAAGTTCTATTTTCAATATTCAATGATGTTTAAATGAGATCAACTTCTCTTTAAACTAGAATAAATTTCAAATCATGGAGCATATTAAAGGTGAAGCCTTTTAAACATGAAAAGGTCTAATCTTTAAGAACCAAGCCTCCTAATTTCAATATTCAAGTTGAATATTCAAGTTCAAGTGCAAGTTCTATTTCAAGTTCTATTTCAATATTCAAAATCAATGATGCTTTTAGATGAGCAACTCATTTAAAGTTAAGATTTTTAGAGAATTGAATCCATGTCGGACACACTTATTATTAAGTAGTTGGTTGGCATTCGGATTTCAAATACAATAATACAATTTCAATATCATAATTTCAATATCGTAATTTCTATATCGCACTTTCAATACCGCACTTTTAATATCGCGATTTCAATAACGCACTTTCAATATCGCACCTTTATTTCCTATGCTTGCAATTTCAATTCTGCACTCTTTACTCACCTTTTTAAGGTGATGTGGTTTTGCACCTATACGGTGTTGTACGCATTTGAATAATTCCTATTTGTGATGATGCTTTACGTGTTTATTGCTTTCATCATCCACCATGCTAAACACAACAATACACAAAGGTTACATCACGCTTAACAAAGATAATATTTGGACAAACTGGCCTTAGGTCCCCTTAATTAAGTTTAAAGCAAAGTGACCACGTACAAGTAGAAATTTCAATGTTCAAAAATGCATGATTCAACCTAGTGCCATGTTTAGGATTTCATAAAACGATCCTTGTCTTGTATTCAAATGTATTTTTAAAGCTTGCCAAAATAAGCGATTCATTCCTGTACCCGAACCTCACATATTCGATTTCAAGATTCAATGCCTTATCCAAAAGAGTTAATTTTTAGTCCTTCCAAACCGTACCCTTAAAATATTTGGTGGCGAGTCATTCATGTTTCAAAGTCGTAGGATAATCCTATACAAAAAAAACACCCCCTACAGTAACACACATATAATAAACTCTAATGCCCGATAAATGCGAGACTGAATGTGGATGAGGAAATAGACGAGTTATTTAAAACCTCTTTCAATATCGAACAACTACAAGTGACACATGTTATTTAAAATCTCTTTCTATATCAACTACAATTGACAGAGAAAACACATTAATCTAATATTTACACGTAATTGTGAGGGCGGCTGGGATCAATCTCCAAGTTAAAACTCAGCTGTATTATAATCTTACATAAATAAGAACAAAATATCTTTATCGGTTATTTTACATGTACAAGTAGTATGATTTGGAGATAAGAAAAATAGAATGACTAAGACAACTTAAAATTAGTGTAAGAAATTGAGTAATGAGGTGATTGAGTCTATATTTAATGTCTATCAAAGTTAACTTGGTACGTTTCTAGATATATACTGGTAATTATCTTTAGTATATCGGTGACATCGTGATTAAAAATTCGACAAAAAACGACAAAATAAGAACATATAATTGTTGGCGGGACTTGAAAAATTTCAAAAATATTCAGCTTTTCCAAATTTTTTAATTCGCGGGTCATCCGAAATTCCTTTCCAAAAGTTTGATAAAAAACCCAATATTTTCTCTCTCTTCGGAAAATCTTTCTCTCTCCTAAACACCCTAAATCCCCTCCTCTTCCTCTCACTAAAAATCCCACAAAAATCACACTCCAATTTTGAACTCCGGTAAGGTATGTTCTTAGATTTCCTTTGAAATTTCTTATTTTTCTTACAGAATTATTGAATTACATAATTTCAGGTACTCCAGTTTATATTTTCGCATATCAATTGTCGCCGACTACACTTCCGTTCTCGTGTTTTCTTGGCAATACATTTAAAATTTTGAGATCAGTTCATCCAAAGTACCAATTAATTATGTTTACGGTCTGAAAATTAAACTAGAATTGGAAATTATTGTCGTAGATCTTGCAGATACTTTTAATTTTAACAATAGAGAAAGGGTTATCCCCTTTCCTTTGATGTTCAGGGATGAATTGTACTCTTTTAAATCTGATGTCTCACATGATTTTATACATTGATGCTGGATCTCCCTCTCAATCCGAAGCCAAAAAGTAGCAAGTGAAATTATTAGTGGCCTGTGTGAACTTTGGATTGGAAATTATTGTTGCAGATCTTGCAGATCCTATTATTTTTAGAACAATTGGAGTTGAAGATTATCCAGTAAAAGGGTTATTTTTCCCTTTTGGTTTGTAGAATGAATATATTATAGAATTATGGTGTCATTGTATACCTTGATGCGCGTAGTATGTGACAGGCTAAATCGCACTCCTATCAAAGATAAACCTAATGTTCACCAACTAAAAACATTGCAAGGGGAGTAGGGATCGTATCCACAGGGAAACAATGTTCTTTCTACTATTAAAGTAAAGGTCTAGACTACTGAAAACAAGAAAATGGTTTGGTTTGATAATTATAACTACGACAGAAATTTTATCGGGAAAAATCAATAATAAAGGAATCTAGGGCAACGGTTCACCAAAAGTGGAGACTAGGATTGGACAACGGACAATAACAATCAATCAATAACCATAACTAGGAAAACATGCATCTCTCGAATCTTACGAATTCCTTAGGAGAATATAACTAGCAGGCTCTCGCTATGTACCAGAAATAAACCCTATATAATAGCCACAAATAAAAAACAGCAGATTTATACCTCTCGGCGCATAATCTAAGGTAATCAAACTCAATCAAAATAGTACGGACGAACAGAATTAACGAACAATTAAAGCAGACTATAGAAATCACGATTATCAATCAATAATAAACCTAATACAATACCAATCATACATTCGATCATGGACCCCCTAAACCCTAGAAAATAAACTACTCACACATATTTAGATTAAACAAAACAAGCATATTTAATGAAAGCATAATTGAAATTGAATAATAAAATAAGAAACAGACTAATTAATACCAAATTGACGAACGAAGGATGAAATTTAAATCTTGGAACTTGAATTGAATAATAAAAGTAATAACCAAAGTTTAGAGAGAGAATAAAACTAAGTAATAAATTAAGAGTCTAAAAAATAAGATATCCAACTAAATAATAAGAGCTTGGTATTTATAGTTTGCCCAAAAAAACAAACGAAAATCGAAAATAAACTAAAATCCGCGCCCAGGGGTTGTCGTCGCCCGATCGGGCAATGGGCCGCCCGATCGGGCGATCGGCTCGTCAAACTGCACGATGTCGTATCTTAAAAACACCATAACTCCTTCTCTATAAGTCAGATGTAGGCGAGTGACCACTCGTTCGAAAGCTCTTGAAGTCTAGAATCCAACCCAATTTGAATCTCTACTTCTGGAGTTGTATAACTTGAGTTATGATCAAAAGAGTAGACCAGTGTCGGTTTTCTAGTTCTTTCACTATTCGCTTTGCTTGAAAACTCTTCAAACTTAATGTTTGTGCTCCGAAAGAACATAATCTCTTGTATTTATTCAGATGAGTAGGAAATGCACAAAAATATGATAATTCCTAAAATGATGAACCTGAAACTACAAACAAACTACAAGGAGCACATTAGTACTAAAAATCGCTCCGAAGAGCTTATTTGAGATCAAAAGTACCAAGGAACGGGGGTAAAAAACTATAAAATATGAGCATATCAAACTCCCCCAAGCTAGATCTTTTCTTGTCCCTAAGAAAATAAATCATCGATGAATACATAAATCAAATTCACCCCAAACGCAACTTAAAGCAATGGATACGATTCAAGGTAAAATCCAACAAGTATGCATCAATTTCAACCAATCAAATCTATTCGACCATAAATCCTCCCTAACAATCGTCACACAGAGAAAACAACAAGTGTACATGGAATTCAAGACTAGTGCTTTCACACTCTTCACTCATTTATGTGGCGGATAAAAAATGTACCCGTTCGCTCTCCTCCCAACAATGTATGTGAACAATGCCCTCCCAAACTCACAACACTCGTGTGTTTAAAAGGACATGAACTCAACCTAATAGTCGGCTTAGAATATGTCATGTCATAACTTGCATTGATAAAGAAATACTTTCTCATTTACATGATTTTATGCACAATGGTCGGAAGGTATTCAAAGCTTGTAACGCTAGGCTTAGGTAAGGGCGTGGTAAATTTGGGTAAAATGTGTGCTTAAAACTTTATCTTTGGGGAGCATAATTCCTAGCAAACCCCATGATCAAACATAGATGATTACCGCAACTCTCCCACTCAACACATGATAAAGTAACAAATGAACCACGTCATACTTTTTCGCCTTTTTCCATAACTAAAACCGTTCACTCATAAAAATATGAGATCAAAACACTTGAGTGAATTCATGCTTTGACATTTCCCGAAAGTGATGGATATTTTTGTTTTCCGCTCAACTTCATTTTTTTTCTTTTTTTTCTTTTTGGAAACCTTCACATTTTCTATTCCTCTTATCTTTTTTCTCTTCAATTTTTTTTCAAAACAACACACAAGACAAGAAGAATTCCCTTATTTTTTTAAAACACCCAATTCGTGTTCAAAATGAAGTACACTACAACTCCTTTACCTCACATACTATTAGCTCCCCCAAGCTAAGCTTGAGACTAGTAATCAATGGGGCTTAATGGGCTTGTAATATGGTTAGTAACCGAATAAAGGGGCACAAGAAACAACATGGGTAGCAAGAAGGGAACAAATGTATCTAAGATCGGCTGAAGGCCACCTAAATAGAAAAAATGCCTTCGTCTTTCTCAATGTGCATGTATATGAGCCATGAAACATTACTAACAGTTGCAAAACAATACTCAAAATCAATGACATACCAGGAAGCCAACACACATTCTTAACCAAATCAACTAGCCAAGCACCAAGTCCACAAATAGTTGGTCAAAGTTGACTCATGTCAAGGCATCGAAATAGTCAAATATCAAATCATGGCCAAGATATCAACATTGCTCGTCATCAAATACCAAGAATCAAAACAATTTTCAATCAAGGGCACAGGGAAGCATGATTTTTGTATTCATCATAACGTATTTTTGTTCTTTTTTATTTCTTTTTCAAAGCAATAAAACTACTATATATAGAAAGCGATAACACATACCTCCCCCAAGCCGAACTCAACAATGTCCTCAGTGCTTGAAGGAGTGGAGATCGAGGGTCTCAATCGTCGTTGAACCCCTCTGGGTACAACTCTTATGTGCCTTCCACAAATCGCTTGTTTAGTATATAACCAACCAACGAGCGCAGAAGCTTGTCATGCGCACTCGCACATCTTTCGTGCAACAAGACATGCACGATAATCAACAACAAAATATTCATAATGTTCGAACGAACTCTATGCCAGTAAGGAGCGGGATGCCTAAAGGAAGAAGAACAAAAAGAAAAAACAATAATAAAAGAAGAATAGGAAAAAGAAGGAAAGGAGAAAGTAGGCATACTCTCCTTAAAGAAGTTTTTTTTGCAGACCATTGATTCTTCAACCTCAATGATCAATGAAATAATCCCCTCTATTTTTTGGCATTCATGGTGGAGAAGCTCTTCACCATCTAGAGCTCTCTGCAAAGCATCCACCTCTTCTTTGTAAGTACTGCAAGTACCTGCAAAAGATTCACAAAGAGGAACTGGAAAAGAATAATAATCCATTTTTTCACAAAGAGGAACTAAAAAGAATAATAATATTTTTTTTTCAAAGAAAAACTAAAGAAAATAAAATAAATACATGGTCTCAAAAAAATAGAAGTTCTCCGAGACTCAAGAAAATAATCTAGACCAAAAAATTAATAGTAGAAAATAAAACCGTTTCCCCGGCAATGGCGCCAAAATTTGACAGGCTAAAGTCGTATCACCTAATCAAAGATAAAGTCGCCAAAATGACTAAGGGCTATATTTATAGTGCTACCCATAAAGCCAAACTAAACCGGAAATAAACTAAGCAAAAGAGCGCTGGAGGTTGTCGTCGCTCGATCGGGCGATCTGCTCGTCAAACTGCACGATCTCGTATCTTAAAAACACCATATCTCCTTTGTTGTAAGTCGGAATTAGGCGAGTGAATACTCGTTGGAAAGATATTGAAGTCCAAAATCCAACCCAATTTGAATTTATGAATTTGGAGTTGTATAACTTGGGTTATGATCAAAAGAGTAGACGAGTATCGGTTTTCTACTTCTTTCACTATTCGCTTTGCTTGAAAACTCTTCCAACTCAATGTTTGTGCTCTGAAAGTACATAATCTCTTGTATTGGTTCAAATGAGTAGGAAATTCACAAAAATATGCTAATTCCTACAATGATGAACCTGAAACTACAAACATACTACAAGGAGCACATTAGTACTAAAAATCGCTCCGAAGAGCTCATTTGAGATCAAAAAGTACTAAGGAACGGGGGTAAAAACACTATAAAATGTGAGCATATCAGTATGTATTTTCCAAGAGTAAAGCTGATGTTCAATTTCAAATAATTTTAATTTCCCTCTCAATCTCAAGTCATGAAGTAGTTAGAACACAAGGGAAATGTTGTTAAATTTGATGGCCTTTGTTTAAACATTTTGTGTTGAAAATAAATGTTTGCTTTATGCATACTGATTTTGTTTGCTTAACTACTGCAAAGGAGAACCTCCTTATGAGTTATATGTGTTGTGAGTTCATATGTCTGGATTGATCCAAGATTCATTACTTGGGAACTTCATCACCACAGAATGCTAAGGCGAATGCATACAAATGGACTCTTCCATTCTCTATACTGATGGTGAAAATTTATTACTTAAATCCTTATGGATTTATGTTCTTATGGATTTATGTTCACTTAATGATTTGTAAAGTTATTACTTAATTCTATGGTGATATCAGCGATATCAAGTCTTAAGTTTGGAACTCTCCATCGCCAGGTTTGTTGGAACCAGATTTCTTAAATATACCCAAGTTGCTTATAAGTTGACAGTGACCAAGAACCAGATTTCTTAAATATAGGCAAGTTGCTTGTAAGTTGGCATTGACCAACCAACAGCGTGGTGGCTACTCTGCATGAACTACGTTGTTTAAAGTACATGATACAACAATATTACATTTATGCTATTGTCGTAATTTTTCTAATTTTAATTCACCATTATTTTCGAAGAGGATCTAATTCGGATTTATTAGAGTTCAAACTCGTTAATTATTCAAAATGTAATAATCTATATTTGTAAAGTTAGTACTTGAATCCCCAATATAAAAACCTTTTGTGAGGGGTTACCAATTAATGATTCGGTAGTCACCAAGGAGAATATATTCCTGTCACAAAATGTTAGGATCCTATTACATTTATGGTCCTTAGTGACAACCTAATTCCCCACTATAAAAACCTTATATGAGTGGTTACTAATTAATGACTCGGTAATGACCAAGAAACATACATGGCTGTCATGATTTATATGTTCTTGAGTTTGGTAATGTCCTGTTCATACTTGGTAATTGCCATAAACTTATGTTTTCAAATGATTGTGCAGAAGTTCTAGTAATTTTTTGTTGAAAATAGGTTGTGGTTCTTGGGTATGATGTTTCAAGACAACATTTATTCTCTTGAACTAGGTCTTGGACATAATCGTTCTCGTATTTTAACAGTCACATGATCAATTTCTATTGCAATGAATACCTGGTGTACTTATTGCATTACATGGTAACTATGTAACTTTTACTCTTAATTGTAATGCCTAAAGACATTAGAATTTCCATTTGGTTCAACATTAGAATTTCCATTTGGTTCAACATTAGAATTTCCATTTGGTTCAACCATATTGGGTTCACGACTTAAGTGAATAGTAAACTAGTTTTTGGGCTATGATGCACGGAGACATTGCTTGGATATCTTTAACTATGTTTTGTTGCCAAAAATAACCATAATTAAGTCAAACTCTTATTAAGTTATTGATTTTTTCATCACATTATATTTCAACCACAAAAATATAAAGTGTAGCATAACATAGTCAAGTGGATAACTGGTTTACATCGGCATAAAGTGGTCACGAGGATAAGTAATTAGCATTCATATTAATAGTAAAGTTATAAAATTAACAATATTCACATTAGTCACGTGTATTTCCTTTGTATGTGTAGTGGAGTGTTGGTGTTTTTCTAGATCTATCTTATACTAATATTGATATTATAGGAAAAATATAAATTAACACATTTAATGGTTGAATAATGTTCCACCAATAACCATAACGGGGAAAGACAGGTGTTCCTTAAAATATATTTGGAAATCAACTAACATTAACACATTTACCACACATCCGCCTTTGTTCACGTTATTAAGAGGCTGACCAGGATAACGAACGAATTGAATAATCGATTAGATGTAACGAGACTTTACATAAATTTAAAAAAGATATACTTAATATTTACTTAAAACACATGTACAAATAGGATTTATTAGACATAAGTAAAAAAGATCATCTATACTTTAGTATATGAGATAGTAAATTGAATTAATTTTCAATATTGCTTGTCTAGAGATGTAGTGTTGGTAGTGACCATTAATAAAGTTAGTAAGTACTGTGATAAAGTGGAATATTATTAGGACTTTTAAGTAACAAAAAACCTAAATTTTTAGCCCATGATTTAAAATTGAAATGATTTTTTCATTTTTGTTTTCGCGGGTTAGACGAAAAATATCCCCAACATTTTAACTTATATTCCAATTATTTTCTCTATCCTCGCATAACTTCTCAACTTCCTTCTTTATCATAAAAACCTCTCTCCTAAAATGATGAGCGACATTTATGTCGCTCTTAGCTTAGGATTTCATGTTAGTTTATTATGCTTTTTCTTAGTTTTTATAGCTTTTCGTACGATTATTATAAGTTTCTTTCCATCTTGTGCTTTATAGATGATTATGGTGAAAAGTGATGAAAAACAAGTAGATTCGAGCCAAAACAGGGCTTGTGCGACCGAACTGATTTTCGTGCGCCCGAACAGCGGAGAGCTGATGACACTAAGGAAGAATGAGCTTTGTGCGACCGAACAACCCTTTTTGTTCGATCGCACAAAAGCCCGGCCTTTGTGCGATGGGGTTCTGTTAAACGGTCGAACACAATTAGATTTGGGAGGCAGAATGCCCCAAATTTGGTAAACGACCGCACAGACTTTTGTTCGACCGCACAGGAATTCGTGCGCCCACACATGTTCAACTGTTCGACCAAATAAAGTGTTCAAGGAAGACCTGGCCAAGAAAAGACCATTCGACCGAACATGGATTCTTTTTCGGTCGCACATGATGAAGGAACTGGTCTTCGCTTGGTTTGCTCGCAAAGGATTTAATGGTTGCTCGAATTGGTTTTCTGTGTTCGGTCGCACAGAGGGTATGTGCGACCGAATGGCTGCGCGGGCTGCATATTTTCTAATTTCAGCTTCTATTTGGGGAAACTTATAAATTGATTTTTTATTTTTAATTTTAATATTCAGTTTTAGTTTTACATTTTTAGAATCCCAAAATAGATTTGCAGCATTTCTAGAGAGAGAAACTCTCCTCCATTTAAGCATCAAATTGTAATTTCTTAAACTCTTCTTCTAATTTCTTGCAATTCAATTCAATTTCTTACTCCTTGCTCTTTTTATGTTGTTGATTGTTCTTTAAATTCCTTTAATTCTTGAATTCTTCTTTGCCTTGATTTTAGTTACATTGATTCTTAATTTTCTAGTTGATTGTTCAATTGGTTGTTCTACTATTTGATTATCTCTTTCTAATCTTTCAATTTCATGCTTGCTAGCCTAGAATTAATGGATTTCTTAATTTTTCGAATGATTAGTGAGTAGAATTAGGTTAGGGAAAGGGGAGAATCTAGGGGCTTAATTAGGGGAAATTGATGATTGATTGTTGATTGATTAATGTGATTAAATATGATTTGGTGATAGGATATCCATGCCTAATTGAGTTGTAGTTGCAAATGCTATTCGATTAGATTCAATGGGAAACATAGGTTAGGTTTGGCAAGAGATTGTGTGCCTATCTTGTGTAAGCAAATAGTTGTGCCTATTATATGCAAGTTTGTTTAATCTAGGATTAGGCGAAAGCTCTTCCGTAGATTAGACGCAGTGTACCCCATCCGAGAGGTGGCGGGTTCGTCATTTGATGCTATTTGCCTATTTGCCAAGTCGTTGCATGATCATCATTGCTAGATAGTTTAGTTCATTTCCCCCGATTTCCCTAGCCTATCCTCGACTCCCTAAAGTTTCCCTATCTTGATTCAATTTCCCTTAATTGTTAGCTTTAGTTTCTTAGTGATAATTCAAACAAACTCTTGTTCAAACTAGCTTAATATCTAAACTCGATAACCACCGTTTCTATGGGACCACTAGTAGAAAAAACCCTTATTGCAGCGGGCTTTTAGACCCCTGTTGCAGCGTACATCGTATGCTGCAACTGGGGGGCCTGCAACAAGTCTGAACTTGTTGGAGCGTACAATGTTCGCTGCTAAAAGGGGTTTTTTGCTGCGTACATATGTATGTACGCTGCAACAAGTGCCAAAAAATTGGCAAAAATTTGGACTTGTTGCAGCGTACATATATATGTACGCTGCAAAAGACTCAACTTTTTGCAGCGTACATTTATTTGCACGCTGCAACAAGTCTGGAATTTTGTGAAATTTTTTTCCCTTGTTGCAGCGTACAATATATATGTACGCTGCAACAAAGCACTTTTGGCGGGAAAATTCTAATTTTGTTTAGGGATACCTAGAGTGCCTTGCACCAAATATAGAAACCTGTCAAAACAATAATAGAATAACGCAACCTGTATAACAAATATAAAAACAACAACTGGAGTTTTGTATACTATATATCCCAAAACCAAAGTGCACATATTACATTTAAATATATGTTCCAATTTCAACATAAACATACATTTTAATATAAAATTTATTCTATAACAACTAAACCAACTCGATCAAGCGCGCTAAAGCCAATAATAAATACTTGCTGGTAAAAAACTTAGCCCATTGCTCACGAACCACATCAAATTCCTCGCATAAGGCGCAATCCTCGGAGTGTAGACCTTTACAAAAACAGAAATTTAAATTAAACATTAGATTAAATACAAATTAAATATCACATTTTAACATTCAAGAAACTAATGACAATGTCCTAATAGTCTAAAATGAGTCATTAGGTTCTTTAGTTCAAAGTTGGGAGCGAAAATGTCATTTTAGCCTAAATATGACCTATAACGACCCAATGAGCCTATAGGTGCATAAATAGATTGGAACGAGTCTTAGATCGTTAAAATTATGCATATTAAACATGTAATAAGTTTTAAATGAGTCCTTAGGTTCTTTATTTTAAAGTTGGGAGCGAAAATGCCTTATTTTAGCCTAGATATGACCTATAACGATCAAACAAGCATTAAATGGGTATAAGTAGATTAGAATAAGTCCTAGAAACTCAAAACTAAGCTTATTAATCATATAATAATTTAAAAATGAGTCCTTAGGTTCTTAAGTTCAAAGTTGGGAGCGAAAATGTCATTTTAGCCTAAATATGACCTAAAACGACACAATGAGCCTTAAATGGGCATAAATGGATTGGAATGAGTCCTAGAAAGTTAAAACTAGAATATAAAACATTTAGTAGGTTTAAAATGAGTCCTTAGGTTCTTTAGTTCATAGTTGGGAGCGAAAATGTCATTTTAGCCTAAATATGACCTACAACGACCTAATGAGCCTTAAAGCTGCATAAATAGATTGGAACGAGTCTTATAAAGTTTAACTTATGCATATTAAACATGTATTAAGTTTAAAATGAGTGCTTAGGTTCTTTATTTTAAAGTTAGGAGCGAAAATGCCTCATTTTAGCCTAAATATGACCTACAACGACCTAATGAGCCTTAAAGGTGCATAAATAGATTGGAACGAATCTTATAAAGTTTAACTTATGCATATTAAACATGTATTAAGTTTAAAATGAGTGCTTAGGTTCTTTATTTTAAAGTTAGGAGCGAAAATGCCTCATTTTAGCCTAAATATGACCTATAACTATCAAACAAGCATTAAATGTGCATAAATAGATTAGAATAAGTCTTAGAAACTTAAAACTAAGCATATTAATCATATAATAAGTTTAAAATGAGTCATTAGGTTCTTAAGTTCAAAGTTGGGAGCGAAAATGGCACTTTAGCCTAAATATGACCTATAACGACACAATGAGCCTTAAATATGCATAAATGGATTGGAATGAGTTCTAGAAAGTCAAAACTAAGCATATAAAACATTTAGTAAGTTTAAAATGAGTCCTTAGGTTCTTTAGTTCATAGTTTGGAGCGAAAATGTCATTTTAGCCTAAATATGTCCTATAACGACCAAACAAGCCTTAAATGTGTATAAGTAGTTAGAATAAGTCTTAGAAACTTAAAACTAAGCATATTAATCATGTAATAAGTTTAAAATGAGTCCTTAGGATCTTTAGTTCAAAGTTAGGAGCGCAAATGCCTCATTTTAGCCTAAATATGACATATAACGATAAAACAAACATTAAATGTGCATAAATAGATTAGAATAAGTCTTAGAAACTTAAAACTAAGCATATTTATCATATAACAAGTTTAAAATGAGTCATTAGGTTCTTAAGTTCAAAGTTGGGAGCGAAAATGTCATTTTAGCCTAAATATGACCTATAACGACACAATGAGCCTTAAATGTGCATAAATGGATTGGAATGAGTCCTAGAAAGTTAAAAATAAGCATATAAAACATTTAGTAAGTTTAAAATGAGTCCTTAGGTTCTTTGGTTCATAGTTGGGAGCGAAAATGTCATTTTAGCCTAAATATGTCCTATAACGACCAAACAAGCCTTAAATGTGTATAAGTAGTTAGAATAAGTCTTAGAAACTTAAAACTAAGCATATTAAACATGTAATAAGTTTAAAATAAGTCCTTAGGTTCTTTATTTTAAAGTTGGGAGCGAAAATGCCTTATTTTATCCTAAATATGACCTATAACGATAAAACAAGCATTAAATGTGCATAAATAGATTAGAATACTAAGCATATTTATCATATAATAAGTTTAAAATGAGTCATTAGGTCCTTAAGTTCAAAGTTGGGAGCGAAAATGTCATTTTAGCCTAAATATGACCTATAACGACACAATGAGCCTTAAATGTGCATAAATGGATTGGAATGAGTCCTAGAAAGTTAAAAATAAGCATATAAAACATTTAGTAAGTTTAAAATGAGTCCTTAGGTTCTTTGGTTCATAGTTGGGAGCGAAAATGTCATTTTAGCCTAAATATTACCTATAACGACCAAACAAGCCTTAAATGTGTATAAGTAGTTAGAATAAGTCTTAGAAACTTAAAACTAAGCATATTAAACATGTAATAAGTTTAAAATAAGTCCTTAGGTTCTTTATTTTAAAGTTGGGAGCGAAAATGCCTTATTTTATCCTAAATATGACCTATAACGATAAAACAAGCATTAAATGTGCATAAATAGATTAGAATACTAAGCATATTTATCATATAATAAGTTTAAAATGAGTCATTAGGTTCTTAAGTTCAAAGTTGGGAGCGAAAATGTCATTTTAGCCTAAATATGACCTATAACGACACAATGAGCCTTAAATGTGCATAAATGGATTGGAATGAGTCCTAGAAAGTTAAAAATAAGCATATAAAACATTTAATAAGTTTAAAATGAGTCCTTAGGTTCTTTGGTTCATAGTTGGGAGCGAAAATGTCATTTTAGCCTAAATATGTCCTATAACGACCAAACAAGCCTTAAATGTGTATAAGTAGTTAGAATAAGTCTTAGAAACTTAAAACTAAGCATATTAAACATGTAATAAGTTTAAAATAAGTCCTTAGGTTCTTTATTTTAAAGTTGGGAGCGAAAATGCCTTATTTTATCCTAAATATGACCTATAACGATAAAACAAGCATTAAATGTGCATAAATAGATTAGAATACTAAGCATATTTATCATATAATAAGTTTAAAATGAGTCATTAGGTTCTTAAGTTCAAAGTTGGGAGCGAAAATGTCATTTTAGCCTAAATATGACCTATAACGACACAATGAGCCTTAAATGTGCATAAATGGATTGGAATGAGTCCTAGAAAGTTAAAAATAAGCATATAAAACATTTAGTAAGTTTAAAATGAGTCCTTAGGTTCTTTGGTTCATAGTTGGGAGCGAAAATGTCATTTTAGCCTAAATATGTCCTATAACGACCAAACAAGCCTTAAATGTGTATAAGTAGTTAGAATAAGTCTTAGAAACTTAAAACTAAGCATATTAAACATGTAATAAGTTTAAAATTAAGCATTTTAGCATATTAACTAAGCATATCCTGTTAGGTGAATACCAGGCATTAGTTACTAATGAATATCAGCAGTCGAGTTATAGGATTTGTTATGCCTAATCCAAGAAAAAAATACCAGAATTTTATTTAGAAAAACATCGAAAAGTTGAATAAGATTGGCAGAAAATTAAGAAGTTGAGAAATTTAGAGGAAAACCTTACATCAGATAGGCTGAAACGAGATGAAGTAGTAACCAATTACAAGCACAACCCAAGATCCAAATACAAACTTAAAGCACTCAAAATTGTATTAAAAAGCCCCATTATTAATCTTAGTCTTTTTTTTAATCAAATCAAGCAAAATCGGATGTAAAAAGGTGAAAATTCTAAAAAATGAAGCAAAACTCTTAATAAAGTACGAACTACGAAGTGACTTTAACTCAGCCCCACTAATGAGTTTATTTTTCAAATCAACTAAATGTCTAGAAACACATAAAACTAAAAAGATGCAAAGTATAGCCGGCTAGCTCCTTGGAGTTCCTTAAAGCACTAGATAGAACGAGGATTCAAAAGATGAAACTCTCTTATGGCTCTTTAAATATTTATTGAATAAAACCATTTCAACACACTTTTTTGCTCTTTCTCAACATGGATCAAAATGAACTCTTCAGTGAATCACAATCATGTAAAAGAAGATACTAATTACTACTATAAACAAGAGATACTAATTGTGCTTAAAATCCCAAGAAATTCCTCAAGGCCAACTTGTTACCTGAATTAACGTTAGGATAGCAGCAACATCATATATGGGACTCCATTGGTTTTATAGAATGTCAAGACAGATCTTCCATCTGCATAAACTAATAAATTCCCACCCAAAAAAAACACACATATAGATAAGGTTAGAACAGGAAATTGGCAGGTTGATTCACTTATATAAACCACAGGTAAAGACAACCAAGTACATGCAGAACAAAGTCAAAAGCAGCTAAAGAACCAAGTTACAGATGGATTTACTCCTTTCGGATCAAGAAATCAGCTTCTGTATCATGGTGATTTTTTAAGACACATGAGCATCAGCAAGTTGTTTATTTGGATAAGAAGAATAGGAAAATTGCAGCAAAAACCTTTAAATACATAAATTTTAGTAAGCTTAAGCCAACAAACTAAAATAAGAAATAAGTATGAAGTTCTCAATCATCACATACTCCATGCAAGATCATCTTGAAACAATCATCATAAAACAAGCTAGTCGAAGTACAATGAAGCAACACAATGCAGGTATTTTTATAGGTATTAGGTTACTTCCATGAATTATGATATAATCACATAAGGGGGTCAATTGCTAGCTAATACACAACGGGAATGCACCAATATCTCATAGATCCACTAGTAGAAAAAACTATTGATTTGCACTTACTGTACTATTGATTTCAACTTTCAAAAGAGGAAAAGAGAAATTTTATGAAGATAATTAGATATATCAATACCTTATGCAATTGTTGAAATTCGAACAAGCACGATGATAGATTATGCTGGCAGTACGATCATCGCCCCTCTCTTCAACCATATGCGTATCTACCCATCTTCACAATTAACTGCAAATTAAAGAAATAATTGAAAAACAGCCAAAAAAATCAAAATAAAAACGAAAATCAAAACGAAAATCAAAAACGAAAATCAAAACGAAAATCAAAACGAAAATCAAAAACGAAAATCAAAAACAATAATCAAAACGAAAATCAAAAACTAAAATTGAACCCTAATCTGAAAACGAAAATAAAAAACGAAAATAAAAATTGAACACACCATACCGAAACCACCGGAACCACGACGCCGAGAAACCACCGGAACCACGACGCGACGGGGAGATGCTGAACCCCCGGCCGACCAAGAATATATCTTTCAGTGACAGGCCGCGCGAGAATTGAACGGGATGGGGGAGATGAGGCGAGAACACCACACACCGGCGAAGACAGCGACGCAGGGCTGAGCAACGCTTGGGTTCGACGGCGACGCAAGGCTGAGTTCGACGGCGACGCAGGGCTGAGTTCGACGGCTGAGTTCGACGGCTTGCTTGGATATTTGTTTAAGGGAAAAAGCTTGGAGCTAGCAGAGAAGGAACAACGTACGTTTGAGCCCGCTGGTTTGAGCGCGGTTTGTTGCAACCTAGGAAAGTAAAAAATTTTGAAACGCGGACTTGTTGCAGCGGGCAATAACATGTACGCTGCAATAAAGTCGGGTTGTTGCTGCGGGCTTTTATTTTGTACGCTGCAACAAACACATTTGCTGCGAACAACTAAAATGTACGCTGCGATAACCCTTTAAAGGGTTTGACCCGCGTTGACCGACTGGTTGTTGAAGCGTATTTATACATGTACGCTGCAACAAGGGGGCTGCAACAGGGGTTTTTTCTACTAGTGGATGATCACTATACTTGCCGCTATAGTCCATATAGCCGATTAGTTTAGTGGTTTTATAAATTTTTTTTGGTGAGGTGAATTTCTATTCAACGACGGAAAAACACCCTATCAAAATGGCGCCGTTGCCGGGGAATGGCATCATTGTTTGATTTTTCATTCTAGTTCTCTAGACTAGTTCATTTTTCATTTTCTTTTTCTTTGAAAACCAAAAAAATGGCAAATTCTCTTGTTTCTCAAAATGATGAGTCGATTTCACTTGATGATCTTCTCTTTCTCCATGATAATTTCCTAAGCTCTTTGAATTTTGAATCTCCAAAATCATTATTGGAGAGGCTCCTTTTCATAAAATATCTTGAAATTCAAAAAGAGCAAAGAATAGATTCTTGTTTGAATTCATTTGAAGTCATTTCCCAACAAGTTGTAAAAGGTTTTTTTGGAATTTCTAACCTAATGCAAGAATCTATTAAGGAAGTTTCATGGAGAAGAGATGAGTTTGAGGCTATATTGCCACCTATGATGCATGACATTGAGGAGTTGAGTATTGGAGATTTTGTTCCTACTCGTTCCTTTTTGAGTGAATGCCTGATGATGGTGATGAAATTCTATTTGCTCCTTTTTGCCTTGAAGTGCTTAAGTTGATTCAAATTGAGGAACATAGTGAATGTGCCAACCAAAACCTTGTAAAAGTGAATGAAGGATCTTATGTTAAGATTTCTTGTGCTCTTTGTGATTTGAGTGAGGTTGTTTATGAATTTCTTGTTCCCACTCCCTTCCCTCATTCCCCATTCCGAAAGAACAAACTCAACATTTATCCTCATTTCCCATTACTTTTCCCTTTTTGTCCCAACTCCCGCCGCTTGAGGATTCTTTTTCCTCTATTGATCCTAATGATTCTTCTTCCTCAAAGGAGCAAAAAGAAGGGAGTATTTCTTTTGTTTTTCATTTTGATTTTTCTTATTTTTTGTTCCCCACCCCTTGTAGGCATAGAGTTGCATTCTACTTTGTGCTTGCAATTCATTTGACTCTTGCCTACTTGTTACTATTGGATATGTTTTCCATTGCATATGACAAACTATTGCGATGGTTGTCGGGGTATTTACTAGAGGTAAGAGGCTTCAAGCTAATGACGTAAAAAGAGCGCTTCTCGGGAGGCAACCCGTGGGTGTTGGCTTTTTAGCCCATGTATACTAATTTTTAGCCCATGTATACTAATTTTTCTTGATTTTTGAAGTTTTTGTGCCTCAAGCTTTCTTGATGTGGAAATCTTTGCATTCATCTTTGCCATGTCCGGCTATTCTTATTTTTGAGTTCGTTCGTTATTACGGTTCTTTGCGGGACTTGCTCCCACGACATTTTCGGTAATATCTTTCTAACTCTCTTGCATTCTTTGGGGTCGGGAATATTTCATATGGGGCATTGGTTGGATGGGTAGCTGTGCCCCTCCTAGTTTCGTTTTAGGCCTTGAGGACATTACCTAATTCGAGCATGGGGGGAGATTCTATTGTTTGCTACTTTGATCTCCGTGTGATGGATTGCTTGATTTTGTGAATATTTTGGATTTTGTGCATATTTCTTGATTAGTTTCATTGATTTTGGGAATATTTTCTTTATTTTCCTTTTCTTTTTACTTTCTTTTCTTTTCCTTGGTTTCCTTTTTCATTTCTTTTCTTTCTTTCTCCTTTTCGATCTTTGTCAAGGGAAGTTTTCCTAGGGTTTTTGGGCATTATTCTTGATTTGGGCAAATAAAATTGGAACTTGTAGGCTAGAATGCTTTTATTCCTAATTGGTAGATGTTTGCACGGTTTTCAATATCTTGGGTCAAATCTAGGATTTAGATGTTAAGAAAATCGGTTGAACTTTGGGTAGCATGCGTCTTGAACCCTTGGCTTGTGGTAAGATGGTGTCGATCTCTCTAGTGACTTGAAACAGGAGAGAGTGGTATTTTCTCCCATGTGAGGATCATGTTCATATTAGCCCAAACACATATACATATATTGAGTGGGATGGATCCTTGGCATCGACTTTCTTATCTCCCGAATTTGACTATTTCCTTCCCGAGACCGCGACCGAACTACTTTAGGGGACGATAGAGGCATTTCTTTCGGTGACTATTTTTCTTTTTAGATTAGGACTTTATTTCCTATTTTACTCATATATTTTTGTTTGCATTTTCCCCCTTGCTAGCCATTTGAGCCTTGCCCCTTTATTTCTTATGAGCACATTACAAGCCTAATAGCCTTTGTTTTATTTTCACACTTAGAAGTGATAGTGAAGCTTTGAGTTATGATGCTTGATGGTTTTGAATGATTATGCAATGTTGAGGAATGATTGTTATTGGTATGAATGGCAAAGTTTGGGAAGTATGTTGTATATAGTGAATAAGTGAAGCAAAAACAAAAAGAGAAAGCAAATTTTTGAAAAAGCCAAAATTAGAGAAAAATAAGGCATTAAGAAAAGTTTCATTTGAATCACAAAAAAAAAGAGAAAATCAAATCAAGAAAAGTTCAAAAAGAGTTGTAGTTTAGAATTGTTGATGAATAAGCTTGTGGGTACCCTAAATAAGTGGTACGAGTTTTTTTTGGTTCGATTTTCTTGAGTTGAGTTCATTGATTGCGCTTCACTTTAGGTATGAGCACCAAATTACCAAATTTGTTCCACACCTTACCCCTAGCCTACGTTACACCCTAAAAAGTCCTCTTGACCCTTTTGAGTCGAGTCTATGTCGGTGGAGGGAGGATTTGGTCAAATTTATGGAATGAGATTGTCGTGCTAAGATGTCGAGTAACCTTCTCTTCTCCCTTGCAATTCTTGTTTTCCGGCGCCTTCGCGGCGTCTTGAGAAACTATTCTTAAGGGTCGATGGGATCTAGAGATTTGACGTGGTATGCTCGGTTGAAGGGGAATTGATAAGTGCTTGCCCTTAGTTCTCTTTGCTTGGCATTTGAATCTTTCACTAGAATTAGGACATTGGTTAGCATGCATTCGTCTATTTAGTTAGTAATATTAGCATTCTTTTGTGATCGTTTCATAATAAAGGCCCAATTCTTGAATTTTGTATTTTCATTTTCTTTTCTTTTCTATTTTCTTTTCCTTTCTTTATTTTCTTTTCTTTTTCTTTTCTTTTCTTGGTTTGTTTTTCATTTTAGGTCTTGCCTTGATTAAAATTTTTGGAAGAGTTATGGGTGATTCTCTTTGGAAACCTTTGCGAGATCCCACTCGCCCTCACGAGCGATTGTGGGGTTTAAAGAGCTTGTTGCATGCGCTTAAATGCAACCGTGATTCCTACGAAAGTGAGTTAGGATGTATATTCTTGTAGTTCTTGTTTTTGTAGTTTTTAGAACTTGAATAATTCCTCATTCTTCCCTATTTGGTGCTTGGTTTGCTTGAGACTAGCAAACCACTAGTGGAAAAAACCCCTATTGTAGCCCCCTTGTTGAGGGGGGCATACAAAAGCGCGCCTCAATAACCACTTAGTCAACGCGGGTCAAACATTTTACTAACAGGTTGAAGGGGGCTTTTCGGGTGTTCGCTTCAATAGAGGTTGTTGAAGGGGGCTTTTAATTGCCCCCCTCAATAGACACTAGCTAAAATGGCGGGCTTATGTTTGTTTGCTTCAACAGGCTTCACAACATTTAAAACTTCTCAACGCCAAACCTTCTCACCCTAAACGTACCTTCTATTCCAACGCAACGCATCTGAATTCTGAAGGCAATCGAGTTTCGCAGCTCTCCTCACCGCGCGGCTCCACCACCACCATCACCACCACCACCTTCCTCACCGCGCGGCTCCACCACCACCATCTGAAGGCGAGTTGCCCACGACCGTCGTGTTTCCTACCTTCGCGCGATTCTGTTTCACACAATCTGTCAAGGTTAGTTTCTATTCGATTCAGTTTCTAAGACCATGAATTCCAGTATTTACTGCTTGAGTGCGACCTACAAATTGGGGTTTTGGCCGAGTCTAATGGAATGAAGTTGAAGATGAAATGATGATGAGTATTGGGTTGATGAGTATGGAGATTATTTTGTTTTTGATGAGTATTCCAGTATTTCAGTATTGGGTTGATGAGTATGAAGTTGAAGATGAAATGATGATGAGTATTCCAGTATTTCAGTTTCTATGTTGTTTTTTCAATCTTCTTTTTGTAGATTTGGGTTGATACATTGTTCCAATTTCTTTGCTTAGCAGGCCAGAATTTCAGAGCCTGCTTAATCAATCTGAAGATGAATTCGGCTTTTGTCATGAAATGGGTCTTATTATCCCTTGTGATCAACATGTTTTTGAGTCTCTCACTTCTATGCTTAATATTAAATAATTAGTCTTTGTAGAGGTTAGTTAATTGAGTTTCTTATTCTGACTGAGTTTAATTAGGAACCCATATGGAGATTATTTTTGTTTTTCATGGGTTTATGAATAGATTTGTATATTTGGCTGAAAAAATCAACTTGTAATTCTTTTTCTCACGGTGGCTGGCGCTTGGGGTATGTTGCCCTGTGACAGAAAGTTATTTTAATGATATATTATGATACACAGCATATAGTTCCCTTAATTGCAAAGTTCAGCTAATTATACCAGAGAACAAGGAATATGACCTGTTTCATTAAATGTACAAATCCCTTAATGTTTGAGTTGATTCATGTACATCATATGTTTCCCTTGATTTCTGTTTTGTTTATAAGGATAAGCTACCAACATAGAACAGAATGATTGATCAAATCAATGAGATTCGAGTACCCTGTTGTTACCTTTCATGTTGTTATCAAACCGATTATGACGTGATTCCACGACTGTTATAGTGACTATACACAGAGCTTATTAACCTACCAAAGCAAACCATGTTGCCCTAAAAGCAAATCTAGATTAACAGACCCACTTGAAGATTACTGAGCACGCCCAAGGTTAAATAAATCTGTCTCAAATCCGATGAATATCATGTCTCTTATCCTGATGATTGTTTTGAGACATACAACTGTACAAGAACTGATGAATTGGACAATATTTTTTGCACCTCAAAGTTAGACATCTGACGGTATTAATAGTATTTTTAATTATCCCCTTTCAATGTTTCATAATAGGATTTTAAAGTTAACCACTAATTAATACAAAGTTTGACAGTTTCCCTTCAATTAGTTGAGAGCTTAATGAGTTGATTAGCAGAGAATTTAGGCTAATGTTCTAATATTGGATGAATTTACAAAATAGGGTTTGATATTTGTGGTTTTTCTAGTTCAATTGTTAGTTTATAATTGATTCTTTTTTGTTTTGTTCTGGCCGGGCTGGGGATGGGGTGGATGCGGTCTTTTTTTATTACTGCTTTTTTTGTATGATGAGATGATGGTACTCAATATGATAATAATGCTAAAGTTGGGCAAAAATCTATCTTTATGTATTATATTACAGTAAATAAACAAAGTTTTTGAGTTAAAAATGTAAAAAAAAGATGGATTATTCTGCTCAATATGGGTGAAATCCATCTTTATGCATAACATCTGGAACAATCCAGTAAAAGAAATAATCACATATATGTTTGAATATAGAAAGTCAAATCCTGTATTAAATTTGTCTTGGGTTAATTATTTCGTAACTAATTTAAAACCTAAACATGAGCATCGCTGGGATCTATTGATTGAGTTCTGGAGGATGGTTTTTACAGATATTTTATCTTTGGATAAGATTGCATCATTAGAGAACAAAGATCTTATGCCAAGCTAGTTTATACTTAAATCGATTTTAGTTTATTCCTGTGAAATCTTATGTGAAGCTAATAAATGTTAATGTTGACACATATTCCTGTTTTGTTTGGTTTTATAAATTGAGATGAGGTCTTACCATTTTTCTGATGTATAATTCTTGTGTCAAAATTAAGAATTTGTGGCTTGATTTATCTAATTCTGTGTAAAACCTTGTGTTATTAGAAATGAGTCGTCGTTGGATGTACGGTGACCATACTACGGTGGAATACTTGAGTGGGGTTGAGGAGTTCCTTAGATGTGCTTTAGCACACCAACGGAATACGAAAGCCGCAAAGATCTATTGTCCTTGCCGTGATTGTAACAATGTAAGGCGGTTAGCTGATATTGATGAAATTGAGGTCATTTATTTCGTCGTGGGTTTAAGCAAGATTACCATGTCTGGTTTTGGCATGGTGAGAAAATACTTGATCGTCCAAGTTCTAGTGTGAATGAATTTGATGTTCTGGCAGAGAGTGATGAGAGTGATGAGAGTGATTCTGATATTTCTGAGAATAATGAGATGGATGATGATGAGCAAGAAGATAATGAAATAAATGAAATGATGGATGCGGTGAAAGATCACTTGAATGAACGACCTCACATACTCGAGCAGGTATTAAAGGCTGCTGAGACGCCTTTGTACCCTGGGTGTACAAAATTCAAATTGTTAGAATGTGTGGCATCACTTTCCAACTTGAAAGCGGAGAGTGGTTGGACCGAAGAAAGTTTCACGAAATTATTGAAACGACTAGGTCTTTGGTTTCCCGATGGCAATGACATTCCCACCTCTGCCTATTATGCCAACAAATTGACGAATCCCTTAGGCTTAGAGGCCGTCAAGATAGATGCTTGCCCAAATGATTGTATTCTTTACAGAAAAGAGTATGAAAATTTGGATAAGTGTCCAACGTGTTCTATGTCTCGTTACAAGCGTAAAGGGGCCAATTCAGCTAAGAGGGGACCGCCCGCCAAGGTATTGTGGTATATTCCGATCATACCTAGGTTTGAGCGCTTGTTCTCCGTAAAGAAGAATGCTAAGTATCTGAGGTGGCATGCGGAAGGGAGGAAGAAAGATGAATTCCTTAGACATCCGGCTGATTCTCCTCAATGGAGAACTATTGATAAGAAGTATCCTGAATTTGGCAAGGAGGTTAGAAATCTGAGACTTGCTCTATGTACAGATGGGATGAATCCATACGGCTCTCTGAGTAGTCAGCATAGCACTTGGCCGGTTCTTCTTGCAATTTACAATCTTCCTCCATGGTTGTGTATGAAACGCAAGTATATCATGTTGTCACTCCTCATCTCAGGGCCTAAGCAGCCAGGACATGATATAGATGTGTATCTCGCTCCACTCATAGATGATTTGAAATTGTTGTGGAATGAAGGTGTTCCAATGTTCGATGCTCACACCAACTCAAACTTTACATTGCGGGCAATGGTTTTCTTTACCATAAATGATTTTCCGGCCTATGGAAACTTGTCTGGGTACAAAACCAAAGGAGAACAAGCATGCCCTATATGTGAAGAGGACATGAAGCCCACACGGTTGGATCATTTCAAGAAAAATATCTACCCAGATTTCAGGAAGCACCTTAGTCGATATCATCCTTATCGTAAGAAGAAGAAGGAATTCAATGGGTTCACCGAGGAAGGAGTAGCTCGTACACCTTTGACAGGATCACAAGTTTATGAACGTATCAAAAATGTTGAAACCAAATACGTTAAGTGCTTCAAGTCCAAGTCTAAAAAGGGTGTTTTATGGAAGAAAGTGTCTCCATTATGGGATCTTCCCTACTGGAAAGATTTGTCGGTTAGGCATTGTCTCGATGTAATGCACATTGAGAAAAATGTGTGCGATGCTATCATCGGGACTTTGCTAAATATACCAGGAAAGACCAAGGACAATGAGAATGTGCGGAAAGATATGAAAAAGAAGAATATTCGACCAGATTTGTGGCCTGTTAAAAAAAAGGATGGTACAAAGACCTTTCTGCCTCCAGCGTGTTACACAATGTCGAGAAAGGAGAAGAAGAAGTTTTGTGAGTGCTTACATGGCATTAAGGTTCCCTCGGGATATTCGTCGAATGTTAAGCGCCTAGTGTCTCTCTCGGACCTTAGGTTGATTGGTATGAAGTCTCATGATTGTCATGCACTGATTAATGTACGCTGCAACAAGGGGGCTGCAACAGGGGTTTTTTCTACTAGTGGACGATCCCTATACTTGCCGCTATAGTCCATATAGCCGGTTAGTTTAGTGGTTATATAAATTTTGTTTGGTGAGGTAAATTTCTATTCAACGACGGAAAAACACCCTATCAAAATGGCGCCGTTGCCGAGGAATGACATCATTGTTTGATTTTTCATTCTAGTTCTCTAGACTAGTTCATTTTTCATTTTCTTTTTCTTTGAAAACCAAAAAAAATGGCAAATTCTCTTGTTTCTCAAAATGATGAGTCGATTTCACTTGACGATCTTCTCTTTCTCCATGATAATTTCCTAAGCTCTTTGAATTTTGGATCTCCAAAATCATTATTGGAGAGGCTCCTTTTCATAAAATATCTTGAAATTCAAAAAGAGCAAAGCATAGATTCTTGTTTGAATTCATTTGAAGTCATGTCCCAACAAGTTGTAAAAGGCTTTTTGGGAATTTCTAACCTAATGCAAGAATCTATTAAGGAAGTTTCATGGAGAAGAGATGAGTTTGAGGCTACATTGCCACCTATGATGCATGACGTTGAGGAGTTGAGTATTGGAGAGTTAGTTATTACTCGTTCCTTTTTGAGTGAATGCCTCGATGATGGTGATGAAATTCTATTTGCTCCTTTTTGTCTTGAAGTGCTTAAGTCGATTGAAATTGAGGAAAAGAGTGAATGTGCCAACCAAAAACTTGTAAAAGTGAATGAAGGATCTTATTTTGAGATTTGTTGTGCTCTTTGTGATGTGAGTGAGGTTGTTTGTGAATCTCTTGTTCCCACTCCCTTCCCTCATTCCCCATTCCGAAAGAAGAAACTCAACATTTATCTTTCATTTCCCATTTCTTTTCCCTTTTTGTCCCAACTCCCGCCGCTTGAGGATTCTTTTTCCTCTATTGATCCTAATGATTCTCCTTCCTCAAAGGAGCAAAAAGAAGGGAGTATTGCTTTTGTTTTTCATTTTGATTTTTCTTATTTTTGGTTCCCCACCCCTTGTAGGCATAGAGTTGCATTCTACTTTGTGCTTGCAATTCATTTGACTCTTGCCTACGTGTTACTATTGGATATGTTTGCCATTGCATATGACAAACTATTCCGATCGTTGTCGGGATATTTACTAGAGGTAAGAGGCGTTAAGCTAATGACGTAAAAAGAGCGCTTCTCGGGAGGCAACCCATGGGTGTTGGCCTTTTAGCCCATGTATACTAATTTTTAGCCCATGTATACTAATTTTTCTTGATTTTTGAAGTTTTTGTGCCTCAAGCTTTCTTGATGTGGAAATCTTTGCATCCATCTTTTCCATGTCCGGCTATTCTTATTTTTGAGTTCGTTCGTTATTACGGTTCTTTGCGGGACTTGCTCCCACGACATTTTCGGTAATATCTTTCTAACTCTCTTGCATTCTTTAGGGTCGGGAATATTTCATATGGGGCATTGGTTGGATGGCTAGCTGTGCCCCTCCTAGTTTCGTTTTAGGCCTTGAGGACATGGCCTAATTCGAGCATGGGGGGAGATTCTATTGTTTGCTACTTTGATCTCCGTGTGATGGATTGCTTGATTTTGTGAATATTTTGGATTTTGTGCATATTTCTTCATTAGTTTCATTGATTTTGGGAATATTTTCTTTATTTTCCTTTTCTTTTTACTTTCTTTTCTTTTCCTTGGTTTCCTTTTTCATTTCTTTTCTTTCTTTCTCCTTTTCGATCTTTGTCAAGGGAAGTTTTCCTAGGGTTTTTAGGCATTATTCTTGATTTGGGCAAATAAAATTGGAACTTGTAGGCTAGAATGCTTTTATTCCTAATTGGTAGATATTTGCACGGTTTTCAATATCTTGGGTCAAATCTAGGATTTAGGTGTTAAGAAAGTCGGTTGAACTTTGGGTAGCATGCGTCTTGAACCCTTGGCTTGTGGTAAGATGGTGTCGATCTCTCTAGTGACTTGAAACCGGAGAGAGTGGTATTTTCTCCCATGTGAGGATCATGTTCATATTAGCCCAAACACATATACATATATTGAGTGGCATGGATCCTTGGCATTGACTTTCTTATCTCCCGAATTTGACTATTTCCTCCCCGAGACCGCGACCGAACTACTTTAGGGGACGATAGAGGCATTTCTTTCGGTGACTATTTTTATTTTAAGATTAGGACTTTATTTCTTATTTTTCTCATATATTTTTGTTTGCATTTTCCCCCTTGCTAGCCATTTGAGCCTTGCCCCTTCATTTCTTATGAGCACATTACAAGCCTAATAGCCTTTGTTTTATTTTCACCCTTAGAAGTGATAGTGAAGCTTTTAGTTATGATGCTTGATGGTTTTGAATGATTATGCAATGTTGAGGAATGATTGTTATTGGTATGAATGGCAAAGTTTGGGAAGTATGTTGTATATAGTGAATAAATGATGCAAAAACAAAAAGAGAAAGGAAATTTTTGAAAAAGCCAAAAATAGAGAAAAACAAGGCATTAAGAAAAGTTTCATTTGAAACACAAAAAAAAAAAAAGAGAAAATCAAATCAAGAAAAGTTCAAAAAGAGTTGTAGTTTAGAATTGTTGTTGAATAAGCTTGGGGGTACCCCAAATAAGTGGTACCAGTTTGTTTTGGTTCGATTTGCTTGAGTTGAGTTCATTGATTGCGCTTCACTTTAGGTATGAGCACCAAATTACCAAATTAATTTGTTCCACACCTTACCCCTAGCCTACGTTACACCCTAAAAAGTCCCCTTGACCTATGTCAAGTAACCTTCTCTTCTCCCTTGCAATTCTTATTTTCCGGCGCCTTCGCGACGTCTTGAGAAACTATTCTTAAGGGTGGATGGGATCTAGAGATTTGACGTGGTATGCTCGGTTGAAGGGGAATTGATAAGTGCTTGCCCTTGGTTCTCTTTGCTTGGCATTTGAATCTTTCACTCGACTTAGGGCATTGGTTAGCATGCATTCGTCTATTTAGTTAGTAATATTAGCATTCTTTTGTGCTTAATCCATAATAAAGGCCCATTTCTTGAATTTTGTAGTTTCATTTTCTTTTCTTTTCTATTTTCTTTTTCCTTTCTTTATTTTCTTTTCTTTTTCTTTTCTTTTTTTTTCTTTTCTGGGTTTGTTTTTCATTTTAGGTCTTGCCTTGATTCAAATTTTTGGAAGAGTTATGGGTGATTCTCTTTGGAAACCCTTGCGAGATCCCACTCGCCCTCACGAGCGATTGTGGGGTTTAAAGAGCTTGTTGCATGCGCTTAAATGCAACCGTGATTCCTACGAAAGTGAGTTAAGATGTATATTCTTGTAGTTCTTGTTTTTGTAGTTTTTAGAACTTGAATAATTCCTCATTCTTCCCTATTTGGTGCTTGGTTTGCTAGAGACTAGCAAACGCATAGCTTGGGGGAGTTTGATGAGAGACATTTATGTCGCTCTTAGCTTAGGATTTCATGTTAGTTTATTATGCTTTTTCTTAGTTTTTATAGCTTTTCATATGATTTTTATAAGTTTTTTTCCATCTTGTGCTTTATTGGTGATTATGGTGAAAAGTGATGGAAAACAAGTAGAATCGAGCCAAAACAGGGCTTGTGCGACCGAACTGATTTTCGTGCGCCCGAACAGAGGAGAGCTGATGAGACTAAGGAAAAAGGAGCTTTGTGCGACCGAAAAGCCTTTTTGTTCGAAATCACAAAAGCCCCTTTGTGGGATGGGGTTCGGTTAAACGGTCGAAACAATTAGATTTGGGAGGCAGAATGCCCCAAATTTGGTAAACGACCGCACAGACTTTTGTTCGACCGCAAAGGAATTCGTGCACCCACACATGTTCAGCTGTTCGACCAAATCAAGTGTTTAAGGAAGACGTGGCCAACAAAAGACCATTCGACCGAACATGGAGTCTTGTTCGGTCGCACATGACGAAGGAACTGGTATTTGCTTGGTTTGCTCGCACAGGATTCAATGGTTGCTCGAATTGGTTTTATGTGTTCGGTCGCACAGAGGGTATGTGCGACCGAATGGCTGCGCGGGCTTCATATTTTCGAATTTCAGCTTCTATTTAGGGAAACTTATAAATAGATTTTTCAGTTTTAATTTTAATATTCAGTTTTTGTTTTACATTTTTAGAATCCCTCCATTGAAGCATCAAGTTGTAATTTCTTAAATTCTTCTTCTAATTTCTTGCAATTCAATTCAATTCAATTTCTTACTTCTTGCTCTTGTTATGTTGTTGATTGTTCTTTAAATTCCTTTAATTCTTTAATTCTTCTTTGCCTTGACTTTAATTACATTGATTCTTAATTTTCTAGTTGATTGTTCAATTGGTTGTTCTACTCTTTGATTCTCTCTTTCTAATCATTCAATTTCATGCATGCTAGCCTAGAATTAATGGATTTCTTAATTTTTAGAATGATTAGTGAGTAATTTTAGGTTAGGGAAAGGGGAGAATCTAGGGGCTTAATTAGGGGAAATTGATGATTGATTGTTGATTGATTAATGTGATTAAATATGATTTGGTGATAGGATATCCATGCCTAATTGAGTGGTAGTTGCAAATGCTATTCGATTAAATTCAATTGGAAGCATAGGTCAGGTTTGGCAAGAGATTGTGAGCCTATCTTGTGTAAGAAAATAGTTGTGCCTATTATATGCAAATTTGTTTAGTCTAGGATTAGGCGAAAGCTCTTCCGTAGATTAGACGCTTAGCGTACCCCATCCGAGAGGTGGCGGGTTCGTCATTTGATGCTATATTTGCCTATTCGCCAAGTCGTTGCATGATCATCATTGCTAGATAGTTTAGTTAATTTCCCCCGATTTCCTTAGCCTATCCCCGACTCCCTAACGTTTCCCTATCTTGATTCAATTTCGCTTAATTATTAGCTTTAGTTTCTTAGTGATAATTCAAACAAACTCTTGTTCAAACTAGCTTAATATCTAAACTCGATAAGCAACGTTTCTATGGGACGATCCCTATACTTGCCGCTATAGTCCATATAGTCGGTTAGTTTATTGGTTTAATAAATTTTGTTTGGTGAGGTGAATTTCTATTCAACGACGGAAAAACACCCTATCAAAAAACCTCTGCATTCATCTTCCAGTAACTGCTCAACCTCCACATCTATTACGGTAGTACTTCGACTTTCTCTTCTTTTCATTTTCCCATCATTCTTCTTTAATTTCTTTGCAAAACAGCCTTCCGTTAATAATTTAAGGTACCCCGGTCTTGATTTCGCAAAAATATTGTCGACGACTACAATTCAGGCTTCTTAGGTAATTCGCTTCTCGTTTTCTGTTGGTATTACACTTGAATTCCACATCAATTAAACCAAAGTATCATTAAATTTATAATTTAAGGATTTAAGGTCTACAAATTAGGGTTTAGGGGGTTAAGGGTGTAGTTGGTTTGCATTGTGTATATTTATGACGGATGAATAACCGTAGAGTAAATCTGATGTTCATTCTCACATGATTTTGTACAGTGATGTTTAATTTCCATCTAATTCTCAAGCCATAAAGTGGTTAGAATAGGATAAATGGAGTTTGTACATGTTCTTAATAGGGAAGATAAATTGTTGCTCTGGTAACTGATTGATGAATATTGATTTTTTTTGCATTCCAAGTATTTTTGTATCTGTTGTGTTAATCAAACTGGATATGTTTATAACAATGGAAATGGCCAACAATAATGTGGGTTAGAATAGGATAAATGAAGTTTGGACATGTTCTTAATAGGGGAGATAAATTGTTTCTCTGGTAACTGATTGATGAATACTGATTTCATTTGCATTCCATGTATTTTTGTATCTGTTGTTTTAATCAAACTGGCTATCTTTATAACAATGAAAATTGCCAACAATGATGTTTATTTTTTGTTATGAGTGTGATATGTGTACTCAATTCTTGAGGGCCTAATTAACTCTCGTTTAATATGAAGGTGAAATGGTAAAGCCAAAGAAAATAGCAGTTAAGCGGAAAGCGCCTACTACCAAAGAAACGCCCCCTATGCGTTCAAAACAAGCATGTATTCAGAACAATAAGAAAAGTCTGCAAAATGTGCTCGACATGAAAACGATAGAGATAGCGATTTTATACCTGATAAAAGGTTCAGGAATGAAAACTACCAACAGCTATTCCAAAACAAATTCGGAGAACGCCCAGTTTGGCTAGGGAAGAACATTGACTTCCAGTCTTTCACTAAAGGCAATGCGGATATTGTGCATGAGTGGTTTTTGTTCCAAGGATGGGATGTCCTCCTACAGTATAAAGGGAAGATATCGGATAATCTTATGAGAGAGTTCTACACCAACATCAAGGCTTTGTATGAAAAGGAAGGGAGTCTTCGTACATGGGTGAGGGACGTAGACATTTATCTAAATGACGAGACGCTGGGACGTATTCTCGGCATTCCGCATGAGGGGATCCATGATGAACCTGGGCTGGCTTGGAGTAAAATTAAAGATTTCAAAGTCCAAGATTGCGTGAGGGTCTTGCTTGATGACAGTAATTCCACGAGAGGCACTAAGCCTCTCATTAACGAATTGCCACCGCTAAATCGACTACTACACCTTACAGTTCACGGATCCCTGAATCCTCGTCCCGGTAGAAAGTCATCCCTGACTTACGTTGATGTCTTTATTATAGTTTGCATTCTTCGAAAAAAGAAGATGAATATCCCTAAAATGGTTATCAACACTATTCGGAGTGCACATAAAGAAAGCAGGACAAATAATCTGCCTTATGGTATGTGGTTGCCAAAGGTGTTTAGACACTTTAAGATTGATACTAGTAATGATGTCGCACGAAAGAGTGCATGTCATTCATTTTCTATCAGTACGCTCACCACAAATATGAAGTGTACATATGATGTGTTGAACTCTGTATGGGTTCAGATAGATGGTACCCAAGCAGGTGTTGGTGCGGTGAGTAATCAAGAATCTGATGCACACCTTGGTGAAGGTGAACGGGACAATGCGCAGGTTCAAGGTCAAGATCCAGACGAAAATGTGAACCATGTAGATCCTAATGTGTTCGCCTTTGATTCTTTAGTACGGGTTAGCATGGTCGAGTCGATGTTAAGGTATCTGCACCCGGATGTATTTACTGCGGAAGTGATGAACGACATTCATGATACGGTATACATAACACTGAAATTGCAGTACCAACCCCGTCAAATTGAAGAAGAACCAGCTGATGAGGATTGCTTTCAAGGGCGCAACACTAGAACTGATAATTACGGTTAGTTTAGATTCCTTTGCTTGAAATGTTGTAAAATATATGTTACATCCCATCTCTGAATTGTTCACTGCAGATATTGATGAGAGTGATGATGGTTTGAAGAGTGTTGAGGTCGGTGATGACATTAGCTGTAGTGGAGAAGATTATGACGACGCTACCGGAACATGAAGAGATGATGGAGCTGGAGAAGATGATGACGACGCTACCGGAACTGGAATAAATGATGACGACGATGCATAAAAAATTGTAATAACTTATTGGATGGCCATGATGATTCGTCTCACCGTGTTATTAGTCTGAAAATGTTGTTAATTTTGTGTATGGTGATAAGTCTGAAATAGCAGATACTCATTAGCTTTTGGTTAGCACTTGTAAACTTATGTCACCAGACGTGACCAAGTATGTTTTTGGTTTGTGTTTTAAGTATGTGATTCTTTTTCTATCACCGAGTTTATGTTTGGAAATGACCAAGTCTATGTTAAGAACCCTTTATGCACATCGACTTATCTTGGTAGTTACCGAGAGTGTGTTTGGTAATTGCGTTGTGTATACCTAATGGAGAATTTCTTTGGTAAACGTATGAGAACAGTTTCTGGTAGTGTCCTGATGTTGTAAAGGTAATTACCAAGACATAACAAGGATGGAAACAAAACAGGGAAGGCAATGCAACAGAGGTTGGAGACATATGCGGTAAGATAGACAGATGCATAATAAAGCATACCGTTAATCACAATTTTGATACATGTAATCACAATTATAATAAACACACCCATACGATGAAACAATAGCTCGTATCCTGATTTAAATGCAACAACAAGTGTCATTGAATAATTAATAAAAACATAAATTAACATTCAACATTCAATTTGATTTTACCTAAAATAAATAATTTTTTAACAAATTAATGGCATTCTAAACCTGATGGCACCGTCCAAATATATACGGTGACTACCACGAAGAACTAATTTAGTAACAAATTAAAGTTGGGATTCTGACTAAGTGGGTTCCTATACCCGTTTACAAAAGAGGGTTACCTATTCGAACCGCTGTTATCCCCAAAAGATTTACAACATGTTATCTTTTTGCCCATTTGCTCATTCGATTTTTATAGGTGCCCAAATGAGGAAATGTGCAACAAACAAAGATGTAACTACCAATGTTGTCTTGACCCCCAATAAAAAATAGCGGGTTCTGTTTTGTATTGGCTAACTTCATAGCTATTGACGACTTCAGAAGCCTCACCACTGGTATATGTTCCTGGCATTAAATCCACCAAAGGAAAGACGGCTCACAGAGGCCAATATTAGAGGTGGCAGCCGGAGTAGTCTGTGGTGACTGGTAGAGGTCAATGGACTTAAGCATCTCAGGACTGTTGGATTTCTCTTGTGGCTTTGTGGCTTTCTTTTTTAGTCCCCTGCCGGCTTGCAAAACTTTAGGATCACCGATTCTGACTAATGTCTCTTTCTTTGTGATTCCCTCGGCTTTCTCATCATGGGTTTCCGGAGAAATCAATACCTTTGACAAAACATTCTTTAACCATAGTGACCCATAGTAAGATCTAGCTGCCAACCTGCAGATTTGGATGCCCAACCCATATAAATAGGCAAACCGACCAATGAACGCAGTATCAGTATACTCTTTAAATGCGTCTAGTGTGTGACCATAAGACCGGCCTGCCTTGGCATATTTCGTCCATCTTCGAAGTATACAACCCCTTGGTATCTCGGTCACGCGTCCATACTTCATTACAACAAACATGTGGTGACATGGTATGCCCACAGATTCCAACTTCATGTAGCAACAATACATCTTGTGGAGCTTAGCACTGTGTATTACAATGTACTGTGCTCTCCTGTACTTAGTGTTACTCAACCAATAAATATTAGTTACCCCATCCAAATGTGTCTTATCCTGCTTAAACTTCACAAAAATATGCGATGACTGTTAGTTCATCTCTTTGCATAACATATGGTACTAGTTCCTTGTGTACACTGTTGCAACATGTGTTTTCACACCTGAAAGCACCCCTTTGATAATTGGAGTTGTGTTCTTCGTTTGGTAGTAGAGACCTGGTTATGTGAACCTTATATCTTTCAACACTTTATCATACAATTCTAAAAATTTGTACAACATAATTTTTTGATTAAAAACTGTCTTCAATGAGTTGTTCATTGATTCACACCGTTGTGTACTTCTCATACCTACATAAAACAAAAGCAGTAAAATGGGTAGTGACCTAAACATGGTATGGTAGGTACCCTATCAAAACATAAAAGGGGTAGGTAAAATGGGTAGTGGCCTAAATATGGTATGGTAGGTACCCAATCAAAATATAAAGGGGTAGGTAAAATGGGTAGTGACCTAAATATGGATGTGAACTACTTACCTCTGAAGAAATGACCATGCAAGAAACATTCCGCCTATTTTTCCTTGTCATTGTAGAGCCCCTGTGCCCAAACTTCTTTCTCATAACCTTACGTGGTAATTAGCTCCTTCCAAGCCTGCTCGAACTCGGTGGGGGTACGACATCTGTCAACACATTTCATGAAACCACTGCAGAACATTTTTGAGCTATGTCCTTTTACATTCCTCATTAAATGCCACAAACACAGCCTATGTACTGCCTTCGGAAAAACAACTGATATCGCATTTGCCATTCCCCGTCAATCAAAACTGTGTGTGGAGCGACGTTATCCCCTACTTCAGTCAACTGCTCAAATATCCACTTGAATGTCTCCTCCTTTTCATGGATAACTAGAGAAACAGCAAAACCAACACTTTTCCGATGGTGATTTAAACCGACAATCACCACAAGAGGCTTGTGGTACACATTTACTTTTCATGTGATGTCAAAGGCAATGGCGTTGCCAAATGCCATGTAATCGTTACGGGACATACCATCACACCAAAAGAGTTTATCCAGAGCATTATCTTCGTCTCGTGTATATTTCAAGAAAATCTTAATGTCTGTATTCTGTTACCCGAGCAGGTATGCAAACGGCCTCCATGTCACAATCTGGAATATATTCCTTCTGAATTCTTTGACAAGAACTGTACAAGTTCTATTTAAGGAAAGGTAGTTTGTCAGGACCACCCGCTTGTTGAACCAGATTCCTCATTGTCACGGCAGGAGAAACCCCAGAATTGATCAATGCCTTGATATGGAGCTTGTTAGCATCTGAAAGACTTCTATGGTTTATGCAATATAATTTTCCAATTTAGAGAAAATACAGTCAAAACATATAATTTTTCTTAGTTGAGAAACCACAGTATTATAAGTGGACTGTGCAAATAACAAACACTGGATGTACAAGGCAGTTACCAAGAAGAATTAAGGTAATGACACAGCGACTTGATCTGATACCTTATAAATTGAACTTCACTTGGGGAGACAATCTCATGATCATGGACCTTAACAAAGTCTCTCACGAACTAAGAGTCGTCACTTGGATTCCACTTGAACTTGATTACAGCTTGGCACCCACATCTAGTTTCCGGTCTTGACGGGCGCTTCCTATTTCGGTCTTCCAAGTACTTTAGCTGGCGTACACCTTCCCTGATGCACATCAGGTTTTTTTGATGTGAATTTACCATCCACTTTTCTCCTTACAACTTCTTTGTTTCGTGCTTCAAAACCTTTTGCCTTGGCATACATATAATAAAACGTTACACACAATTTCATTTACGCAAAGGATAATTTTTTCATATCGTCAAAATTAAAATCTTCTAGTTCTTTTCCGATTTGTTCCCATACTTTAGGGGCAATGAAGTATTCTGGAAGATTTTCGATGTCTACATCACCAGAATTATCATCATACTCATCATTGGAGGGTTCTACTGATTTCACGTCATCAATCGGTTCATGGTGTGCACTAGAATTTTTATCCTCAGCCATTTATACCTAAATACGAACGAGTATAAGTACCTTACGACAGTGTAAGAAATTAGCATGACCATTGTGTAAATAATTAGGAGACTAGAAACAATAATAACCGATTATAACGTATTTCGTGATGATAAAAAAGTTCCCACCTACATAGAACCTGTAGTTATCACCTACCATATAGGTAGCTACTAGACTACCACAAATAACATTAAAGCTTGCAAAAGTGAGATTTGGATACCAATTACTGTAAAAGTCATTGGTGTTGTTTCTTTTGACATAACTAAACAAACTGACAACAGAATTGTTCTTTTTGACAAACTTAAACACACCCCATAACTCAATTGCTACATAATTCTCAAAATTAAATGAACAAGGGTTTACGAAAGAGTCTTGTCAAAAATTAAAACCAAGGTAAAAGAACCGAATTATGAAATTATACCATGTAACTAAGAAAAGAACCGAAATATAAATCAAGTATATTTATTGTTTAGTTTAAAAAGTAAAAATTTACCTTTAACAATGGTGATTGGAGGTTGGAACCCTAGGTTGGAGAAGTGCCCTTTGATGCTTCCAAGATGAGAGTTGGATAGTGAGAGAAGTTGGTGTATTTATTGAGGAAAAATATCTTAGCTAACATGATATAAATTAATATTATAGTCCCTCCTAAGACTAAGACATAAGTTCAGTTTGAAATTCAAAAGCCATTACTTAAAAAAAAGGTAAATTATTAAAGACATTTCAAACCTCTGCATTTTCCAATTCCAATTCCCCCCTTATTTCTCCTCTCCATTCCTTTGGTTCTTTGGTATCACCCTCAACTTTTCAAATTCCCAACTCAATTCCTCTGCTCTCGCCGTCACCCCGTCATTGAATTATCTGATTCTGTGCAGAATTCACGGATTCTCCGCTGAATTCACCGATTATCCGCTCAAGTCTCTACTTCACCCGCTTCACTTAATATCGATACTACTTAACCCTAATTCAGTTTGCATGTGTTTGATTAATATAAATGATCGTCTCTGATGAATTGGTTTAACTATAACTGTTTGTTGGGTGTCTTCGATTTTGTATATGTAAGTTTATGGGAATGAATTAAGGTGTTAAAAATGTATATTGAATTCAATTTAGGTGTATTGAATTTTGTATATGTTGGTAAATAAATCGTTATGTTCTAAACGAAAATTACACAAACTGAAATTGTTACTTTGTATATTGATTGGTAGTTACATTTTAGGGTTTTTTTAGGTATCTACTGATTAAGATTTATGTTACCTTAATCACGGTTCAAACATGTCTCCGAAAGTGTCTAAGAAACTAAAGTAGGACACATGGAATCCAGCATGTGACTTGGAACTTCTTATAGCAGTTGTTAAGGGATTGGATAGGGATAAAAGAAGAGTTATTGAAGAGATGGTTTTGGGAATTTGTTCTGTTTAAACTGCAAAAATTGTGAGAAAGACGATGTGCAAATGGATCATGGGCCACTTTGATACAAGAACTCGAACACTCAACATCAACAAGGTACTAACAGTGGTGTCTCCGAGGCATGTAGAGTACCTGCTTGGGTTTGAAGACATTGGTTTAGACATTAAGGAGAAACGTCTTATCGAAACCGTTCCAGATGAATACCTTCTCCTTGGGTCTACTCCCGCAGACCACTTGGCCAGGGATATGAAATTTTTAGATCACAACAGTCACTTCTTCAAGCAACTTTTACGATGTTCTTCATTGCCACTTTTTCATCCCCAAATGTGGTTCAAACTTCCGAACGCGATTTGATCCACCTAGTTATCGATCCTGAAAGACCGGTGAGATGGAATTGGGAAAAATACATCCTTGACAATACTATTGATGCGGTATCAGAGTTCAATATCTCCCCTACACCACCAAAAGTGTTGGGGGGTGTCCTATTTTGTTGATGGTAGGATCTCTTGCCCATAAATTTCTTTGATGAGTGTCCAATATCCAAAGTGTGTAGGATCATTTTTGGACTGCGCAAGTAAAGAATATGTGAAGTAGTGGAAGTTTCCCTCGTAAGCGTTTGGTTTGATACGTAATTTATTATGCATCATCCTTTATGTGCTCTATGTGATCCTATGGAAATGTCCATATATATGATGGGTAACTTCCATGTAGAGTCTATTAAGTCCATTGTTTACCATTTGTCTTAAGTTGACAATTCCCACGTCGTTGTTTGGACCTTAGCAAGATCGATTTTTCAAAATTCTACATATGGAATATGTGAATTAGTGGTAGTTTCCCAAGTAAGAGTTTGGTTTGATACGTAATCTATTATGCATCATCCTTTATGTGCTCTATGTGATCCTGTGACAATGTCCATATATGTGTTTGGTAACGTCCATGTAGAGTCTATTAATTGTCCATTGTTTAACATTTGTCTCAGGTTGACAATTTCCACGTCGTTCTTTGGACCCTACCGGGATTGATTTTTCAAAATTCCACGTATTCCACTCTGTTACACAAAAGTTCAATTCTATTAGTTTACACTTGAGTTTATATTTATTAGACGCGTATTTTGTAGGCCCTTTTTTGTGAGTACTCTACCACAAGTTCTTTGGATCAACTCTGCAATTATTTACTTCCTAGGATCCG
The DNA here is from genome assembly GCF_020520425.1 of Spinacia oleracea. Lineage (NCBI taxonomy): Eukaryota > Viridiplantae > Streptophyta > Magnoliopsida > Caryophyllales > Amaranthaceae > Spinacia > Spinacia oleracea. Next base: position 94,212,677 of record NC_079490.1, read on the forward strand.
CGATTGGAGTGACATTAATAGTAACTACCACACTCTATCTTAAAAATGCTGAACCCAACGTACAAATCAATTTAACAACCAAATATAGTGCTCTTAATAGGTTCAATATCTAGATTCAGTTTCATCACCCGTTGTCCCACTTCATCATACTGGTCAAGCAATTGTTTGATATACTCGCATAGTTGACGGAGGTTTGCAATGTGTAATGCCTCGTGCAGCGACGTGAACAAATTCCTTTGAATTGACTTTAACCTGTTCTTCTCTTCCTAGCAAATTTTAAGGCCGGTTGCCATTTCCTTATTCACTTCTACAATTCCTTTCTACGCTTCATCATATCGTTCGAGCAAACACTTCAAAGTTGAATCATTGTCATTGCCTTCCCAAGTTGGTTGTCCTATCGGAAATGCATTCACGAAGAAATTTCTTCTCCTGCTTGATTTTCGTCATTTTCCCTCTTAATGGAATGATTGTCTTGGGGTTTTGGGGGTGGTTTGTATGAGGGATTCATTGATGTTTTTTATGTTAGAACGATGAAAGATATTCGAGTTATTAAAATGTACGAACTGCGTACCCTATTTATAGGAAAAATATTACCCATAGAGGGGATGTATTTAAATTTCCTAAAACCGAAATCAAAATCCAAAAAGAATAACTAGAAAATAACTGCCATAAATTGAATAATAAATAACTGTTGTTGTACATGTTGAATAATAATAACTTATTGATGATAAATTGATTAATGATAACCTATTGAATAATAATAACTGTTGTTGAATAATAACAACTATTTATAAGTAATTGTTGTTGTTACCCATAGATGGAATGTATTTAATTGTTTAGTTCTTAAACCTATTGATGATAAGTTGGTAATTACCTTAATTATGTTTGCTTGGTAATTACCTTGAAAATTTGAAAAATTGACTTGTTTTATAAGTGACTTTACCGAAATGGGAAAGTTACAATTTGAAATGACAACGGAAGTGTAATTCAATCAAAGACAACTGCGTTCGTTCCAATATTACAATATAACATCCCAACATAACATCCTAAATTAGAATCACTAATGGAACTATTATCCTAATTAAAAAATACTCGAACAACATCTTAATTCTACTTCAATAACCACTACTGCAACTACAATGACTACAAACATCAAGAAACCCATGAATAGTAACATATGATCTGCTACCCAACTCCATTGTGCTTTTCTACCTCATTCAATGTTAATTATCTGGGGATACAGGAACGTAATTATCTTGGACCTTACATGGTGACTACCATTCATGATTATAAAGTGTTCATGATATAACTAATAACTTACCACAAAATAATTCCAAATATAATTTACCTATTAACTAATTACATGAATAAATTTAATTCCCTCTTGCTTTACCTATTAACCTACTCTATGGTCTTGTAGCCGTTCACTTACATAAAACCAAGATGTATTCGAGAAATTCATCCGCAAGAAAAGAAGAAGGATTTCTCATTGCATTTGCTGGCCAATCCCTATCTGTCGACCTTAGTCCTCTGCGAGCAATCTCATACCTTTTAAAGCAAGCGATTGAATACCTTGAAGGAGAGGTTACGAACTCGAACAACGTACGCAGTTGCTAAAGAGAAGCTTTTGGGGAGAGGTCAAACAAATTTGCTGAGGCGTGGACCAGCTATAATCGAACTCAAGTTCAGCTAAAGAAGATCTTGTCAAAAGATTGAGTCTTGAAGGCTACCTCTAGAAAGTCTTACCGCGTTTCCGGCTCTGCTTGCGGCAACGTCCCACACAGAAATGTCGTAAATATTGCAAGATGTGGTAGAATTTTTTTTGAGAGTTGGTCATTTCCAAATAATTCCGTGGTAAGTGCAAAACGTATAGGAATCAACATATTGTTAAAAAGAGAGAAAAATAGAATATCGAAAAAATTAATTAAAGATCCATAACCAAATATTTTGAAACCTTGGTCATTCTAAAATATTACTTTGGTCATTTCCATATCTAATGCAAGAAAAATTTTGGCTCACTAAAACGCCGAATACAAAATATTTTGCATATGTGGAATTACCTATTATTCTCTTGGTACATATCAGGAGGAAAAGATGCGTATTGATTAGTTCTTAGTCCTATTGATGTGTATTCATTTTTACTCGCAACGTTCGTCACTTTCATGCATGCCAATGCACAATTTTGATCATTATTATCTTTAATTCTCTTTAAGTAAAAATTATAAAAAGTTAATATTTTCAAAATACACATTAAGACGAATGTAATAAGATCTCATATGACTATGTTTTATCTTACGTATAAATCACTAATAATGGTCAAAGTAGAATATGTGAATAGTGTAAAAAGCACAAACTTTGCGAGTATTAAAAATCAGAGGAAGTACATTAGTAATCGAATTTTTCATGAAATGCCCCCGAGGTTTGACTTTATTCACAGAATACCCTCGTAGTTTCAGGTATTCACTATATACCTTCGAGGTTTCATTTTCTTGCATGACGTGACCCCGCCGTTAAGTGACCGTTAGAAACTTTCATTTTTTCACCATATGCCCCTCTGGTATCTAAAACTTTCACCATATACCCCTATTAAGCAACGACTAGGTTTTTTTTTAAAAACAACCCTTGGCCAATATTTCTATAATATTTGAGGGTCTTAAGCATTGGATATATTTTTATAATATTGAGTTTGACAAGAAATGTCAACAAGACCTGTCTCACGTTGGGAAAATGAAAGCAACTTTACTTAATGGCGGCTCAACGATAAATTTTGATGACAAGTTGGAAACAGGAAGTCCCTTATTGAAAATGGGATGGCAATTGTAGAACGGTTTTGTTTCTTCCTATGGGGCGGTTCTTTTTTTGGAAACCTTTATATTTTTGTACTTTGTAAGAGTCGCCACCAAACATTGTTTAGGGTCTCATTTGGAAAGACCGAAAATGACTCTATTAGGATAAGGCTTTGAATCTTCGAAACAGATGGGTGAGATCCGAGCAAGGGAACGAGATGCTTAAGGGGCGAGCTTTAGAAATAATTCAAGTGCGTGACACAACATTTTCAAAAATACTCTAGTTTGGACTATGTGGGTTTGAATTTAGAACAAATAGAATTTCTACTTTGTATTGTGGTCACTTTGCTTTAAAGTTAATTCAAGGGAACCTAAGATCGGTTTGTCCAAGAAATTATCGTTGTTAAGCGTGATGTAACCTTGTATTTTGTTGTATTTATCCTGTGAGGTGATGAAAGCAATAAACAAGTAAAGCAACATCACAATAGAAAATAAGTGCAAAATTAGTAAAGTACAAGACCACCTAGAAATGGACTAGGAAGTAGGTCCACATTGCCTAGAAGGACTAGGCAAGTAAAGTTGCGGAATTGAAAGTGCGGAATCGAAATGCGGAATTAAAATTGCGGAATTGGAAGGTGCGAAATTGAAAGGTGAATAATTGAAAGGTGCATAATTGAAATCGCGGAATAGAAATTGCAATATTGAAATAGAATTTAAGCACATAAGGTCCGAACGCCAAACGACTACTTAAAAATAAGTGCGTCCGACATGGAGTCAAAGCTAAAAAATCTCAACTTAGGATGGATTATTCACCCAAAGTATCCTAGATTTTGCATATAGAACTTGAACTTGAAAACTTTGAAACTTGAAATGTGGAACTTTGAAATATTGAACTTGAACTTGAAATATTAAACTTGAACTTGAAATATAGAACTTAAAACTTGAAATATTGAACTTAAGAGACTTGAATCTCAAAGATCGGGCCTTTTAATGTCGAAAATGTTGGATCTTTGATGATCTCTAACTTTGAAATGGTCCTAGTTTTAGGGAAGTGATTATGAACAACCCTAAACATCATTGGATCTTGAAACTTGAACTTGAAATTTGAAAAGTGGAGTCTTGAATCTCAAAGACTAAACCTTTAAACATAAGAAAGGATCAAGGCTGGCTTTAGTACTGGTGGATTGGAAAGATAGTCTTTGATAGTATTGAATGCATGCTGGCAATCCTTGTCCCAGACCTTGGGTTCGCTTTTGCGGAGCTTTCTAAATACCGGTTCACAGATCATAGTGAGCTTTGAAATGAACCTACTGATGTATTGCAGTTTTCCGAGAAGCCCCCGAATCTCCTTTTCATTCGTTGGCGACTTCATCTCTTGAATGGCCTTGATTTTCAAAGGATCAGCCTCGATGCCACGAGAGCTGATGACATATCCGAGTAACTTGCCTGACATCACCCCGAACGTAGACTTCTGAGGATTGAGCCTCATATTGTATTGCCTGAGCCTGTCGAAGAACTTTTTGAGTACTGAGGTATGCTCATGTCGCTCTTTGGACTTGACGATCATGTCGTCGACATATACTTCAATCTCCCTATGAATCATATCGCTCATGATAGCTGTAGCTGTTCTTTGATAGGTTTCCCCCGCGTTCTTTAGTCCGAACGGCATGACAGTATAGCAATATGTACCCCACTGAGTGATGAAGGTTGTTTTCTCCATGTCTTCCTCTGCCATGGGAATCTGATTGTAGCCTGCATACCCGTCCATAAAAGAGAGTAAGGCATGATTTGCGGTGTTGTCGACTAGATGTCGATGTGAGGCAATGGAAAGCCGTCTTTAGGGCTGGCCCTGTTAAGATCTCTGTAATCCACACACATTCGTACTTTGCCGTCTTTCTTTGGAACCGGACGACATTTGCAATCCATTCCGGATATTTGGGTTCTCGAATAAACCCGGCCTCTAGCTTCTTAGAGACCTCTTCTTGAATTTTGAGGGAAACGTCAGGTTTCATGCGACGGAGTTTCTGCTTAATGGGTTTTGAACCTGGAATGAGGGCAATTGTATGCTGACCGATGCTTGGATCAACCCCCGGCATATCATGGTTGGACCATGCGAAGACGTCTATGTACTCTGAAAGTTTCTTGATAAGATTATCTCGCTTTGCATGAGATAGAGTTAGGCCAATATGAACTAGTTTTGAATCACTGTTGTTAGGAAGGTTAACTTTTTCTGTTTCCTCAATTATGGGCGTCCTGTTTCCATGATTTTCAATAGCTTTTAGTATTTCAAGGTCAGTTTCTTGTGAAGAAAAGTTGTTTGGATTAGAAGTGTGTTTTGAATTTGGACTTGAAGAGTAAGAGGAAATTGAAGTGTTATTGAAATCAGCAATCATTACACCGACTGTTTTGACTTGAAGCTTGGCCTTTAGAAGCTCTTGATTGATGCAAGACTCTAGCCCTAGACTCTTAGACTCGTTACTAGAATCAAAAATTGAAGACAGACTCTAGACTTGAACAAAGACACTAATCGTAAAGATAGTTCTCGGGGTATTCCCAGACGTCCACGCTATCATCATCATCATCGTAGACGGGGCTACATGCACAGATCTGCAAAACTTTATCCCAGACTTGGTCCCACATGCTGTAAGGAAATGAAGCGAAGCAGCCTTTGCATGAGGTATTGACCCCTAAGAGGAACATTCTCACCATTTTTCCCTCTGGCCCCCTAAGTGATTTCCCACCTGTGGCAGTATTCCTAGATGCACTCATCTTTTTCCTAGCGTAAAGCCGGCTTTTGCCTGTGAAAGTGTCACGGAAGCTCGAGCCTTTGAGGTTGAGGCAGGCAGGGACGTCCAATATCTCCTCGAACTAAGGCTCTCCAAGTAGAAGATCGATGTTGGCAGGCATATCGATGACTAGAAATTCAGTACTTTTGTAGTAGGTGTCGAAGGAAAAGACCAAATCGAGGACTCCCAGGACTTTGTATGTGACACCTTGTAGTTTGACGGTCTGCTGGGCAGTTAGCATGAGATCGTAATCGGAGAAGCCCAAAGCCTTCAAGGTGGCGAGAGGATAAATGTTTTCTTTAATTTCGGTGGTTACCCTAGGTTCCGGGATCACCCAGTTTTGAGCACTTGGAAGGAGATGGCAGAAGCTTGGAACCATTAGCTCGTAACCTGGCTTGTACATTGTAGATATTAGGTTGTATGGAAAATCCTCTTCTTCGTCTTCACAATCATAAGAGATTGCTTGCACTGAGGGAGTTTGTTTGGCTTCTGGAGGTAGGGGCAAGGTCTTGTTGTCAACCATGTTCTGGATCAAATTCTTAAGCTTGTAGGAATCTTCGATGTCGTGACCCTTCCCTTGATGGTATTTGCAGTATGCTGCAGGATCCCAGCTCTTGGATCTCTTGTCGACTGGAGGATCGGGTGTAGCACCGATTGGGGTAATGACTTGTATTTCGACCAGTCAATCAAATGCTTTGCTGTAAGACATTCCGAGATTAGTAAAGACCCTTTGTGGTTTGCCTTGAAAGTTGCGCTGAGGAGCTTCTAGGGCGTTGACCTCGTGGACCTTGTCTGTTGCTTCAGGTTTCTTACCCTTCCGCTTTTCAGCTTGTGGAGCCGGGGCTATTGGGGCTTTCATCAGGTCATCCTCTATATCGACCCCAATGTCATATGTTCTCTTGAAGCTTTCCAAGCCTAGGTACTTCATGTGAGTATTGTATTTTGGCAGAAGTCTGGCAATAAAGATCTTGACCAATTCTATCTCGGAGGGTCGAGACACCATTTGGGATGCCATTTCTCTCCACCGGTTGAGGTAATTAGTGAAACCCTCTTGAGGCCCTTGCCTGAGAACCTCTAGCTCCCTTAAAACAGTTTGAAGTTGAATATTTGGCTGATACTGCTCCATAAATGCTCGAGCAACCGCTTCCCATGTACCTGTTTGATGCTCCTTGAGTGAGTAACACCATTTCTGGCAGATAGGTTCCAGAGACATAAGGAATACCACGGGGTATAGCTCGAGTTCGACCCCCTTAATGACCATTGTTGCTCTAAAGTTCTTGAGGTGATACTTGGGATTGTCAGTCGACTTGAATTTGGGAATATCATTGGCGGAGAATTTTTCTGGTAGGTTTTCCTTTCCCTTGAGGTTGTCCTCCATTGAGGTATCGAAGTAGTTCTCTTGATTGGTGACCTTATTGACCAGACTCTTGATATTCTTTGTTAAGTCATCGGTGGGTGCGGCCTGTTCCACAATACCCAGTCGGTTGCTTATGCTCTCCACATTGGTGCTGAGGCTGGCGACAGTTGCTATGAGTTGTTGAGTTGATCGGGAGCAGACATTTGGACTGATTCTTAAAAGGGACTTGATGCTTGATTTGTAGAAGGTGAGCTGACTGCTTGCTCGATACCGGCTATAAGTGAGGCTAGGGCTGATGGAGTTCTCTTCAACCTTTCCCCTCTTCGGCGAACCCGCAGGATCTTTGGACTCCTCTTTAGGACACATGACATGATTTAGAACTTGAACTTCCCGACACATGATATGATATGCGTGCAATGAATGAGACCTAGACTTGACTCTAAGTGCCACTCCGAAGATTCGGGATTTTGGATTTTGTATTTTTATTCGGGATTTGCAACCTTTGGAAGTATTTGAAAGGAGCCTTCATTCTTTTGTGGAAATTAACTCCTTGTACTAGGACTTGAAGTATTGAAAAGGAAGATTTTGACTTATTAGGACTTGAAGTATTGAAAAGGAAGATTTTGACTTATTAGGACTTGGACTATTTCAACCCATTGGAATTTGAAAATTGGACTTGTATTGCTTCAAGGGACTTTCAACCCATGGGAAATGTTTTAGGAGATTGGACATTGTATTATTTCGAGGGAGTTTCAACCCGATTGAAAGGGGATTGATTTTGTATTGTTTCAAGGGAATTTCAACCCGTCAATATTTTAGGGGAGTTTCAACCCATTGGATCTTGGAGTATTTTAGGGGAATTTCAACCCATCGAATAGAATTTTGAACTTGTATTATTTCTGGGGAGTTTCAACCCGTTGAACTTCGAAGTATTTTAGGGGGATTTCAACCCATTGAAGTATTTTAGGGGGATTTCAACCCATTCGAATTTGGACTTATATTATTTCAAGGGATTTTCAACCCATCATAGAATGAGGAAATTGGATTTGTACTATTTCAGGGGATTTTCAACCCAATGGAAATGTTTTGAGGGATCAAATTTGTATTATTTCAGGGGAGTTTCAACCCATCGAATAGAATTTGAGTTTGTACTATTTCAAGGGATTTTCAACCCATTGGAAGTGTTTTCGAATTTGGATTTAGGAGCAACGGAAGGCAAGGACTTTTTGTAGCTTGAAGATGAGTTTGAAGCTTGAATTTGATTCGAAGTTTGAACATTGAAATGGGAAAGAGGAACTTTTGTATAGAACATGAGATGTTTGAATTTGAATATTCCGGCATCGCGCCATCATGGATTTGGAATTGGATTTGAAATTTGGATAGTCCAGCATCATGCCGCCGTGGACTTGGAATTTTGAAGTGTTTGATCATGGAATTTTGAATTTGAAATTGAATGAGGAAAATCAGGCATTACGCCATCATGGTTTTGGAATCGGAAAGTTTGGAATATGGGACATGAGATTTGAAAGATTGAATATAGGAAATTTGAACTTAAGGTTTGGAATATGGAATGGAAAAGTCGGCATTACGAAGGCATGAATTCGAACATTTGAACTTGAGGTTTCGAACTTGAAATTGGTAATTTGAACTCGAGGTTTTGAAGGATGGAATTGAACCCTTGAATACTTGAACTAGAATTGAATTTTTTGAACTTGGAAATTGGATGCTTGAACTAGAAAATCCAGCGTGACGCCGTTGGATTGAATTCGAGTTTGAAATTTTGACTAGAAAATCCGGCGTTACGACGCCGTTGGATTGAGTTTGAATTTGGAATTTGAAATTTGGACTAGAAAATCCGGCATAATGACGCCGTTGGATTTAATTTTTGAATTTGAAACTCGGAATCGGGACTAGAAAATCCGGCACTATGACGCCGTTGGATTTGAATTTTGAAATTGAAACTCGAAATTTGGACTAGAAAATCCGGCATTATGACGCCGTTGGATTTGAATTTTGAAATTAAAACTCGAAATTTGGACTAGAAAATCCGGCATTATGACGCCGTTGGATTTGAATTTTGAAATTGGAACTCGGAATTTGGACTAGAAAATCCAGCATTTTGACGCTTTTTGAAATTGAAACTCGAAATTTGGACTAGAAAATCCGTCATTATGACGCCGTTGGATTTGAATTTTGAAATTGAAATTCGGAATTTGGACTAGAAAATCCGGCATTATGACGCCGTTAGATTGAATTTTGAAATCGAAACTTGAAATTTGGACTAGAAAATCCGGAATTATGACGCCGTTGGATTTGAGTTTTGAAATTGAAATTCGGATTTTGGACTAGAAAATCAGGCATTATGACGCCGTTGGATTGAATTCGAAATTTGGCATTTGTGCGTGAGGCGTGTTTGAGGGTTTTGAATCAAATGGAGTGGCACTCCTAAAAGACCTTAAGTCGGCGATTTTAGATGCATGAAGTTTGAATGATGCTCCTAGGGGTTTGGTTTCCTAGTTGGAGGCTAATTGGTTTTAGCAAGCTAGAACTCGAGGTTAGTCATTCACGCGTGCAAAGACGCCCACACGATGCACAAATAGCACGTTGTCACACTAATCATGGATATGAATGCGACATGCAAATTTCTCAACCTATGGTCGGTCTAAGTTTTGTATGATGCAAGTGCTTGGCTTTGGGTGTCAAAAGGTACTCGACTAGGAGGCGGATCCGGTGACAACTTGCACATCCACCTAAGGGACGTGTGTGTCGGCAGACGACCTCCATACTTGACATCGGGAATGTCAAGCAAATGCCAAGTTTCGTTAGGCGCGGAAACGGTTACACACTTTGGTCGGGAATCGTATGGAGAGTCACCATTTCGTTGTCCCCGGGGCTAGCCCGAATGTAGAACACATCCGTTTGGGCAAGGTAGAAATTCGTTTTGCACGAATATGGTTTTTCAACTATATTGTATTTGAAAATTGAAAATCGCACTTGAATATTGTATTTGAAAAGCTCGTTTTTCGACATTCGTTCTCAAGGTTTGGGAGCGTCCTTCAAAGTACAGAAATAGACCGACTCCCACTTGGAAACTCGAGCAACATGGGCAACAAGCCACTGTGAGCCACTGTTCTGGATGTAGGCAGTGGCGTTTGGCGCAGGTGGCTGCGCCTGGCGCCAGTGCTGGCATCCATTACTTAAGTAGATTAGTAGCTTGATGTGTTAGGTTATGATACATATAATTGAATATAAATCATGCGGAAAAACCATAAAAGCCAGGATTCCAAATTAATTGCCACATAACAATTAGCATAATTTAGGATGCATAGTCTTTGTAGGGAGCCCTGCCTAGCTGCGCATGAACCGAACAAGAACAAGTCTAGGACTCCAAATGTCGTCCTTCCGTAGATAGTCCACAGCACGCTCGGATCCGCCTTAGGTTTAATTAACTAGAATTGCGCCAAAGGTACTATGAAATTTTCGGTTTTTATGACAAATAAAGATCTAAGTTTTAAGCCTAAAACATGAATGAATACTTGAATTACTCGTTATAAATTGTGAACTATGATCACCTATTTATAAGGTATGGAAATCGAATATTAGAATCCTACTAGGAAACAAATTAATTAATTCGAATTTAACTTAAATTCAATTAATTATCTTCTAGTTGATTTAGGAATTTAATCTTAAACGAATCCTAATCGATCAAGGTTTCGTACACAAGCACAACCACACACACGCACAGCAGCCCACGTAGGGCGCCGTGCGCGCGCGCGCTTAGCGTTGGCCCAGCAACTGCTCGCAGCCCACGAGGGGCACGCAGCTCGCTGGCCTTGCTTCTCGCTTGGCTGGGCTTTGCTTGCTTGGTCGTGCGGGGTTCGCTAGGAGTTGCGCCTAGCTTCGTGTTGGGCCTTGCGTCTAGCAAGCTCGTCCGATGTTTATTTCGTACGTCGTGCTTCCGATTAATTTTCCGATTCCGGAATTCATTTCCGAATCGAACAATATTTAATATTTCCGATTCTGGAATAAATTTCCGTTTCGAACAAATATTTAATATTTCCGTTTCCGAATTTTTTTCCGATTCCGATAATATTTTCGATTCCGACGATATTTCCGTTTCCGGCAATATTTCAGATTCCGGCAATATTTCCATTCCCGATAATATTTTCCGATACATACCATGCTTTCGTTTCCGGCAACATCTAAGACTTGGATAATATTTATATTTCCGATACGATCCATATTTCCATTTCCAGCTATATTATCGTTTCTGGAGTATTCATTATTTGCCTTTGACAACATCAGCTCCCACTGGAACCAAGATCCGTCGATTCCGAATATCCATAGATGGAGTATTTAATACCATTAAATACTTGATCCGTTTACGTACTATTTCTGTGACCCTACGGGTTCAGTCAAGAGTAAGCTGTGGATTAATATCATTAATCCACTTGAACTGAAGCGGCCTCTAGCTAGGCATACAATTCACTTGATCTCACTGAATTATTAACTTGAATAATTAACACTGAACCGCATTTATTAGACTTATCATTAAATGCATACTTGGACCAAGGGCATTATTTCCTTCAGTCTCCCACTTGTCCTTAGGGACAAGTGTGCATTTCCTAATTCCTTTGTCGCTTGATGCTTGCTCTTGAACAAAAGGTAAGATTTGTCATCCTTATTATGTCCAGAGGTGTTTCTCGGTTTCAGAGTTCAAATGATCAAATAAACAGATCATCATAGCCTATGATTCATCTGAGCACGGCCATGCATTTTACAGTTTCTAGCTCTCCGAGTGGCCTTGTACAACTTTTAGCATCTCATCCCGATTTATGGGAGGACAATCCCGATCTTGCAATCTTGAGATTAGACTTCGTTTTGTAGGTGATTACCCGAGCGTTGCCTGTATAGCCTCTTTTTACGGTGCGACGGTTGAGAACATCAAAGTAAGCAGTTCTCAAACAAGTAATCTCAAATCACTCAGGTATTGAGGATTAGTGTCTAATAATTTTAATGAAATTTACTTATGACAGATTTTCATCTCTTACAGTAAAGTTTCATAGGTCTTGTCCGATACTAGTCTTCCGAAAGTAAGTATCTATGCAAATGATTGCGACATTGCCATGTCCACATAGTTCAAGAAACAGAACTACTAGTCATCTTGCATTCTAGTCGTCTAACGTTTTCTATGCGTCCATCTTTATAGAAAACTCCGACCAGGGACCATTTTCAACTTTTGACATTCAAGTTCACTTGATAGACAATTCTTAGTCACAGGACTGGCCCTGACAGTCTATCTTGAATATATCGTTAAATTGAAGGGACTCATCATTTAATACTAAACCAAGATTAAATGGAATATGAAAATACATTTCATATATGATAAATGTTCAACCCCAATGTTTTACAACCATGGGCCTCAAACCCATCTTTAAAACAGTTCATGAAATTCAAATCTATGCTTGATTTCCAGTGCTACAATGTGAGTGTTGCTTCTCACTTGTTGCATAGGTTTAGTTATCATGCTTTGCCAATATTAATATCCTTTTCATCGAAAGTTCTTCGAGATAGATGATAAGATCTTTTGAGTATGTTTATTTTGTGATCTAGTCTTTCTTGCTACAATGGTGGTTCTATACATTTCTCAATGACGAACCACTAAGTCAACAGACATGTGATCTTTCCAAGTTCAGTGAAGAACTCTTTATGTAAACAACTCCGTTTCATTGCTTCTTATGCAATAAGTACTTTTACTTCAACTGTATAGGTTGCTAGTGATGTTTTGTTTGGATTTGCTTATCCAAGCAGTTCACAGATATGTGGAAGACTTTCCATCTGTATCTTAGAACATAGAAATTAATGTTTAATTTCCCACGCAACAACTCATGGTCTCTAATCCATGTTGCCATTTCAAAACACGATGCTCTATAGCTCGTCCTTGCCAATGGTTAACTCCAAAGGGATATTGCTTAATCCTTTGCCTGTGTTTATTCTTGTAGCATCAATATTTATCATATCTTTATTTCCTTGAATCAAGAAATATTCCTATTTACCTTTTCAGCACCATAAGATTTTCTTGATCTCAATCTAGTTGATCTAAAGTCATACGATACGTTTTGGCTATTGAATTCTATTCATGTAACTTTAGCTCATCTAGTTTCAGTAGATACTAAATCCAGCTAAATTATTTGACATATAATATAGGTGAAGAATCTCATTAGATTATTTTGATGTTTAACTTAGTAAATGCTTATACATAGTTCAAACATTCATTACTTAGATTTATTCACATGGGTCGAATATCTCCAATGGAGTCTTTTGTGTTTGATTTAGTAAATGCCATTACTTAATCTAAAACAATGTTCTATGATCTTTGTAAATAGATCTTAATACCCAGTATGTACTAAGTTTCGCCATGGTCCATCATTGATGAGTAATTTCAAATCTAAGTCATTAGCATTTGAATGTTATTTCACAATAGAGAGATATGTGTGTGGCACACATAGGACCAATTAAGTTTTTACGTACTCCGACTAAACTTCTTATGTATCCATAAGACTCATGTACATTTTATGAAACTAAAATACTTATTAGCTTCACTAAAATACAATTCCATTTCCCAATTGCTTGCTTAAATCTGTACTTAGATTTCATAAGCTAGCTTTCCTTTTCAAGTATTTATTTGGATCCACAAATCCTATGACATACCATGTACATAGTTTCTTCCAACATTTAATTGAGGAAGATTTTTTGTCATCCAATTGCCATATGTACCAATATGCAATCATTGCTTGAATTATAGACTTGAGCATTAAGATTATGCATGAGGTTTCAACACAATCCACGCCATGAATTTGTTTGTAACCTTTAGCAACTAATCTAGCTTGCTTTTTGTGTGAACACAATTCCATGTTTGATGGTTTTTATCCTTAAAACCAATTTGCAACCAATAGATGTAAATAATTCTTGCAAATCAACAAAATTTCAATTTTGTCATCAGAACATTGAGTATGTTTTTATGGCCTTTGACCAATTAAACATTAAGTCTATATATGGCCTCTAACCATTTTGGGGAATCCAGGTTTCGTCATAGCTTTCTACAAGTCACGAACTCATTAATCTACATGATAATAGTTTGACTACAAGTTGTAGGTTTCTTCACTATCTAATAGAATAATCTCATAGCTTCAGTGTCCTAAACTCCATGTTTCTTCACTATCTAATAGAAGAATCTCATAGTTTCATTGACTTGAACTCTATGCCTACTTGGGTATAGAACATCAAACAATAGAATATCAACAAGCACTTTGAGATTCCTTTGAATATTATGTTCTCCTTGAAACACTTGTAAATTCTTCTAAGAGATGTCTAAAGTCCTTAAAGAATAAGTGTTCGGATTTTCTGAAGAACTTCGAAAAGCCTCCGTAATGTCCGTTTATGTTTGTTGTTCGCCTCGAAGACTTTCGAGGTCTATTTTCTCCCACTTGTCATTTTGGAAATGAATCTCCAAAAGGACATTATTTTGAACAAACAAACATTATGTTCTCAAAAATTCGTGGTAGAAACAATACCCTTGTGTCTCATTTGAATAAATCACAATGAAACATATATCTATACTTAGGCCTCAGTTTGTTGAATAACAAACACTAAGCTCCCACTAAGTTTTGCAACTCTTTTAGATATATATATTGTTGAAAAGATATTCTGAAATTACTTTTCAAATGGCTTTGACGAATTTGGTATAGTTTGGTGGTAGTTGAGCATTTTGTTAAGAAATTATAGGAAAAATCTTTATGATTCATCATTGATTGAATCAAGTACTAATTGACTTCGCTCATTCCAACGTAGATATGCCATATCTTATGGAGCTAGATCGTGAAATTACAACACACAATCATTGATGATCATTTTTTGGTCTTAAAGTAATCATCGTCATGATCTAACCTAGATCTTATATGATTCCTTGCAGGCCAAGTGGATTTTATACTTCTGAATCTTTGAACTAGCCAAAAAGATTAAACTTATATCACATTTGAGTAAATAAACCTATATTCACGCAAATCCATGTGAAATAATAAACTCATAAAATCTTTCTTTAGCTTTGAACTCTATTGTCTAGGCGTTCTAACAATAGTTCATATCTTTTGTTACTTTCAATGAGTAAGACTAGCTTGTCTTGAATTGATCTAGAAATCAACCAACTTTAAAAAGTCCATCAAAATAGAGCTAATGAATGTTAACTTGTTGATATGGTCTAAGCAACAATGCTAAAGGTTTGTGGAACTCAAATCAAGAGATTCATTTGAACCTAGTAAAGTTCATATTGTTTAAAGAGTTTGTTTGTTTTAATCAGACATATTGACTCAACCCGTAAATGACCATATCATTCAAATAAACAAACAAACATTGTTTTCGTTTTTCTTGAATGTGAGTCTGTCTGTGTTTGAAAACAGAAATTTAGGTATGCTGATTATGGAACAAAATAGCCATTAAGTTCCAGCCTTTGAAAGGACTTAAAACAAACTAGATGACCCTACAACTAATGTAGCATTGCCATGCTTCATTTCCCACTTGTAGGCCATTAGTGTAGCCTAGCTTCCATTGTTTGAGTTATTACCGAAGTAAGAACTTTAAGCGGTATATGATACCAAGGAAGTTTGATTGCTAGGTCACTTCTCTTTAAACATAAACTTTTAGGTAGAAACAGAATCATAAATTCCTTTCATTTGTTCCTTGTTTTCCTATTTCTTGTACCCTTTCTTATAGTCTAAGAATTGACTTTTCTAGTGTTGACTTTTGTACTTTGTTAGACATGTCCAATGTCACTCCAAAGTTCTTATCATTTTATTTATGTTGAATATTCTTTTTCAACTAGATGATCTTACCAGAAGCTTCTAAAGTTCTCTAAGCATCGATCTATTCGAATGTCTAGGGACTAGACTCATTCGAGAATTAAACGGACAAAGATATTAGGTTGTTAACCATTGGTAAAGCTGAGCGTTTAAACTCAATGCTTTATGATCTCAAAACTACATTGAATTTTGAATTCACAAGCACCAATCGGTTTGCCATTCAACTTTGATATTCGAAAACAACCATAAAAGTCGATATAAGAAACGTACATGTAAATTGCTCATTTTCTCTCATTTTCGTGAATCGTTCTTGGATTCCGCTATCAATCGAGGAAATTTACTGTTACCTTTCTAAAAGGATTTACTGCAGTGCAAGATATTTAATTATAAACAATAATTAAAACATACATTGAAGCATGCAAAGTCTAAACATTTATCATGAGTAATAACTTTAAAATTAAAGCAATCATGCAATTTAAACAAGTTATTAGCATTTTATTCGAATTTATTGTTCCGGCAGGTGTGAATAAAATGATTCCAAGATCCTAAAAATCATTGAAGAATTAAGCACATTATGTATTTAGACTCAATTATAAAATATTTTAGGTAAGCAAAGCCTTTGCTAATAGTCTAGAAACTACTCTTGGTTGATAGATACGTCTAAGAACTTATTAGGTAAACCTATCTCATTTGCCACGACATAAAAGGACTCCTTACTTATATCGTTGAGTTTAAAAAAAACTAACATGTACTCACAATTATTTGTGTACCTTACCCCTTTAGAATCAATAAGTAACACCTCGCTATGGCGGAAAACTATTACTAAGATTGATGTAAAGGTTATCCAAATAAGTGTTATTTTGGCATGTCACCTTTTAACTCAATTTTTAAAGTTTGGAACTTAAGGCTCTTACTATGTTGGTTAGATTTTAAGTGAACTAAAATCCTTAATCATGCAACATAATCAAGCCACAATCTCATGCATAATTAAGACATATTTAAAGCAATAAATAACTTAAAGCATGCATAAGATATAAATGTGATCTAGTATGGCCCGACTTCATCTGGAAGCTTCAACTTCAAACTCCGTCTTGAAAATGGATAGGAAACTCCGTCTTGATTTTCACCATGGGAGGCGCCATTTTCTTCAAATAGGATAAGCTATAATTTAAACTAATTACAACTATTTGATGGTACGCAGACCATATTTAAATTAAAAACTTTGGTGCATTAGACCAACTTTACATTCAAATTAATGGTACGCAGACCATATTTTCTATCCTATTTGGGCCATACTAGTAAGTTCCATAACCTGCAAAACAGGACATTTACAATATACCATTCACCCATTCATTTATCAATGAATGACCCACATAGCTGGTTAGTTGAACATATTATGCATCACATAAATATTTGCAGCAATTAATAAAGGCTTCCAATAATCTACCAATTATTCAATCCTTATTAATTCTAATCATGTTGTTTTAACCTTAAAGGAATGTAGACCTAATCAAGAGTTAATGACTAAAATGCTCCCACTTAAACCAATAAATTTACATGCTTTACGTATTTTAAACATAAAATTGTACTTCCTAGTCTAACCGGAAACATACAAATTTAATTAAAATTTAAAGCTCATATAAATTAATATTTGAATCCTTTAATTTATTTTCAGAAATTAAATTAATTAATTAAAATTTAATCAAGGTTTTAATTTTAGTAAAATAATTAGTATAAATAAAATTTATAATAATTAAATTATTCAAAATTAAATTCCGAGAAAAAATTAAAATTACAAATTTTAAAATTAAATAAAATCGTTTCCGAACTGAAAAATCAAAATTAAATTCAAAGCACATCAATCGTATCAAGACAAGGCACATGGGCTTGCGCCCATGCCCCGTCGAGTGCACGAGGCAGCAGCGCCCCTCGACTGATCGCATAGCCATGGCACGAGCAGCAGTAGCCACGCGCAAACGCAGCAAGCCAAGCCACGTTGTGCGCGAGCCATGGCTCGCTGGGAGAGGTATCGCTCGCTAGCGCGGAGGAGCGCTCGCTGGTCGAGCCAGCACTCCCCCGCGCGCGCGCCTCGTCTGGATGTGCCTTGCTTCATCTCCCATCGCCCATGCGCGCAGCACACACGCCCAGGCATCACTCCCTCGCGCGCGCGCCACGCTCGTTGCTCGCCGCATTCGTACCGCACGGGCTACGAGCTCCCTTGCTCGTCGTCGCATGCCCGCACTATACAACACCCCTTAAGGGTAACACGTACCGTCCATTTCTTTGTGCGTGCAAAATTCATGAGCGAATTATATAAAATTAAAACTTTTTAATTCTAATTTATCGACAAATTAATAAATCATATTAATTTCATAAATTTAGGGCGAAAAATCGAAAATTAGTTAATCAATTAATTTCCGATTATCATGGATTCAAATCTTGGTCATAAGAATTTAAAATTTATCTAAATTAAGAATTTTTATGGTGGTTTTTAATCATGGATACCTAATTAAATTGTCAATTAATTATGAAAATCAAATCAAATTCTAAATTATTTGAATTTCAATAAATTAATTACAATTACAAATTAGGTTGTATAATTAACAAGCTTAGGCATATAAATTTGTTAAACATATATAGTAGGTCAATCAAAAATTCAAAATTTAACAACAAGAAGCGCAAATATTTAATTTAACATCTTAAAAATTACAAATTTTGCGTTCGAAAAACTAAAACCTCCGAAAAGTCATAGTTAGGCTTCGAATTTGGGAATTCTGGGTTCGGCACAAAAATTTTAGAATGTCTTTTACATAGAGAATTGACACAAAAATCACTCGATTTCGTTGAGTAACGAAGAAACTGCCAAAAAACTGAGAACATATAATTAAATAATCGCAAATTTGCAATTAATTACAATTACGAAATTAATCACCCCTTTTAATTCCTTGCAAATTTATAAAAGTTAAACATGTTAACTAATTATTATGGGATTAATTAGAGGCTCGTGATACCACTGTTAGGTTATGGTACATATAACTGAATATAATCATGCGGAAAAATCATAAAAGCCAGGATGCCAAATTAATTGCCACATAACAATTAGCATAATTTAGGATGCATACTCTTTGTAGGGTTCCCTCCCTAGCTGCGCCCGAACCGAACAAGAACAAGTATAGGACTCCAATTGTTGTCCCTCCTCAGGTAGTCCACAGCACGCTCGGATCCGCCTTAGGTTTAATTAACTAGAATTGCGCCAAAGGTACTATGAAATTTTCGGTTTTTATGACAAATAAAAGTCTGAGTTTTAAGCCTAAAACTTGAATGAATACTTGAATTACTCGTTATAAATTGTGAACTATGATCACCTATTTATAGGGTATGGAAATCGGATATTAGAAACCTACTAGGAACCAAATTAACTAATCTGAATTTAACTTAAATTCAATTAATTATCTTCTAGTAGATTTAGGAATTTAATCTTAAACGAATCCTAATCGATCAAGGTTCCGTACACAAGCATAAACACACACACGCACAGCAGCCCACGAAAGGCGCCGTGCGCGCGCGCGCGCTGAGCCTTGGCCCAGCAACTGCTCGCAGCCCACGAGGGGCGCTCAGCTCGCTGGCCTTGATTCGCGGGCCTGGCCTTGCTTCTCGCTTGGCTGGGCTTTGCTTGCTTGGTCGCGCGGGCTTCGCTAGGCGTTGAGCATAGCTTCGTGTTGGGACTTGCGTCTAGCAAGCTCGTCCGATGTTTATTTCGTACGTCCCGCTTCCGATTAATTTTTCGATTCCGGAATTCATTTCCGATACGAACAATATTAAATATTTCCGATTCCGGAATAAATTTCGGTTTAATTTCAAACAAATATTTAATATTTCCGTTTCCGGAATTATTTTCCGATTCCGATAATATTTCCGATTCCGACAATATTTCCGTTTCCGGAAATATTTCAGATTCCGGCAATATTTCCATTCCCAATAATATTTTCCGATACGTACCATGTTTCCGTTTCCGGCAACATCTACGACTTGGATAATGTTTATATTTCCGATACGATCCATATTTCCGTTTCCGGCCACATCTACGACTTGGATAATATTTATATTTCCGATACGATCCATATTTCCGTTTCCGGCAATATTATCGTTTATGGAGTATTCATTATTTTCCTTTGACGACCTCAGCTCCCACTGGAACTAAGATCCGTCGATTCCGAATATCCATAGATGGAGTATTTAATTCCATTAAATACTTGATCCGTTTACGTACTATTTGTGTGACCCTACGGGTTCAGTCAAGAGTAAGTTGTGGATTAATATCATTAATCCACTTGATCTCACTTAAATATTAACTTTTATAATTAACACTGAACCGCATTTATTAGACTTATCATTAAATGCATACTTGGACCAAGGGCATTATTTCCTTCATGATGCTCAAAGTCTGCTCTTATTTTCGAAGTTGAAATCAGGAAGTCCCAAGTGGAGTCGCCAGAATTAACACTGAACCGCATTTATTAGACTTACGGGGCGGTTCGTTTTTTTGGAAACCTTTGTAGTTTTGTACTTTGTAGGAGTCACCACCAAACATTGTTTAGGGTCTCGTTTGGAAAGACCGAAAATGACTCTATTAGGTATAGGCTTTGAATCTTCGAAACGGATGGGTGAGATCCGGGCAAGGGAACGAGATGCTTATTCCGCGAGCTTTAGAAATAATTCAAGTGCGTGACACAACATTTTCGAAAATACCCTAGTTTAGACTATGTGAGTTTGAATTTAGAACAAATAGAATTTCTACTTTGTATTGTTGTCACTTTGCTTTAAAGTTAATTTAAGGGAACCTAAGATCGGTTTGTCCAAGAAATTATCTTTGTTAAGCGTGGTGTAACCTTGTATTTTGTTGAATTTAGCATGTGAGGTGATGAAAGCGATAAAGAAGTAAAGCAACATCACAATTGAACATAAGTGCGGATTTAGTAAAGTACAAGACCCCCTAGAAATGGACTAGGGAGTAGGTCCACATTGCCTAGAAGGACTAGGCAAGTAAAGTTGCGGAATTGGAAGTGCGGAATTGAAATGCGTAATTGAAATTGCGGAATTGAAAGGTGCGGAATTGAAATTGCGGAATTGGAAGGTGCGGAATTGAAAGATGCGTAATTGAAAGGTGCATAATTGAAATTGCGGAATAGAAATTGCAATATAGAAATAGAATTTAAGCACATGAGGTCCGAACGCCAAACGACTACTTAAAAATAAGTGCGTCCGACATGGAGTCAAAGCTAAAAAATCTCAACTTAGGATGGATTGTTCACCCAAAGTATCCTAGATTTGCATATAGAACTTGAACTTGAAAAGTTTGAAACTTGAAATGTTGAACTTGAACTTGAAATATTGAACTTGAACTTGAAATATTGAACTTGAAACTTGAAATATTGAACTTAAGAGACTTGAATCTCAAAGATCGGGCCTTTTAATGTTGAAAATGTTAGATCTTTGATGATATCTTACTTTGAAATGATCATAGTTTTAGGGAAGTGATTATGAACAACCCTAAGCATCATTGGATGTTGAAACTTGAACTTGAAATTTGAAAAGTGGAGTCTTGAATCTCAAAGACTAAACCTTTAAACATTAGAAAGGTATCATCTTTCATTACTCCATATTTTGAAGGTGATTCTAGTTCAAGGAAATGATTACAAACAACCATGAACATCGTTGAATCTCGAAAGTTTGTATTTTGTATCACATAAAGTTTGGATTTTGAAAGAAATGTATGATTGTTGTAAGTGACATTTTTATTGTTAAAAATGCCAACTTACTAATCATTTTTGAAATAGGAAAATCAAAGAAACATAATTGAATATGGTGGGATTCGGAATTACCTATTTAGGCTTAGGCAAGAATTCCTTTTAGAGCTCCCAATTGTTTGGAACTTGAAATGTTGTATGAGATTTTGGAGGATTTTTGGATTTTGATTTGAGGGGCAATTTTTGTATTACGACGTTATGTTTCGATTTTGCCTCCCTTAACCCTTATAATTAAGGGTATTTATAGGAGGATTTGCTGCTAAACACCAGCCATTGCCAGCGCAGCACGCAGCTGGCAGCGCCCAGCGCTGGTGACGTGGCGTGGATGCCACCAAAACAAGGACGCGGGCTCTGTCCTTGCTTTGTCTTGTATTGGTGTACCTTCGTACGATTTGTACAAATTTTGGCACGTAGTGTTTTCTTGGGTATTAAGACTTGATTTGCGTCTAAAAACAAGCCGTTTCGGGTTTTTCAATTTCGGTTTTACGGGACGAGACCCGGCTTGCTCGTTATTGTGGGTCGGCGCCCGAATTTGGATTGCTTAATGTCATTTGACTGGAAAAGGCCTTGTAAAACCAATGGGATAGTCCATTGGGTGAGATTGTACTTGGGTTTTGAAATTTATTTTTGGAAATTGTATATTGTACCGAGTTCCGGAATGGGAACAACCTCGGGGATTGGATTTTGGCTCTTGGATTTTGGAAATGTTCTTAGCAATTGGGATTTCTGCACGGAATTGCTCCAACCGCCTAATAAGGATAATGGTATCGTCATCATCCCAGTGGGGAGACACGAATTAGGTGTCTAAAGCAATACATGTAGACGCCTACATTTGACCCCAAGGCTAGTAGCAGTAAGTTCAATGATGAAACAAAACATCCACTTGTCAAACGTATTCCTAATCAAGCAATGAACGTTCTAAGACTGACTGACTCATTCTACAAATCCCTATTTCCACTTATAGTAACTGCTATTTATAGTAGCTGCCATCCAAAGTATCTGCTAAAAATAGTAAATCATCCAAGATATATTTACGTTAAAGGGGCGGAGTTGAACTCAAACTAAACCCCTAAAAGAGATTGAAAAGCATAAGAGTTTTAGTTCCTTTCCAACAAAACTCCTAAAAGAGATTGAAAATCATAAAAAGAGTTTTAGTTGGAAATAACTCGAAATGAGATTTTTAGTTGGAAATAACTCGAAATAAGATTGAAAAGCGTAAAAAAGAATTTTAATCCGGAATAAAACCGGATTAAACTGGATGAAACACGTGGAAAATAAACGTGCGCAAGAATTTTCTTGCGCAACTAATTATTCGCGCCAACATTCACGCGCAAGAATGATCTCACGCCCTTATTTAAGTCCAATCCAAATACAAACTTTGAAGCACATCTGGCGCATAAGTCTGTGCGCGAGAAATTTCTTGCGTACAAAAGCGTTTCTGCAGTTTTAAAACTGCGAATATCTCTATCTTTCACGATTCCTATTTTTCCTATAAGTAGGCCATTAAACTAGCCTAGTAAAGGGCACCAAATCAGAATCTCCATACAATACCAAAGTTATAAGCCTAAGCCTAAGTCCTCAATCGGCCCCTGTAATCGTTTTGTATACTTCGTAGTTTCGCTGTATTAACTGTTGTTAAGAAGAACTCTGCCCTCATAAACACTCAAGGTAAGCCTGAATCCTGCCCAAGAGTCTAGTCAAGGTTAGAGAAGTACGCTGCGTAAAAGGAAAACGAGTAAATAAAAGCGGTTAGTTTTCTGAGAACCGCAATATAACCTACATCTATATTGTAACGTGCCGTAATCTGTTTTATTGCTTTAACCACCATTATAAATTTGCTAACATAATTTGATTTTTTATAACGCCTAATATGATATTATTTGGACAATCCCGATTATTCTTAAGTTCCTTAAATTAACCTAAATCATCCTCTTGACGTTTGTTAGTTAATATTTGTGCATTAACAGAAATCCAAATTAGTAATGTAGTTTAACGCATGTCCCGTCATCGTTACATTGAACTAGTAAGAACTGTCACATGGGCAAATGCTAGGCACTCCAATTATTAGTAAATGTCCTCCGAACCCTCAATCTCTACTCCGATGGATGTATGTTTATCGATATCCACACAAGGGATCACAAGGGAACCTAAGGCCGTTTTGGTCAAATACGTGAGCCTGAGTTTCGACTGTGTAACGCACCGACCTCTAATTCACATAATTAAGCAGCGGAAACATCCTATTTGGTCGGGACATTACTGTCGTTACTCCCTCTTGGGAATTACAAGGCAACCATCATAATCATTACTATTAAATCTCCAAATTAACATAATAATCCTTTTTCCATTCATAATAAAAATGCTTAACTTAATAAAGAGTCTAACTTAAACTATTACAACCATAACATTAACTTAGGTGAACATTGCTAAGGTGAAATCCTCGCCACTACTCATTTCCGTTGTTCCAAGTAGTACCTAAAACAAAAAACAAAATGGTGATACGAAGAATCAGTAACGAGCTACCCTAGTATCGTAACATCATTTCAATTCATTTTATTTGATAAGACAGGGAGAATAGAATATAGTAAACATTTAACAAAACATAATTTCAGAAACATAATTTCAGAAACATCATTCCTTTAGCATCATTCCTTTAACCTTTTTCCTTTTAACAATATTATTCTGGCCGTCAAGACTTTACAAGAAAACATGGTAGGACGTCTCCTACGAACAGGGGAAGTCAGTGCTTCATAACAGGGGGAGCCTGGGCTCCATAACAGGGGACGCCGGTGCTTCATATCACGGGGAACCTGGGCTCCATATCAGGGGAAGCAAGTGCTTCTTATCAGGGGGAACCTAGGTTCCATATCAGGGGAAGCCAGTGCTTCATATCAGGGGGAGCCTGGGCTCCATGTCAGGGGAAATTGACCAGTTCTTACACTTTCATTTATCATGTTTACATTTCTTTTAATGGAACATTAATTAGGAAAATATCATTCATTCGGGATAGTTCAATAAAACCACTAAATCTCGTTATTTCATATAATCATTTCTTTCAGGGCTCATAATTCATTAAATCAATACTTTTCATAAAGCTGCATTTTGTTAGGTTATGACAAATATAAACAATATATTTCATGCGGAAAAACCATAAAGCCAGGAATCCAAATTAATTCCAGATAGTCATTAGCATAATTAGGATACATACAATGTGATGCGTGCCTTCCGTAGTTGCTCCGGAACCGAACAAGAACAAGTTTAGGACTCCAAATGTCGCCCATCCGTAGATAGTCCACAGCACGTTCGGATCCGCCTTAGATTCAACCAACTAGGATATTCTCTAAGGTATTATGATTATTCGGAAAGCTTAAATATTAATTTAGGCAAATTATTAAATTCCCACTTGAACTTAATCTATGTGAATACTTATTGAATTGTCGTATAAATTGTGATTATGAACCACGTATTTATAGGGTGGAAATAACAGAATTAGAATTCTACTAGGATTCCATAACTAAATCCATTAGGATTCTAGTTGAATTAAATCATTAGAATTTAATGTTTAATCAAACACCTAAGTGTTTCAGATTTAACAAAAACACTCAATTCGAGTAGAATTAGGAAATCGATAGAAAGAAATCCTATATGACCAAGGCTTTGGTCGTACGAAACCTCGCAGCCACGCAGCCCACGAGGGGCGCTGGTGCTCGGCTTTGCCCAAGGCGCTGGCAGCACGTGGCCCATGATGTTGGGCGCTGCTTGTTGGGCCTGCCTTGCTGCTCGCGGGCTTTGCTGGGCGCTGGGCTTGGCTTCGTGTTGGGCCTTGCGTCTAGCAAGCTCGACCGACGATCATTTCGTACGTCGCGCTTCCGATTCATTTTCCGATTCCATAATTCATTTCCGATTTGAACAATATTTAATATTTCCGATTCCAGGATTAATTTCCGATTCGAACAAATATTTAATTGTTCCGACTCCGAAATTTATTTCCGATTCCGACAATATTTCCGAATCCGGCAATATTTCCATTTTCGGCAATATTTCCGATTCCGACAATATTTCTATTTCCGATACGTACAATGTTTCCGTTTCCGGCTACATCTAAGACTTGGATAATATTTATATTTCTGTCATGATCCATATTTCCGTTTCCGGCAATATCATCATTTCCGGAGTATTCATATTTTTCCTTTTGACGATTTCAGCTCCCACTGGAACCGAGATCCGTCGTTTCTGAATGTTCTTAAATAGAGTATTTAATTCACTTAAATACTTGATCCATTCACGTACTATTTGTGTGACCCTACGGGTTCAGTCAAGAGTAAGATGTGGATTAATATTATTAATTCCACTTGAACTAAAGCGGCCTCTAGCTAGGCATACAACTCACTTGATCTCAATGAATTATTAACTTGCATAATTAATTAATATTGAACCGCATTTATTTGAAGGAAATAATGCCCTTGGTCCAAGTATGCATTCAATGATAAGTCTAATAAATGCTGTTCAGTATTAATTAACAAGTTAATAATTCAGTGAGATCAAGTGAGCTGAATGCCTAGCTAGAGGCCGCTTCAGTTCAAGTGGAATTAATGATATTAATCCACAGCTTACTCTTGACTGAACCCGTAGGGTCACACAAATAGTACGTAAACGGATCAAGTATTTAATGGCATTAAATACTCCAACTATGGATATTCGGAATCGACGGATCTTGGTTTCAGTGGGAGCTGAGATCGTCACAGGCAAGAAATGAATACTCCGGAAACGATGATATTGCCGGAAACGGAAATATGGATCGTATCGGAAATATAAATATTATCCAAGTCGTAGATGTTGCCGGAAACGGAAACATGGTACGTATCGGAAAATATTATCGGAAATAGAAATATTGCCGGAATCGGAAATATTGCCGGAAACGGAAATATTGTCTGAATCGGAAATATTATCGGAATCGGAAAATAATTCCGGAAACGGAAATATTAAATATTTGTTCGAAACGGAAATTAATTCCGGAATCGAAAATATTAATTATTGTTCGTATCGGAAATAAATTCCAGAATCGGGAATTTAATCGGAAGCGTATCGTACGAATAAGCATCGGACGAGGCCTGCCGGACGAGGGCCCAGCACGAAGCCAGGCCATCGCCCAGCAAGCCAAGCCCGCCACACGAACAGCCAAGGCCACGTCAGGCCCAGCAGGCCGTGGCAGCACGCACAGCGCGCGCAGCTGCGAGCAGTGGGCTGCGAGCATTGCTGCAGCTCGCGTGGGCCGTGCGGCCGTGTGGGCTGTGCGCGGGCATGGCCTGCACGCTTGCGGGTCATGCTCGCGTAAGTGTTTGTGTTCGCATACGAAACCTAAAACGTGCAGAATTCGTTTAATGATTAAATTCCTAATTCTATTTGATAAATTAATTAAATAAGAGTTTTATTATAATTCTAATTTAATTAATTCGTATCCTAATAGGATTCCAATTCTATTCCCATACCCCTATAAATATGTGGCCTGGGTTCACAATTTATAACGAGTTATTCAAGTATTCAAAGTGAGTTTTTGAGAGAAAAATTCAGTCACACATCTTGCTCAAAAGTGCCGAAAATTTATAGTACCTTAGGGGCGATTCTAGTTGGTCAATCTTAAGGCGGATCCGGACGTGCTGTGGACTATCTACGGAGGGACGACACTTGGAGTCCTAAAGACTTGTTCTTGTTCGGTTCGGGCGCAGCTAGGGAAGGCACGCAACAAAGAGTATGCATCTAAATTATGCTATATGATTATGTGTAAATAATATGTATTCCTGGCTAAATGGTTTTTCCGCATGATTTATGAATTGTCATATGTATCATAACCTAACAGTGGTATCACGAGCCTCTTATTATTTTCATAATCTAAATTGCATGAACATGGTTAAATATTACAAATTTGCAAGAATTAAAAGGGGTGATTAATTTTCGTAATTGTTAATTAATTGCAAATTGCGTTTATTTAATTATACGTACGCAGTTTTTCGGCAGTTTCTTCGTTACTCATCCAAATCGAGTGATTTTTGTGTCAATTCCGCATGTAAAAGGCATTCTAAAATTCTCAAATTCGAAGCCTAACTATGACTTTTCGAAGGTTTTAGTTTTTCGAATGCGAAATTTCGGAAATTTAAGATGTTAAATTAAATATTTGCGATTCTTGTTGATAAATGTTGAATTTTTGATTGACCTACTGTATATGTTTAACAAGTTTGAATGCCTAGCCTTGTTAATTATGCAATCTAATTTGTAATTATGATTAATTAGTTGAAAATTAGAATAATTTAGAATTAATTTGATTTTCATAATTAATTATAATTTAATTAGAAACCTATGATTAAAAACCACCATAAAAATTGTAAATTTATGATAAATTTTAAATTTTTATGACCTAGACTTGAATCCATGTTAATCGGAAATCAATTGAATAATAAATTTTTGATTTTTCGCCCTAAAATTATGAAATTAATATTAATTTATTAATTTGTCATTAATTTTAAATATAAATTTTTAAAATTTTATGCGATTCGTTCATATAACTTGCACGCACAAAGCAATGGACGCTACGTGTTACCCTTAAGGGGTGTTGTATAGTGCGGGCATGCGACGACGAGCAAGGGAGCTCGTCGCCCGTGCGGCACGAATGCAATGAGCAAGGGCATGGTGCACGAGCACAAGGCAGCAGCCCTGCCTTGTGTCGTGGGCCACGAGCTATGGACGAATGAGGCATGGGCGAAGGCAAGGCACGGCAGTCGCGTGTGGGCAGCAAGCGAGCTGCGCCACAACGCGCACTGCCTCGCGCGCAGCGAGCGCAAGCTCGCGTGCCACGAGCGCTGCGCCCAGCGTCGATCGCGCACAGCGAGCGATGGCTCGCGCACAGCGAGCGATGGCTCGCGTGCATCGAGCGCTAGAGCGCGCGCAGCAAGCGCTGGCGAGCGCGCACAGCGAGCGATGGCTCGCGTGCATCGAGCGCTGGCGCGCGCGCAGCGAGCACCAACTTGTGCGATGGCTTGCGATGGGTAGATGCAGCAGCTATGCGACGAGCGCATAGGCTGCGCGCACATGGCCAGCGATGGCTGTGTGCGTGTGGCCCATGGGCGTGCGATGCGTAGGGTGTTTGCGTTGCGATTAGATCGTTTTGAATGTTTAATTTGAAATTTTCAGTTTACGTAATTTTAATTAATTTTAAAATTAATAATTTAAATTATTTTCTTGGATTTTAATTTTGAATATTGTAATTATAATAAATTTTATTTATTCTAATTATTTTACTAAAATTAAAATCATGAATTAATTTAAATACGACTGAAATCAAATTAAAATTTTTTGGATTCAATTATAAATTTATATGGGCTTTAAATTTTAATTAAATTTGTATGTTTCCGGTTAGACTTGAAATACATTTTTATGTTTAAAATTAGTGAAGCATATGAATTTATTGGTTTAAGTGGGAGCGCTTTTAGTCATAAACTCTTGATTAGGTCTACGAATCCTTAAGGTTAAAACAACTTGATTAGAATTAATAAGGACTGAATAATTGGTAGATTATTGGTGCCCTTGATTAATTGCTGCAAATGTTTACGTGATGCATAATGTGTTTTACTAACCAGCTATGTGGGCCATTCATGATAATGAATGGGTGAATGGTATATATTGTATATGTACTGTTTTGCAGGTTATGAAGTGACTAGTATGGCCCAAATAGGATAGAAAATATGGTCTGCGTACCATTAATTTGAATGTAATTGGTCTAAAGTACCAAAGTCGTTTTTCAATTCAAATATGGTCTGCGTACCATCAAATAGTTGTAATTAGTTTTAATTATAGCTTATCCTATTTGAAGAAAATGGTGCCTCCCACGGAGATTTTCAAGACGGACTTTGAAGTCAAAGCTTCAAGATGAAGTCGGGCCATACTAGATCACATTTATCTTATACATGCTTTAAGTTATTTATTGCTTTAAATATGTCTTAATTATGCATAAGATTGTGGCTTGATTATGTAGCATGATTAAGGATTTTAGTTCACTTAAAATCTAACCAACATAGTAAGAGCCTTAAGTTCCAAACTTAAAAATTGAGTTAAAAGGTGCCATGCCAAAATATACACTTGCTTGGATATCCCTTACATCAATCTAGTAATAGTTTTCGCTCAGCGAGGTGTTACTTATTGGTCCTAAAGGGGCAAGGTACACAAATAATTGTGAGTACATGTTAGTTTTGGTGAAACTCAACGATATAAGTAAGGAGTCCTTTTATGTCGTGGCAAAATCGATAGGTTTACCTAATAAGTTCTTAGACGTACCTATCAACCAAGAATAGTTTCTAGACTATTAGCAAAAGGCTTTTTGCTTACCTAAGATGTTTTAGAATTGAGTCGACAAACTGTGCTTAATTCTTCAATGGTTTTAGGATCTTGGAATCATTTTATTCACACCTGCCGGAACAATAAATTCGAATATAATGCTAATAACTTGTTTAAATTGCATGATTGCTTTCATTTTCAAGTTATTATTCATGATAAATGTTTAGACTTTGCATGCTTCAATGTATGTTTTAATTATTGTTTATAATTAAATATCTTGCACTGCAATAAATCCTTTTAGAAAGGTAACAGTAAATTTCCTCGATTGGTAGTGAATCCAAGAACGATTCACGGAAATGAGAGAAAGTGAGCAATTTAAAATGTACGTTTCTTTTAGCGACTTTTATGGTTGTTTTCGAATATCAAAATCGAATGGCAAACCAATTGGTGCTTGTGAATTCAAAATACAATGTAGTTTTGAGATCATAAAGCATTGAGTTTAATACGCTCAGCTTTACCAATGGTTAACAACCCAATATCTTTGTCCATTTAATTCTCGAATGAGTCTAGTCCCTAGACATTCGAATAGATCGATGCTTAGAGAACTTTAGAAGCTTCTGGTAAGATCATCTAGTTGAAACAAAATATTCAACATAAAGTAAAATGGTAAAGAACCTTGTTGGTGACATTGGACATGTCTAACAAAGTATAAAAGTCAACACTAAAGAATTCAATTCTTAAGACTATAAGAAAGGGTACAAGAAATAGGAAAACGAGGAACAAATGAAAGGAATTACGATTCCGTTTCTACCTATAAGTTTATGTTTAAAGAGAAGTGACCTAGCAATCAAACTTCCTTGGTATCATATACCGCTTGAGGTTCTTACTTCGGTAATAACTCAAACAATGGAAGCCAGGATACACTAATGACCTACAAGTGGGAAATGAAGCATGGCATTGCTACATTAATTGTAGGGTCATCTAGTTTGTTTTAAGTCCTTTCAAAGGCTGGAACTAAATGGCTATTTTGTTCCATAATCAGCATACCTAAATTTCTGCTTCAAACACAGAAAGACTCACATTCAGAAGAACAAAAACAATGCTTGTTTGTTTGTTTATTTGAATGAAATGGTCATTTACGGGATGAGTCAATATGCTTGATTAAAACAAACAACTCTTTAAAGAACTTTACTAGGTTCAAATCAACCCCTTGATTTGAGTTCCACTAATCTTTGGCATTGTTGCTTAGACCATATCAACAAGTTAACATTCAAAAGATCTATTTTGATGGACTTTTGAAAGTTCATTGATTCCTAGATCAATTTAAGACGACTAGTCTTACTTGTTGAAAGTAACAAAAGATATGAACTATTGTTAGAACGCCTAGACAATAGAGTTCAAAGCTAAAGAAAGATTTTATGACTTTATTATTTCACATGGATTTGAGTGAATGTAGGTTTATTTACTCAAATGTGATATAAGTTGAATCTGTTTGGCTAGTTCAAAGATTCAGAAGTATAAAATCCACTTGGAAAGAAATCATAAAGATCTAGGTTAGATCATGTTGATGATTACTTGAGACCAAATATGATCATCAATGATTGTGTGTTGTAATTTCACAATCTAGGTCCATAAGATATGGCATATCGTAGTTGGAATAATCGAAGTCAATTAGTACTTGATTCGATCAATGATGAATCATAAAGACTTTTCCTATAATTTCTAAAACAAAATTCTCAACTACCACCAAACTAAACCAAATTCGTCAAAGCTATTGGAAAGTAATTTCAGAATAACTTTTCATAAAATATATCTAGAGAGTTGCAAAACTCAGTGGGAGCTTAGTGTTTGTCATTCGACAAACTAAAGCTCAAGTATAGATATATGTTTCATTATGATTTATTCAAATGAAACACAAGGGTATTGTTTCTACCACGAATTTTTGAGAACATAATGTTTGTTTGCTCGAAATAATGTCCTTTTGGAGATTCGTTTCCAAAATGACAAGTGGGAGAAAATAGACCTCGAAAGTCTTCGAGGCGAACAAGAAACATAAACGGACATTCCGGAGGCTTTTCGAAGTGCTTCAGAAAAACCGAACTTATTCTTTAAGGACTTTAGAAGTGGCTTTAAAGAATAGACATCTCTTAGAAGACTTTACAAGTGCTTCAAGGAGAACAGAATATTCAAAGGACTTTCAAGTGGCTATTGATATTCTATTGTTTGATGTTCTATACCCAAGTAGGCATAGAGTTCAAGTCACTGAAACTATGAGATTCTTCTATTAGATAGTGAAGAAACATGGAGTTCAGGTCACTGAAACTATGCAATTCTTCTATTAGATAGTGAAGAAACCTACAACTTGCAGTCAAACTATTATCATGTAAATTAATGAGTTTGTGACCTGTAAGAAAGCTATGACGAAACCCAAATTCCCTAAAATGGTTAGAGGCCATATATAGACTCAAATTTTTAATGGTTAGAGGCCATAAAACATACTCAATGTTTTGATGACAAAATTGAAATTTTGTTGATTTGCAAGAATAGTTTCACACCTATTGGCTGCAAGTTTGTTTTAAGGATAAAAACCATCAAACATGGAATTGTGTTCACACACAAAGCTAGATTAGTTGCTAAAGGTTAAAAGCAAATTCATGGCATGGATTGTGTTGAAACCTCATGCAAAATCGTAATGCTTAAGTCTATAATTCAAGCAATGATTGCATATTGGTACATATGGCAATTGGATGACAAAACGTATTCCTCAATCAAATGTTGGAATATAATATGTACATGGTATGTCATAGAATTTGTGGATCCAAATAAATGCTTGAAAAGGAAAGCTAGCTTATAAAATCTAAGTACAGATTTAAGCAAGCAATTGGGAATTGGAACTGTATTTTAAGTGAAGCTAATAAGCATTTTAGTTTCATAAAATATACATGATTCTTATAGATATATAAGAAGGTTAGTGGGAGTACTTAAAACTTAATTGGTCCTATGTGTATTACACACATATCTCTCTATTGTGAAATAACATTCAAATGCTAATTACTTAGATTTGAAATTATTCATCAATAATGGACCATGGCGAAACTTAGTACATATTGGGTATTAAGATCTATTTACAAAGATCTTATAATATTGTTTTAGATTAAGTAATGGCATTTACTAAATCAAACACGAAAGTCTCCATTGGAGATATTCGACCCATGTGAATAAATCTAAGTAAAGGATGTTTGAACTATGTATAAGCATTTACTAAGTTAAACATCAAAGAGTCTAAATGAGATTCTTAACCTATATTATATGTCAAAGAATTTAGCTGAATTTAGTATCTACTGAAACTAGATAAGCTAAAGTTACATGAATAGAATTCAATTGGGAAATATTCTGCAAAAGAATTTATCATGTATGATATAATATGAGGATGGCCAAAAACGTATCGTATGACTTTAGCCATGACGAACATATACCAATCTCTATTGATCTAAGTAAAGATCAACTAGATTGAGATCAAGAATACTTATCGTACTTGAAAAGGTACATAGGAATAGTTCTTGATTCAAGGAAATAAAGATATGCTAAATATTGATGCTACACGCATAAACACTAGCAAAGGATCAAGCAAGACATTTTGGAGTTAACCATTGATAAGGACGAGCTATAGAGCATCGTGTTTTGAAATGGCAACATGGATTGGAGACCGTGAGTTGTTGCGTGGGAAATTAAAATATTAATTTCTATGTTCTAAGATACAGCTGGAAAGTATTCCACATATCTGTGAACTGCTTGGATAAGTAATTCCAAACAAAGCATCACTAGCAACCTATAAAGTTGAAGTAAAAGTAATTATTGCCTACAAAGCAATAAAACAGAGTTGTTTAAAGTTCTTCACTGAACTTGGGTAGATCACCTATCTGCTGGCTTGATGGTTCTTCATTGAAAAATGCGCAGAACCACTATTGAAAGCAAGAAAAACGTCTGCTAACTTGATGGTCCTTCATTGCAAAATGCGTAGAACCACTAATGTAGCAAGAAAGACTAGATCACAAAATAAACATACTCAAAAGATCTTATCATCATATCTCGAAGAACATTCGATGAAAAAGGATATTAAGATTGGCAAAGCATGATAACTAAACCTATGCAACAAGTGAGAAGCAACACTCACATTGTCGCACTGGAAATCAAGCATAGCTTTGAATTCCATGAATTGTTTTAGAAGATGGGTTTGAGGCCCATGGTTATAAAACATTGGGGTTGAACATTTATCATATATGAAATGTATTTTCATATTCCATTTAATCTTGGTTTAGTATTAAATGATGAGTCCCTTCAAATTTGACGATATATTCAAGATAGACTGTCATGACCAGTCCTGTGACTAAGAAATGTCTATCAAGTGAACTTGAATGTCAAAGGTTGAAAATGGTCCCTAGTCGGAGTTTTCTATAAAATTGGACGCATAGAAAACGTTAGACGATTAGAATGCAAGATGACTAGTAGTTCTGTTTCTTGAACTATGTGGACATGGCAATGTCATAATCATTTGCATAGATACTTACTTTGGGAAGACTAGTATCGGACAAGACCTATGAAACTTTACTGTAAGAGATGAAAATCTGTCATAAGTAAATTTCATTAAAATTATTAGACACTAAATCCTCAATACCTGAGTGATTTGAGATTACTTGTTTGAGAACTGGTTGCTTTGACGTTGACCAACCGTCGCACCGTAAAAGGAGGCTATAAAGGCAACGCTCAGGTAATCACCTATCAAACGAAGTCTAATCTCAAGATCGTAAGATTGGGATTGTCCTCCCATAAATCGGGATGAGATGCCTAAAAGTTGTACAAGGCCACTCGGAGAGCTAGAAACTGTGAAATGCATGGCCGTGCTCGGATGAATCATAGGCTATGATTATCTGTTTATTTGATCAGTTGAACTCTGAAACCGAGGAACACCTCTGGACATAATAAGGATGACAACTCTTACCTTATGTTCAAGAGCAAGCATCGAGCGACAAAGGAATTAGGAAATGCACACTTGTCCCTAAGGACAAGTGGGAGCCTGAAGGAAATAATGCCCTTGGTCCAAGTATGCATTCAATGATAAGTCTAATAAATGCGGTTCAGTATTAATTAACAAGTTAATAATTCAGTGAGATCAAGTGAGCTGAATGCCTAGCTAGAGGCCGCTTCAGTTCAAGTGGAATTAATGATATTAATCCACAGTTTACTCTTGACTGAACCCGTAGGGTCACACAAATAGTACGTAAACGGATCAAGTATTTAATGGCATTAAATACTCCAACTATGGATATTCGGAATCGACGGATCTTGGTTTCAGTGGGAGCTGAGATCGTCACAGGCAAGAAATGAATACTCCGGAAACGATGATATTGCCGGAAACGGAAATATGGATCGTATCGGAAATATAAATATTATCCAAGTCGTAGATGTTGCCGGAAACGGAAACATGGTACGTATCGGAAAATATTATCGGAAATAGAAATATTGCCGGAATCGGAAATATTGCCGGAAACGGAAATATTGTCTGAATCGGAAATATTATCGGAATCGGAAAATAATTCCGAAAACGGAAATATTAAATATTTGTTCGAAACGGAAATTAATTCCGGAATCGAAAATATTAATTATTGTTCGTATCGGAAATAAATTCCGGAATCGGGAATTTAATCGGAAGCGTATCGTACGAATAAGCATCGGACGAGGCCTGCCGGACGAGGGCCCAGCACGAAGCCAGGCCATCGCCCAGCAAGCCAAGCGCGCCACACGAACAGCCAAGGCCACGCCAGGCCCAGCGCAAGGCCAGGCCCAGCAGGCCGTGACAGCACGCACAGCGCGCGCAGCGCGCGCAGCTGCGAGCAGTGGGCTGCGGGCATTGCTGCAGCTCGCGTGGGCTTGTAGCTCGCGTGGGCCGTGCGGCCGTGTGGGCTGTGCGCGGGCATTGCCTGCACGCTTGCGGGTCATGCTCGCGTAAGTGTTTGTGTTCGCATACGAAACCTAAAACGTGCAGAATTCGTTTAATGATTAAATTCCTAATTCTATTTGATAAATTAATTAAATAAGAGTTTTTTTATAATTCTAATTTAATTAATTCGTATCCTAATAGGATTCTAATTCTCTTTCCATACCCCTATAAATATGTGGCCTGGGTTCACAATTTATAACGAGTTATTCAAGTATTCAAAGTGAGTTTTTGAGAGAAAAATTCAGTCACACATCTTGCTCAAAAGTGCCGAAAATTTATAGTACCTTAGGGGCGATTCTAGTTGGTCAATCTTAAGGCGGATCCGGACGTGCTGTGGACTATCTACGGAGGGACGACACTTGGAGTCCTAAAGACTTGTTCTTGTTCGGTTCGGGCGCAGCTAGGGAAGGCACGCAACAAAGAGTATGCATCTAAATTATGCTATATGATTATGTGTAAATAATATGTATTCCTGGCTAAATGGTTTTTCCGCATGATTTATGAATTGTCATATGTATCATAACCTAACATTATTAGACTTAGCATTGAATGTATACTTGGACCAAGGGCATTATTTCCTTCAGTCTCCCACTTGTCCTTAGGGACAAGTATGCATTGCATAAGTCCTTTGTCGCTTGATGCTTGCTCATGAACATAAGGTAAGAGTAGTCATCCTTATTATGTCCAGAGGTATTTCTCGGTTTCAGAGTTCAACTGATCAAATAAACAGATTATCATAGCCTATGATTCATCTGAGCACGACTATGCATTTTTCAATTTCTAGCTCTCCGAGTGGCCGTGCACAACTTTCAGCATCTCATCCCAATTTATAGGAGGACAATCCCAATCTTGTGATCTTGAGGTTAGACTTCGTTTGATAGGTGATTACCTGAGCGTTTTCGTTATAGTCTCCTTTTATGGTGCGACGCTTGACAACGTCAAAGTAACCAGTTCTCAAACAAGTAATCTCAAATCACTCATGTATTGAGGATTAGTGTCTAATAATGTAATGAAATTTACTTATGACAGATTTTCATCTCTTACAGTAAATTTTAGTAGGTCTGTCCGATACTAATCTTCTCAAAGAAAGTATCTATGCAAATGATTGCAACATTGCCATATATATCCACATAGTTCAAGAAACAGAACTACTAGTCATCTTGCATTCTAGCCGTCTAGCATTTTCTATGCGTCTACCTTTATAGAAAAATTACGACCAGGGACCATTTCAACTTTTGACATTCAAGTTCACTTGATAGACATTTCTTAGTTACATGACTAGTCCTGACAGTCTATCTTGAATATATTGTCAAATTCAAAGGACTCATCATTTAATACTAAACCAAGATTAAATGGAATGTGAAAATACATTTCATATATGATAAATGTGCAACCCCAATGTTTTTACAACCATGGGCCTCTAACCCATCTTTAAAACAATTAATGGAATTTAAAGCCAAGCTTGATTTCCAGTGCTATAATGTGAGTGTTGTTTCTCACTTGTTGCATAGGTTTAGTTATCATGCTTTGCCAATCTTAATATCCTTTTGATCGAATGTTTTTCGTGATAGATGATAAGATCTTTTGAGTATGTTTATTTTGTGGTTTAGTCTTTCTTGGTCTAGTAGTGGTTCTACGCATTCTGCAATGAAGAACTATCAAGTCAACAGACATGTGATCCACCCAAGTTCAGTGAAGAACTCTTTAACATAAACAACTTTGTTACATTGCTTCTTATGCAATAATTACTTTTACATCAACTGTTTAGGTTGCTGGTGATGCTTTGTTTGGATTTATTTATCCAAGCAGTTCACGGATATGTGGAAGAATTCCCAGCTGTATCTTAGAACATAGAAATTAATATTTAATTTCCCACGCAACAACTCATGGTCTTTAATCCAAGTTGGCATTTCAAA
Source organism: Spinacia oleracea (assembly GCF_020520425.1). Lineage (NCBI taxonomy): Eukaryota > Viridiplantae > Streptophyta > Magnoliopsida > Caryophyllales > Amaranthaceae > Spinacia > Spinacia oleracea. Next base: position 94,250,504 of record NC_079490.1, read on the forward strand.
ACATGATGCTCTATAGCTCGTCCTTGCCAATGGTTAACTCCAAGGGAATCTTTCTTGATCCTTTGCCAGTGTTTATGCGTGTAGCATCAATATTTAGCATATCTTTATTTCCTTGAATCAAGAACTAATCTTATGTACCTTTTCAAGTACCATAAGATTTTCTTGATCTCAATCTAGTTGATCTTCAGTTAGATCAATAGAGATTGGTATATGTTCGTCATGCCTAAAGCCATATGATACATTTTTAGCGATCCTCATATTATATCATACATGATAAATTCTTCTGCAGAATAATTCCCAATTGAATTCTATTCATGTTATATTACCTCATCTAGTTTCAGTAGATACTAAATCCAGCTAAATTCTTTGACATATAATATAGGTTAAGAATCTCATTTAGACTCTTTGATGTTTAACTTAGTAAATGCTTATACATAGTTCAAACATTCTTTACTTAGATTTATTCATATGGGTCGAATATCTCTATTAGAGTCTTTCTTGTTTGATTTAGTAAATGCCATTGCTTAATCTAAAACGATATCATAAGATCTTTGTAAATAGATTTTAATACCCAGTATGTATTAAGTTTCGCCTTGGTCCATCATTCATGAATAATTTCAAATCTAAGTCATTAGCATTTGAATGTTATTTCACAATAGAGAGATATGTATGTGATATGCATAGGACCAATTAAGTTTTATGTACTGCCACTAAACTTCTTATAGATCTATAAGAATCATGTACATTTTATGAAACTAAAATACTTATTAGCTTCACTAAAATACAGTTCCGATTCCCAATTGCTTTCTTATATTTGTACTTAGATTTCATAAGCTAGGTTTCTTTTCAAGCATTAGTTGGATCCACAAATCCTATGATATCCATGTACATAGTTTCTTCCAACATTTTATTGAGGAATACGTTTTGTCATCCAATTGCCATATGTACTAATATGCAATCACTGCTTGATTTATGGACTTGAGCATTACGATTTTGCATGAGGCTTCAACACAATCCACGTCGTGAATTCGCTTGTAACCTTTAGCAACTAACTTAGCTTTGTGCGTGAACACAGTTCATGTTTGATGGTTTTTATCTTTAAAACCAATTTGCAACCAACAGGTGTAAACCATTCTTGCAAATCAACAAAATTTCAAATTTGTTATCAAAACATTGATTATGTTTTATGGCCTTTAACCATCTAAAACATTTGAGTCTATATATGGCCTCTAACCATTTTAGGGAATCTGGGTTTCGTCATAGCTTTCTTACAAGTCACAAACTCATTATTCTAAATAATAATAGTTTGACTGCAAGTTTTAGGTTTCTTCACTATCTAATAGAAGAATCTCATAGTTTCAGTGACCTGAACTCTATGCCTACATGGGTATAGAACATCAATCAATATAATATCAACAGACACTTGAAAGTCCTTTGATTATTCTGTTGTCCTTAAAGCACTTGTACAGTCTTCTAAGAGATGTCTATTATTTAAAGCCACTTCTAAAGTCCTTCAAGAATAAGTGTTCGGATTTTCTGAAGAACTTCTAAAAGCCTCCAGAATGTCCGTTTATGTTTGTTGTTCGCCTCAAAGACTTTCGTTGTCTATTTTCTCCCACTTGTTATTTTGGAAACGAATCTCCAAAAGGACATTATTTCGAGCAAACAAACATTATGTTCTCAAAAATTCGTGTTAGAAACAATACCCTTGGTCTCATTTGAGTAAATCACAATGAAACATATATCTATACTTGGGCCATAGTTTGTCGAATAACAAACACTAAGCTCCCACCGAGTTTATAGGAACCCTTTAGATATAATTTATGAAAAGATATTCTGAAATTACTTTTCAATAGCTTTGACGAATTTGGTTTAGTTTGGTGGTTGTTGAGCATTTTCTTTTAGAAATTATAGGAAACGTCTTTATGATTCATCATTGATTGAATCAAGTACTAATTGACTTCGATCATTCCAACGTAGATATGCCATATCTTATGGAGCTAGATCTTGAAATTACAACACACAATCATTGATGATCATTTTTGGTCTTAAGTAATCATCGTCATGACCTAACATAGATCTTTATGATTTCTTGCCAGGTGGATTTTATACTTCTGAATCTTTGAACTAGCCAAACAGATTATAAACTTGTATCAGATTGAGTAAATAAACCTATATTCACTCAAATCCATGTGAAATAATAAACTCATAAAATCTTTCTTTAGCTTTGAACTCTATTGTGTAGGAGTTCTAACAATAGTTCATATCTTTTGTTACTTTCAACAAGTAAGACTAGCTTGTCTTGAATGATCAAGAAATCAATTAACTTTCAAAAGTCCATCAAAATAGAGTTTTAGAATGTTAACTTGTTGATATGGTCTAAGCAACAATGCCAAAGATTAGTGGAACTCAAATCAAGGGGTTGATTTGAACCTAGTAAAGTTCTTATTGTTAAAGAGTTGTTTGTTTTAATCAAGGATATTGACTCAACCCGTAAATGACCATTTCATTCAAATAAACCGACAAACATTGTTTTTGTTTTTCTTGAATGTGAGTCTTTTTGTGTTTGAAAACAGAAACTCAGGTAAGTTGATTATAGAACAAAATAGCCATTAGGTTCCAACCTTTGAAAGGACTGAAAACAAACTAGATGACCCTACAACTAATGTAGCAATGCCATGCTTTATTTCCATTTGTAGGTCATTAGTGTAACCTAGCTTCCATTGTTTGGGTTATTACCGAAGTAAGAACCTCAAGCGGTATATGATGCCAAGGAAGTTTGATGGCTAGGTCACTTTTCTTTAAACATAAACTAATAGGTAGAAACGGAATTGTAAATTCCTTTCACTTGTTCCTTGTTTTCCTATTTCTTGTACCCTTTCTTATAGTCTTAAGAATTGGGTTCTTTAGTGTTGACTTTTATATTTTGTTAGACATGTCCAATGTCACTCCAACAAAGTTCTTACCATTTTATTTATGTTGAATATTCTGTTTCAACTAGATGATCTTACCAGAAGCTTTTAAAGTTCTCTAAGCATCTATCTATTCGAATGTCTAGGGATCGACTAGACTCAATGCTTAAATACTTGATCCGTTCACGTACTATTTGTGTGACCCTACGGGTTCAGTCAGGAGTAAGCCGTGGATTAATATTATTAATTCCACTTGAACTGAAGCGGCCTCTAGCTAGGCATACAGCTCACTTGATCTCACTGAATTATTAACTTGCATAATTAATTAATACTGAACCTCATTTTTAGACTTAGCATTGAATGCATACTTGGACCAAGGGAATTATTTCCTTCACATTTATCATCAAACAATTCAATCAAATCATACTTGTAATCCCGTAAATTATAAAACATCAATCGTTTATTGCATCATTCGTACATAAATATATTTCGAAGGGATTGCGGGTACTATCAATAACCGTTACCTCAATTCAACGATTCGTAAGCTTTGCCCTTGGTTCGTTCTTTCTGAGCTCCGAGTCCGAATTCTTTCAAAAGGTCAAATTGTTGACTTAATATTAAAACGATAAATAATTTAAAATCAATTATTCATAATAATAAATCTATATATTAAAATTTCATAAATCCATTTACATAAATATCATTAAAAATCCATTTTAAAGTAAATTCAACAATAAAAAAATACCCTCTTCATTTAAATAATAAATAATTATTCGTAGTCATTTATATAAACAATTGTTAATACATTTGAAATTATGGAATAGATATTAGGGAGTCAAAAACTTACCAAAGCCCAAATATTAGTATTGGGCCAGCCTTTGTTTTGGGTTTATTAGAGGTAGGGAGCAAAAGTCAGGAATTGGTTTGGTTTCCTGACTTCTTGTGAGTCGACCAAAAGGGGAGGAGTGAGAAACAGGGAACGAAAGAGGGAGAAGAAAAGGGAGGAGGGCGCGGCGGCTCAATTATGACTTGGGTGGTGGCTAGTGACAGGGGTAGGGCGGCGCCGCAGGATATCGTTGTTGATGGCGACAGTGGTGGTGGTTATACGGCGGCGGACAACGAGGAAGGGAGGGGAGTGCTGAAGGAAATATGTCCTTCACCCAAGGTGCATTTAGTCTAATACCAAGGTTCAGATTAATTGCGAACAATTAATTCAGTGAGATCAAGTGATCGGAACAGCTAGCTGGAGCAATGCTTCCAATCAGTGAGTTGAAATGAATATTAAGCTCACAACTTACTTTTGACATGTAACAGATCACCGGATTAAATGAATCGAAAATTCATTTAATAGCTTTTCGGGAATTAGTTTTGGAAAACGTATTAAACGATACGACCTTGCATCGGAATCGTATATCGTATCGCGAATATTCGTAAGCTGGGCGAAACAAATAATCGTATCGTAAGACGGTGATTCGTCGGATACAATACGATAAATAATAGCCGTAAGGTATTAGTCGCGAATACGAAGAGCATCGGAGTTGCCGGCCCGTCGAGCCGACAGCGCAAGCGCGCAAGGCCCAACGAGCCAGCGAGCTCGCGACCAAGACAACCCGCACGGAGTGGCAGCGTGCGCGCTAACGCGCAGCAGCACAGCAGCGAGCCAGCGAGGCCCATGGCCCCTGCTGCTCTGCTGCGCGGTGTGGGCTGTGGGCTGTGCGCTGGTAGTGTCCGTGTGTGTGGTGTGATCGGTCAAGGCATCTTGGTCTTGGCCAGTTACACTAAATATAATTAGGTTAATTATATTTTTCCCACATACAACGTACACATCAATTTTCCAACCTAAACCTAATTTTGAATATTACGTTCTTCAGTTTATCCTCTGTGAAAACTGTTCTTCCCAAAAAGCAAAAACCTTGTACTTTGTCTAAGCTACAATAATCAAGGCAGTTCTGAACGTGTCGGTGAACCAAGTAGAGGAACGACAAGTGGAGTTCTTTGTTCGTGTTCGTTGACAGATTACTTGGGAAAACACGCTTCGAATGTAAGTTTGCTTAATCTGTGCTTTATACATGTTTCCTGGCTTTGGGGATTGTTCCGCACATGTTATGTATGTTTAATTGTATTCCCCAATAGTGGTATCACGAGCCTTATGTATTGTTTTTGCATGTTTTAGCATGATTTTATTGTTTTTGCTGTTGTCGAATTTTTGGGGATTTTTGTTGAGTTTTCGGAATTTTTTATGAATTATTGGAATAATTGCGTAATAGGTTCTGAAATTAAAAAAGATTCGGTTTTTCGACTTTTCTGACCCTAATCTGATTGAAAACGATTTTATAAGATCAACTCATGAGAACGAAATTGCAAAAACAGGCCACGAAGTTGTGGTTTTTGGGCCTTTTTATTAATTTTCGAATTAAAATTATTAAATTCGGAAGGTTTTTCAATTAATTGGTCGACCTAAACTGCTCGGAATTGATTGAAATTTTGATACAATGTTGTTCGGTATATTCTTGATTTATGGTAAAACTTTCAGCCGTTTTTGATAAGTATAAACCCTAATTTTGCTTTCCCCAAATTCGTAAATTTGAGATAGCTAATTGATTTTTTAAATAATTTGGATCTACTAATTTGGTTAATTGGGAAAGATAATATAATTTCCTGATCATTGGCAAATTGTGAAAATTGTTGGATTAAAATATTGAATGGTTTCGTTAATTTTAATCGACACTTAAACCAAATTGATTAAAATATGAAATTTAAATGTTTAGAACGATTTAAAGTTTTAGATTTGATTATTTAAAAGTTCTTAAAATTTGAATCATGTTAGCATTGATTTAATAAATTTAACAAAATTGGATTGTTGTTAAATTATGTAAATCGCAAGAATCGTTATTTTTTCGAAAATAAAAATCGTAACTTTTTTTTTAATGAAAAATAACTTAATGCAAACGTTCGTGAAATTAATTTTTTAAAAAAATTGAGTTGGTCCGTAGCACGAACCAAAGGCACGAACACAAGGGTGGGTGGACGTGTGGCTCGTCGAGCCACATTGCCTGCCACATCCGTGCCGAGCCACAGCAACGCGGCCAGCAGTAGCGTGATGCGTGCCGTGTGCACTGGGTGAGGAAGGGGCGAGCAAGGCAGGTGCCTTGGCTTGCCAAGGCTGCGAGCAAGCAAGGCACCTCGCCTTGCGTTGCGCAACAACGAGCAGTGACGAAGCACACAAAAGCAGCAGCACGCTGCGGGTACGTGGGCGCGGCTGCGAGGTGCATGTGCCTTGCCCATATGCCTCGTAGGCCACACCGTGCGGTGCTTGGGCTGGGCGCAAGCCTAGCCCGCACATGTACACGAACAATTTTTTTTTGTTTATTTCGTTGGGCTTGACTTTTATGTTTGCATTAATTTGGGCTAACAAGATAATTAATAATTATTTTATTTACATGCGCCGCGCCGCGAGTTTTAATTTAATATTTAAATAATTAATTATCCGGAATAATTATTGGTTTGAATGGGAGCCACTGAATTAAATTAAAAATGAAATAACAATTTTAATTAAAATAAAGTCTATGGATTAATAATTTGGAAATTGATTAATCTTTTAGGACGCGTTTATGTGAACGTGAATTTTAATTAATTCACGTAAATACTTGCATAATTAACATGGGCCATTTGTTTTAGCACACCAATGGGTGAATGCATAGAATATGTATTTTATGTAATGCAGGTACTCCAAGTGACTAGTATGGCAATTTTAGGATAGTTAAATACGGTCTGCGAACCGTTCTATCTTTGAATGTATAATATGGTCTGCGAACCATGAAAATTTTGATGTAATTTTATTATTTTCAAGTATTTCTAAATTTAGATCCTTAAGTTAGCAATTGAATGAAGATTCAAGACGATGCCAAGCTAATAAGATGGTGAAGAAGATTGGATGCTTTAAGACAAGTGTTTTGGGCCATACTAGTTTATCAGTTTATTTATGCAGTTCTGATAGACGTTTTTTCCGTCGTTGATAGAAAACCACCTATACAAACAATATTTATAAAACCACTTCAACTACCGGCAAGCGGTAAGCAAAGGGATCGTCCCAAAGAAACGTTGAATTATTGAGTTGGAAGTCAATCTAGTTCGAACAAGGATTTGTTTTGAATTGTCACTTTTAAGAATCTAAAAACAAACAAAGAATTATGTAAAATTGAATCAAGAAAGGGAAACGTTAGGGAGTCGGGGACAGCCTAGGGAAACGGGGGGAAATCAATTCAACTGTTTAGCAATGGTGATCATGCAACTGATTAGGCAAATGGCATCTAAAGACGAACCCGCCACCTCTCGGATAGGGAACGCTAAGCGTCTAATCCACGGAAGAGCTTTCGCCTAATCCTAGATTAAACTAACTAGCATATAATAGGTACCGCCATTTGATCACACAAGATAGGGCCACAATGTCTTGCCAAACCTATCCTATGGTTCCACGGGAATCTAATCGAATAGCATTTGCAACTACCACTCAACTACCATGGATATCCTATCGTCAAATCTTATTTAATCACATGAATCAACCAACAATCAATAATCTATTTCCCCTAATTCATCCCCTAGTTTCTCCCCTTTCCCTAACCTAAAACTACTCACTAATCATTCAAAAAATTAAGCTATCCATTAGTTCAAAACTAGCAAACATGAAATTTAAGGAGAAGAAGTAGAGAATTGAGAGTTCAATTGCACAATCAAATCACAAACTGAAAATCAAAGTAACTTCACAATTGAAATTAAGAATTCAAGATATTAAGGAATTGAAAAACAATTAACAACAAAGCAAGTGCAAGAATTAAGGAACTAAGAATTAAATTGCATAAAGAAGAGAAGAGTTGACGAACTTACAGAATTGATGCTTGGAATCAAAGAGTTTCTCTCTCTAGCTTGAAGAACAAAAATCTCAAAACTTCTAAAAATGTATTTCTGAAAATAAAGGCGTAAATTGAAAATAAAGAAAATCCTATTTATACTAAACCCCAAAAATAAGTTATTTAAACTCGAAAACTGAATCCTGCGCAGCCGTGCGAACGGGCAGACCCAGGTGCGATCGCACCAGTGCGATCGTGTTGTGCATCTCTCCGAACGGGCCCTGCGACGATTCTCCTCCTTCGTGCCGTGCGATCGTGCCCAACAACCGTGCGATTGCACGGCTATAACTTTCCTAATTCTCATAAAATCCTCGTGTGCTCGCACAGGAATTCAGTGCGAGCGCACAGAAATTCCGTGCGAGCGCACAGAAATTCCGTGCGAGCGCACACTTCTGTGGTGCGAACGCACAACATCCCTTGGAGTTTCTGCATCGATTTTCCGGATTCGTGCGAACGCACACTTTTGGGGCACGAACGCACATATTGCCTTGGAGTTTCTGCATCGATTTTCTGGATTCGTGCGAACGCACACTTTGGGGCACGAACGCACATATTGCCTTGACCTTGGAGACAACTTTGTAGACCCGTGCGAACGCACGTAAATTCCGTGCGATCGCACAGGACCTGTTCGAGCAATTCTCAGCTATTTTCCATCATTTACAACATTTTTACCTGAAAAGCGCAAAGATGGAATAAGGGGATAAAAATGCAGAAAAACTATATAAAACTATCAAAAAAGCATAATAAAACTCAATAAAATCCTAAGCCTAGAGCGACATAAATGCCGCTTATCAAGTTCATATATATTATGCTTGGATGAATGTATATTATGCATGAATAGGTTGTTTGTATGACTCGGTTAGATTAAGTTCACTAAATAATCGAACAAACATAGAAACAACTAGGTCCAAAGTAATATTGAGTTTAAAAATTACCTTCCAAATCAAGCACTTACAAAAATCCAAGGATCTAACATAGTAGGTTTACGCCAAAGCGAGGTGCTATATTAATTGACTTAGATGGTAAGGCGTCCCAAAGGAGCACGTTGATTGTGGTTTCAACTCAAATAACAATGGCATTATGTTGTGGCAATGGGATAAATTATGGTATTAATTTATTAACCAAGAGCAATTTGGAGATTACTAGCAATAGGTTTTGCTTACCTAGAAGCTTAAACTACTTAAGACATTTCAAAGCTGCTAAAGGATTTAGGACTTTTAGGGTCTTGGAATTGTTTCATTCATTTTGGACCATGTTTTTGCTTTTGCATGAATGAAATGTTTAATAGCTTTAATGATTGCATGCTAAGCTTTTATTTTAAAGTTATCAAGTGATGAATGGTTATTTATTGCAAATTCTTTTCAGATGTAGTAATCAAATGGCCGCATACATAACAACAATCAAATCATCGGAAATTTTGGATGTCGAGTTAAACTTGACTAACTCTCTTGAATAGGAAAGGAAACTTATCGAAGTTTTAAAAGTTAATGACATGCACTATGTCATTGAACAACCTTTTCCTAGCTATGATGCGGAGGGTATGACTCCTGAAAGGTACAGAAGTTGGGCACTTCGCAAGTACCTTGTCATGGAGTTTATCTTAAAGTCTATTCCCGAAAGTTGGAGAGAGAGGTTCATTACTTATGAGCCTCATGCTCTCCTAAGTCGTCTTGGGGATAGGTGTCGTGCGGGGTTTCAACCCAAGTGCCAAACTGGTGGCAAAAGGGTTGATGAATTGGCTAATTTAATGAGCGATCTCAAACTCATTACCCCACACAAGTCGTGCTTAGAGAACGAGCTTCTAGAGGCACAAAAGCGCATTTACTCAATCAAGATGGACAAAAACACGCCAATTCGGTCTCATGTGGATATAATGTCTGGATTATTTTTCACAATCGAGACACTTGGTGTTTCCGTCAAAGAGTCGATAGCTATTGCACTAGTGCTGAATTATCTTCATAGGGATAATGAGGGGTTTAAGATGCACTATCTCTTTAATCAGAAAGAGAGCACATTCTGTGAACTTGTGGAATTGCTCGAGAAATTCGAGAGAATCCTTAAGTTCAAGCAAGACCCTTTGAATATGAGGTGCACCAAATTCAAGAAAGTGTGCAAGGGGAAGATAAGCAAGGTTGGATCTTCATCCACTCCCGGAGGGCAAGTGGCGCCTTCCAAGAGCAAGATGAGGAAAAATGCTTCTCCTTCAACATCACAATGGTTCAATTGTAATGAAATTGGTCATTACGAGCGAGATTGCCCTAAAATAAAGGAAGAGAAGAAGGAAGGAAACGTTGCTCCTCCTTCAGGTATGTATGTTATATATTGTAATCTTGCTAATTCTACTTCTTGGGTATTAAATACTGGTTGTGGCTCACACTTATGTTCCAATTCACAGGGACTAAGGAGAAGTAGAAGGCTTGATAAAGGCGAGATGGATCTACGCGTGGGAAACGGAGCACGGATTGCTGCATTAGCCGTAGGATCTTATTTTATTTCTTTGCCAAGTGGTTTTGTTTTGGAACTAGATACGAGAAAACACATTTATAGCATAAATACTAAAAAGGCTAAAACTGGTGATTCAGATCTCACATTTCTGTGGCATTGTCGATTGGGCCATATAAACACAAAGCGCATGGAAGTACTTCAACGAAAGGGAATTCTAGAATCATTCGACTTAGAGAAGATTGATCAATGCGATTCTTGTTTACTTGGCAAAATGACAAAGCAACCTTTCTCAAAGGTGGGATAAAGAGCAGGAGAACTACTAGGGCTAACACATACGGACGTATGTGGGCCTATGATTACGAAAGCTAGAGGTGAGTTCAGCTATTTTATAACGTTTACGGATGATTTCAGTAGATATGGATATATTTACTTAATGAAACACAAGTCTGAATCGTTTGAGAAATTCCGAGAATTTCAAAATGAAGTAGAGAACCAACATGGAAAGAAAATCAAAGCTCTAAGATCGGATCGAGGACGTGAATATCTTAGCCACGAGGTTGATGACCATCTAAAAGAATGCGGTATTCTTTCTGAATTGACTGCTCCGGGGACACCTCAATGGAATGGAGTGTCGGAACGGAGAATGTCAAGCGATTAATTTCGGACAAGCTCGAACCAAAATCTGACAAATGTTTCTTCGTTGGGTATCCAAAAGAAATGGTATTACTTCTACAACAAGTCAGACAACAAGGTATTCGTTGCTCGTGACGGTGTCTTTTTGGACAGAAATCATATTTCCAAATTGACAAGTGGGAGAATAATAGACCTCAAAGAGATTCGAGACGAATAACGAACCAAGAACTCTTTAGAAGCAGTTCAGGATGAAGAACCTCCAAGGTCTTTAGAAGACCCAGTGGGAGTAGTTCCTCAAAACGTTGTTGCCCCTCGTAAGTAAAATGGAACTAAGGTTCAGCCGGAAAGATGGACAGGCGTCCTCTTGATTGAAAACTTAGACGTTCTCATATTAGATAGTGATGAACCTATGACTTACAAGCAAGCTATGACAAGCCAAAGCTCCACTAAATGGTTAGAGGCCATGAAATCCGAAATTGACTCCATGTCTAAAAATCAAGTCTGGGATTTGGTAGATTTGTCGGATGGGTTTACACCGATAGGATGCAAATGGGTTTTCAAATTGATGAAAGACAAAGATGGAATTGTATACATATACAAGGCTAGATTGGTAGCAAAAGGTTACAGGGAAGTTCACGGCGTTGACTACGATGAAACCTTTTCTTTAGTCGCGATGCTTAAGTCTATTCATAATCCTTGCGATTGCCGCGTTTCATGACTATGAAATATGGCAAATGGATGTCAAAACTGCCTTCTTGAATGGTGTTCTTGAAGAGACTGTGTTTATGACGCAGCCGGAGGGTTTTGTCGATCAAAAGAACCAAGGAAAGGTATGCAAGCTTAAGAAGTCTATTTACGGACTAAAGTAGGCATCAAGGAGTTGGAACAAGCGATTTGATGAAGCAGTCAATAAGTTTGGCTTCATCAAGAATCAGGAAAAATCTTGTGTATACAAGAAGGTCAGTGGGAGTAAAATTGCATTCCTAGTCTTGTATGTTGATGACATACTACTTATTGGAAACGACATTCCTATGTTGGAGTCCGTAAACATTTGGCTTGGAAAGTGTTTCTCAATGAAGGACTTAGGAGAGGCACAGTACATATTAGGCATCAAGATCTATAGGGACAGATCTAAGAGGATGATTTGACTAAGCCAGAGCACTTACATTGACAAAGTGCTAGCTAGGTTCAATATGATGGAAGCCAAGAGAGGCCATCTACCCATGTCATATGGCACATATCTAAGCAAGAGTCAGTGTCCCAAAAAATCTGATGAGCGTAGAAAGATGAGTGGAATTCTATACGCTTCGGCTATTGGATCCATCATGTATGCTATGATTTGTACAAGGCCGGATGTTTCGTTTACACTTAGTGCAACGAGCAGGTTCTAGTCAGAACCAGGTGAGGCACATTGGCTTGCTGCCAAGAACATCCTAAAGTACCTGAAAAGGAATAAGGATCAGTTTTTGGTTTATGGTGGTACAGATGAGCTGATTGTTAAGGGCTATACGGACGCAAGCTTTCAAACCGACAGAGATGATTTCAGATCACAGTCTGAGTTTGTGTTCTGCCTCTAGGGAGGAGTAGTAAGCTGGACAAGTGCTAAGCGAAGCACTATTGCGGATTCTACAACTGAAGCCGAGTATATTGCTGCCTCAGAAGCAGCAAAGGAAGCTGTTTGGATTCGGAAGTTCATCGAAAAACTTGGGGTTGTCCCCTCCATTAAAGGACCAGTGACTTTGTATTGCGGAGCCATTGCCCAGGCAAAGGAGCCTAGGAGCTATTGCCCAGGCAAAGAAGCCTAGGAGCCACCAGAAGTCCAAGCACGTACTTCGGCGATTTCATATACTTCGAGAGATCGTTGAAAGGAAAGAAATCGAGATTTGTAAGGTTGGAAATGACGACAATGTCGCGGGTCCATTGACTAAACCGTTGCCACAAGTGAAGCACAATGTGTGAGGGGGTCCAAAAAGCACGAGGCTAATGCATGACCTCGTCCCTCGTGGGCGTGACATCGTCAGATCAAGTGTAGTTAGATTTCCTGTGAGTTTACACCCAATCAACTAGTAATATAGGAGTCGCCATTCAGTTTTTAACGACAATGAGAAAAACTGACAAAACCGGTTATCGTGACATAAAGGGAGTGCAATTATGTTCGACCACGACGGCCATAGGTTCCCTTATGTTCCCTGATGTGGGGTCGCTCAACGTACACCCGCAGGGCAGAGATTGAGAGTTCGGGGGACTGTAACTACCGAGAGGAGTGCTCATCGATAACTCCAGAGGCAGGTTATCCTTACTAGCTCAGCATAAATAATTGAAGGGACATGCGTTAAACTATTAAACTATTCTGAATTGATTTTAGCAATATGCAACACATAACACTAAATCGATCGTGATTATCTTATTTAAATTGATTTAAGGTGCCTAGCATGATAATTCAATTGTCCAAGGTATTATCTTATTAGGCGTGATAGATCAATCAAGTTAATAGTTTGACAATTTTATAAAAGGGTGATGAAAGCGATTAAATCATATGAGAGACACATTACAACGCACCCTTGAGAGGTGCGTTACGGTTCTCATAAAACTAAACACTTGGCTTTGCTATTTCTCATTTTATTTAACGAATCTCGGGTTTCTAAGCAGTGTTCCAGTATTTAGGCTTAATTCATTGGCTACAAGGGGCAGGATGCGTTTTGTTCGACTTTTGGGTCGATTGCGACAGAACGTCGGATCAATTTCGCAGCGTGAGGCTAGGCTTAAGGCTAGAGTCAATACTCAGGTTATGGAATTGTGTGTTGTGTGTCCTCTTCACGTCGGTTTTGAGGCTGTATTTATAGGGAAAGAGTTTGTGGAAAGATAGATTTTTAGAATACGAATCCAAAAAGAATTCGGAGACGACACGGCCCCAGGCATTTTCAGCGCCCAGGGCTGGGCGCCGAAGATTTGGGCGCCCAGATCCAGGCGTTGAAAATGGGATCTGGGCCGAGTTTTTTTGTCAGATTTGGACTCTTAGAACGCGGAGCTTTTGAGACTTATCCGAGTCTTTTAGTGCGTATTAACTTTATGACGGAATGCGTCTGGGCCCGTTACGAACTCTAAGTTCGTTAGGATTTTAATTAATACGTAACTCTTACTTTCGAATTAAACCAGGAATTGAATTCCTTTTGCAAATTCTATCTCTTTTAGGATTTATGTTGGAGTGCAACACCTAATTCTGACAGGTTTCTATCTTTTATGACTTTGCCACTTTTAACAACTACCTTTTACGGCAGTTACCATTCTTAGCAGGTTTCCATAAATAGCAGTTTTGGCTGAAATGAAAAGGTGATTGAGATTCGTTAGTTTATAAGAGATGCGTTGCCAAGTGGAGATTTGTGTTCTCATCATCGAACCTTCCCTTTCGGGAATGGGGACAAAAGTAGGTGTCTACAGTTAGCCCCCACTTTGACTGAGTCGCCCCCACTTTGACTAAGTCTCGGGATGAGACGATGGTCAAAGTACTAGACGGAGTGTGTCATACAAGCCATGGTGTATGTGACCTGTTTTGCGAGGGTCTCACGAGCCCCCGAGTGATAACAGTTGACTTAAGGGTCATCACTTGAAGCGTTAACACAATCCTTACGTGTCATTGGAATTTGTTAACTGATAGTGTAGAAACTCCCTCACTTTTTCATTGGAAGTATCTAAGATGTTTTTTTTTTGAAATCAAAGCTATAAAGTGTAACTAGGCTTGGCCAAGCCCAATCACGAGGTAAAATGTTTTTAAAGATTCTCATTTTCAGGGTTAACTAAACGAGAAAACCCCCTTGTTTTTATAGGACGTAAAACGAAGGAAAATCCAACAAATCGCTCTTTTTTGGAAAAGCGGAAAACCAATCCTTTGATTTTTGGAAAAGGGAAACCATGTTTTGATTTTTGGAAAAAGATAAACCATCCTTTGATTTTTGGAAAAAGATAAACCATCTTTTGATTTTTGGAAAAAGATAAACCATCTTTTGATTTTTGGAAAAAGATAAACCATCTTTTGATTTTTGGAAAAATATAAACCATCTTTTGATTTTTGGAAAAACATAAACCATCTTTTGATTTTTGGAAAAAGATAAACCATGGAAAGTTATTGCTGCAACAACTAAGGACCTGCGCGGTTAGTGACACAGACCCCGCCGGCTGAAGATGGCGAGTCTGTTGTGTGTTTTTGAAGATTTTTTTTCCGAAAACTGAGGACCTGCGCGGTTAGTGACGCAGACCCCGCCCACTGAAGGTGGGCGAGTATGTCCGCTGAGGGTGGACGCCCCGTCCGATAGGAGTGGACGAATCTGTTTTTGTCTTTTCGATTTGGTACCCGTGCGGTTCGTGGTGCGATCTTGCCCGATTGAGGTGGGCAAGTCCCTATTTCATTTGATCTTGGGATTTCTTTTGAGAATTTCTTTTTTATTCATTCTTGTAAGAGCGAATTCTTTCGAAGGATGCTCGGATTTAGTTGCAACCTGAATGTGGGTTGGCAACGTGCTTAGACAGACCATTGTCTTGCGGTCATCATCTTCATGGTTTTGAGCTAGTCTTTACGGTTCAATTTTGCCGCTACCTGGGTCCTTGATTAGGGGACTACGTATAAGTATCAACGACAACCTTTGTCTTGAGATCGTAATCCGGTTTCATCTTTTGAGATTATCCAAACACGGGACTTCGTACAGCGTAGTCTGGGAGTGTTGTTTTAACTTTCCATACTTTCTTTTGAAATTTTTATTTTCTTTCGAGCCCCCAAGTATTTGTGCTTGACGGTCATTTCTTGTCAAAGAGGTTCCTTGGGGATACGCGTTTTGTAATGTTCTTGATCGCGTTTGGGATCGTGCTCGTAAGTGTGAGCGATCTTTCTAGTGGTATGCTACTTTGATGAAGTCGTGGAGTGTGACTTCATTTTTCGGACGACAAAGTTTGCTCCATTTTTCAATAATTAATACATCGAGCTCATTTTGGCCCGGATTGATCTTTTGACAAATAAACACTTTTTAATTTGAGAAACCAACGACTCGATTTTGTTTTGTGTTTCGAAGAATGACCTTGATTTTTTTATATTGCCTTAAAAAATGTACACATATTTTTTCCTTGAGATGATTCTAAGTTTCGACAAGTTTTAACATTTGTTTTCACTATTCGGGCTCTAAAGGTGCTTTGGGCCTGATCTTGATTACAACAGGGCCTCGTACGATTTTAAGTCCTTTCCTGCTCCGCGTTTTGAAGGGTCCGGGTCCTGGACTAGATTTTCGGCGCCCCTGGAAAGGCGTTAATAATTTCGGCGCCCAGCCTTGGGCGCTGGAAACGCTATTTCGACAGTTTTCTTTTCTTCATTCCGGATTTCTTAACACGTTTCCGAATGGGATCAGGATGTCACTTGATGCTTTCGTGTATATATAGGGGTCAAGTATGTCTTTCTTTTCAACCACTCTCCATTTTCCTTTCTCTCACAATTGCCTAGCTTTTACTCTTTCCTATTCTTCCCATGTCGATTCCTCCTTTCTCCCTCCAACGAGTTGTTAGGCGTTGGCTAAGAGCCCTTATTCCCACTGAAAAGGCTTTGTTGAAAGGATACCACTTAGAGGCATTCTTAGGCTTACAACAAATTAATATTGATTATAACTTTCTGTATGCGGCCCTAGATTTTTAGGATTCTGATCACCATATTTTTGTTTTTTGGGGCAATGAAGTATGCCCTCTGCCAGATGAGTTTGCCGCGATCCTTGGTTATCCTACCAATGCTACTCCTGCTACCCCTGGCACTGTTGAAGAGGGTAAAACAACCATAGGGGCTTTCCTAGGACTAGATGGCGCTACTCCCTCCGTATTTATTTAAGAGATACACTTGGTCAGGCACGGGTATTAAGAAAAAGAATTGAAAATAATTAAGTAATAAAACAAGTGGGGTTGGGTAGATATTTTAATAAGTTAAAACAAGTGGGGACCATGTCATTTTAGGGGATGGGGGGTGGGAGTGGGATGTAAATAGATTATTTAATTAGATGGTGGGGTTGATAAGTTACTAAAAATGGCAAGTGTATCTCTTAAATAAATACGGCCGGAAAAGGCAAGTGTATCTCTTAAAAAAATACAGAGGGAGTAACATGCTTGCTGAGATCGTTGTGGGTGATAAGGTTAATTTGGCAAAGCTTGTGAAACACCATTTTAGACCTAGTAAGAATATTACCGAACAGAAATTGAATATTCTAGCATTGGTATTCTGCTTGTTGAACCACTATTTACTGTCGAATAATAATGGCGAGTTCGGTGACATAAGGTTGTTCCCCTTAATTAGCCTGATGGAGAGCTGTTATTCCATTATGCCGTTGGTTGTTGCCGAGACCTTACTGAGTGCGGATGAGTTAAAGAAGGATGCCAAGTCTGAAATTTTTAAGGGGAGCCCCCTATTGCTGCAGGTAATCGATCGTTTATTTGCGCGCACATATTTATTTTTCATTCTTTTCGTTTGCCCCTGCCTGGAGCTGATTTTCAGCGCCCAGGGCTGGGCGTCGTATATTCTGGCGCATGGTCCTGGGCGTTGAAAGTGCGTCACAGGCATTATTATTTTTCTGATCGTACCCGTTTTTTTTTTTTTTTTTTTTTTTGGAGATTTGGCTCATGCAACGACTCAGGCTTTTAGAAACTCCTGCATATCCTAAACGTTATCGCCCTATAGCCTTGGGTAACCGAAAGTATTTGCACCAAGGCCAGAACGAGGACGAGTGGGCCTCTTATTTTACTCATGGCATATGCTCTATTAAGTGGGTGGTACCGTGGTGGGGTTTAACTAATATGACGGGGGGTTCCGAGGCATTAGTTTATGTTTCTTTGTTGGGGTTATCTCGGCCCATTTACATCTTTCCTTACCGAGTCATGCGACAGTACGACTTAAGGTAGACTATCCCGTTTTCCGATACGGTACCGTCTAAAGTAGCGGTCTTTTCCGAAGCGAGGGTTCAAGCGTGGGCTAAGTATTATGGTGGCCTCCCGCGTTGGACTGTGGCTGCCGATAGCTTTGTGGGTCGTTCTAAAAACTACAAGTTGTGGATGAGTTCCGATGATAAGGCTGTAAGAACTAAGGCTCGAAATGAAGAGCCGGCTGAGCTTTTGATACCTCGAGGTAGGGCTAAGTATGAGAGCCGTGATTCTGCTAATCCTCGTGACCATGGTATTAAGACTGTAAAAGCTCGTCCTGATCGAAAGCGAAAGGAAGTTCCTCCCCGTTCTAGTTCTAGGCCTAAAAAGGTGCCTAACATGAAGGAGCTTATTGTTCACAAAAGAAATGCAAGCTCTCGCAGAGATCATCGCCGGAATAATGTATGGGTTAGGAAAGTTCAGCCCCTAGTAGAACCAGTGGCTAATCCAATTGATGTTGATAATCCTTCCCTTCCCATTGTTTGTGCCCTTGAGGCTGAGCGGGCTATAGCTGTTCAAACCGAAAATGTTTCTGAGGCCTTGGCATCCTTGGAAGTTAGCGTCAAGGAGCATGTTCTTATGGAGATTGATATAGGGGCAGCATAGAAGCCTGTGGAGGTGGACCCTGCGAACATTGCCCTCTACAAGACTTTGTTTGATGATCCGGAAGAACTCGAGTAGTGTAGTTCTTGTTAGGGTGTAGGTGCCCTTTATTTATTTCAGTTGTGTTTTTTTTTTCATTCCTTAGCACTTTTGTTTTCCTTCTTATTTATTCTTAAATATTAAAAAAGGCGTGATTTTGTCTTTCTTGTTTTCCTTTTGTTTCTCTTTTTTATTTGCTCATTTCTAACACTTATGCACGTTATATTTTTTATTTGATTGGACCGAATCCCTAAACAGGATTGCCTACGTATCCTTGTTAAATTACTTTAACTTAGAATCAGGTCGCGCGTAGTTCTAGCTAAAATAGATTCTAGGATGCCGAATTCGATAAGTATGTTCTCAGATGGAAACATATTATTTGAAACGGTAGAATAAGTGAAGTTTATTTTTTATTTTTAATCTGTTGCTTTTCCGAATTGCAAAAAATTGTTTTTACTTTTTGAGTGCATTATATTTTTTTGAGTACACGTATTTTGCACATCATTTTTTCATGTGTTTTTTTTTGTGGTGCGTATACATGCTGTACCCCCCAAGTGTTCGTTATTTTTCCGTGTATGTGCGGATAAAATGATGAGCACTTCTGGGCAAAAGTCGGCAAGCAAAGAGATTCAGAGCCCAGGCCGGGGCGTTAAAGATTTCGGCGCCCAGGCCTGGGCGCTGAAAATGATTCCAGGGCGAGTTTCTTGGCGCGTTTGCTTCTTTTCCTTGACATGTTCTTGTATTTATTTCTTTATCTTTGTTTTGTTTTACTCTTTGTTCGCCAGGAATCAATTTTGACGCTATTTTGGAAGCTTTTTGGACTGTTGGCGTTAGACGCATTTTCGTCCGGATTAATTTTTTCTATTCGTGACTCAAAACGGCTTTGAAAATGGAGTTAGGGTGCGGAAGATATGAAGATCTTTGCATAGGCTTTTTGGGTGGGTTGAGGTGCGTGTTGTTAATGAAGGGTATGGTGGGGTTACGTTTTATTAATTTTCTTTTTAAGCAACATATGCATTTGTTTTGGATTTGATTTCCTTTGATTCCTTTGGGTTGCATGGGTTGACTTTTATGATTACACAGGTTGACCTTTATGATTACACGGGTTGACCTTTATGTCTTGGAGATATGAAGGGGATGGTACGGTTTATTTTGTGGATTTCGAGAATTGGTTTTGATGTCACGATTCAAGACCGAGTGGGCCTTGCTATTGGGCCTAAAGTGGGCCGCTTCCTTATATTTTTTTGATTTTATATTTGCAAATATGATTAGTTCTTGTTTAGTGTTAGAATGATATTTTAGGAGAGATCTTACGCCTTTATTAATTTGGAAAGTAAGGAAAACACACTGAAAATAAATTAATCAACATTCTAGGGGGTTCTTAGGACCATATATGGGGCTTTATTCTTTCTATCATCTAATGAACTAATAGGCGTTTTGCTAAAGTGCTCTCCACGGCTCAAGCCTTGGGTTTAGTCTCATAGAACTTTGGTCCTTCGCCTGTACTCATTTTAAACTCTATTCCCTTTGCGTTGACCCACTGACATGTCTTCACCCATCCGTTCTCGGCCTCTTCTAGTGTTGATGTAGGAGTGATTAACCGAGTTGGATCGAAACCTTCATCTTGTAGAGCTAGGGTAGTCATCACAGTCTCGTCCTCCATAGGCTTCGATTCGTTAAACAATGTCCATAGAGCTTGGTTGTCCAATATTTCAGCGGCTTCAGTCTTGGTGAGGTGGGGTTCCTCATCCAAAGTATGACAGTCATGGAAAATTTCGAATCCGGGCTTTAGCATGCCATTCTGAACGAAGGGTTCAGGGAAGTCACAGCATGGGTGTTCTTCTCCTTCCCGGACAAACATACCGTTAAGGGTTCTTTGATATGGGGAAAGGAGGGTGGCTCGTTTTGTCTTGGCTGGCTTAAGGCGTAGCCTAGACAAGTGATCAGCAATATCTTCCTCCGTTGGTTCATAGGTTGGGTCATTTGGACCATTTGGTCTCGTAATTCTTCCATGGACGTGTTTGAGGTTGCGAATCGAGGTTGGAGAAGCGGAGATCCTTGAAAGGGGGAATGGCGGATGGAGCTTGGAGTTACTAGACCTTGCATTGGTGATGTAGCTTCGAGACGTATTAACCTTTCATTTTCAGATCGACACCAAGTGGCAGAACCAGCCCTATGCATAAGACAGGCTAAAGTTTAGGCCCAAAGTTAAGCATTATTCAGTCTAGACTTCCGACTCTTTCTATTGGTTTTATATTCTCACTTATGTTGGTACACTTTGGCTCTTCTTTTAGTCATTCTTTGGATTTTCGAAACATTTGCCCATGTGACATTCAAAGTTATTTTAATTAGCATGCTCAGTTTTGGTGCCGAACATTGTCGTCATAGGAGGCCTAATAACGACACAGGGAGCTGTTTATTTTATAAGCCGTTCGTAGAATCGAGTGCCTTTTTCATACGTCCTCGTAGCAAGTTTATTACGAATTTTTTATTGCTACGTATATTTTATGCGCGGGCACCGAGGCTACTATGCCTGACCAAAAGGCCAAGCAGCAACTTCAACGCCTAGCTCTGGGCGTTTAAAATAATTGGCGCCAAGCCAGGGGCGTTGAAAATGCGTCTCTGACTGGTACTCGTGTTCTGTTCGTCTATCCTTTTTTCATACGACTTAATTCTGCGTGCTTGCCTAATAACGTCCTTTACGCGTTGTGCAGCGTTGTGAGATCCGTTACAGGCCGTCCTAGGCGTCGCTTATTTTTGTGGCGATCGTCCGGGGTTGCGAAACACGTATTTTTGTATAACTCTTTGGCCAATCGGTGTTTATGAATGTTTGGGCAATTTTTAGGGTCGTTGGTTTTCCGGTATTATTTGTCACACACAATCACAACACAATCACATAATTCGCTACACATAACTAGCATTACAACATGAAGCAAAATAATATGTCACGTAGTTTATGATAGGCTTCTATGGGTAATATTTGCGCCTGGCTTGGTACCGCTTCTATCGTAGATCCAACACGTGCCCCAGTCGAGATAGTGCATTCAACAGACGAATTTCGTCCAAAGAGGCCAATCACGATGTAAGCCAAGGGGGCATGCACCAATGAGAGGGAACTGTTAGGTTATGATACATATGAATAAACATAAATCATGCGGAAAAACCATAAAGCCAGGAAACATAATATTTACACATAATCATTTAGCATAATTCAGATGCATACACTTTGTAGCGTGCCCTCCCTAGCTGCGCCCGAACCGAACAAGAACAAGTCTTTAGGACTCCAAGTGTCGTCCCTCCGTAGATAGTCCACAGCACGTCCGGATCCGCCTTAATCTTAACCAACTAGAATCGCCCTTAAGGTTACTAGGAATTTCGGCTAATATGGGTTGCAAGTGTTTGGCTGATTTTTGTTTGAAAATCTTACCTTTTTGAATACTTCAAATCTCGTTGTAAATATGTGACCCTAGGCACCTATTTATAGAGTTTATGGAAAGGAATTATAATCCTACTAGGATATGGATTTATTAATTATAATCCTATGAGAACTCTAAATAATAAATTTAATCTTTTAGGATTAGGAATTAATCAATGCACGAATTCCGATAGGATTCAGATTCGTTACGAACGTCGCACGACCACGAAGGAAGCACGCACCGCGCAGGCCTTGCGGCCCACACGCATGAGCGCTGCCTCGCAGCCCACGAGCATGCTCAGTGCGCGCGCCAACAGCCTTGCTGGGCCTGGCCTTGCGCTGGGCCTGGCGAGGCTTGTGGCCTTCGTGTTTGGCGCTCGGCTTGCTGGGCTTGGGCCTGGCTTCGTGCTGGGCCTTCGTCTAGCAAGCCTCGTCCGATGCTAATTCGTACGATGCGCTTCCGATTAAATTCCCGGTTCCGGAACTCATTTTCGATATGAACAATATTTAATATTTCCGATTCCGGAATTAATTTCCGTTTCGAACAAATAATTAATATTTCCGTTTCCCGAATTATTTTCCGATTCCGATAATATTTCCGATTCTGACAATATTTCCGTTTCCGGCAATATTTCCGATTCCGGCAATATTTTTCTATTTCCGATAATATGTTCCGATACGTACCATGTTCCCGTTTCCGGCAACATCTACGACTTGGATAATATTTATATTGCCGATACGATCCATATTTCCGTTGCCGGCGATATCATCGTTTCCGGAGTATTCATTTCTTGCTTGTGACGATCTCAGCTCCCACTGAAACCAAGATCCGTCGATTCCGAATATCCATAGATGGAGTATTTAATTCCATTAAATACTTGATCCGTTTACGGACTATTTGTGTGACCCTACGGGTTCATTCAAGAGTAAGCTGTGGATTAATATAATTAATTCCACTTGAACTGAAGCGGCCTCTAGCTAGGCATTCAGCTCACTTGATCTCACTGAATTATTAACTTGTTAATTAACACTGAACCGCATTTATTAGACATAATATTATATGCATACTTGGACCAAGGGAATTATTTCCTCCAGTCTCCCACTTGTCCTTAGGGACAAGTGTGCATTACCTAATTCCTTTGTCGCTCGATGCTTGCTCTTGAACATAAGGTAAGAGTTGTCATCCCTATTATGTCCAGAGGTGTTTCTCGGTTTCGGAGTTTAACTGATCAAATAAAACAAATAATCATAGCCTATGATTCATCTAAGCACGGCCATGCATTTTACAGTTTCTAGCTCTCCGAGTGGCCTTGTACAACTTTTAAGCATCTCATCCCGATTTATGGGAGGACAATCCCAATCTTTTGATCTTGAGATTAGACTTCGTTTGATAGGTGATTACCTGAGCGTTGCCTTTATAGCCTCCTTTTACGGTGCGACGGTTGGTCAACGTTAAAGTAACCAGTTCTCAAACAAGTAATCTCAAATCACTCAGGTATTGAGGATTTAGTGTCTAATAATTTTAATGAAATTTACTTATGACAGATTTTCTTCTCTTACAGTAAAGTTTCATAGGTCTGTCCGATACTAGTCTTCCCAAAGTAAGTATCTATGCAAATGATTATGACATTGCCATGTCCACATAGTTCAAGAAACAGAACTACTAGTCATCTTGCATTCTAGTCGTCTAACGTTTTCTATGCTTCCAATTTTATAGAAAACTCCGACCAGGGACCATTTTCAACTTTTGACATTCAAGTTCACTCGATAGACATTTCTTAGTCACAGGACTGGTCCTGATAGTCTATCTTGAATATTTCGTCAAATTGAAGGGACTCATCATTTAATACTAAATCAAGATTAAATGGGATATGAAAATACATTTCATATATGATAAATGTTCAACCCCAATGTTTTACAACCATGGGCCTCAAACCCATTTTTAAAACAGTTCATGGAATTCAAAGCTATGCTTGATTTCCAGTGCTACAATGTGAGTGTTGCTTCTCACTTGTTGCATAGGTTTAGTTATCATGCTTTTCCAATCTGAATGTTCTTCGAGATAGATGATAAGATCTTTTGAGTATGTTTATTTTGTGATCTAGTCTTTTCTTGCTTCAAGAGTGGTTCTACGAATTTTTCAATGAAGAACCATCAAGCCAGCAGACATGTGATCTACCCAAGTTCGGTGAAGAACTCTTTAACATAAACAACCCTATTTTATTGCTTCTTAGGCAATAAGTACTTTTACTTCAACTTTATAGGTTGCTAGTGATGCTTTGTTTGGAATTACTTATCCAAGTAGTCCACAGATATGTGGAAGACTTTCCATCTGTATCTCAGAACATAGAAATTAATATTTAATTTCCTACGCAACAACTCATGGTCTCCAATCCATGTTGCCATTTCAAAACACGATGCTCTTTAGCCAGTCCTTATCAATGGTTAACTCCAAAGGAATATTGCTTGATCCTCTACCAGTGTTTATGCGTGCAGCATCAATATTTAGCATATCTTTATTTCCTTGAATCAAGAACTAGTCCTATGTACTTTTTCAAGTACCATAAGTATTCTTGATCTCAATCTAGTTGATCTTCACTTAGATCAATAGAGATTGGTATATGTTCGTCATGCCTAAAGTCATACGATATGTTTTTGGCGATCCTCATATTATATCATACATGATAAATTCTTTTGCAGAATAATTCCCAATTGAATTCTATTCATGTAACTTTAGCTCATTCAGTTTCAGTAGACACTGAATCAAGCTAAATTCTTTGACATATAATATAGGTTTAAGAATCTCAATTAGACTCTTTGATGTTTAACTTAGTAAATGCTTATACATAGTTCAAACATCCTTTACTTAGATTTATTCATATGGGTCGAATATCTCCAATGGAGTCTTTCGTGTTTGATTTAGTAAATTCCATTACTTAATCTAAAACAATATTATAAAATCTTTGTAACCAGATCTTAATACCCAGTATGTACTAAGTTTCTCCATGGTCCATCATTGATGAATAATTTCAAATCTAAGTAATTAGCATTTGAATGTTATTTCATAATAGAGAGATATGTGTGTGATACACATAGGACCAATTAAGTTTTATGTACTCCCACTAAACTTCTTATATATCTATAAGAATCATGTACATTTTATAAAAACAAAATACTTATTAGCTTCACTAAAATATAATTCCAATTCCCAATTGTTTGCTTAAATCTGTACTTAGATTTCATAAGCTAGCTTTCCTTTTCAAGCATTTATTTGGATCCACAAATCCTATGACATACCATGTACATAGTTTATTCCAACATTTGATTGAGGAATTGTTTTGTCATCCAGTTGCCATATGTACCAATATGCAATTATTGCTTGATTTATAGACTTGAGCATTACGATTATGCATGAGGTTTCAACACAATCCACGCCGTGATTTTCTTGTAACTTTTAGCAACTAATCTATCTTCGTGTGTGAACACAATTCCATGTTTGATTGTTTTTATCCTTTAAAACAAACTTGCAACCAATAGGTGTGAAACTATTCTTGCAAATCAACAAAATTTCAATTTTGTCATCAAAACATTGAGTATGTTTTATGGCCTCTAACCATTTAAAACATTTGAGTCTATATATGGCCTCTAACCATTTTAGGGAATCTGAATTTCGTCATAACTTTCTTACAGGTCACAAACTCATCAATCTACATGATAATAGTTTGACTGCAAGTTGTAGGTTCCTTCCCTATCTAATAGAAGAATCGCATAGCTTCAGTGACCTGAACTCCATGTTTCTTCACTATCTAATAGAAGAATCTCATAGTTTCAGTAACTTGAACTCTATGCCTACTTGGGTATAGAACATCAAACAATAGAATATCAATAGCCACTTGAAAGTCCTTTGAATATTTTGTTCTACTTGAAGCACTTGTAAAAGTCTTCTAAGAGATGTCTATTCTTTAAAGCCACTTCTAAAGTCCTTAAAGAATAAGTTCGGATTTTCTGAAACACTTCGAAAAGCCTCCGGATTGTCCGTTTATGTTTGTTGTTCGCCTCGAAGACTTTCGAGGTCTATTTTCTCCCACTTGTCATTTTGGAAACGAATCTCCAAAAGGACATTATTTCGAGCAAACAAACATTATGTTCTAAAAAATTCGTGGTAGAAACAATACCCTTGTGTCTCATTTGAATAAATCACAAAGAAACGTATATCTATACTTGGGCCTTAGTTTGTTGCATAACAAACACTAAGCTCCCACTGAGTTTAGGAACTCTCTAGATATATGATAAAAAGATATTCTGAAATTACTTTTCAATAGCTTTGACGAATTTTGGTGTCGTTTGGTGGTAGTTGAGCATTTTGTTTTTAGAAATTATAGGAAAAGCCTTTATGATCCATCATTGATCGAATCAATTACTAATCGACTTCGATCATTCCAATTTAGATATGCCATATCTTATGGAGCTAGATTGTGAATTTTACTACACACAACCATTGATGATCATTTTGGTCTCAAGTAATCATTAACATGATCTATCCTAGATCTTTATGATTTCTTTCCAAGTGGATTTCATACTTCTGAATCTTTGAACTAGCCAAACAAATTCAAACTTATATCATTTCGAGTAAATGAACCAACATTCACTCAAATCTAGGTGAAATAATAAAGTCATAAAATCTTTTTCTTTAGCTTTGAATTCTATTGTCTAGGCGTTCTAACAATAGTTTATATCTTTTGTTACTTTCTACAAGTAAGACTAGCTTGTCTTGAATTGATCTAGAAATCAATCAACTTTCAAAAGTCCATTAAAATAGAGCTTATGAATGTTAACTTGTTCATATGGTCTAAGTAACAATGCCAAAGATTAGTGGAACTCAAATCAAGGGGTTGATTTGAACCTAGTAAAGTTTTTATTGTTAAAGAGTTGTTTGTTTTAATCAAGCATATTGACTCAACCCGTAAATGACCATTTCATTCAAATAAACAAACAAACATTGTTTTTGTTTTTTTTTTGAATGTGAGTCTTTATGTGTTTGAAGCAGAAATTTAGGTATGTTGATTATGGAACAAAATAGCCATTAAGTTCCAGCCTTGAAAGGACTTAAAACAAACCAGATGACCCTACAACTAATGTAGAATTGCCATGCTTCATTTCCCACTTGTAGGCCATTAGTGTATCCTAGCTTCCATTGTTTGAGTCATTACCGACGTAAGAACCTCAAGCGGTATATGATACCAAGGAAGTTTGATTGCTAGGTCACTTCTCTTTAAACATAAACTTATAGGTAGAAACGGAATCGTAAATTCCTTTCATTTGTTCCTTGTTTTCCTATTTCTTGTACCCTTTCTTATAGTCTTAAGAATTGACTTCTCTAGTGTTGACTTTTATACTTTGTTAGACATGTCCAATGTCATTTTATCAAAGTTCATACCATTTATGTTGAATATTTTGTTTCAACTAGATGATCTTACCAGAAGCTTCTAAAGTTCTCTAAGCATCGATCTATTCGAATATCTAGGGACTAGACTCATTCGAGAATTAAATGGACAAAGATATTAGGTTGTTAACCATTGGTAAAGCTGAGCGTTTTAAACTCAATTCTTTATGATCTCAAAACTACAGTGTATTTTGAATTCACAAGAACCAATTGGTTTTCCATTCGATTTTGATATTCGAAAACAACCATAAAAGTCGATATAAGAAACGTACATTTTAAATTGCTCACTTTCTCTCATTTCCGTGAATCGTTCTTGGATTCACTACCAATCGAGGAAATTTACTGTTACCTTTCTAAAAGGATTTACTGCAGTGCAAGATATTTAATTATAAACAATAATTAAAACATACATTGAAGCATGCAAAGTGTGAACATTTATCATGAATAATAACTTGAAAATTAAAGCAATCATGCAATTCAAACAAGTTATTAGCATTTTATTCGAATTTATGTGTTCCGGCAGGTGTGAATAAAATGATTCCAAGATCCTAAAATCCATTGAAGAATTAAGCAAATTATGTATTTAGATTCAATTCTAAAATCTTTTAGGTAAGCAAAAGCCTTTTGCTAATAGTCTAGAAACTACTCTTGGTTGATAGGTACGTCTAAGAACTTATTAGGTAAACCTATCGATTTTGCCACGACATAAAAGGACTCCTTACTTATATCGTTGAGTTTCACCAAAACTAACATGTACTCACAATTATTTGTGTACCTTACCCCTTTAGGACCAATAAGTAACACCTCGCTGAGCGAAAACTATTACTAGATTGATGTGAAGATATCCAAGTAAGTGTTTATTTTGGCATGGCACCTTTTAACTCAAATTTTTTAAGTTTGGAACTTAAGGCTCTAACTATGTTGGTTAGATTTTAAGTGAACTAAAATCCTTAATCATGCAACATAATCAAGCCACAATCTCATGCATAATTAAGACATATTTAAAGCAATAAATAACTTAAAGCATGCATAAGATAAATGTGATCTAGTATGGCCCGACTTCATCTTGAACCTTCAACTTCAAAGTCCGTCATGAAAATGGATTGAAAACTCCGTCTTGAATTTCACCGTGGGAGGCACCATTTTATTCAAATAGGATAAGCTATAATTAAACTAATTACAACTATTTGATGGTACGAAGACCATATTTAAATTGAAAAACAGATTTGGTGCATTAGACCAATTACATTCAAATTAATGGTACGCAGACCATATTTTCTATCCTATTTGGGCCATACTAGTCACTTCATAACCTGCAAAATAGTACATATACAATATATACCATTCACCCATTCATTATCATGAATGGCCCACATAGCTGGTTAGTAAAACACGTTATGCATCACATAAATATTTGTAGCAATTAATCAAGGGCACCAATAATCTACCAATTATTCAGTCCTTATTAATTCTAATCAAGTTGTTTAACCTTAAAGGATTTGTAGACCTAATCAAGAGTTTATGACTAAAATTGCTCCCACATAAACCAATAAATTCATATGCTTTACTAATTTCAAACATAAAAATGTATTTCTAGTCTAACCGGAAACATACAAATTTAATTAAAATTTAAAGCTCATATAAAATTTACAATCGAATCCATTAATTTAATTTAATTTATTTCAATTGAATTAAACGAATTTAAATTAATTCAAGGTTTAATTTTAGTAAAATAATTAGTATAAATAAAATTTATAATAATTATAATATTCAAAATTAAAATCCGAGAAAACAATTTAAATTAACAATTTAGACACGACGAGGCACTTGGGCTTGCGCCCCAAGCCCCATCGAATGCACGAGGCTTAGCGCCCCTTGATTGTTCGTACAACAACACGCAAGCAACCACACGCAACGCAGCACTGCAGGCCACGCTGCGCGCGCCCGCTTGCTCGTCGTCTTGCGTCTGCTTGCTTGCTAGGCGTGGCAGCGCGCGCTGTGGCGCAGCACGCTTGCTGCCCACACGCGTCTGCCACTGGCCTGCGCCTTGCCCTTCGCCCTTTCCCACTTGCCCACATGCGCACAACACTCGACACAGGGCAGCGTGCTGCCTTGTGCTCGTGTGCCATGACCCTTGCTCGTTGCATCGTACCGCATGGGCGACGACCTCCCTTGCTCGTCGTCGCATGCCCGCACTATACAACACCCCTTAAGGGTAACACGTATCGTCCATTGCTTTGTGAGTGCAAGTTTTATGAGCGAATTGCATAAAAATTAAAACTTTTATTTCCAAAATTAACGACAAATTAATAAATCATATTAATTTCATAATTTTAGGGCGAAAAATCGAAAATTTATTAATAAATTAATTTCCGATTAACATGGATTCAAATCTAGGTCTAAAAAATTTAAAATTTAACACAAATTAACAATTTTTATAGTGATTTTTAATCATGGGTACGTAATTAAATTATTAATTAATTATGAAAATCTAATCAATTCTAAATTATTCGAATTTCAACAAATTAATAATAATTACAAATTAGGTTGTATAATTAACAAGCATAGGCATTCAAACTTGTTAAACATATACTGTAGGTCAATCAAAGATTCAAGATTTATCAACAAAAATCGCAAATATTTAATTTAACATCTTAAATTTACAAACTGTTGCGTTCGAAAAACTAAAACCTCCGAAAAGTCATAGTTAGGCTTCGAATTTGGGAATTCTGGGTTTCGGCGAATATTTTAGAATGCCTTTTACATGCGGAATTGACACAAAAATCACTCGATTTGGTTGAGTAACGAACATTCTTCCGAAAACCTGCGTACATATAATTAAATAAACGGAATTTGCAATTAATTAACAATTACGAAAATTAATCACCCCTTTTAATTTCTTGCAAATTTGTAATATTTAACCATATTTATGCAATTTAGATTATGAAAATAATAAGAGGCTCTGATACCACTGTTAGGTTATGATACATATGAATAAACATAAATCATGCGGAAAAACCATAAAGCCAGGAAACATATTATTTACACATAATCATTTAGCATAATTCAGATGCATACACTTTGTAGCGTGCCCTCCCTAGCTGCGCCAGAACCGAACAAGACCAAGTCTTTAGGACTCCAAGTGTCGTCCCTCCGTAGATAGTCCACAGCACGTCCGGATCCGCCTTAAGCTTGACCAACTAGAATCGCCCTTAAGGTTACTAGGAATTTCGGCTAATATGGGTTGCAAGTGTTTGGCTGATTTTTGTTTGAAAATCTTACCTTTTTTAATACTTCAAATCTCGTTGTAAATATGTGACCCTAGGCACCTATTTATAGAGTTTATGGAAAGGAATTATAATCCTACTAGGATATGGATTTATTAATTAGAATCCTATTAGAACTCTAAATAATAAATTTAATCTTTTAGGATTAGGATTTAATCAATGCACGAATTCCGATAGGATTAGGATTCGTTACGAACACGAACGTCGCAAGACCACGAGGGAAGCACGCACCGCGCAGGCCTTGCGGCCCACACGCATGAGCGCTGCCTCGCAGCCCACGAGCACGCTCAGCGCGCGCGCCAGCAGCCTTGCTGGGCCTGGCCTTGCGCTGGGCCTGGCGAGGCTTGTTGCCTTCGTGTTGGGCGCTCGGCTTGCTGGGCGTGGGCCTGGCTTCGTGTTGGGCCTTCGTCTAGCAAGCCTCGTCCGATGCTAATTCGTACGATGCGCTTCCGATTAAATTCCCGGTTCCGGAATTCATTTCCGATACGAACAATATTTAGTATTTCCGATTCCGGAATTTATTTCCGTTTCGAACAAATATTTAATATTTCCGTTTCCCGAATTATTTTTCGATTCCGATAATATTTCCGATTCTGACAATATTTCCGTTTCCGACAATATTTCCGATTCCTGCAATATTTCCATTTCCGATAATATTTTCCGATACGTACCATGTTTCCGTTTCCGGCAACATCTACGGCTTGGATAATATTTATATTTCCGATACGATCCATATTTCCGTTTCCGGCAATATCATCGTTTCCGGAGTATTCATTTCTTGCCTTTGACGATCTCAGCTCCCACTGGAACCAAGATCCGTCGATTCCGAATATCCATAGATGGAGTATTTAATGCCATTAAATACTTGATCCGTTTACGTACTATTTGTGTGACCCTACGGGTTCAGTCAAGAGTAAGTTGTGGATTAATATAATTAATTCCACTTGAACTGAAGCGGCCTTTGCTAGGCATTTAGCTCACTTGATCTCACTGAATTATAAACTTGTTAATTAATACTAAACCGCATTTATTAGACTTAACATTATATGCATACTTGGACCAAGGGCATTATTTCCTTCAGGACCTAGTGGGCGAGCGATTGGGTTTGGGACAGGTGTACTACTAGCGAAAGTGCCGAGTGGACAACATTCGAAGCGTATGCACCCCCCGATTGGCGATGGGTATCCTTAATCCCAACTCCCGAGATGAAACACACCAAGGGAGCTAAGATTCGTTATGCGGTTCTGTCCGTTCACATTAATATGCTGATTTTCAGGTCGTCCCAACTTGATAAGGAAATAAACGCGGAGTAGGATCGGTTCACCCTTCGGCTATTTTGATTACCTACGAGCACGAGTATTTCATTAACGTTCCCCAGTGGAGTCGCCACTGTGAGGGGGTCGAAAAAGCACGAGCCTAATGCATGATCTCGTCCCTCGTGGGCGTGACGTCGTCAGATCAAGTGTAGTTAAATTTCCTGTGAGTTTACACCCAATCTACTAGTAATATAGGAGTCGCCATTCAGTTTTTAATGACAATGAGAAAAACTGACAAAACCCGGTTATCGTGACATAAAGGGAGTGCAATTATGTTCGACCACGACGGCCATAGGTTCCCTTATGATCCTTGATGTGGGGATCACTCAACGTACACCCGCAAGGCAGAGATTGAGAGTTCGGGGGACTGTAACTACCGAGAGGAGTGCTCATCGATAACTTCAGAGGCAGGTTATCCTTACTAGCTCAGCATAAATAATTGACAATTAAACTTTTCCGAATTGATTTTAGCAATATGCAACACATAACACTAAATCGATCGTGATTATCTTATTTAAATTGATTTAAGGTACCTAGCATGATAATTCAATTGTCCAAGGTATTATCTTATTAGGCGTGATAGATCAATCAAGTTAATAGTTTGACAATTTTATAAAAGGGTGATGAAAGCGATTAAATCATATGAGGGACACATTACAACGCACCCTTGAGAGGTGCGTTACGGTGCTCAGAAAACTAACCACTTGGCTTTGCTATTTCTCCTTTTATTTAACGAATCTCGGGTTTCTAAGCAGTGTTCCAGTATTTAGGCTTAGTTAATCTGGTACAAGGGGCAGGATGCGTTCTGTTCGACTTTTGGGTCGATTGCGACAGAACGTCGGATCAATTTCGCAGCGTGAGGCTAGGCTTAAGGCTAGAGTCAATACTCAGGTTATGGAATTGTGTGTTGTGTGTCCTCTTCACGTCGGTTTTGAGGCTGTATTTATAGGGAAAGAGTTTGTAGAAAGATAGATTTTTATAATACGAATCCAAAAAGAATTCGGAGACGACACGGCCCCAGGCATTTTCAGCGCCCAGGGCTGGGCGCCGTAGATTTGGGCGCCCAGATCCAGGCGTTGAAAATGGGATTTGGGCCTAGTTTTTTTGTCAGATTTGGACTCTTAGAACGGGGGACTTTTTGAGACTTATCCGAGTCTTTTAGTGCGTATTAACTTTACGACGGAATGCGTCTGAGCCCGTTACGAACTCTAGGTTCGTTAGGATTTTAATTAATACGTAACTCTTACTTTCGAATTATACTAGGAATATAATTCCTTTTGCAAATTCTATCTCTTTTAGGATTTATGTTGGAGTGCAACACCTAATTCTGACAGATTTCTATCTTTTATGACTTTGCCACTTTTAACAACTACCTTTTACGACAGTTACCATTCTTAGCAGGTTTCCATAAATAGCAGTTTTAGCTGAAATGAAAAGGTGATTGAGATTCGTTATTTTATAGGAGATGCGTTGCCAAGTGGAGATTTGTGTTCTCATCATCGAACCTTCCCCTTTCGGGAATGGGGACAAAAGTAGGTGTCTACACAATGCACATGTAGCAACCATGGGAATCAAGCATTTTGGAGACTGGCTTTGATTTTCTAAGATTTGTTTTAGAACATGTGTTATATGTATGTTTAAAACAATTGATATAACCATTTCATATTTATGAAATTTATTATTTCATATTCATTTAATTTTGGTTTAGTATTAAATGATAAGTCTATGTGATTCAAATCATTTAAATGTGATGTCAAGATGGATTCTTCGACAAAGAAACACCCATAAGTGAACTTCAATATTGAAGTCACAAAGGATCCCTAATCCAGGTCATTGAAAGGTGGACGACCAATGACTAATGAATATTAGATTGCAAGTAGATTTTTGGTTATGTTTCTTGAACTAGTTTGACTGGATGTCAGAATCTTTTGCATAGATACTTATTGGATCTTGTATCGGATTGACCATGAAAATACTTTAAGATATTAAAGTCATGTCATAAGTAGTTCTCATTAATGGTGATTATAACCATTCCTAAGAACCTGAGCGATTATGTCTGCTCGTTTGAGAATTAGTTCGCTTTGATGCTAGCTAAACGTCGCACCGTAACAGGAGGCTATAAAAGCAGTTATTGGGTGTACTATGAATCAAAGTGAGTGTTCATAGATTGCAAGAATGGATTGGCCTCCTATCTTTGATAGGATATGGTGTTGTTGTGTAACAAGGCCTCTCGGAGAGTTAAATACTGTAAAATGCATGGCCTTGCTCAGAATGGTTAAGGCTTAACCTTCTGTAAAAGTTTAACAGTTGAGCTTTGTAATCCGAGAAACACTTCTGGACCTAATAAGGATGGCTTGGATCTTACCTTATGTTCAATAAGTAACACTAAGTGATAAATGAATGTAAATGCACACTTGTCTGAATGACAAGTGGGAGACTGAAGGAAATATCTCTTTCACCCAAGGTGCATTTAGTCTAATACCAAGGTTCAGATTAATTACGAACAATTAATTCAGTGAGATCAAGTGATCGGAACAGCTAGCTGGAGCAATGCTTCCGATCAGTGAGTTCTAATGAATATTAAGCTCCCAACTTACTCTTTACTGAATCTACCAGGTCACACCAATGGCATGTACCAGATCACCGGATTAAATGAATCGGAAATTCATTTAATAGCTTTTCGGGAATTAGTTTTGGAAAATGTATTATACGATAAGACCTTGCATCGAAATCGTATATCGTATCGCGAATATTCGTAAGCTGGGCGAAACGAATAATCGTATCGTACGACGGTGATTCGTCGGATACGATAAATAATAGCCGTAAGGTATTAGTCGCGAATACGAAGAGCATCGGAGCTGCCGGCCCGCCGAGCCGAGCGCACAAGGCCCAACGAGCCAACAAGCTCGCGAGCAAGCGACCAAGCCAGCCCGCGGGGCGTGAACGCGCAGCAGCACAGTAGCGAGCCAGCGAGGCCCATGGCCCATGCTGCTCGGCTGCGCTGTGGGCTTCGGCCTGTAGTGTGGGCTGTGCGCGGGTAGTGTCCGTGTGTGTGGTGTGGCCGGTCAAGGCCCCTTGGTCTTGGCCGGTTACACTAAATATAATTAGGTTAATTATATTTTTCTCACATACAACATACACATTAGTTTTCCAACCTAAACCTAATTCTGAATATTACGTTCTTCAGTTTTCTCCTCTGTGAAAACTGTTCTTCCCAAAAAGAAAACACCTTGTACTTTGTCTAAGCTACAATAATCAAGACGGATCTGAACGTGTCGGTGAACCAAGTAGAGGAACGACAAGTTGAGTTCTTTGTTCGTGTTCGTTGACAGATTACTTGGGAAAACACGCTTCGAATGTAAGTTTGCTTAATATGTGCTTTATACATGTTTCCTGGCTTTGGGGATTGTTCCGCACATGTTATGTATGTTTAACTGTATTCCCCTACAGGTGCGAACAGGGGGGAGAATAGGGGAGGTGGCCATGTGTACGAAAGGAGAAGTAGGGAGGGTGGAGCGCGGCAGCATGGAGGTGCCGGCGGCTGGGCGCGAAGGAGAGAAAAGGCAGGGGAGGTGAGTTGAAACCGAGAAGAAAGGGATTTGAGGGAGTATTTCAGGGCGGTTATTGCCGGAGATCGGGGCGGTGACAGGTTTGGGAGTTGGTGCGAGTAACTGGGATTGGTGGTGGCGGTGGTGGCAAGGAGTGGTGGTTGCCGCACGGTGGTTACGGTGGTGGTTGGTGGTTTGAAAGACAAAAAACAAGAGAAATTAAATTGAAAGGTTTTGGTTGAAATTCAGTTGAAGTTATGGCTGACTTGTAGAGTCAAGTAGAGTCAATAGATGGAAAAATTGCTTGGGGCTTAAGGGTTGAATGTGGACTGAATTGAGGGTGGGGAGGAATGAAGGAATTCTTTCATTCTTGTACGTGAACAGCAAGGAAGAGAAGGAAAATGAAATTTTTCTCTTTAGGGGTATTTTAGTAATTTTACTTAGTTATGCAAAAATTCAGAAATTTGTTGTTATTTCAAGCAATTAATAAAAATAGAAATGTTTAATTAAAACCAAGTTTTCAAATAATTCTTTATAAAAATATCATTAACGAAAAAGAAATTTAGTTTTTGAATAAAATAAGGATGTTTGGATATTATTTAAAATCCTTTATAAATTACTAAATAATCTTATATTATACATATATATATATATATGAGGCATATTTGCTGAAACATTAGAGCGCCACCTAGGATTACTATTGGTTTCGGCCAATGAAAAATAAGATTTCTATTTTATTTTTGAATTAAAAAAATCAAGTGCCACGTAGATAATTAATTAGGTGCCACGTAGATAGTTTAATTAGTTAATTACTAATATATACCACTCCATCCAAAATAAAACACTCTAATAATAAAAAATAGATCTAAAATAAAAGACTAATCTAAAATAAAATTAATCCAAAATCAAAATCTAATCTAAAATAAAATTCAATCCAAAATCAAACACTAATCCAATATTATAGCGCCACGTAGGAAATCTAATGCTTTCGGGCAATGAAAACTAACATTTTGAAGTTAGTTTTGAATTTAAAAATTCGAGTGCCACGTAGATAAATAAATAGGCGCCACGTAGATATTTTTATTAATTAATTATTAATATTACGCATATACAATTTCATCCAAAGTCAAACAGTCTAATAACTAAAAAAAATTAAAATTAAATTCAATCCCAAATCCGAAATAATCTAATCGACCATATAAATATAGCAGTTGGTATATATAGGAGTTTTATTTTAACTTAACAACTTAATAAAATTCGTGTATCGCATGGGCTAAAATCTAGCTAAGATTTAAAAGGTAGCTTAAGCTCGTAAATTTGAAATTAAATTATAAAATCTAAATAAAATAAAATAATAAATCGTGTAACAATATTAAAAATTCAAGCGATATAAAAAATCGTTAATTATAATAAAGTTGGAAATTGGGTTTAAAACGGTTTTAAGCTAAATAAAAATAATTAAGCATAATTAATCAAGTTTTAAAAATCTGGGGTATTACAGACTGCTACTCTCGTATCACAACAACTAGGTTTTGTCAGTTTTCCTCATTGTCGTTGAAAACTGAATGGCGACTCTATGGTTTATTAGACAGAAGGCTACGACCACCCAGTTAGTTCCCGTTTACTTAATATTGTTTGCCACGCATCCATCTAAAACACGTCTTTTCTGCCCTACTCACAGTGGCGACTCCACAAGGGAGTATATTGAAATAATTGCGCAAGTAGTAAGATGACCTAGCCTAAGGGAAAAATCTAACGCTACACTGCTTTATTTCCTTATTAAGTTCAGACGATCTGAAATTTCAATGTAATTGTTTGACCGGACAAAACCACACGTAATCTTGGCTTCCTAGGCATGTTTCATCTAGGAAGTTGGGAATAAGGACACCTATTAGCCCAGGGATGTATACGCTTCGGATGTTGTCCACTCGGAACTTTTGATGTAGTCCACCTATCCCAAACCAAATCGCTTATCTCATGGATAGGCCTTGATAAAATTCTTTCATGAACCCGAATACTTTGACTGATGCCTGTCGGGAAATTGGCGATAGGTTTGGTACCTTTTGACACCGAACCTATTATTGACCATAGAGACTTTACATAAACTAAGTGTGCATTTTTAAGTTCAAAATCATGCTAGTTGTTAGTTTCATGTAGATATTACGTGCTATATGTGAAATTAAATAATCAGACGCTAAGTTTAAAATCAACGATATTCTAAAAGTCAATAAAAATGCTTAATACGTTAAAAAATAAATAGTTAGCTACGAATCGGAATAAAAGTAAACCGCGTATTAAACTAGGTCGCGCACAAGAAAATTTTATCGCACCCCAGGCTGGCGTGAAAATAATCCAGCGCACAAATCAAAGCGCAAGAATTATTTCATGCGAACACGCAGGTTTCTACAGCGAAAATGAAAGTGAAATATAACCCTGTGCGCGTGAAAATACTTGCGTCCAGAGTCTGAATCAACGAATTGAATTTCCTGCGCACAAAATTATGCACGAGAAATTTCTAACGCCCACTTGGGATTTTTCAGAATAATTCTTGTATATCTGCGAAGTCAAAAAAAGAGTTAATAATGTTCGTGCAACTAATTCAAACGGCTAAAACACATTCGTTATTTAAACGATACGTTTGTCTAGTTAATAATACCCACCATAAAAGAGGAAATTCAAAATTGCATACAAGGTAATTTTATGGAATTACTAATCGAACAAGTCATGAAATTAACCCAAGTAGTGTTTACAAATTACCGCAAAGGCCAGTATGCACAAATTATACTTTTCTGTCGGAACGCTGAATGTCTAAGTGCACTTACGCTAAAACAAAGGGCCTGATTCAGTAAAAATAAACTACGAAAAGTTAGATTGACCAGAAAATAAACTGCGCGAATAAGCAAAAAAAATCATCCAGCAAGCACGAGATCTTTCTCGCGCCCCCTGGCCAGCGCAACAAATTTCTTGCGCACACTATCTAGGCGAAAGAAATTTATCACGCCCCAGGCTCCTTTTGTGCAATTGACTTCTTAAAACGTAGGCAACAACTAAAATCGATTTGTAAGTCGTTATTAGCTTCCCAATGAAACTAATGTTCGGCCTAATACCGTTCATGCTAACAAAGCTACTTTAACAATCACAAAGCAAAAAATTTCAAAAAATAATTGCGAAAAGAAAATAAGTCTGAGTCTAAAAGAAGTTATGTCCAAATAAAATCGGAAATCCTAAATAGTGTATGTCTTATACATAGGGCCGGTTCTACTTCTTGGCATCATCCTGCAAACCAAAGACTAACGCGCCTCGGGTTTTCCATCCCAGTGCAAGAAGTCATACTACCCAAAAACCCACAAGTTCAATTAGCACTTGTAAATCCGCTTGTAGGGAATCCACATTCAAAAAATCCATCCCTAACAGCCGCACAATCCCAAAGTGAGCCCAAGTTATCAACGGCGGACATCATTGGCAATGTTGGTATTGTCAAGGCTCACGACCTCACGGGCCATGGATGTCACAACCATCGAGAGCCACTCGCTCTTGGAATGGCCTCTAAGTACGGGTCAAGGATTTTCCAAGAATGTAATAAAGGAAATATGTCCTTCACCCAAGGTGCATTGGTCCAATATCAAGATTCAGATTAATTACAAAACAATATATTCAGTGAGATCAAGTGATCAGAACAGCTGGCTAGCTGGCTGGAACAATGCTTTCGCTCAGTGAGTTCTAATCAATATTAGGCTCACAGCTTACTCTTGACTGGAGATTTTGAAGGAAATAATGCCCTTGG
The DNA here is from genome assembly GCF_020520425.1 of Spinacia oleracea. Lineage (NCBI taxonomy): Eukaryota > Viridiplantae > Streptophyta > Magnoliopsida > Caryophyllales > Amaranthaceae > Spinacia > Spinacia oleracea. The sequence continues at coordinate 94,289,772 of NC_079490.1, forward strand.
TCCAAGTATGCATATAATGTTAAGTCTAATAAATGCGGTTCAGTATTAATTAACAAGTTAATAATTCAATGAGATCAAGTGAGCTGAATGCCTAGCTAGAGGCCGCTTCAGTTCAAGTGGAATTAATTATATTAATCCACAGCTTACTCTTGACTGAACCTGTAGGGTCACACAAATAGTACGTAAACGGATCAAGTATTTAATGGCATTAAATACTCCATCTATGGATATTCGGAATCGACGGATCTTGGTTTCAGTGGGAGCCGAGATCGTCAAAGGCAAGAAATGAATACTCCGGAAACGATGATATTGCCGGAAACGGAAATATGGATCGTATCGGAAATATAAATATTATCCAAGTCGTAGATGTTGCCGGAAACGGAAACATGGTACGTATCGGAAAATATTATCGGAAATGGAAATATTGCCGGAATCGGAAATATTTCCGGAAACGGAAATATTGTCAGAATCAGAATTATTATCGGAATCGGAAAATAATTCCGGAAACGGAAATATTAAATAGTTGTTCGAAACGGAAATTAATTCCGGAATCTAAAATATTAAATATTGTTCGTATCGGAAATGAATTCCGGAATCGGGAAATTAATCGGAAGCGCATCGTACGAATTAGCATCGGACGAGCTTGCTAGACGAAGGCCCAGCACGAAGCCAGGCCCGCGTCCAGCAAGCCAGCGTGCCACACGAACAGCCAAGGCCACGCCAGGCCCAGCGCAAGGCCAAGCCTAGCAGGCCGTGGCTGCGCGCGCAGCTGCGAGTAGTGGGCTGCGAGCAGTGCTGCTGCGCTCGCGTGGGCTTGTAGCTTACGTGGGCTGAGCGGCCATGTGGGCTGTGCGCGGGGATGGCCTGCACGCTTGCGGGTCATGCTCGCGTAGAGTTTGTGTTCATATTCGAAACCTAAAGTGTATAGGATTTGTTTAATGATTAAATTTCTAATCCTAAAAGATAAATTAATGAAATAAGAGTTCTACTAGGATTCTAATTTAATTAATTCGTATCCTAGTAGGAATCGATTACTTATTCCATGGCCTATAAATATGAGTTAAGGGCTCATAATTTATACAGATAATTTCAAGTATTCAATCAATAAAAATCAAAGATTTTTAAGTAGAAAAATCAGCCATATTCTTGCTCTATTTGCCGAAAATATATAGTACCTTAAGGGCGATTCTAGTTGGTCAATCTTAAGGCGGATCTGTATGTGCTATGAACTATCTACGGAGGGACGACACTTGGAGTCCTAAAGACTTGTTCTTGTTCGGTTCGGGCGCAGCTAGGGAGGGCACGCTACAAAGTGTATGCATCTGAATTATGCTAAATGATTATGTGTAAATAATATGTTTCCTGGCTTTATGGTTTTTCCGCATGATTTATGTTTATTCATATGTATCATAACCTAACAGTTGTATCACGAGCCTCTTATTATTTTCATAATCTAAATTGCATGAACATGGTTAAATTTTACAAATTTGCAAAGAATTAACGTGGTGATTAATTTTCGTAATTAATTGCAAATTGCGTTTATTTAATTATATGTACGCAGTTTTTTCGGCAGTTTCTTCGTTACTCATCCAAATCGAGTGATTTTTGTGTCAATTCCGCATGTAAAAGGCATTCTAAAATCCGAACCCAGAATTCCCAAATTTGAAGCCTAACTATGACTTTTCGGAGGTTTTAGTTTTTCGAACGCAAAAGTTTGTAAATTTAAGATGTTAATTTAAGTATTTGCGATTCTTGTTGATAAATCTTGAGTTTTTGATTGACCTACTGTATATGTTTAACAATTATGAATGCCTAGACTTGTTAATTATACAACCTAATTTGTATTTATGATTAAATTGTTGAAATTCGAATAATTTAGAATTGATTTGTTTTTCATAATTAATTAATAATTTAATTAGGTATCCATGATTAAAATCCACCATAAAAATTGTTAATTTGTGTTAAATTTTAAATTTTTATGACCTAAATTTGAATCCATGTTAATCGGAAATTAATTGATTAATAAATTTTCAATTTTTCGCCCTAAGATTATGAAATTTATATGTTTTATTAATTTGTCATTAATTTTGAATTAAAAAAATTTAAAATTTTTTATATAACACGCCCATAAATCTTGCACGCACAAAGCAATGTAAGCTACGTGTTACCCTTAAGGGGTGTTGTATAGTGCGGGCACGAGACGACGAGCAAGGGAGCTCCTCGCCCGTGCAGTACGAATGCAGCGAGCAACGAGCGTGGCATGTGCAAGGCTATGCGCCTAAGGGGCGTGTGCTACGCGTGTGGGCGATGGGCAATGGGCGAGCAAGTGCAGCGAGCAAGGCAAGCACGTGTGGGCAGCGATGAATGCTGCGCCACACATGCGTTGCCTCGCTCAGCAGCACGCCAAGGCAGTAGCCAATGCATCGACAAGCGCAGCACAACGTGCACGCGGGCAGCGTTGGCTGGCCTGTCCAGCGAGCGTTGCCCAGCAGCAAGCCAAGGAGATGGGCGAGTGGCTTCGCGCAAGCGTGGCTCGCTGGGCCTGACGCATTGGTGCGTTGTGCTTGGGCTTTGCGGTACGATCAATCGAGTGACAAGGGGTTTGTTGCTTGTTGGACTTGACGAGGTATGGGCGCAAGCCCATGGCCTTCTCTTGATGTTCGTTTTAAATTTTATTTTGAATTTTTCAGTTCGGAAATAATTTTAATTAACGTTAAAATTAATAATTTAAATTGTTTTCTCGGGATTTAATTTTGATTATTATAATTATTATAATTTTAATTTATACTAATTATTTTACTAAAATTAAACCTTGAATTAATTTAAATTCGTTTAATTCAACTGAAATAAATTAAATTAATGGATTTGATTATAATTTTATATGAGCTTTAAATTTTAATTAAACTTGTATGTTTCCGGTTAGAGTAGAAATACATTTTTATGTTTAAAATTAGTAAAGCATATAAAGTTATTGGTTTAAGTGGGAGCATTTTAGTCATAAACTCTTGATTAGGTCTACAAATCCTTTAAGGTTAAACAACTTGATTAGAATTAATAAGGACTGAATAATTGGTAAATTATTGGTGCCCTTAATTAATTGCTGCAAATATTTATGTGATGCATACAATGTGTTTTAACTAACCAATTATGTGGGCCATTCATGATAATGAATGGATGAATGGTATATATTGTATATGTACTGTTTTGCAGGTTATGAAGTGACTAGTATGGCCCAAATAGGATAGAAAACATGGTCCGCGTACCATTAATTTTAATGTAATTGGTCTAAAGCACCAAATTTATTTTTCAATTCAAATATGGTATGCGTACCATCAAATAGTTGTAATTAGTTTAATTATAGCTTATCCTATTTGAAGAAAATGGCGCATCCCACGGTGAAATTCAAGACGGAGTTTCCAATCCTTTTTCAAGACGGACTTTGAAGTTGAAACTTCAAGATGAAGTCGGGCCATACTAGATCACATTTATCTTATGCATGCTTTAAGTTATTTATTGCTTTTAAATATGTCTTAAATATGCATGATATCGAAGCTTGATTATGTTTTATGATTAAGGATTTTAGTTCACTTAAAATCTAACCAACATAGTAAGAGCCTTAAGTTCCAAACTTAAAAATTGAGTTAAAAGGTGCCATGCCAAAATAACACTTACTTGGATATCCTTTACATCGATCTTAGTAATAGTTTTCCGCCATAGCGAGGTGTTACTTATCAATACTAAAGGGGTAAGGTACACAAATAATTGTGAGTACATGTTAGTTTTGGTGAAACTCAACGATATAAGTAAGGAGTCCTTTTATGTCGTGGCAAAATCGATAGGTTTACCTAATAAGTTCTTAGACGTACTTATCAACCAAGAGTAGTTTCTAGACTATTAGCAAAAGGCTTTTTGCTTACCTAAAAGATTTTAGAACTGAGTCTAAATACATAATGTGCTTAATTCTTCAATGGTTTTTAGGGTCTTGGAATCATTTTATTCACACCTGCCGGAACAATAATATTCGAATAAAATGCTAATAACTTGTTTGAATTGCATGATTGCTTTAATTTTCAAGTTATTACTCATGATAAATGTTTAGACTTTGCATGCTTCAATGTATGTTTTAATTATTGTTTATAATTAAATATCTTGCAGTGCAGTAAACCCTTTTAGAAAGGTAACAGTAAATTTCCTCGATTGGTAATGAATCCAAGAACGATTCACGGAAATGAGAGAAAATGAGCAATTTAAAATGTACGTTTCTTTTAGCGAATTTTATGGTTGTTTTCGAATATCAAAATCGAATGGCGAACCGATTGGTGCTTCTGGATTCAAAAATACAATGTAGTTTTGAGATCATAAAGCATTGAGTTTAAACGCTCAACTTTACCAATGGTTAACAACCTAATATCTTTTATCCATTTAATTCTCGAATGAGTCTAGTCCCTAGACATTCGAATAGATCGATGCTTAGAGAACTTTATAAGCTTCTGGTAAGATCATCTAGTTGAAACAGAATATTCAACATAAATGGTAAGAACTTTTTATAAAAGTCAACACTAGAGAATTCAATTCTTAAGGCTATAAGAAAGGGTACAAGAAATAGGAAAACAAAGGAACAGATGAAAGGAATTTACAATTCCGTTTCTACCTATAAGTTTATGTTTAAAGAAAAGTGACCTAGAAATCAAACTTTCTTGGTATCATATACCACTTGAGGTTCTTACTTCGGTAATGACTCAAACAATGGAAGCTAGGATACACTAATGGCCTACAAGTGGGAAATGAAGCATGGCAATGCTACATTAGTCGTAGGGTCATCTGGTTTGTTTTAATTCCTTTCAAGGCTGGAACTTAATGGCTATTTTGTTCCATAATCAGCATACCTAAATTTCTGCTTCAAAACACAGAAAGACTCACATTCAAGGAAAACAAAAACAATGTTTGTTTGTTTATTTGAATGAAATGGTCATTTACGAGTTGAGTCAATATGCTTGATTAAAACAAACAACTCTTTAACAATAAGAACTTTACTAGGTTCATATCAATCTCTTGATTTGAGTTCCACAAATCTTTGGCATTGTTACTTAGACCATATCAACAAGTTAACATTCAAAAGCTCTATTTTAATGGACTTTTGAAAGTTGGTTGATTTCTAGATCAATTTAAGACAAGCTAGTCTTACTTGTTGAAAGTAACAAAGAATATGAACTATTGTTAGAACGCCTAGACAATTGAGTTCAAAGCTAAAGAACGATTTTATGACTTTATTATTTCACATGGATTTGAGTGAATATAGGTTTATTTACTCAAATGTGATATAAGTTTGAATCTGTTTGGCTAGTTCAAAGATTCAGAAGTATAAATTTCACTTGGCAAGAAATCATAAAGATCTAGGTTAGATCATGTTGATGATTACTTAACTCAAGAATGATCATCAATGATTGTGTGTAGTAAAATTCACAATCTAGCTCCATAAGATATGGCATATCTAAGTTTGAATGATCGAAGTCGGTTAGGACTTGATTCGATAAATGATGGATCATAAACACTTTTCCTATAATTTCTAAAACAAAATGCTCAACTACCACCAAACTAAACCAAATTCGTCAAAGCTATTGAAAAGTAATTTCAGAATATCTTTTCGATAATATATATCTAGAGAGTTGGCAAACTCAGTGGGAGCTTAGTGTTTGTTATTCGACAAACTAAGGCCCAAGTATAGATATATGTTTCATTTTGATTTATTCAAATGAGACACAAGGGTATTGTTTCTACCACGAATTTTTGAGAACATAATGTTTGTTTGCTCGAAATGATGTCCTTCTGGAGATTCGTTTCCAAAATGACAAGTAGGAGAAAATAGACCTCGAAAGTATTCGAGGCGAAAAACAAACATAAACGGACATTCCGGAGGCTTTTCGAAGTTCTTTAGAAAATCCAAACACATGTTCTTTAAGGACTTTAGAAGTGGCTTTAAAGAATAGACATCTCTTAGAAGACTTTACAAGTGCTTCAAGGAGAACGGAATATTCAAAGGACTTTCAAGTGGCTATTGATATTCTATTGTTTGATGTTCTATACCCAAGTAGGCATAGAGTTCAAGTCACTGAAACTATGAGATTCTTCTATTAGATATGAAGAAACATGGAGTTCAGGTCACTGAAGCTATGCGATTCTTCTATTAGATAGCGAAGAAACCTACAACTTGCAGTCAAACTATTATCATGTAGATTAATGAGTTTGTGACTTGTAAGAAAGCTATGATGAAACCTAGATTCCCTACAATGGTTAGAGGCCATATTGTGAGGGGGTCGAAAAAGCGCGAGGCTAATGCGTGACCTCGTCCCTCGTGGGTGTGACGATTCTTTTTATTCATTCAAGTGTAATTGGATTTCCTGTGAGTATACACCCAATTGACTAGTAATATAGGAGTCGCCATTCAGTTTTTAACGACAATGAGAAAAACTGACAAAACCCGGTTATCGTGACATAAAGGGAATGCAATTATGTTTGACCACGACGGCCGTAGGTTCCCTTGTGATCCCTGGTGTGGGGATCTTTCAACATACACCCGCAAGGTAGAGATTGAGGGTTCGGGGGACTGTAACTACCGAGAGGAGTACTTCGCTCGTCGATAACTCCAGAGGCAGGATATCCTTACTAGCTCAGCATAAATAATTGAAGGGACATGCGTTAACTATTAAACTAACCTGAGTTAATTTTAGCAATATGCAACATATAATACTAATTCGATCGTGATTATCTGATTTAAATAGCATTAAGGGACCTAGCATGATAATCCAATTTCCCAAAAATATTATATTTGTTAGGCGTGATAGAACAATCAGATTAGGCTAGTTTAACAGTTCATAAAAAGGGTGAGGAAAGCAGTTAAATCATCGAAAAGGGACACATTACGACGCACCCTTGAGAGGTGCGTCACGGTTCTCAGAAAACTAACCACTTTGACTTTGCTATTTCTCCTTTTTATTTAACGAATCTCAATTATGGGACAGGATACGTTCTGTTGGATTTATGGATCGATTGCGACAGAACCCGTGAACAGTTTCGCAGCGAGAGGCTTAGGCTAAGGGTTGGAGTCAATACTCAGAATATAATTGTGTGTTGTTGTGTGTTCTCTTCACGTCGAATTTAGGGGCCTATTTATAGGGAAGAGTTCGTGGAAAGATAGAATTGCAGAGTTCTAATCCATAAAGAATTAGGAAAAAACAAGTACCCAGGTATTTTCAGCGCCCAGGCCTGGGCGCCGAAGATTTCGGCGCCCAGAGCCAGGCGTTGAAAATAGGGTATGGGCTGTTTTCTTTAGTCAGATTCGGATTTCTGAAATCCGTAGAGTTTGAGATTAATTCGAGTCTTTTAGCGCGTATCAATTTTGTGACGGAATGCGTCTGGGCCCGTTACGAACTCTAGGCTCGTTAGGATTTCAATTAATACGTAACTCTTATTTCCGAATCATATTAGGAATAGGATTCTCGCAGTTTTCTATCTCATTCAGGATTTATGTTGGAATGCAACACCTAATTCTGACAGGTTTCTATCTTTTATGATTTGCCACTTTTAGAAGCTACCTTTTACGGCAGTTACTATTTTTAACAGGTTTCCATAAATAGCAGGTTTCGGGTGAAATGAAATGGGGAATTGAGATTCGTTTATTTTATAGGAGATGCGTTGTCAAGTGGAGATTTATGCTTTCTTCATCGAACCTTCCCTTGCGGGAATGGGGACAAAAGTAGGTGTCTACAGTTAGCCCCCACTTTGACTGAGTCTTCGAGTAAGACGATGGTCAAAGTATTAGACGGAGTGCGTCACACAAGCCATGGTGTATTGTGACCTGTTTTGCGAGGGTCTCACGAGCCCCCGAGTGATAACATTTGACTTAAGGGTCATCACTTGAAGTGTCGACATATCCCTCACGTGTCATTGGGACTTGTCAACTGATAGTATAGAAACTTCCTCACTTTGTCATTGGAAGGATCTAAAGGTGCGTAGAAACTCCCTGACTTTGTCATTGGGAGTAGCTACAGAGTTTTTCGAAATCAAAGCTGTAAAGTGTAATTGGGCCTGGCCAAGCCCAATCACGAGGTAAAAATGTTTTTTTTTAAAGATTCTCATTTTCAGGGCTAGCTAAACGAGAAAACCCCCGTGTTTTTATAGGACGTAAAACGAAGGAAAATCCAGCACCCTTGTTTTTATAGGACGTAAAACGAAGGAAACTCCAGCACCCTTGTTTTTATAGGACGTAAAACAAAGGAAAATCCAGCAAAAGTTATCGCTGCAGCGACTAAGGACCTGCGCGGTTAGTGACGCAGACCCCGCCGGCTAAAGATGGCGAGCCTGTCCGCTAAGGGTGGACACCCCGTCCGATAGAAGTGGACGAATCTGTTTTTGAAATTTGAAAATAAGGACCTACGCGGTTTGTGACGTAGACCCCGCCGGCTGAAGATGGGGAACCTGTCCGCTAAGGGTGGACACCCCGTCCGATAGAAGTGGACGAATCTATTTTGAAATTTGTTTTGCTTTTTTTTTTGAAAATAAGGACCTACGCGGTTTGTGCCGTAGACCCCGCCGGCTGAAGATGGCGAGCCTATTTTAAATTTGAAGACTTTATTTTTCGAAAACTGAGGACCTGCGCGGCTAGTGACGCAGACCCCGCCCGCTGAAGGTGGGCGAGCCCTGTCCGCTAAGGGTGGACGCCCCGCTCGCTGGAGGTGAGCGAACCTGAATTCGTCTTTTCAATTTGGGATTCGTGTGCCGCGATCTTGCCTGATTGAGGTGGGCAAGTCCCTATTTCATTTCTTTTCTTGTGATTTCTTTTGAGAATTTCTTTTTATTCATTCTTGCAAGAGCGAATTCTTTCGAGGGGTGCTCGAATTTAGTTGTAACCTGAACGTGGGCTGACAACGTGTTGAGACGGATCTTTGTCTTGCGACCGTCTGCTTTCGTGGTTTTGAGCTAGTCTTTACGGCTCGACTTGGTCTTTGATCAGAGGATCGCGCACAAGTGTCAGTGACGTCCTTTCGATGAGGTCGAACCTGTTGTTGTTCTTTTTTGAGATATCCAAACATGATATGGTGTATGGAGTAGTCCGGGAATGTGATTTTGATCGCGCGCTCCTTGTTGGAGTCTATTTTTTGCGAGACCCCAAGCACTGGTGCTCGTCGGTTTGTTTTTCTCATCTTGTAATCATGTTTGGGGTCATGCTCGTACGTGCGAGCGACCTTTTATAGTAGTGTGCTACTTTGGCAAAGCCGTGGAGTGCGACTTTAGTTTTCAGGCGACATCCGGTTTTAGCTTGGCCCGGACAGACAAACATTTTTTATTTGGAAAACCAATGACTTGACGACACATATTTTTGGTGTTTCGAAGAATGACCATGATATTTAACTTGCCTTTTTTTGAAAAGTGTACATAAGCATTTTCTGAGACGAGTCTAAGTTTCGACCAAGTTTTATTATATTTTTTTTTCTTGCTTATTTGGGAGCTAAAGGTGCTTTGGGCTTGATCCTACTTGCAATAGGGCCTCGTGTTTAGCAACACGGTCTTAAGTCCTTTCCTGTTCCGTGTTTTGTGAAATCTAGGCCTTGGGCTGCATTTTCCGCGCCCAAGGCCTTGCGTTAAACATTTCGGCGCCCAGCCGTGGGCGCTGAAAGTCCTTTCCTGGTAATATTTGACTTTCGGATTTCCTAACACGTTTCCGAATGGGATCAGGATGTCATCGGGTGCGTTCAGCAATATATAGGGGCTAGATACGTCCCTATTTTCTACTACTCTCAAATTCTTTCTTTTCTTTTTGTTGTGCTTTAATTATTCATTGCTTTTGTCATGTCGATCCCTACTTTCTCACTCCAACGGACTGTTAGGCGTTGGTTACGGGCCCTTATTCCCACAGAAAAAGTTTATTAAAAGAATACCACTTAGAGGCACTTTTAGGGTTACAACAAATTAATATTGATTATAACTTTCTGCATGCTGCCCTAAGCTTTTTGCCTTTCGGGGCAACGAAATATGTCCTTTGCCCGATGAATTTGCTGCGATCCTTGGTTATCCTACTAATGCTACTCCTGTTACCCCTGGCACTATTGAAGAGGGTAAAACAACCATAAGGGCATTCCTAGGGTTAGATGATAACATGTTTGCTGAAATTTTTGTAGATGATAAGGTTAACTTGGCAAAACTTGTAAAACATCACTTTAGGCCTAGTAAAAATATGACCGAACAGAAATTGAATATTCGAGCCCTTGTATTTTCCATGTTGAATCATTATTTGCTATCGACTAACAATGGTTAGTTCGGTGACATAAGGTTGATCCCCTTGATTAGCCAGATGGAAAGTTGTTATTCTATCATGCCGTTGGTTGTTGCCGAGACTTTGCTGAGTGCGGACGAGCTGAAGAAGGATGCCAAATCTGAACATTTTAAGGGAAGCCCCCTATTACTGCAGGTAATTGATTTTTCTTTGCGCGCATACACGTCCCTTTTGCATATATTTCTTTTTGCCTGGGGCTGAGTTTCAGCGCCCAGGGCTGGGCGCTGGAATTTTCGGCGCCTGGTCCTGGGCGTTGAAACTGCGCCCCAGGAACCATTTTTTCTTTCTTTTCATTCTTTTGATTCGGTCGTACCTGTTTTTTAGATTTGGCTTGCGGAACGGCTTAGACTTTTGGAAGCTCCTGCCGATCCTAAACATTATCGCCCTATAGCTTTGGGTAACCGAAAATACTTGCACCAAGGCTAGGACGAGGCCGAATGGACCTCCTTTTTTACTTATGGCATTTGTTCTATTAAGTGGGTGGTACCATGGTGGGGTTTGACTACTATGACAGGGGGGTCTGATGTATCGGTTTATGTTTCTTTGTTGGGGCTATCTCGTCCCATTTATATTTTGCCTTACCGAGTCATGCGTCAATATGGTTTAAGGCAGACTATCCCCTTTTCTGATACGGTACCACCTAAGGTAGCGGCCTTTTCACAAACACGGGTCCTAGCGTGGGCCAAGTATTATGATGGTCTCCCGCGTTGGGTCGTAGCTTCGAATGGCTTTGTGGGTCTTTCTGAAAACTACAAGTTGTGGATGATCTCCGATGACAAAGATGTGAGGACCGAGGCTCGTAATGGGGAGCCGGCTGAGCTTTTGATACCTCGTATTTGTGTTAAATATGAGGGTCCTGATTCTGCCAAACCTCGTACCTATAGTGTTAAGACTGTGAAAGCTCGTCCTGATCGAAAGCGAAAGGAAGTTCCTCCCCGTTCCAGTTTCAGGCCTAAAAAGATGCCTAACATGAAGGGGCCTGCTGTTGTTAAAAGAAATGCAAGCTCTCGCGGAGATCGTCGCTGTAACAATGTATGGGTTAGGAAGGCTCAGCCGCCTGTAGAAAGAGTGGCTAGTCTAATTGATGATAATAATCCTTCTCCCACCATTGCCTGTGCCCTCGAGGCTGAGCGGGCTATAACTGAGAACGTTTCTGAAGCCTTGGCATCTTTAGAATTAGTGTCCAGGAGCCGGTTCTCATGGAGATTGACATTGGGGTAGCGCAGAGGACTGTGGGAGTGGATCCTACGAATATTGCCCTCTACAAGACTTTATTTGATGATCCAGAAGAACTAGAGTAGTGTAGTTCTTGCTAGGGTGTAGGTGCCCTCTATTTATTTCAGTCGTGTTTGTTTTTATTTTTAGCACTCTGTTTTCCTTCTTATTATATTTTAATAAAGGCGTATTTTTAGTTTTCATTTATTTTTGTTTCTCCTCTTTTTTATGTATTTTATATGTCTAACACTTTTTTGCACAAGGAATATTTTTTTTATTATTTGGACCGAATCCTTGGTAAGGATTGCCTACGTATCTTGTCAGAATCAGGTCACGCGTAGTTCTAGTTTTTGAATTAGTTCTAGTATGCCGGATTTCGGTAGATATGCCCTGAGGTGGACACATATTACTTAGCCGGTCAAATCAGTGAAGTATTATCGTTATTTTCATCTGCCATTTTTTTTTGCCATAAGTCGTGTAAAATATGAAATTCGAAATTCGACTAATTTGTATGGCTATATTCTTGGTTGGTAAGCCTATTTGGATACGTACTGTACCCCCCAAGTGTTCGTTATTTTTCCGTTGTGTGCGGATAAAATGACGAGCACTTCTAAAAAGAAAACTTTTGGCAGGCAGAGAGTTTCAACGCCCAGGCTGGGGCGTCAGAAATTCCGGCGCCCAGCCCTGGGCGCTGAAAATGACTTGGGCGGTCAATTTTGACGCTTTGCTTCACATGTTCTTGCGTTTATTTCTATTTCTTTTTTTTTGTGCCTTGATATTTTGCTTCGTATTTAAAGTTAATTTTGAGGCTATTTTGGAGGCTTTTTTTACTGTTGGCGTGAAACGCATTTTTGTCCAGATTAATTTTTTCTATTGGTGACTCAAAACAATTTTGAAAATGGAGTTAGGGTGCGGAATTTATGAAGATCTTTGTGTAGGCTTTGGAGGTGGGTTGTTAGTGAAAGGTATGATGGAATCTATGTTTTATGAATCTGTTTTTTTGGTAACATTTGCATTGTTTTGGATTTTTGATTTCCTTTGATTTTGGGTTGCATGGATTGGCTCTTATGATGACACTGGTTGGCTTTTTAGGTTTTGGGGATATGAATGGGATAGTGTGGTTTATTTTGTGGGTTTCGGGAATTGGTTCCCATGGCACTATTTCAAAACCGAGTGGGCTTTGTTTGTTGGGCCTATAGTGGGCCACCTCTTTATTTTTGTATTTTGCAAGTACATTTGGTGTTTATTTAGTGTTAGAATAAAAATTTTAGGAGAAATATTACGCCTTTATTGATTCGGAAAGTAAGGAAAACACACTGAAATAAAACTGACCTATATTCTAAGCGGCCTTAGGACCCTCTTAAGTCTCTATTATTTTTTTTCTATCAATCTAAAGAACTACTAGGCGCTTTTTACTAATGGTGCTCTATGTGGCTCAAGCCTGGGGTTTAGTCTCATAAAACTTTGGTCCTTCACCGGTACTCATCTTGAATTCCATTCCTTTTGCATTGACCCACTGATATGTCTTCACCCATCCGTTCTAGACCTCTTCTAGCGTTGATGCAGGAGAGATTAACCGGGTTGGATCGAAACCTTCATCTTGTAAAGCTAGGGTAGTCATCACAGTCTCATTCTCCATAGGCCTCGATTCGTTAAACAATGTCCATAGAGCCTGGTTGTCCAATATTTCAGCTGTTTTAGTGCCTCATCCAAGGTGTGGCAGTCATGGAAAATTTCAAATCCGGGTTTTAGCAAGCCATCCTGAACGAAGGGTTCAGGGAAATCACAGCATGGGTGTTCTTCTCCTTCCCGAACGAACATCCCGTTAAGGGTCCTTTGATATGGGGGAAGGAGGGTGGTTTGTTTGGCGTTGTTAAGGCGCAACCTAGATAGGCGGTCAGCAATCTCTTCCTCCGTTGGTTCATAACCTAAGCCAAAGGGAGTAGATTTGTCGGGAAAAGGATGGAATGTGTATTCCTTCTTCCTTATGCCCAATGGGGTTCCTGGGAAATAACCTTGAGCTAACAGCATTCTAGGGATGACTCGGGATGCATGCGGGTCTAGGAATGCTGGATCATAATCTTCGATGAACTGGATTGTTTCTTCCATTTGAAACCCATAAAGGTCGTCTGCAGTTTCTGCCGTTCCAACCATAGTACAACTGACGTTGAGAGGAGGGGCGCGGATTTCTAGTATTACCCCGTTATGGTTAAGTTTAACCATTTGGTGCAAGGTAGAAGCCACACCTCCCAAGTCATGGAGCCAAGGTCGCCCCAAGAGGAGGTTGAAAGTGGGCTTGATGTCGATTATTTGAAACTCCGTGGTGCGTGCCACAGGCCCGATTTGTATGGCAAGGTTGATTTTTCCCAATACAGGCCTTCGGGAGTTATCATAAGCTCGTACCCCTTGTGTTGAGGTTTGGAAGTCATCGTTTCCTAGCCCCAAGCAATGGGCGGTTCGCAAAGGGCAGACGTTAACCGCCGAACCATTATCTACGAGCGCTAGAGGGATGTTTTGTCCTTTGCATCCAACCACTAGGTAAAGGGCTTTATTGTGAGCACCCCCCTCTTTGGGTAAGTCTTTATCGGTGAAAACTATGGCCTTTTCTCCGGCATCTCTCGTGACATGGCTAACCAATGAGTCAGGTGTGATATCTGTAGGTACTGAGATGAGGTCAAGTGAGCGAATAAGCTTTTCGCGATGTTCCTTTGAAGTACACATAAGATCACAGATGGTAATCTCGGCCTTGGTTCTTTTTAGTTGTTTCAGGAGAGGATTTTCAATGACTTCCGCGACGGTGGTGTGCCGTCCATTCTCAGGAGTTTGCCTAACCGGGATGTCGTCCATAGGAGGTGGGTGAATATCCGGTTGGTATATTCTTCCGGATCGGGTGAGGTTGTCGACCTCGGGCTCCTGAGGGGTGGTGTCAATGAGAGCATACCCGGGCCAAGTTACAGTGAAGAAGTCCTGGCCCGAGACTTGAGATAGGTAAATATCTTCAGCATCATCGTTCCACACACCGCACACTTCCCTCTCGATTCGATCCATAGGGACCACAGCGAGTGGTGCACCTTGAGGTGTAATATACACCGTGGGGTCGAAATTCTCTGGTTGGTCGAGAGAGATGTGACAAGAGCCGAGTGAGCTCTTGTTGTTGTTGGGTTTGCCAACGTTAGGGAGAGGTATCACTTCATCCTCTATCATGTCCTGGATCGTATGTTTTAGATTCTAGCAGTTTTCAGTGTCATGCCCATTTCCTTGATGGAATTTGCAGTAAGTACCTTCGACCCAATATTTTCTTTTGACAGGAGGGTCACGGGTGGGGCCTATAGGTCTCAACTTTCCTTGATTGGTTAGTCTTTCAAAGGCTTTTACCAAAGTTGACCCGAGTGAGGCAAACTTTCGGTCTCGGACCCATCTGGCAGGGTTTCTTCGGGCGGGAGTCTCTTCTACAGCATGGACTTCTTGGGCTTGGGATGTGTTACCCCGATTATAGGTGTTGGTCTTATATGTGGGTTTGCTCTGTATGGTTTTGGCGAGGTCGTCCTCGATCTTTATTCCCACATCATAAACTCTTTTGAAAGTGTCGAGTCCCAGGTACCTAAGGTGTTGTCTGTAAGCCGGGTCCAGGTTGTCAATGAATTTTTGGACCAATTCTGTTTCGGGAGGCCTATTGATTAGCTGGGCCGCCTGGTCCCTCCATCTAGCAAAGTAGGTTGTGAAACCCTCATTTTTCTTTTGGAAGAGAACTTCCAGCTCGCGCATGGTGACTTGGAAATCCATGTTCGACGAGTATTGCTTGATGAAGACATTGACAAAGTCTTCCCAAGTGGGGAAGAGCTTAGCGTCCTGGTGATAGTACCATTTGAGCGGCACAGGTTCCAAGGACAAAGGAAAGGCAGGCAAGTATATGGACTTGTCCACGCCTTTCAAGTTTATGGTATTCACAAAGCTCAATAGATGATCACGGGGGTTGTCCGTGGCCTTGAACTTTGGTAAGTCAGATGAACTGAACTTTTCTGGTAATTTGCCAAGAAAAGGTTCAAGATCGAGAGAGAAGTATTTGCTCCCCATGGTTTGCTGTAGGACCATTTTTTCAATCATCTTCTCGTTATCGAGGTTATTATTGGCTTGCGCAGCCGCTAAAGCTTCATTTTCCATTTTCAGTTGGTCCATAAGTTGGGTCATTTGGACCATCTGGTCTCGCAAATCTTCGATGGACATGTTTGAAGGTGCGAATCGAGGTTGGGGAAGCGGAGATCCTTGAAATGAGGGACGACGGACGGAGCTTGGAGTTACTAAACCTGGTGTTGGCGATGTATCTTCGAGACGCACTAACCGTTGATTCCCTGATCGGCACCAAGTGGCAGGACCAGTCCTAGGCATAAGATAAGCTAAAGTTTAGGTTCCCAAAGTTTCAAGCATTACTTAGTCTAGACTTCGACTCCCTAAATTGGTTTTTCACTCTTTCTTTTGTCGGTACACTTTTTGGTTTTTTTTTTATTTTGGTCATTCTTTGGATTTTCGAAACACTTGCCCGTGTGACATTCATAGTTATTAGCACGTTCGGTTTTGGTGCCGGGTATTGTCGTCGTAGGAGGCCTAACAACGACACAAAGAGTTATTAATTTTTTGCGAGTCGCTTTTGAAATCGAGTGCTTTTCTTATGCCCTCGTAGCAATTCTTTTTATGAACATTTTTTTTTGCGCTACGTATTTTCCTTTCGCGCAGGCACCGAGGCTGCTGCGCCTGACTAGAAGGCCAAGCAGCAACTTCAGCGCCCAGCGAGGGGCGTGAGAAATTCTGGCGCCCAGCCAGGGGCGTTGAAAATTCGTCCCTAGCTGGTTCTCGTTTTCTGTCTTCTGTTTATGCGACTTCGATTTGCGTGCTTGCCTAATAACGTCCTTTACGTGTAACAGCGTTTGTGGGATTCGTTATAGGCCATCCCGAGCGTCGCTTATTTTGTGGCGATCATTCGGGTTTGCGGAACACGTGTTTCGGTATAATTCTTTGGCAAATTAGTCTATGAATGTTTGGGCAATTTTTAAGGTTGTTGGTTTTCTAGGATAGTTTGTCACACACAATCACATATTTCGCTACACACAACTACATTACAAACATGGATTTGAAATTTAAATATGCCACGTAGTTTATGATAGGCTTCTATGGGTAGTTTATTTGCGCCTGGCTTGGTACCACTTCTATCGTAGATCCAACGCATGCCCCGGTCGAGGTAGTGTCTTCAACAGACGAATTTCGCCCAAGAGGCCAACCCGCAAGTGCAAGCCAAGGGGGCATGTAGGCGAGAGGGACCTAATGAGCGAGCGATTGGGTTCGGGATAGGTGTACTACCTGCACAAGTACCGAGTGGGAAACATGCGCGGCGTATGCACCCCCCTATTGGCGAAAAAAGGTATCCTTAGTCCCAACTCCCGAGGGAGCCGAGATTCGTTATGCGGTTCTGCCCGTTCACATTAATATGCTGATATTCAGGTCGTCCCAACTTGATGGGGAAACAAACGCGGGGTAGGATCGTTTCACCCTTCGGCTATTTTGATTACCTACAAGCACGAGTATTTCCTTCACTATCCCAATGGAGTCGCCACTGTGAGGGGGTCGAAAAAGCGCGAGGCTAATGCGTGACCATGTCCCTCGTGGGTGTGACGATTCTTTTTATTCAATCAAGTGTAATTGGATTTCCTGTGAGTATACACCCAATTGACTAGTAATATAGGAGTCGCCATTCAGTTTTTAACGACAATGAGAAAAACTGACAAAACCCGGTTATCGTGACATAAAGGGAGTGCAATTATGTTTGACCACGACAGCCGTAGGTTCCCTTGTGATCCTTGGTGTGGGGATCTCTCAACATACACCCGCAAGGTAGAGATTGAGGGTTCGGGGGACTGTAACTACCGAGAGGAGTACTTCGCTCGTCGATAACTCCAGAGGCAGGATATCCTTACTAGCTCAGCATAAATAATTGAAGGGACATGCGTTAACTATTAAACTAATCTGAGTTAATTTTAGCAATATGCAACATATAATAATAATTCGATCGTGATTATCTGATTTAAATAGCATTAAGGGACCTACCATGATAATCCAATTTCCCAAAAATATTATATTTGTTAGGCGTGATAGAACAATCAGATTAGGTTAGTTTAACAGTTCATAAAAAGGGCGAGGAAAGCAGTTAAATCATCGAAAAGGGACACATTACGACGCATCCTTGAGAGGTGCGTCACGGTTCTCAGAAAACTAACCACTTTGACTTTGCTATTTCTCCTTTTTATTTAACGAATCTCAATTATGGGACAGGATACGTTCTGTTGGATTTATGGATCGATTGCGACAGAACGCGTGAACAGTTTCGCAGCGAGAGGCTTAGGCTAAGGGTTGGAGTCAATACTCAGAATATAATTGTGTGTTGTTGTGTGTTCTCTTCACGTCCATTTTAAGGGCCTATTTATAGGGAAGAGTTCGTGGAAAGATAGAATTGCAGAGTTCTAATCCATAAAGAATTAGGAAAAAACACGTACCCAGGTATTTTCAGCGCCCAGCGCCAGGCGTTGAAAATAGAATATGGGCTGTTTTCTTTAGTCAGATTCGGATTCCTGAAATCCGTAGAGTTTGAGATTAATTCGAGTCTTTTAGCGCGTACCAATTTTGTGACGGAATGCGTCTGGGCCCGTTACGAACTCTAGGCTCGTTAGGATTTCAATTAATACGTAACTCTTATTTCCGAATCATATTAGGAATAGGATTCTCGCAGTTTTCTATCTCATTTAGGATTTATGTTGGAATGCAACACCTAATTCTGACAGGTTTCTATCTTTAATGATTTGCCACTTTTAGAAGCTACCTTTTACGGCAGTTACTATTTTTAGAAGGTTTCCATAAATAGCGGGTTTCGGGTGAAATGGAATGGGGAATTGAGATTCGTTTATTTTATAGGAGATGCGTTGTCAAGTGGAGATTTATGCTTTCATCATCGAACCTTCCCTTGCGGGAATGGGGAAAAAAGTAGGTGTCTACACATATATAGACTCAAATGTTTTAAATGGTTAGAGGCCATAAAACATACTAAATGTTTTGATGACAAAATTAAAATTTTGTTGATTTGCAAGAATAGTTTCACACCTATTGGTTGCAAGTTTGTTTTAAAGGATAAAAACCATCAAACATGGAATTGTGTTCACACACAAAGCTAGATTAGTTGCGAAATGTTACAAGCAAATTCACGGCGTGGATTGTGTTGAAGCCTCATGCAAAATCGTAATGCTTAAGTCTATAATTCAAGTAATGATTGCATATTGGTACATATGGCAATTGGATGACAAAACGTATTCCTCAATCAAATGTTGGAAGAAAACTATGTACATAGCATGTCATAGGATTTGTGGATCCAAATAAATGCTTGAAAAGGAATGCTAGCTTATGAAATCTAAGTAAAGATTTAAGAAAGCAATTGGGAATTGGAACTGTATTTTAGTGAAGCTAATAAGCATTTTAGTTTCATAAAATGTACATGATTCTTATAGATGTATAAGAAGTTTAGCGGGAGTACATAAAACTTAATTGGTCCTATGTGTATCACACACATATTGTGAAATGACATTCAAATGCTAATGACTTAGGTTTGAAATTATTCATCAATGATGGACCATGGCGAGACTTAGTACATACTGGGTATTAAGATCTATTCACAAATATCTTATAATATTGTTTTGGATTAAGTAATGGCATTTACTAAATCAAACACGAAAGACTCCATTGGAGATATTCGATCCATATGAATAAATCTAAGTAATGAATGTTTGAACTATGTATAAGCATTTACTAAGTTAAACATCAAAGGATCTAAGTGAGATTCTTAACCTATATTATATGTCAAAGAATTTTGGTGTATTTAGTATCTACTGAAACTATATGAGCTAAAGTTACATGAATAGAATTCAATTGGGAATTATTCTGCAAAAGAATTTATCATGTATGATATAATATGAGGATCGCCAAAAAAACGTATCGTATGGCTTTAGGCATGACGAACATATACCAATCTCTATTGATCTAAGTGAAGATCAACTACATTGAGATCAAAGAAAACTTATGGTACTTGAAAAGGTACATAGGAATAGTTCTTAATCCAAGGAAATAAAGATATGCTAAATATTGATGCTACACGCATAAACACTGGCAAAAGATCAAGAAAGACCCCTTTGGAGTTAACCATTGGCAAGGACGAGCTATAGAGCATCGTGTTTTGAAATGGCAACATGGATTGGAGACCATGAGTTGTTGTGTGGGAAATTAAATATTAATTTCTATGTTCTAAGATGCAGATGGAAAGTCTTCCACATATCTGTGAACTGCTTGGATAAGCAAATCCAAACAAAGCATCACTAGCGACCTATACAGTTGAAGTAAAAGTAATTATTGCCAAAGAAGCAATGAAACAGGGTTGTTTAAATTAAAGAGTTCTTCACTGAACTTGGGTGGATCACATGTCTGCTAACTTGATGGTTCTTCATTGAAAAATGCGTAGAACCACTATCGAAGTAAGAAAGACTAGATCACATAATAAACAAACTCAAAAGATCTTATCATCATATCTCGAAGAACATTCGATGAAAAGGATATTCAGATTGGCAAAGCATGATCACTAAACCTACGCAACAAGTGAGAAGCAACACTCACATTGTAGCACCGGAAATCAAGCATAGTTTTGAATTCCATGAACTGTTTTAAAGATGGGTTAGAGGCCCATGATTGTAAAACATTGGGGTTGAACATTTATCATATATGAAATGTATTTTCATATTCCATTTAATCTTGGTTTAGTATTAAATGATGAGTCCCTTCAATTTGACGATATATTCAAGATAGACTGTCAAGACCAGTCCTATGACTAAGAAATGTCTATCAAGTGAACTTGAATGTCAAAAGTTGAAAATGGTCCCTGGTCGGAGTTTTCTATAAGGTGGACGCATAGAAAACGTTAGACGACTAGAATGCAAGATGACTAGTAGTTCTGTTTCTTGAACTATGTGCACATGGCAATATCGTAATCATTTGCATAGATACTTACTTTGGGATGACTAGTATCGGACAGACCTTTGAAACTTTACTGTAAGAGATGAAAATTTGTCATAAGTAAATTTCATTAAAATTATTAGACACTAAATCCTCAATACCTGAGTGATTTGAGATTACTTGTTTGAGAACTGGTTACTTTGAGGTTAACCAACCGTCGCACCGTAAAAGGAGGCTATAAAGGCAACGCTCAGGTAATCACCTATCAAACGAAGTCTAATCTCAAGATCGCAAGATTGGGATTGTCCTCCCATAAATCGGGATGAGATGCTAAAATTTGTACAAGGGCACTCGGAGAGCTAGAAACTGTAAAATGCATGGCCGTGCTCGGATGAATCATAGGCTATGATTATTTGTTTATTTGATCAGTTGAACTCTGAAACCGAGAAACACCTCTGGACATAATAAGGATGACAACTCTTACCGTATGTTCAAGACCAAGCATCGAGTGACAAAGGAATTAGGAAATGCACACTTGTCCCTAAGGACAAGTGGGAGACTGAAGGAAATAATGCCCTTGGTCCAAGTATGCATATAATGTTAAGTCTAATTAATAAATGCGGTTTAGTATTATTTAACAAGTTAATAATTCAGTGAGATCAAGTGAGCTGAATGCCTAGCAAGAGGCCGCTTCAGTTCAAGTGGAATTAATTATATTAATCCACAGCTTAATCTTGACTGAACCCGTAGGGTCACACAAATAGTACGTAAACGGATCAAGTATTTAATGGCATTAAATACTCCATCTATGGATATTCGGAGTCGACGGATCTTGGTTCCAGTGGGAGCTGAGATAGTCAAAGGCAAGAAATGAATACTCCGGAAACGATGATATTGCCGGAAACGGAAATGTGTATCGTATCGGAAATATAAATATTATCCAAGTCGTAGATGTTGCCGGAAACGGAAACATGGTACATATCAGAAAATATTATCAGAAATGGAGATATTGCCGGAATCGGAAATATTCCCGGAAATGGAAATATTGTCAGAATCGGAAATATTATCGAAATCGGAAAATAATTCCGGAAACGGAAATATTAAATATTTGTTCGAAACGGAAAATAATACCGGAATCGAAAATATTAAATATTTTTCGTCTCGGAAATGAATTCCGGAATCGCGAAATTAATCAGAAGCGCATCGTACGAATTAGCATTGGACGAGCTTGCTAGACAAAGGCCCAGCATGAAGCCAGGCCTGCGTCCAGCAAGCTAGCGCGCCACACGAACAGCCAAGGCCACGCCAGGCCCAACATGTCGTGGCTGCGCGCGCAGCTGCGAGCAGTGGGCTGCGAGCAGTACTACTGCGCTCGCGTGGGCTTGTAGCTCACGTGGGCCGAGCGGCCGTGTGGGCTGTGCGCGGGCATGGCCTGCACGCTTGCGGGTCATGCTCGTGTGGAGTTTGTGTTCACATACGAAACCTAAAGTGTATAGGATTTGTTTAATGATTAAATTCCTAATCCTAAAAGATAAATTAATTAAATAAGAGTTCTACTAGGATTCTAATTTAATTAATTCGTATCCTAGTAGGATTCGATTACTTATTCCATGGCCTATACATATGAGTTAAGGGCTCATAATTTATACAGATAATTTCAAGTATTCAAACAATAAAAAGCAAAGATTTTTAAGTAGAAAAATCAGCCATATTCTTGCCCTATTAGCCGAAAGTATATAGTACTTTAAGGGAGATTCTAGTTGGTCAATCTCAAGGCGGAACTGGACGTGCTGTGGACTATCTACGGAGGGACGACACTTGGAGTCCTAAAGACATGTTCTTGTTCGGTTCGGGCGCAGCTAGGGAGGGCACGCTACAAAGTGTATGCATCTGAATTATGTTAAATGATTATGTGTAAATAATATGTTTCCTGGCTTTATGGTTTTTCCGCATGATTTATGTTTATTCATATGTATCATAACCTAACACATTTAAGGTCACACCATTGGCATGTAACAGATCACCGGGTTAAATGAATCGAAAATTCATTTCATGGCTTTTTTCGGGAAATTAGTTCGAAAATATAAATATACAATAAGACGTTGGATCAGGATCGTTTATTGTATTGCGTATATTCATAAGCTAGGAGAAATGAATAATTGTATCGTACGATGTTGGATCGTATCGTAAAATACGACTAATAATGGTCGTAAGGCATTAGACGCAAAACACGAGAAGGAACGAGCAACGCTGCGACCACCTAGCCGAGCACGCAAGCGTGCAAGGCCCGCAGGCCACACCGCTGCTGCCAGCCTGCATGGAGCAGGCCCATGGCCTTTCGGCTGGCCGCAGATAGGCAGCAGCAGCAACGCACACCAAGAAAGGCCCATGGCTTATGCGTTGGTGCTGCGCCCGTGGACTTGATGGCTTGTTGAAGGCTTTATGCCTTTGGCCGGTTGGCTTAATAACTCTAAGGGTTATTTTCCTCCCCTCTCACTTGTTTTGTTTTCAACATAACTAATTAGTTCATTCTAACCCTAGCACCTTGAGAATCCTAATTCTCATTCTGCCTCCATTAGAGTGTTCTTCCCAAAAGGTAAAATATCTTGAAGGAGATCTAAGCCATCAATCTCGAGACGGATCTGAACGTGTCGGTGTGTTAGGTTATGATACATATGACAATTCATAAATCATGCGGAAAAACCATAAAGCCAAGAAAGCATATTATTTACACATAATCATTTAGCATAGTTTAGATGCATACACTTTGTTGCGTGCCTTCCCTAGCTGCGCCCGAACCGAACAAGAACAAGTCTTTAAGACTCCAAGTGTCGTCCCTCCGTAGATAGTCCACAGCACGTCCGGATCCGCCTTAAGCTTGACCAACTAGGATCGCCCTTCAGGTACTTAGAATTTTCGGCACATATAGGCAATTGTATGACTGAATTTTTGCTCTCAAAAATCACTTTGAATACTTGAATACTCGATATAAATTGTGAGCATTGATCACCTATTTATAGGGCATGGGTATCGGATATTAGAATCCTACTAGGAAACGATTTAGTGAATCTGAATTAATCTAAAATTCAATCACTTAATTTATCTAGTAGACTTAGGAAATCAATCTTATACGAATCCTAACCGATCAAGGTTTCGTACGCAAGCACAAACACACACGCAGGCGTAGCAGCCCACGAGGGGCGCCATGCGCGCGCGCGCGCTGAGCCCAGGCCCAGCAAGTGCTCGCAGCCCACGAGGGGCGCACGCCTGCTGGCCTTGCTCTCGCGTTTGGGCTTTGCTTGCTTTGATCGCGCGCGGGCTTTGCTAGGTGTTGGGCCTAGCTTCGTGCTAGGCCTTGCGTCTAGCAAGCTCGTCCGATGTTTATTCGTACGATACGCTTCCGATTAAATTCCCGGTTTCGGAATTCATTTCCGATACGAACAATATTTAATATTTCTGATTCCGGAATCAATTTCCGTTTCGAACAAATATTTAATATTTCCGTTTCCGGTATTATTTTCCGATTCCGATAATATTTCCGATTCTGACAATATTTCCGTTTCCGGCAATATTTCCGATTCCGGCAATATTTCCATTTCCGATAATATTTTCCGATACGTACCATGTTTCCGTTTCCGGCGACATCTACGACTTGGATAATATTTATATTTCCGATACGATCCATATTTCCATTTCCGGCAATATCATCGTTTCCGGAGTATTCATTTCTTGCCTGTGACGATCTCAGCTCCCACTGAAACCAAGATCCGTCGATTCCGAATATCCATAGATGGAGTATTTAATGCCATTAAATACTTGATCCGTTTACGTACTATTTGTGTGACCCTACGGGTTCAGTCAAGAGTAAGCTGTGGATTAATATAATTAATTCCACTTGAACTGAAGCGGCCTCTAGTTAGGCATTTAGCTCACTTGATCTCACTGAATTATTAACTTGTTAATTAATACTGAACCGCATTTATTAGACTTAACATTGAATGCATACTTGGACCAAGGGCATTATTTCCTTCAATCTCCCACTTGTCCTTAGGGACAAGTGTGCATTTCCTAATTCCCTTGTCGCTCGATGCTTGCTCTTGAACATAAGGTAAGAGTTGTCATCCTTATTATGTCCAGAGGTGTTCCTCGGTTTCAGAGTTCAACTGATCAAATAAACAGATAATCATAGCCTATGATTCATCCGAGCACGGCCATGCATTTCACAGTTTCTAGCTCTCCGAGTGGCCTTGTACAAATTTTAAGCATCTCATCCCGATTTATGGGAGGACAATCCCAATCTTGCGATCTTGAGATTAGACTTCGTTTGATAGGTGATTACCTGAGCGTTGCCTTTATAGCCTCCTTTTACGGTGCGACGGTTGGTTAACCTCAAAGTAACCAGTTCTCA
This sequence comes from Spinacia oleracea, assembly GCF_020520425.1. Lineage (NCBI taxonomy): Eukaryota > Viridiplantae > Streptophyta > Magnoliopsida > Caryophyllales > Amaranthaceae > Spinacia > Spinacia oleracea. The sequence continues at coordinate 94,314,761 of NC_079490.1, forward strand.
AACAAGTAATCTCAAATCACTCAGGTATTGAGGATTTAGTGTCTAATAATTTTAATGAAATTTACTTATGACAAATTTTCATCTCTTACAGTAAAGTTTCATAGGTCTGTCCGACACTAGTCATCCCAAAGTAAGTATCTATGCAAATGATTACGATATTGCCATGTGCACATAGTTCAAGAAACAGAACTACTAGTCATCTTGCATTCTAGTCGTCTAACGTTTTCTATGCGTCCAATTTTATAGAAAACTCCGACTAGGGACCATTTTCAACCTTTGACATTCAAGTTCACTTGATAGACATTTCTTAGTTACAGGACTGGTCCTGACAGTCTATCTTGAATACATCGTCAAATTGAAGGGACTCATCATTTAATAAACCACAAATTAAATGGAAAAAATGAATTCTTTTCATTTATTGTGAATGATTAACCAATAATGTTTTACAAAGATTTAAACTCTAAAACTTTAAAACATTAAACAGGGATATCAAAGCCATTCTCCAATATGCTTGATTCCCATAGCTGCAGTGTGCGAGTTGTGCTTCGCCTGCGGCAGAGGTTTAGTCAATGGATCTGATATGTTGTCATCAGTTCCAATCTTGTTTATCTCGACTTCTTTTCTTTCAACGAACTCTCGTAGAAGGTGAAATCTACGAAGTACATGCTTGACTCTCTGGTGGTTTCTAGGCTCCTTTGCCTGTGCAATAGCTCCGTTATTATCACAATACATGGGCTATTGGTCCTTTAATGGAGGGGACTACACCAAGTTCACCTATGAACTTCCTTAGCCATATAGCTTCCTTTGCTGCTTCATGTGCAGCAATGTACTCCGCTTCAGTTGTAGAATCCGCATTGGTGCTTTGCTTAGCACTTTTCCAGCTTACTTCACCCCCGTTGAGGCAGAAGACAAACCCAGACTGTGATCTAAAATCATCTTTGTCGGTTTGGAAACTTGCGTCCGTATAGCCTTTAACAATTAATTCATCATCTCCACCATAGACCAGGAAGTCATCTTTGTGCCTTTTCCGGTACTTCAGAATATTCTTGGTAGCAGTCCAATGCGCCTCTCCTGGGTCTGACTGGTATCTGCTCGTAGCACTGAGTGCGTACGCAACATCCGGGCGTGTACATATCATAGCATACATTATTGAACCAATCAATGATGCATATGGAATCCTATTCATTCGTCTACGCTCATCAAGTGTTTTTGGGCACTGAGTCTTGCTTAGAGTTATTCCATGATACATGGGTAGGTAGCCTCGCTTGGAGTCCGCCATCTTGAACCTATCAAGCACCTTATTGATATAAGTGCTTTGACTAAGTCCAATCATCCTTTTAGATCTATCTCTGTAAATCTTGATGCCCAATATGTACTGTGCTTCTCCTAGATCTTTCATCGAAAAACATTTCCCAAGCCTAATCTTGACAGAGTTCAACATAGGAATGTCATTTCCGATAAGTAATATGTCGTCGACATATAATACTAGGAAAGCAATTTTGCTCCCACTGACCTTCTTGTATACACAAGATTCGTCTGCGTTCTTGATGAAACCAAAGTCACTTACTGCTTCATCAAAACGTATATTCCAGCTCCTGGATGCCTGCTTCAATCCGTACATTGACTTCTTTAGCTTGCATACCTTTTTAGCATTCTTTGGATCCTCAAAACCTTCAGGCTGTGTCATAAACACAGTTTCTGTTAAAACGCCGTTTAAGAAAGCAGTTTTGACATCCATCTGCCATATTTCGTAATCGTAATATGCAGCGATTGCTAACATTATCCGAATAGACTTTAGCATTGCAACTGGTGAAAAGGTTTCATCGTAATCCACACCGTGGACTTGCCTGTAACCTTTTGCAACCAATCTAGCTTTGAAAACTTCAAGTTTCCCATCCTTGTCTTTTTTCAGTTTGAAAACCCATTTGCTTCCAATGGCTTGGTAGCCATCTGGCAAATCAACCAAATCCCATACTTGGTTTTCAGACATGGAGTCTAATTCAGATTGCATGGCTTCTTGCCATTGCTTGGAGCTAGGGCTCGTCATAGCTTGTTTGTAAGGTGCAGGTTCATCACTTTCAAGTAATAGAACGTCATAGCTCTCGTTCGTCAAAATACCTAAGTACCTTTCCGGTTGAGATCTATATCTTTGCGACCTACGCGGGGTAACATTTCTAGATTGACCATGATTCTCACCAGATTCTTCTAAAGATCTCTGAGTTTCATCCTGAATGTCATCTTGAGCATTTTCTAGAGTTTGTTGTTCGACTCGGATTTCTTCGAGGTCTACTTTTCTCCCACTTGTCATTTTGGAAATGTGATCTTTCTCCAAAAAGACACCATCTCGAGCAACAAACACCTTGTTCTCAGATGTATTGTAGAAGTAATACCCCTTTGTTTCCTTTGGATAGCCCACAAGGATACATTTGTCAGATTTTGGATGAAGTTTGTCTGAAATTAATCGTTTGACGTATACTTCACATCCCCAAATCTTAAGAAAAGATACATTTGGAGGCTTTCCAAACCATAATTCATATGGAGTCTTTTCGACAGCTTTAGACGGAGCTCTATTTATAGTGAGTGCAGCTGTATTTAGTGCATGTCCCCAAAATTCTAATGGAAGTTTGGCCTGACCCATCATTGACCTGACCATGTCTAGCAAGGTCCTGTTCCTCCGTTCCGACACACCGTTCCATTATGGTGTTCCAGGAGGAGTCAATTCTGATAGAATTCCACATTCTTTCAGATGGTCATCAAATTCATAGCTCAGATATTCACCGCCTCTATCAGACCGCAGTGCCTTAATCTTCTTGCCTAATTGATTCTCTACTTCACTCTGAAATTCCTTGAATTTGTCAAAGGATTCAGACTTATGCTTCATTAGGTAGACATAACCATATCTACTGAAGTCATCAGTGAAAGTGATAAAGTAGCTGAAACCACCTCTAGCATTTGTACTCATTGGTCCACATACATCTGTATGGATTAAACCCAATAGTTCATTTGCTCTTTCTCCAACTTTAGAGAAAGGTTGCTTTGTCATTTTGCCAAGTAAACATGATTCGCATTTACCATAATCCTCTAAGTTAAATGGTTCTAGAATTCCTTCCTTTTGAAGTCTTTCTAAGCGTTTCAAGTTTATATGGCCTAATCGACAATGCTACATATAGGTGAGATCTGAATCATCCTTTTTGGCCTTTTTGGTATTTATGTTATATACGTGTTTGTCGTGATCTAATAAATAAAGTCCATTGACTAATCTAGCAGATCCATAAAACATCTCTTTAAAATAAAACGAACAACTATTATCTTTTATTAAAAAGGGAAATCCCTTAGCATCTAAGCAAGAAACTGAAATGATGTTTTTAGTAAGACTTGGAACATGGAAACATTCTTCCAGTTCCAAAACTAGCCCGGAGGGCAACGACAAATAATAAGTTCCTACAGCTAATGCAGCAATCCGTGCTCCATTTCCCACTCGTAGGTCGACTTCACCCTTGCTTAACTTTCTACTTCTTCTTAGTCCCTGTGGATTGAAACATAAGTGTGAGCCACAACCTGTATCTAATACCCAAGAAGTTGAATTAGCAAGTATACACTCTATAACGAAAATACCTGAAGATGGAACGACTGTTCCGTTCTTCTGATCTTCCTTTAGCTTCAAGCAATCTCTCTTCCAATGCCCCTTCTTCTTGCAGTAGAAGCATTCGGATTCAGAAGTGGGTTGACTGACCTTCCTCTTTACAGATTTGGCGCCAGTTTGCTTAGTTGGGCTGGCCTTGTTGCCACCTTTCTTAGCATTCCTCTTCTTTCCAGATTTCTTGAACTTGCCCCCACGCACCATAAGCACATCCTGCTTATCACTTTTGAGCGTCTTTTCAGCGGTCTTCAGCATACCGTGAAGCTCAGTGAGCGTTTTGTCCAGACTATTCATACTGTAGTTCAGTTTGAACTAATCATACTTGCTATGAAGAGAATGGAGGATGGTGTCTATAGCTATTTCCTGAGAAAATTGCTGATCCAGCCGACTCATATTCTCAATGAGTCCAATTATTTTGAGAACATGTGGACTTACGGGCTCGCCATTCTTAAGCTTGGTCTCAAGAATTTGCCTATGACTCTCGAATCTTTCGACTCGAGCCAGATCTTGGAACATGTTCTTCAACTCACTGATGATTGTGAAAGCATCTGAGTTGATGAACGTTTTCTGCAGATCTGCACTCATGGTGGCGAGCATTAGACATTTCACATCCTTGTTGGCATCAATCCAACGATTGAGGGCTGCCTGAGTGACCCCGTCGCTTGCGGCTTCGGGCATCGCCTCTTCTAGGACATACTCCTTTTCTTCCTGCATAAGAACTATTTGCAAGTTCCTTTGCCAGTCAAGGAAGTTTTTCCCGTTCAACTTCTCCTTTTCGAGAATTGATCGAATGTTGAATGAATTGTTGTTTTCCATATTTAAAACTACAATTGAAAAGAATAAACAAATAAATAACCATTCACAGTTTCTCTTAATAAACTTAAATTCTAGCATACATGCATAATTCAATGTTCATTAAGCATTTTATTCAAGTTATGTGTTCCGGCAGGTGTGAATAAAATGATTCCAAGATCCTAAAATCATTGAAGAACTAAGCACAGTTTGTCGACTTAATCCTAAAACATCTTAGGTAAGCAAAAGCCTTTTGCTAATAGTCTAGAAACTATTCTTGGTTGATAGGTACGTCTAAGAACTTATTAGGTAAACCTATCGATTTTGCCACGACATAAAAGGACTCCTTACTTATATCGTTGAGTTTCACCAAAACTAACATGTACTCACAATTATTTGTGTACCTTGCCCCTTTAGGACCAATAAGTAACACCTCGCTGAGCGAAAACTATTACTAGATTGATGTAAAGGATATCCAAGCAAGTGTATATTTTGGCATGGCACCTTTTAACTCAATTTCTAAGTTTGGAACTTAAGGCTCTTACTATGTTGGTTAGATTTTAAGTGAACTAAAATCCTTAATCATGCAACATAATCAAGCTTTTGATCTCATGCATTTTAAGACATTTTTAAAAGCAATAAATAACTTAAAACATGCATAAGATAAATGTGATCTAGTATGGCCCGACTTCATCTTGAAGCTTTAACTTCAAAATCCGTCTTGAAAATCTCCGTGGGAGGCACCATTTTCTTCAAATAGAATAAGCTATAATTAAAACTAATTACAACTATTTGATGGTACGCAGACCATATTTGAATTGAAAAACAACTTTGGTACTTTAGACCAATTACATTCAAATTAATGGTACGCAGACCATATTTTCTATCCTATTTGGGCCATACTAGTCACTTCATAACCTACAAAACAGTACATATACAATATATACCATTCACCCATTCATTATCATGAATGGCCCACATAGCTGGTTAGTAAAACACATTATGCATCACATAAACATTTGCAGCAATTAATCAAGGGCACCAATAATCTACAAATTATTCAGTCCTTATTAATTCTAATCAAGTTGTTTTAACCTTAAGGATTTGTAGACCTAATCAAGAGTTTATGACTAAAAGGGGCTCCCACTTAAACCAATAATTTCATATGCTTTACTAATTTTAAACATAAAATTGTATTTCTAGTCTAACCGGAAACATACAAATTTAATTAAAATTTAAAGCTCATATAAATTTATAATTGAATCCAAAAGTTTAATTTAATTTCAGTCGTATTTAAATTAATTCATGATTTTAATTTTAGTAAAATAATTAGAATAAATAAAATTTATTATAATTACAATATTCAAAATTAAAATCCAAGAAAATAATTTAAATTATCAATTTTAAAATTAATTAAAATTACGTAAACTGAAAATTTCAAATTAAAAATTTCAAAACGATCTAATCGCAACGCAACAATCCCACGCATCGCACGCCCATGGGCCACACGCACACAGCCATCGCTGGCCATGTGCGCGCAGCCCATGCGCTGCGTCGCATCGCTGCTGCTCACCATCGCAAGGCATCACGCGAGCTGGTGCTCGCTGCGCGCACCAGCGCTCCACGCACGAGCATGCTGCCGCAGCCCGTCGCTGGGCGCAGCGCTCGTCGCACGTCGCAACAAGCAAGCTGCTTGCCATCGCTGGGCGCAACGCTTGTCGCACGCACAATAGCGCTCTCTGCGCGCGAGCGATCGATGCTGGGGCGTAGCACTCGTGGCACGCGAGCTTGCGCTCGCTGCGCGCGAGGCTCCGCACGCTTGCGCGAGGCAGTGCGCGCTGTGGCGCAGCTCGCTTGCTGCCCACACGCGACTGCTCGTGCCTTGCTCTCGCCCTCGCCCATTCGCCCATCGCACACAGCCCACGACACAAGGCAGGGCTGCTGCCTTGTGCTCGTGCACCATGGCCTTGCTCATTGCATTCGTACCGCATGGGCGACGAGCTCCCTTGCTCGTCGTCACAAGCCCGCTATATACAACACCCCTTAAGGGTAACACGTAGCGTCCATTGCTTTGTGCGTGCAAGTTATATGAGCGAATCGCATAAAATTTAAAATTTATATTCAAAATTAATGACAAATTATTAAATAATATTAATTTCATAATTTTAGGGCGAAAAATCGAAAATTTATTATTCAATTGATTTCCGATTAACATGGATTCAAGTCTAGGTCATAAAAATTTAAAATTTAACATAAATTTACAATTTTTATGGTGGTTTTTAATCATAGGTATCTAATTAAATTATAACTAATTATGAAAATCAAATTAATTCTAAATTATTCCAATTTTCAACAAATTAATCATAATTACAAATTAGATTGCATAATTAACAAGGCTAGGCATTCAAACTTGTTAAACATATACAGTAGGTCAATCAAAAATTCAAGATTTATCAACAAGAATCGCAAATATTTAATTTAACATCTTAAATTTACGAAATTTTGCATTTGAAAAACTAAAACCTCCGAAAAGTCATAGTTAGGCTTCGAATTTGAGAATTCTGGGTTTGGCCGAAAAACACAATTTTTGTCAAAATTTTAGAATGCCTTTTACATGCGGAATTGACACAAAAATCACTCGATTTGGATGAGTAACGAAGAAACTGCCGAAAAACTGCGTACGTATAATTAAATAAACGCAATTTGCAATTAATTAACAATTACGAAAATTAATCACCCCTTTTAATTCTTGCAAATTTGTAATATTTAACCATGTTCATGCAATTTAGATTATGAAAATAATAAGAGGCTCGTGATACCACTGTTAGGTAATGATACATATGACAATTCATAAATCATGCGGAAAAACCATAAAGCCATGAAAGCATATTATTTACACATAATCATTTAGCATAGTTTAGATGCATACACTTTGTTGCGTGCCTTCCCTAGCTGCGCCCGAACCGAACAAGAACAAGTCTTTAGGACTCCAAGTGTCGTCCCTCCGTAGATAGTCCACAGCACGTCCGGATTCGCCTTAAGCTTAACCAACTAGGATTGCCCTTAAGGTACTTAGAATTTTCGGCACATATAGGCAATTGTATGACTGAATTTTTGCTCTCAAAAATCACTTTGAATACTTGAATACTCGATATAAATTGTGAGCATTGATCACCTATTTATAGGGCATGGGTATCGGATATTAGAATCCTACTAGGAAACGATTTAGTGAATCTGAATTAATCTAAAATTCAATCACTTAATTTATCTAGTAGACTTAGGAAATCAATCTTATACGAATCCTAACCGATCAAGGTTTCGTACGCAAGCAAAAACACACACGCAGGCGCTGCAGCCCACGAGGGGCGCCATGCGCGCGCGCGCGCTGAGCCCAGGCCCAGCAAGTGCTCGCAGCCCACGAGGGGCGCGCGCCTGCTGGCCTTGCTCTCGAGTTTGGGCTTTTCTTGCTTTTGTCGCGCGCGGGCTTTGCTAGGTGTTGGGCCTAGCTTCGTGCTAGGCCTTGCGTCTAGCAAGCTCGTCCGATGTTTATTCGTACGATACGCTTCCGATTAAATTCCCGGTTCCGGAATTCATTTCCGATACGAACAATATTTAATATTTCCGATTCCGGAATCAATTTCCGTTTCGAATAAATATTTAATATTTCCGTTTCCGGAATTATTTTTCGATTCCGATAATATTTCCGATTCTGACAATATTTCCGTTTCCGGCAATATTTCCGATTCCGGCAATATTTCCATTTCCGATAATATTTTCCGATACGTACCATGTTTCCGTTTCCGGCAACATCTACGACTTGGATAATATTTATATTTCCGATACGATCCATATTTCCGTTTCCGGCAATATCATCGTTTCCGGAGTATTCATTTCTTGCCTGTGACGATCTCAGCTCCCACTGAAACCAAGATCCGTCGATTCCGAATATCCATAGATGGAGTATTTAATGCCATTAAATACTTGATCCGTTTACGTATTATTTGTGTGACCCTGCGGGTTCAGTCAAGAGTAAGCTGTGGATTAATATAATTAATTCCACTTGAACTGAAGCGGCCTCTAGTCAGGCATTCAGCTCACTTGATCTCACTGAATTATTAACTTGTTAATTAATACTGAACCGCATTTATTAGACTTAACATTGAATGCATACTTGGACCAAGGGCATTATTTCCTTCACGGTGAACCAAGTAGATGAACGAAATTTGGTGTTCTTGTTCGTGTTCGTTGAGCTAAAAGGGAAAACACGCTTCACATGTAAGCTATGCTTAATCTGTACTTTATACATTCTTCCGGGCTTTGGGGTTATTCCGCTATCATGTTATGTATTTAACTATAAAACCCTACAGTGGTATAAGGGATTCATGTATTTAAAGTACTTATTAACATGTTTATATGTTTGTATTGTTGTCAAAATATTCTGCATTTATTCGTAACTTTTCGAATGTTTTTTTTTTATTGGATGAATCGTTGAAAAACTGTTGTGTTAGTAAAGTGACGAAATTTCGACTTTTCTGACCCTAATCTAATTGAAAACGGCGTTTTAAAATCAACTCAATAGAAGAGAATCTCAAAAATAGGGCCCGACGTATAATTTTTTTGGCCTTTTTGTTAATTAATAAATTAAAACATTAATTTGGGTATGTTTTTCAATTAATTATTTGACCAAATCAACTCGTAATTAATTGAAATTTTGTCCTACTATGAATAATAATAATATGAATATATGGTAATTTTTTGGATCATTAATATTGATTAAAAACCCTAATCTTTATTTAACCTAGATTAATGGATTTTAGATCAAAAATTAATTTTATTAATTGGTTAGATCTGAAAATTTATTTAGGTGAGAAAGGGAATATGATATCATGTTTAAATTGCGTATTTAAAAATTCATGGATTAAAATTTTGATTGGAGTCGTTAATTTTAATCTTTCACCTAAACCAAATTTGATCAAAATCTGAAATGTAAATGTTTAGAACAATTTAAATGTTTAGATTGGATTATCAAAGTTATTCAAATTTTTGTTGATATTGATCGTTCGTAAAATTTGAATATTTGTTAGCCTAGATTTATAAATTTCACGAATTGGTTTGTTAGAAATTTAATAAAGTCACCCACTTTATTATTTTTCATAATTAAAACGATTGGAATTTTAAATATTATGAAAAATATAATTCGTGCAATATTTGTTTCGAACAATTTTTTTTTTAATAATCCGACAAGCAAGCCACTCCCACAAGGTGAGGGATTGCTATCCGTGTGAGACGAAAGGGGCAAGTAAGAACGCGACACGTTGGCAGCCCATGGGCGCTGGCCTTGCATTGCGCGTTGTTCCTGTAGGCAACGTGCCATAGGAGCAAGCCTCGGCAGCGCTGGCCCAAGCAAAGCAAGCAGTAAGGCATACGCACGAAGGCAAGCCCTAGAGCGAGGCTGCACCAACGAGCGATATCGCATGCAAGAGCGCGCTGCCCAAGCGCATTGATGGGGCAGGAGCGATGAGCGATTGCGCTCGTGCATAGGGGCGTGGCCGCGCTCCTTCTGTGATGCTTCCAGGGTCTTGCGCGATGTTGTTGGCCTTGCAGCTTGCGCATTGGTGCGTTGATCCGATAAACAACGCATCGTTTTGGGCTTGGCGCATGCCTAGCCCACGATGCATCAAAATGTGTATTTTGCTTCGTTTTAAGCCAAAGCCTAAATTTTGGGCTTTGGGCTTATTTTTGCACAAAGGGGCTAACGCTGGACTAATTCATTATTTTATTTTATTTGACTTGGGCTGGGCCGCGAGTTTAAATATTTAAAATTAAAAGATCCAAATTAAATATTGGTGTAAGTGAGAGTCGTTTAAATGAAATTATTTAAAATAATTATTTATAATAATTTTTCGTAGGACACTTTATTTTAATTAAATTAATTTTTGATTAGAATAATTATAAGGATTAATAATTTGGAATTGATTAATCATTTAGGACGCGTTTACATGAACGTGATTTTAATTAATCGTGAATTACTTGCATATTTTACTTGGGTCAATCGTTTTAGGACACGAATGGATGAATGCATAGATATTATTATTATGCATTGAATGTATTGAAGGTGACTAGTATCACCAATCTAGGATAGTTAAATACGGTATGCCTACCATTTTATCTTTGAATGTAAAGTTTTAAATATGGTCTGCATACGATTTAAGTTTTGATGTAATAATTAGATTATTAGGTTCAAGTTCTTCTAGATTATTTAAAATTTTAAGTTAGCTTTTTGAATGGAGTTCAAGACGATGCCAAGCTAACAAGGTGAAGGGAAGATGCTTCAAGACCAAGTTTTGGGCCATACTAGTTCACCAAAATTATTTATGTTGTTATATATTGTTGAATGTATATTATGCATGAATGCGTTATTTGTATGTTTGATTAAGTTCACTAAATAATCAAACCAACATAGAAACAACTAGGTCCAAGTAATATTGAGTTTAAAAATTGCCTTCCAAATAAAGCACTTACAATAATCTTAGAACCTAAGATAGTAGGTTTCCGCCAAAGCGAGGTGTTATTTTAGTATTTTGAGATGGTAAGGTATCCAAAGGAACATGTTGATTGTGGTTTTAACTCAAACAATATTGGTATATGTTGTGGCAATGGAATAAATTATGGCATTAATTTATTAACCAAGAGTAGTTTGAAAATTACTAGCAACTGGTTTTTGCTTACCTAGAATCTTAAAACACTTACGACAATCCAAAGCATTCTTAAGACTTAGAGACTTTTAAGGTATTGGAATCGTTTCATTCATTTTAGACTATATATTTATTGCATGATTGAAATGTTTATTAGCTTTAATTATTGCATGAATGCTCTTATTTCAAGTTATTAAAGTATGATAAATGTTTTCTTTGCTATTTCATTTTGCAGAATATGAATTATAGTGCATATCTTCTATTTGATTGCGTTCAGATAATAAAACTTCGATATTTCCTCGATCTATTGGTAAATAATTTTGAGAGAAATTCTCAAAGGAAAGGAGACTAAGAGCGTATCTTGGATGCTATTTTTCTTATAGTGATCTTTATGGTTGTTTTCAAACTAAAACTTGAAAGATAGACCAATTGGACCTCATATATTCAGAATACTGGGTAGTTTTGGAATAAATGAAGTATTGAGTTAAAGACTCATGTATTACCAATGGTTAACAACCAAGTTCCTTTTGATTCAATAATGAACTGTACTCATTGGATGTGGTCATTCAAAATGAATAAAAAGGAAAGGGACTTTGTATACATAACAAAGAAAGAAGATCAAGCAAAGAGTAAAATCTTTTGGACTATAAGAAAAGGGTCTAGAAAGAATAGGAAACGGGAAAAAAAATGAATTCAAGATTTAATTTCTACTTAAAAGTTTGCGTTAGAGAGAAACAACTTAGCAATCAAAATCCTATGGTACTAGATTACCGCTTGAGGTTCTAACTCTTGTTAAGAACTCAAATTTTGGAAGCTAAGTCTGGTTATTGACCTACAAGTGGGAAATGAAGCAAAGTTCTGTTTAGACATAGAAAGACTCACATTCAAAGTAAACAAAAACAATCGTTCAATGTTTATTTGAATAAAATGGTCATTTATGGGTTGAGTCATTTGATTGATTAATAAACAAACAAATCTCTTCACATTCAAACTTCAGAAGGTTCAAATCAAATATTTTGATTTATGTTCCACATAATCTTTGGAAAATTCATACGATTATATCAACAAGACAACGTTCTAAAATTCCATGGCATGGACTTTTGAAAGTTGACTAATTTAAAACATATGGGTCTTACTTGTTGAACATGACATAGAAATGGACTATTGTTAGAAGATTTTAGACAATTCTGTTCATATTCCAAAGATCGATTTTATGACTAACCTATTTCACAAGAATTTGAGAAAATATGGATATATTTAATCAAGATGAAATATGTGAAATCAACATTGTTAGAACTTCGGTTCAGTCCATCTTTTCAGTATATATATATATATATATATATATATATATATATATATATATATATATATATATATATATATATATATATATATATATATATATATATATATATATATATATATATATATATATATATATATATATATGTATATATATATATGTATATATATATATGTAGGGGGTTTTTTTGTGTCAAAACTTGTTTCCCGTTCTACAAGAGGGGCGGTTCTTTAGAAAACCGTAGAATTTTTGTACCTCGAAGGAGTCGCCACCAAACATTGTTTAAAGTCTCATTTGGAAAGACCGCAAGTGACTCTATTTTGGATAAGGACTTGAATCCTTGAAACGGATGGGTGAGATCCGGGCACGGGAACAAAATGCTTATTCGGCGAGCTTTAGAAATATTCAAGTACGTTGGCACAACATTTTTTTAGAAAATAAACCCTAGATTAGACTACGTGGGTTTGAATTAAGAGTAAATTGAATCTTTACTTGTATGGTGGTCACTTTGCTTTAAAGATTGATTTAAGGAACCTAAGGTCGGTTTGTAAGAAAATATCTTTGTTAAGCGTGATGTCACCTTTGTATTTTGTTGTATTTAGCATGTTGGTGATGAAAGCGATAAAGAAAATAAAGCAACATCACAATACTAAATAAAGTGCGGAATTAGTAAATACAAGGCCCCCTAGAAAAGGACTAGGGAGTAAGTCCACATTGCCTAGAAATGGACTAGGCAAGTAAAGATGCGGAATTGAAAGTGTAGTATTGAAATTGCGGTATTGAAATGGTATTGAAATTGCGGTATTGAAAGTGCGATATTGAAATTGCGGTATTGAAAGGTGCGATATTGAAATTGCAATATTGAAAGGTGCATAATTGAAATTTGTACTTGGGCACATGAGATTCGAACGCCAAGAGGCTCCTTAAAAATAGGTGCGCCCGACACGAATTCAAAGCCAAAAATCTCAACTTGGGAGAGGTTGCTCAACCCAAATATCCTAGATTTTGCATGTTAAACTTGAACTTGAAAGCTTGAATATTGATGTTTTGAACTTGAAATAATTGAAATTTGAACTTGAAATGATCCTAGTTTAGGGAAATAACTATGAATAACCCTAAAAATGGCAAGATCTTTGAAAATTGAAGACTTGAACTTGTATATTGAAAATGGAGTTTGGAATCTCAAAAGACTAAACCTTTAAATGTTAAAAGGTGTTATCTTTGATTACCCCATGTTTGATGGTGATTCTAGCCCAAGAGGTGATTGTAAACAACTTGGACATCCTTGAATCTTTGAAAATTGTATTTTGTATTTTGAAAAAGTTTGTATTTTGGAAAACATGTGTGATTGTTGCAAGTGGTGTTTTTGAATGATTAAAAACACCAACTTGCTAATCATTTAGAAATCAAAGCAACATAGTTGATTAGAATGGGATTCGGATTTACCTTGTTAGGTTTAGGCAAGAGCTCCCAATTTCTTTTTTGAATTTAGGAATTTTGTATGTGTTTTTGAGGAGTTTTTTAGTTGTATTTTGAGGCGTAATGTCGAAATTACGATGTTGTATTGTTGTTCTCCTCCCCATTGTGCTGAAAATGAGGGGTATTTATAGAAGGAATGGGTGCAAGGCGCCAGCACACGTCTGCGCAGGGCACTGGACCAGCGTTGGGCGTTGGTGACGTGGCTTGAATGCCGCCAAAGCAAGGACGGGGAATCTTCCTTGTTTTGTCTTGTAGTGTTGTACCTGTTGTACGAATAGTACTAGGTTTGGCGTTTTGTATTTGCTTGGAGGTTAAGGCATCATTTAGCGTCTAAAAACAAGCCTTTCTCGTGTTTTTGAATTCCGGTTTTACGGGACGAGGCCCGGCATGCTCACTTTTGTGGGTCGGCGCCCGAATTTGACTTGCCTTATATGATTTTGAGTGGAAAAGGCCTAGTAAAACCAATGGGATGGTCTACTAGATGAGATTGTACTTGGATTTGAAATTGAATTTGGAAAGTTGTATTTTGTACCGAGAACCGAAAGGGGAACGGTATCGGGGGTTGGATTTTTGATCTTGAATTCCGGAGGCATTCTTAGCAATTGGGATTTCCGCCTAGAGTTATTCCAATCACCTAACAAGGATAATGGTATCGTCATCATCCCAAAGGGGAGACACAAATTAGGTGTCTACAGAAGCCCCCATTTATTAGACACAATACTGAACCGCATTTATTAGACTTAACATTGAATGCATACTTGGACCAAGGGCATTATTTCCTTCACGGTGAACCAAGTAGATGAACGAAATTTGGTGTTCTTGTTCGTGTTCGTTGAGCTAAAAGGGAAAACACGCTTCACATGTAAGCTATGCTTAATCTGTACTTTATACATTCTTCCGGGCTTTGGGGTTATTCCGCTATCATGTTATGTATTTAACTATAAAACCCTACAGTGGTATAAGGGATTCATGTATTTAAAGTACTTATTAACATGTTTATATGTTTGTATTGTTGTCAAAATATTCTGCATTTATTCGTAACTTTTCGAATGTTTTTTTTTTATTGGATGAATCGTTGAAAAACTGTTGTGTTAGTAAAGTGACGAAATTTCGACTTTTCTGACCCTAATCTAATTGAAAACGGCGTTTTAAAATCAACTCAATAGAAGAGAATCTCAAAAATAGGGCCCGACGTATAATTTTTTTGGCCTTTTTGTTAATTAATGAATTAAAACATTAATTTGGGTATGTTTTTCAATTAATTATTTGACCAAATCAACTCGTAATTAATTGAAATTTTGTCCTACTATGAATAATAATAATATGAATATATGGTAATTTTTTGGATCATTAATATTGATTAAAAACCCTAATCTTTATTTAACCTAGATTAATGGATTTTAGATCAAAAATTAATTTTATTAATTGGTTAGACCTGAAAATTTATTTAGGTGAGAAAGGGAATATGATATCATGTTTAAATTGCGTATTTAAAAATTCATGGATTAAAATTTTGATTGGAGTCGTTAATTTTAATCTTTCACCTAAACCAAATTTGATCAAAATCTGAAATGTAAATGTTTAGAACAATTTAAATGTTTAGATTGGATTATCAAAGTTATTCAAATTTTTGTTGATATTGATCGTTCGTAAAATTTGAATATTTGTTAGCCTAGATTTATAAATTTCACGAATTGGTTTGTTAGAAATTTAATAAAGTCACCCACTTTATTATTTTTCATAATTAAAACGATTGGAATTTTAAATATTATGAAAAATATAATTCGTGCAATATTTGTTTCGAACAATATTTTTTTTAATAATCCGACGAGCAAGCCACTCCCACAAGGTGAGGGATTGCTATCCGTGTGAGACGAAAGGGGCAAGTAAGCACGCGACACGTTGGCAGCCCATGGGCGCTGGCCTTGCATTGCGCGTTGTTCCTGTAGGCAACGTGCCATAGGAGCAAGCCTCGGCAGCGCTGGCCCAAGCAAAGCAAGCAGTAAGGCATACGCACGAAGGCAAGCCCTAGAGCGAGGCTGCACCAACGAGCGATATCGCATGCAAGAGCGCGCTGCCCAAGCGCATTGATGGGGCAGGAGCGATGAGCGATTGCGCTCGTGCATAGGGGCGTGGCCGCGCTCCTTCTGTGATGCTTCCAGGGTCTTGCGCGATGTTGTTGGCCTTGCAGCTTGCGCATTGGTGCGTTGATCCGATAAACAACGCATCGTTTTGGGCTTGGCGCATGCCTAGCCCACGATGCATCAAAATGTGTATTTTGCTTCGTTTTAAGCCAAAGCCTAAATTTTGGGCTTTGGGCTTTTTTTTGCACAAAGGGGCTAACGCTGGACTAATTCATTATTTTATTTTATTTGACTTGGGCTGGGCCGCGAGTTTAAATATTTAAAATTAAAAGATCCAAATTAAATATTGGTGTAAGTGAGAGTCGTTTAAATGAAATTATTTAAAATAATTATTTATAATAATTTTTCGTAGGACACTTTATTTTAATTAAATTAATTTTTGATTAGAATAATTATAAGGATTAATAATTTGGAATTGATTAATCATTTAGGACGCGTTTACATGAACGTGATTTTAATTAATCGTGAATTACTTGCATATTTTACTTGGGTCAATCGTTTTAGGACACGAATGGATGAATGCATAGATATTATTATTATGCATTGAATGTATTGAAGGTGACTAGTATCACCAATCTAGGATAGTTAAATACGGTATGCCTACCATTTTATCTTTGAATGTAAAGTTTTAAATATGGTCTGCATACGATTTAAGTTTTGATGTAATAATTAGATTATTAGGTTCAAGTTCTTCTAGATTATTTAAAATTTTAAGTTAGCTTTTTGAATGGAGTTCAAGACGATGCCAAGCTAACAAGGTGAAGGGAAGATGCTTCAAGACCAAGTTTTGGGCCATACTAGTTCACCAAAATTATTTATGTTGTTATATATTGTTGAATGTATATTATGCATGAATGCGTTATTTGTATGTTTGATTAAGTTCACTAAATAATCAAACCAACATAGAAACAACTAGGTCCAAGTAATATTGAGTTTAAAAATTGCCTTCCAAATAAAGCACTTACAATAATCTTAGAACCTAAGATAGTAGGTTTCCGCCAAAGCGAGGTGTTATTTTAGTATTTTGAGATGGTAAGGTATCCAAAGGAACATGTTGATTGTGGTTTTAACTCAAACAATATTGGTATATGTTGTGGCAATGGAATAAATTATGGCATTAATTTATTAACCAAGAGTAGTTTGAAAATTACTAGCAACTGGTTTTTGCTTACCTAGAATCTTAAAACACTTACGACAATCCAAAGCATTCTTAAGACTTAGAGACTTTTAAGGTATTGGAATCGTTTCATTCATTTTAGACTATATATTTATTGCATGATTGAAATGTTTATTAGCTTTAATTATTGCATGAATGCTCTTATTTCAAGTTATTAAAGTATGATAAATGTTTTCTTTGCTATTTCATTTTGCAGAATATGAATTATAGTGCATATCTTCTATTTTATTGCGTTCAGATAATAGAACTGCGATATTTCCTCGATCTATTGGTAAATAATTTTGAGAGAAATTCTCAAAGGAAAGGAGACTAAGAGCGTATCTTGGATGCTATTTTTCTTATAGTGATCTTTATGGTTGTTTTCAAACTAAAACTTGAAAGATAGACCAATTGGACCTCATATATTCAGAATACTGGGTAGTTTTGGAATAAATGAAGTATTGAGTTAAAGACTCATGTATTACCAATGGTTAACAACCAAGTTCCTTTTGATTCAATAATGAACTGTACTCATTGGATGTGGTCATTCAAAATGAATAAAAAGGAAAGGGACTTTGTATACATAACAAAGAAAGAAGATCAAGCAAAGAGTAAAATCTTTTGGACTATAAGAAAAGGGTCTAGAAAGAATAGGAAACGGGAAAAAAAAATGAATTCAAGATTTAATTTCTACTTAAAAGTTTGCGTTAGAGAGAAACAACTTAGCAATCAAAATCCTATGGTACTAGATTACCGCTTGAGGTTCTAACTCTTGTTAAGAACTCAAATTCTGGAAGCTAAGTCTGGTTATTGACCTACAAGTGGGAAATGAAGCAAAGTTCTGTTTAGACATAAAAAGACTCACATTCAAAGTAAACAAAAACAATCGTTCAATGTTTATTTGAATAAAATGGTCATTTATGGGTTGAGTCATTTGATTGATTAATAAACAAACAAATCTCTTCACATTCAAACTTCAGAAGGTTCAAATCAAATATTTTGATTTATGTTCCACATAATCTTTGGAAAATTCATACGATTATATCAACAAGACAACGTTCTAAAATTCCATGGCATGGACTTTTGAAAGTTGACTAATTTAAAACATATGGGTCTTACTTGTTGAACATGACATAGAAATGGACTATTGTTAGAAGATTTTAGACAATTCTGTTCATATTCCAAAGATCGATTTTATGACTAACCTATTTCACAAGAATTTGAGAAAATATGGATATATTTAATCAAGATAAAATATGTGAAATCAACGTTGTTAGAACTTCGGTTCAGTCCATCTTTTCAGTATAAATATATATATATATATATATATATATATATATATATATATATATATATATATATATATATAATTATATATATATGTAGGGGGTTTTTTTGTGTCAAAACTTGTTTCCCGTTCTACAAGAGGGGCGGTTCTTTAGAAAACCGTAGAATTTTTGTACCTCGAAGGAGTCGCCACCAAACATTGTTTAAAGTCTCATTTGCAAAGACCGCAAGTGACTCTATTTTGGATAAGGACTTGAATCCTTGAAACGGATGGGTGAGATCCGGGCACGGGAACAAAATGCTTATTCGGCGAGCTTTAGAAATATTCAAGTACGTTGGCACAACATTTTTTTAGAAAATAAACCCTAGATTAGACTACGTGGGTTTGAATTAAGAGTAAATTGAATCTTTAATTGTATGGTGGTCACTTTGCTTTAAAGATTGATTTAAGGAACCTAAGGTCGGTTTGTCAGAAAATATCTTTGTTAAGCGTGATGTCACCTTTGTATTTTGTTGTATTTAGCATGTTGGTGATGAAAGCGATAAAGAAAATAAAGCAACATCACAATAATAAATAAAGTGCGGAATTAGTAAATACAAGGCCCCCTAGAAAAGGACTAGGGAGTAGGTCCACATTGCCTAGAAATGGACTAGGCAAGTAAAGATGCGGAATTGAAAGTGTAGTATTGAAATTGCGGTATTGAAATGGTATTGAAATTGCGGTATTGAAAGTACGATATTGAAATTGCGGTATTGAAAGGTGCGATATTGAAATTGCAATATTGAAAGGTGCATAATTGAAATTTGTACTTGGGCACATGAGATTCGAACGCCAAGCGGCTCCTTAAAAATAGGTGCGCCCGACACGAATTCAAAGCCAAAAATCTCAACTTGGGAGAGGTTGCTCAACCCAAATATCCTAGATTTTGCATGTTAAACTTGAACTTGAAAGCTTGAATATTGAAGTTTTGAACTTGAAATAATTGAAATTTGAACTTGAAATGATCCTAGTTTAGGGAAATAACTATGAATAACCCTAAAAATGGCAAGATCTTTGAAAATTGAAGACTTGAACTTGTATATTGAAAATGGAGTTTGGAATCTCAAAAGACTAAACCTTTAAATGTTAAAAGGTGTTATCTTTGATTACCCCATGTTTGATGGTGATTCTAGCCCAAGAGGTGATTGTAAACAACTTGGACATCCTTGAATCTTTGAAAATTGTATTTTGTATTTTGAAAAAGTTTGTATTTTGGAAAACATGTGTGATTGTTGCAAGTGGTGTTTTTGAATGATTAAAAACACCAACTTGCTAATCATTTAGAAATCAAAGCAACATAGTTGATTAGAATGGGATTCGGATTTACCTTGTTAGGTTTAGGCAAGAGCTCCCAATTTCTTTTTTGAATTTAGGAATTTTGTATGTGTTTTTGAGGAGTTTTTTAGTTGTATTTTGAGGCGTAATGTCGAAATTACGATGTTGTATTGTTGTTCTCCTCCCCATTGTGCTGAAAATGAGGGGTATTTATAGAAGGAATGGGTGCAAGGCGCCAGCACACGTCTGCGCAGGGCACTGGACCAGCGTTGGGCGTTGGTGACGTGGCTTGAATGCCGCCAAAGCAAGGACGGGGAATCTTCCTTGTTTTGTCTTGTAGTGTTGTACCTGTTGTACGAATAGTACTAGGTTTGGCGTTTTGTATTTGCTTGGAGGTTAAGGCATCATTTAGCGTCTAAAAACAAGCCTTTCTCGGGTTTTTGAATTCCGGTTTTACGGGACGAAGCCCGGCATGCTCACTTTTGTGGGTCGGCGCCCGAATTTGACTTGCCTTATATGATTTTGAGTGGAAAAGGCCTAGTAAAACCAATGGGATGGTCTACTAGATGAGATTGTACTTGGATTTGAAATTGAATTTGGAAAGTTGTATTTTGTACCGAGAACCGAAAGGGGAAAGGTATCGGGGGTTGGATTTTTGATCTTGAATTCCGGAGGCATTCTTAGCAATTGTGATTTCCGCCTAGAGTTATTCCAATCACCTAACAAGGATAATGGTATCGTCATCATCCCAAAGGGGAGACACAAATTAGGTGTCTACAGAAGCCCCCACTTTGACTAAGCGTTCGGTTAGGAAAGCGCAAGTCAAAGTATTTCGAAAGGGACGGAGAATGATCAAGATGTTCTGCAATTAAGACCACTCTTTGTACGCCGGTACCTGCATAAAACAGGCTTTAGAAAAAAGGATAGAGTCTACCTCGGTGCGGTTGGTGATGACTCCGGTTTGTACTTGTATTTTTTCCGGCTTCAGTTCAGGACGGAGCTTTGCATCGAAAATTTTGAATCTTGAATTTTGAATCATGAATTTTTGAATCTTGAAATTTTGAATCTTGAATTTTTGAATACCCGGAGTTAATCCGTTGGGGATGTGCTTTGCTGGGGATAAGAGCTTTTTGCTGGTGATGAGCGACATTTATGTCGCTCTTAGCTTAGGATTTTAGTTCATTTTATTAGCTTTTTATTATTATTTTCGCTTAGATTTATCGTTTTTAGTTCGTTTATCGCATTTTTGCATTTATCGTAACATTTACTCGTCTTGCGCATATTTTAGTCGTTTTTGCTCTAAATATGCCTTTTGCGCGCATTCTCATTGCGTAAGGTTCGTTTTGAGTATTAACGTGTTAATATTTTGTCATTATGCTTGTAGACGAGTTATATGTTTTACGATTTGTAAAAGTGTTGAACGAATTAATAATTTGATTTTCGATTTTTAATAAAATGCTCTACAATTTGTATTGATTGTGCTAGGTGAAGCAATCTACTTGGCTGCCTACCAAGTGCACGAATAGCAGCAGCAACAAAGGGGATTATCAAGGCAAGAATAGCATCTATGCACAAGGTTACAGCAGCCCCAAAGTCCAGCCACAAGTGCACACAAACAGCACACAAACAGCAACACAAACAGCACACAAACAGCACACAAACAGCTGCTGTTCAAGGCTTCGCAGCAGCCCCTTTTGAGCTCTTTTTCATCACCAAACAGCCCCTTGATAGTGGCTGTACACGAGCAAGGAATAGCAGCTCCAGAACTGCAGTATTTCACACAAGAACAGCAACTACAAACAGCAGAAGTAACACGCAAAACAGCAGCCTTGTACTTGTGTCTGTAGCTGCTGTATTCGTGTCCTTGCAGCAGCCCTTGGGGCTCGTTTTCATCACCTTGCAGCCCCTTGATTGTGGCTGTACGTGATATTGGATTAGCTTCCACAACACTGCAGCACTGCATGCAAAACAGCAGCCATACATCGAGCAAGAACAGCAACCAGTCAGTGCGAGCACACTGCAGTTCTGTGCGAGCACACTGCAGTTCTGTGTATTTGGTGCAAACGCAAATCTGCAAAAAATGGATCAGGAACTCAGTTGTATTTGGTGCGAACGCACGGCTTCTGTCGTGCGAACACACGGCTACGCGGAGAGCTTTAAATACGAAAATCGCAGCATTGTTTCATTAGGCTTTTATTACGTAATTTTCATTTCTCTTAGGCTTAGCTTAGAATTCTCTCTCTAGAATTAGTTTAGGGATTAGATTAGAGATTAGGATTAAGAATTCTTAGCCTCAAATTCTTGATTCTAAATTCAATTCAATCATCATTTTCAGATTTCTTTTCTCTTTGCTTTGAGTTTTGTTCTTCAATTTTGTGCTTCAAGTTTGATGCAATTTCTTCATTCCAAGGTATAATTCTAATTGTTCTTTTGATTTTGTTCTTCAATTCTTTAATTGCTTTGTTAATTTCGTTTATGCTTTGATTTTATGCTTGAATTCTAGAATTAGTTTGATATTTTGAATTTGCTTGATTTTTCCCCAATTTTTGTAGTTTGAATTTTCTGATTTTCTTTGTTTCAATTAGCTTCATTGTCGCAATTAGATTCATGATTAGGATTGATATTAGTTTAATGTTGATGTTAATCATGCTAATTGAGTAGTTTAGTCTAGAGGTTAGGGATGAAGCTTTGGGATTGAATTTGGAGAAGTTTTGGGGAAATTTATGATTGATGTTGTGATTAAATGTGATTAGTGATAGGATTTCCATGACTAGTTGAGTAGTAGTCGCGAATGCTATTCGATTGGATTAGATTGGAATGTATGATTAGGTTTGGCAAGACATTGTGAGCCTAATTGTGCAAGTGAATGATAGTTCCTATTATATGCTAGTTAGTTTAATCTAGGATTAGGCGAAAGCTCTTCCGTGGATTAGACGCTTAGCGTTCCCTATCCGAGAGGTGGCGGGTTCGTCATTAGTTTTCATTCCCCTACTTGCTATGTCTTTGCATATTCATGATTGTTTGGACCTTGTGCTTCCTTTGATTCGATTTCCATAGCCGATTCCCGAATCCTCTAGAGTTTCTTTATTTGTTTGCATTTCTAGATTTGATTAGTTTAATTCAAAACTCAAATTCCTTCCGAACTAGCTTGTGAACGCATAGATTGAATAGTCAAACATATCCATTCCTATGGGACGATCCCTATACTTGCCGCTATAGTCAATATAGCCGGTAGTTTAGGTGTTTTATAAATTTTGTTTGGTGAGGTGTATTTCTATTCAACGACGGAAAAACACCTTATCAAAATGGCGCCGTTGCCGGGGAATGGCATCATTGTTTGATTATTCATTCTAGTTCGCTAGTCTAGTTCATTTTTCATTTTCTTTTTCTTTGAAAACCAAAAAAAAAATGGCAAATTCCTTTGTTTCTCAAGATGATGAATCGATTTCGCTTGATGATCTTCTTTCTCTCCATGATAATTTCCTAAGCTCTTTGAATTTTGAGTCTCCAAAATCATTGTTTGAGAGGCTCCTTTTCATAAAATATCTTGAAATTCAAGAAGAGCAAAGAATAGACTCTTGTTTGCATTCATTAGAAGGCATGTCCCAACAAATTGTCCAAGGTTTTTTGGGCATTTCTTACCTATTGCAAGAGTCTATTAAGGAAGTTTCATGGAGAAGAGAAGAGTTTGAGGCTACATTGCCACCTATGATGCATGACATTGAGGAGTTGAGTATTGGAGAGTTTGTTCCTACTCGTTCCTCTTTGAGTGAGTGCATCGATGATGGTGATGAAAATCCATTTTGCCTCGAAGTGCTTAAGTCGATTCAAATTGAGGAAAAGAATGAATGTGCCAACCAAAAATATTTTAAAGTGAATGAAGGATCTTATGTTGAGATTTCTTGTGCTTTATGTGATGTGAGTGAAGTTGTTTGTGAATCTCTTGTTCCTACTCCCTTCCCTCATTCCCCATTCCGAAAGAGAAAAGTCAACATTTATCCTTCATTTCCCATTTCTTTTCCCTTTTTGTCAAGACTCCGACCGCTTGAGGATTCTTTTTCCTCTATTGATCCTAATGATTCTCCTTATCCAAAGGAGCATGAAGAAGGGAGTATTTCTTTTGTTTTTCATTTTGATTTTTCTTATTTTTGGTTCCCTACCCCTTGTAGGCATAGAGTTGCATTCTACTTTGTGCTTGCATCTCATTTGACTCTTGCCTACTTGTTACTATTGGATATGTTTGCCATTTCATATGACAAACTAATGCGATCGTTGTCGGGGTATTTACTAGAGGTAAGAAGCGTCAAGCTAATGACGTAAAAAGAGCGCTTCTCGGGAGGCAACCCGTGGGTGTTGGCCATTTGGACCATGTATACTAATTTTTCTTGATTTTTGAAGTTTTTTGTGGCTCGAGCTTTCTTGATGTGGAAATTTTTGCATCCATCTTTGCCATGTCCGGCTATTCTTCTTGGTGAGTTCGTTCGTTATTACGGTTCTTTGCGGGACTTGCTCCCACGTCATCACCGGTAATATCCTTCTAACTCACATATATGCATTCTTTGGGTTGGGCATCTTTATTGCGGGGCATTGGTTGGATGGGTAGCTGTGCCCCTCCTAGTTTCGTTTTAGGCCTTGAGGACATGGCCTAGTTCGAGCTTGGGGGGAGATTCTATTGTTGCTACTTTGATCTCCGTGTGATGGATTGCTTGATTTTGTGAATATTTGGATTTTGTGCATATTTCTTGTTTAGTTCCATTGATTTTCTTAATTTCCTTTTCTTTCTTTTTCTTTTCCTTTCTTTCTTTTTCATTTCTTTTCTTTCTTTGTTTTCCTTTCCTTTTGTCAAGGCAAGCTTTTCTAGCTTTTTAGGCATTATTCTTGATTTGGGCAAATAAAATTGGAACTTGTAGACTAGAATGCTTTTATTCCTAATTGGTAGATGTTTGCACGGTTTTCAATGTCTTGGGTCGAATCTAGGATTTGGTGTTAAGAAAGTTGGTTGGACTTTGGGTAGCATGCGTCTTGAACCCTTGGCTTGTGGTAAGATGGTGTCGATCTCTCTAGTGACTTGAAATCGGAGAGAGTGGTATTTGCTCCCATGTGAGGTTCATGTTCAAATTAGCCCAAACACATATTCATATATTTTTTAGTGGCATGGATCCTTGGCATTGACTTACCTACTTCCCGAATTTGACTATTTCCTTCCCGAGACCGCGACCGAGCTACTTTAGCGGACGATAGAGGCATTTCTTTCGGTGACTATTTTTCTTTTTAGTTTAGGACTTTATTTTCCATTTTTCTCATATGTTTTTGTTTGCATTTGCCCCCTTTGCTAGCCATTTGAGCCTTGACCCTTCATTTCTTATGAGCACATTACAAGCCTAATAGCCTTTGTTTTGTTTTCACCCTTAGACACTAGTAGAAAAAACCCCTGTTGCAGCCCCCTTGTTGCAGCATACATGTATAAATACGCTTCAACAACCAGTCGGTCAACGCAGGTCAAACCCTTTAAAGGGTTATCGCAGCATACATTTAATTGTTCGCAGCAAATGTGTTTGTTGAAGCGTACAAAATAAAAGCCCGCAGCAACAACCCGACGTTATCGCAGCGTACATGCCATTGCCCCCTGCAACAAGTCCGCGTTTCAAAATTTTTTGCTGCAATAACGTACGTCAATAGCTTTTTCCCTTTAACAATATTTTGAAACCGCGCTCAACGTACGTACCTTCTCTCCAAGCTTTTTCCCTTAAACAAATATCCAAGCATCTGGCCTTCGAACTCAGCCGTCGAACTCAGGCGTTGCTCAGCCCTGCGTCGCTGTCTTCGCCGGTGTGTCTGTGTTCTCGCCTCATCTCCCCCATCCCGTTCTGTTCTCGCGCGGCCTACTCAGTCACTGAAAGGTCCATATTCTTGGTCGGCCGGGGGTTCAGCGTCCCCCCGTCGCGTCCTGGTTCCGGTGGTTGCTCGGCGTTACTCTCCTTGCCACAACAAGTAATTATGGTTTGTTCAATTTTTATTTTCGTTTTTGATTTTCGTTTTCAGATTAGGGTTCAATTTTCGTTTTTGATTTTCGTTTTGATTATTGTTTTTGATTTTCGTTTTGATTTTCATTTTCAATTTTCGTTTTTGATTTTCGTTTGTTCAACTTTTATTTTTATTTTGATTGTTTTGATTTTTTTGGCTGTTTTTCAATTATTTCTTTAATTTGCAGTTAATTGTGAAGATGGGTAGATACGCATATGGTTGAAGAGAGGGGCGATGATCGTACTGCCAGCATAATCTATCATCGTGCTTGTTTGAAGCATAAGGTATTGATATATCTAATTATCTTCATAAAATTTATCTTTTCCTCTTTTGAAAGTTGAAATCAATAGTACAGTAAGTGCATATCATTTTTACGATAAATAAAATTTGGATAAGTACAGTAAGTGTAATAATAAAACGTGTACATTAGTATTCTATGCTTAAGTATCCATTCCGTTTTACTTATTAGGATTGTTTTTGGACTTCTAATATCACTTCAGTGAAGCATTGATAAACTTAAATGATGTAATCAAAGATTTGCGGAACTTCTTAATGATTTTGTGACTTCTTAATATATGTGTTTATGTGTGGAACCTTTTGTTGTTGTTATTAGTAATGAGTTGTCGTTGGATGTATGGTGACCATACTACGGCAGAATACTTGAGTGGGGTCGCAGAGTTCATTAGATGTGCTTTAGCACACCAACGGAGTACAAAAGCCGAAAAAATCTATTGTCCCTGCCGTGATTGTAACAATATCAAGCGGTTAGGTGACATTGATGAAATTGAGGATCATTTATTTCGCCGTGGGTTTAAGCAAGATTACCATGTTTGGTTTTGGAATGGTGAAACAATACCTGATCGTCCAAGTTCTAGTGTCCATGAATTTGATGTTCAGAGTAATGAGAGTGATGATGATATTTATGAGAATAATGAGACGGATGATGATGAGGAAGAAGATGATGAAATAAATGAGATGATGGATGGGCTGAAAGATCACTTGGACGAACGACCTCAGATGTTCGAACAAGTATCAAAGGCTGCTGAAACTCCTTTGTATCCCGGTTGTACAAAATTCAGCAAGTTGGAATGTGTGTCAATACTTTACAACCTCAAATGTAAAGGTGGTTGGAGAGATGAACACTTTGACACCTTATTGGAGTGGGTAGGTGAATTTTTGCCGGAAGGGAATGATATCCCCACCTCTACCTATTATGCCAGGAAATTGATGTGTCCCTTAGGCTTAGAGGTCGACAAGATAGATGCTTGCCCAAATGATTGTATGCTTTACAAAAAAGAGCATGAACATTTGGATGAGTGTCCAACATGCGGCGCATCTCGTTACAAACGCAAAGGGGCAAATTCAGCTAAGAGGGGCCCGCCTGCTAAGTCTTTGTGGTATCTTCCAATCATACCTAGGTTTGAGCGTATGTTTTCATTGAAGAAACAAGCAAAAAACTTAAGGTGGCATGCGGAAGTGAGGAAGAAAGATGGACTCCTTCGACATCCTGCAGATTCTGTTCAATGGAGAAATATTGATAAGAAATATCCTGAATTTGTTAAGGAGGTTAGAAATCTAAGGCTTGCTTTATGTGCAGATGGTGTGAATCCATATGGAACTCTAAGCAGTCAACATAGCACATGGCCGGTTCTTCTAGCAATTTATAATCTTCCTCCATGGCTGTGTATGAAGCGGAAGCATATCATGTTATCACTCCTCATCTCGGGGCCTAAGCAACCTGGAAATGACATAGATGTGTACCTGGCTCCACTCATAGATGATTTGAAATTATTGTGGAATGAAGGTGTTTCAATGTTCGATGCACACACCAATTCAAGCTTTACATTGCGAGCTATGGTTTTTTGTACCATAAATGATTTTCCGGCATATGGAAACTTGTCTGGATACAAAACCAAAGGAGAACAAGCATGCCCTATATGTGAAGAGGACATGAAGCCCACATGGTTGCATAATTTCAAGAAAAATGTTTACCCAGATTTCAGGAAGCACCTCAGTCGATATCACCCTTATCGTAAGAAGAAGAAAGAATTCAATGGGTTCACCGAGGAAAGAGTAGCTCGTACGCCTTTGACAGGATCACAGGTTTATGAACGAATAAAAAATGTTGAAACCAAATACGGAAAGTGCTACAAGTCCAAGTCTAAAAAGGGTGTTTTGTGGAAGAAAGTATCTCCATTATGGGATCTTCCCTACTGGAGAGATTTGTCGGTTAGGCATTGTCTCGATGTAATGCACATTGAGAAAAATGTGTGCGATGCTATCATTGGGACTTTGCTAAACATGCCTGGAAAGACTAAGGACAATGAGAATGTGCGGAAAGATATGAAAAAGATGAATATTCGACCAGATTTGTGGCCTGTTGAAAAATCTGGTGCGGGTGGTACTAAGTCTTATCTGCCTCCAGCGTGTTACACAATGTCAAGAAAGGAGAAGAAGCAGTTTTGTGAGTGATTACATGGAATTAAGGTTCGCTCGGGATATTCGTCGAATGTAAAGCGCCTAGTATCTCTCTCGGACCTTAGGTTGGTTGGTATGAAGTCTCATGATTGCCATATAATGATTAATGTGTTTTTGCCAATTGCACTTCGTGGGATATTGCCGAAACACGTGAGACATGTTATAACAAAACTTTGTGTGTTTTTCAATTCTATATGTGCTAAAGTGATTGATCCGGAGAAATTAGATTCTTTGCACAATGATATTGTTGAAACTTTGTGTCGATTTGAAATGTACTTTCCACCATCTTTCTTTGATATTATGGTGCACTTAATTGTCCATATAGTTCGAGAAATCAAGTTATGTGGTCCGGTGTTCTTAAGACGGATGTATCCTTTTGAGAGATTTTTTGGTCATTTAAAGGACAAAACAAAGAATCGGGCAAGGCCGGAGGGTAGTATCATTCGGGGAGTCCATGAGGAAGAGATATCTCAATATGTAGCTGAATTCTTATCAAGGCTTGAGCAAATAGGTCTTCCAAAATCTCGTCATGCAGGGAGGCTTGAAGGGCATGGGGTAATTGGTAAAAATGTGATCTCGCCTCCATCTGAAAGGAAGAATAAGGCACATCTTTGTGTGTTGCAGCATCTTACCGAGGTCAATCCTTACATAGATAAGCATTTTCTAGAATTGCAACAAAAGAATCCTAAGTTGAAGGAAAGAGCGTTGATGCAAGAACATAATCGCACATTTGTTGATTGGTTTAAGAAGGAAGTAGCCGAGGAAATGAAAAAAAAAAATCTAAATGTTTCTGAAATGGTCCAGTGGTTAGCTCGAGGTCCTCGACTATGTGTTCTGTCTTATGAAGGGTATGATATCAATGGGTTCACATTCTACACTAGAAGACAAGATGAAAAGAGTGTGGTGCAGAATAGTGGAGTGAAGCATGTTGCAGCATCTAGAGTCTATGCAAGCGCCAAGGATAGAAGACCGGTTGATGCGACAAAATCATATTATGGTGTTATCGAAGAAATATGGGAGCTTGATTACAACAAATTTACGATCCCTGTATTCCGGTGCAAGTGGGCCAACAACCATAATGGGGTGAAACAAGATGAAATTTTTCCGGGTTTAACATTGGTTAACTTTGATCGATTAAGTGATAGTGACGAGCCATTCATTCTAGCATCACAAGCTAAGCAAATTTTCTATGTGGTAGACAATGTTGATCCTATATGGCGTGCAGTTGCCCAAGGCAAGAGAAATATTCTGGGTATTGATGATGTTGTGAATGAAGATGAGTATGACAAGTACGATGAAACACCCCTGTTACCAACGGCTGTTCAACCGTTACCGGAGGAGGAAGATGCAAATAATACTAATCATATGCGTACAGATCATAGGGAAGGAATTTGGGTTATAAACCGTAAATGAATTAGATGAGTTGGCTTCTGGGAATAGGTAATTCTAGCTAACTGAATATCAGATTAAATGTATCTTTTCTAGCATGTAGGAAGGTGTAGTTTGTACTTCCACATCTTTAATTCTTATTTTATACTTCCATTGTGTTCATGATTATACTTTTCTAGCTTTCTTTAATTCTTACTGTACTTCCACATCTTACTTTTGTTCCTGACCGAAGTTTTCTAACTTTCTGTGCAGATGACTTGAGATCTCCTAGTCAGAAATTTTCAGAAGCTTTCGGTGATTTGTGTCTTTTCAGAAGTTCTCAGAATCGGAAAATAACGCACGTATTTACTTTTGGTGAGTTGTGCGTTTTCTCCTAGTGTTGCGCTAATTAACATGTCTCCTAATCTTCAACTAGGATGACCTAAATCAAAACGAGCGGGCTTAAATTGACCTTAGTTGAATAAATTGACCTAAATTGACCTTAGTTGACTAAATTAGCATAAATATGAACCATAACTACCAAACAAGTCTCAAATGGCATAAATTGATTGGATTGAGTCTAGGAAAGTTAAAACTAATCATATTAACCATTTAAAATGATTAAAATGAGTGTTTAGGTTCTTTAGTTCTAAGTTGGGAGCGGAAATGTCATTTTAGCTCTATATATGACATATAACGACCCAACGAGCCATAAATGTGCATAAATAGGTTGGAATGAGTTTTAGAAACTTAAAACTATGCATATTAGTCGTGTAATAAGAATCAAATGAGTCCTTAGGTTCTTTAGTTCAAAGTTGGGAGCGGAAATGTCATTTTAGCTCTATATATTACCTATAACGACCCAACGAGCCTTAAATGTGCATAAATAGGTTGGAATGAGTTTTAGAAACTTAAAACTATGCATATTAGTCATGTAATAAGAATCAAATGAGTCCTTAGGTTCTTTGGTTCAAAGTTGGGAGAGGAAATGTCATTTTAGCTCTATATATGACCTATAACGACCCAACGAGCCATAAATGTGCATAAATAGGTTCGAATGAGTTTTAGAAACTTAAAACTATGCATATTAGTCGTATAATAAGAATCAAATGAGTCCTTAGGTTCTTTAGTTCAAAGTTGGGAGCGAAAATGTCATTTTAGCTCTATATATGACCTATAACGACCCAAGGAGCCTTAAATGTGCATAAATAGGTTGGAATGAGTTTTAGAAACTTAAAACTATGCATATTAGTCATGTAATAAGAATCAAATGAGTCCTTAGGTTCTTTAGTTCAAAGTTGGGAGCGGAAATGTCATTTTAGCTCTATGTATGACCTATAACGACCCAACGAGCCATAAATGTGCATAAATAGGTTCTAATGAGTTTTAGAAACTTAAAACTATGCATATTAGTCATGTAATAAGAATCAAATGAGTCCTTAGGTTCTTTAATTCAAAGTTGGGAGCGGAAATGTAATTTTAGCTCTATATATGATCTATAACGACCCAACGAGCCATAAATGTGCATAAATAGGTTCGAATGAGTTTTAGAAACTTAAAACTATGCATATTAGTCGTGTAATAAGAATCAAATGAGTCCTTAGGTTCTTTAGTTCAAAGGTGGGAGCGGAAATGTCATTGTAGCTCTATATATGACCTATAACGACCCAACAAGCCATAAATGTGCATAAATAGGTTCGAATGAGTTTTAGAAACTTAAAACTATGCATATTAGTCGTATAATAAGAATCAAATGAGTCCTTAGGTTCTTTAGTTCAAAGTTGGGAGCGGAAATGTCATTTTAGCTCTATATATGACCTATAACGACCCAACGAGCCTTAAATGTGCATAAATAGGTTGGAATGAGTTTTAGAAACTTAAAACTATGCATATTAGTCATGTAATAAGAATCAAATGAGTCCTTAGGTTCTTTAGTTCAAAGTTGGGAGCGGAAATGTCATTTTAGCTCTATATATGACCTATAACGACCCAACGAGCCATAAATGTGCATAAATAGGTTCGAATGAGTTTTAGAAACTTAAAACTATGCATATTAGTCGTGTAATAAGAATCAAATGAGTCCTTAGGTTCTTTAGTTCAAAGTTGGGAGCAGAAATGTCATTTTAGCTCTATATATGATCTATAACGACCCAACGAGCCTTAAATGTGCATAAATAGGTTGGAATGAGTTTTAGAAACTTAAAACTATGCATATTAGTCATGTAATAAGAATCAAATGAGTCCTTAGGTTCTTTAGTTCAAAGTTGGGAACGGAAATGTCATTTTATCTCTATATATGACCTATAACGACCCAACGAGCCTTAAATGTGTATAAATAGGTTGGAATGAGTTTTAGAAACTTAAAACTATGCATATTAGTCATGTAATAAGAATCAAATGATTCCTTAGGTTCTTTAGTTCAAAGTTGGGAGCGGAAATGTCATTTTAGCTCTATATATGACCTATAACGACCCAACGAGCCTTAAATGTGCATAAATAGGTTGGAATGAGTTTTAGAAACTTAAAACTATGCATAATAGTCGTGTAATAAGAATCAAATGAGTCCTTAGGTTCTTTAGTTCAAAGTTGGGAGCGGAAATGTAATTTTAGCTCTATATATGATCTATAACGACCCAACGAGCCTTAAATGTGCATAAATAGGTTGGAATGAGTTTTAGAAACTTAAAACTATGCATATTAGTCATGTAATAAGAATCAAATGAGTCCTTAGGTTCTTTAGTTCAAAGTTGGGAGCGGAAATGTCATTTTAGCTCTATATATGACCTATAACGACCCAACGAGCCTTAAATGTGCATAAATAAGTTGGAATGAGTTTTAGAAACTTAAAACTATGCATATTAGTCATGTAATAAGAATCAAATGAGTCCTTAGGTTCTTTAGTTCAAAGTTGGGAGCGGAAATGTCATTTTAGCTCTATATATGACCTATAACGACCCAACGAGCCATAAATGTGCATAAATAGGTTCGAATGAGTTTTAGAAACTTAAAACTATGCATATTAGTCGTGTAATAAAAATCAAATGAGTCCTTAGGTTCTTTAGTTCAAAGTTGGGAGCGGAAATGTCATTTTAGCTCTATATATGACATATAACGACCCAACGAGCCATAAATGTGCATAAATAGGTTGGCATGAGTTTTAGAAACTTAAAACTATGCATATTAGTCATGTAATAAGAATCAAATGAGTCATTAGGTTCTTTAGTTCAAAGTTGGGAGCGAAAATGTCATTTTAGCTCTATATATGACCTATAACGAACCAACGAGCCATAAATGTGCATAAATAGGTTCGAATGAGTTTTAGAAACTTAAAACTATGCATATTAGTCGTGTAATAAGAATCAAATGAGTCCTTAGGTTCTTTAGTTCAAAGTTGGGAGCGGAAATGTCATTTTAGCTCTATATATGACATATAACGACCCAACGGGCCATAAATGTGCATAAATAGGTTGGAATGAGTTTTAGAAACTTAAAACTATGCATATTAGTCATGTAATAAGAATCAAATGAGTCCTTAGGTTCTTTAGTTCAAAGTTGGGAGCGGAAATGTCATTTTAGCTCTATATATGACCTATAACGACCCAACGAGCCATAAATGTGCATAAATAGGTTCGAATTAGTTTTAGAAACTTAAAACTATGCATATTAGTCGTGTAATAAGAATCAAATGAGTCCTTAGGTTCTTTAGTTCAAAGTTGGGAGCGGAAATGTCATTTTAGCTCTATATATGACCTATAACGACCCAACGAGCCTTAAATGTGCATAAATAGGTTGGAATGAGTTTTAGAAACTTAAAACTATGCATATTAGTCGTGTAATAAGAATCAAATGATTCCTTAGGTTCTTTAGTTCAAAGTTGGGAGCGAAAATTTCATTTTAGCTCTATATATGACCTATAACGACCCAACGAGCCTTAAATGTGCATAAATAGGTTGGAATGAGTTTTAGAAACTTAAAACTATGCATATTAGTCGTGTAATAAGAATCAAATGAGTCCTTAGGTTCTTTAGTTCAAAGTTGGGAGCGGAAATGTAATTTTAGCTCTATATATGACCTATAACGACCCAACGAGCCATAAATGTGCATAAATAGGTTCGAATGAGTTTTAGAAACTTAAAACTATGCATATTAGTCGTGTAATAAGAATCAAATGAGTCCTTAGGTTCTTTAGTTCAAAGTTGGGAGCGGAAATGTCATTTTAGCTCTATATATGACCTATAACGACCCAACGAGCCTTAAATGTGCATAAATAGGTTGGAATGAGTTTTAGAAACTTAAAACTATGCATATTAGTCGTGTAATAAGAATCAAATGAGTCCTTAGGTTCTTTAGTTCAAAGTTGGGAGCGGAAATGTAATTTTAGCTCTATATATGATCTATAACGACCCAACGAGCCTTAAATGTGCATAAATAGGTTGGAATGAGTTTTAGAAACTTAAAACTATGCATATTAGTCATGTAATAAGAATCAAATGAGTCCTTAGGTTCTTAAGTTCAAAGTTGGGAGCGGAAATGTCATTTTAGCTCTATATATGTGTTAGGTTATGATACATATGACAATTCATAAATCATGCGGAAAAACCATAAAGCCAGGAAAGCATATTATATTCACATAATCATTTAGCATAGTATTGATGCATACATGTTGTAGCGTGCCTTCCCTAGCTGCGCCCGAACCGAACAAGAACAAGTCTTTAGGACTCCAAATGTCGTCCCTCCGTAGATAGTCCACAGTACGTCCGGATCCGCCTCAAGTTAGACCAACTAGAATCTCCCTTAAGGTTGCTAGGATTTTCGGTTAGTGTTTGCAAGTGTATGGCTAATTTTATTTCAAAAACTTACCCTTTGAATACTTCAATAGTCGATCAAATAATGACCCTAGGCTCTTATTTATAGAGGTATGGAAAAGGAACTGGAATCCTATTAGGATACTAATTAGTTAAACTAGAATCCTAGTAGGACTCTAATTAATTAATATTTATCCTTTTAGGATTAAGAATTTAATCATCAAACAAATCCTACACAATTTAGGTTTCGTATGTGAACACAAACTCTACACGAGCATGACCTACGAGCGTGCAGGCCATGCCCGCGAACACCCCACACAGTTGCTCGGCCCACGCGAGCCGCAAGCCCACGCGAGCAGCAGCACAGCTCGCAGCCCATTGTTGCGCGCGCTGTGCGCGCTGCCACGGCCTGCTGGGCCTGGCCTTGTGCTGGGCCTGGCGTGGCCTTGGCTGTTTGTGTGGCGCGCTTGGCTTGCTGGGCGATGGCCTGGCTTCGTGCTGGGCCTTCGTCCGGCAGGCCTCGTCTGATGCTTATTCGTAGGATACGCTTCCGATTAAATTCCCGGTTCCGGAATTCATTTCCGATACGAACAATATTTAATATTTCCGATTCCGGAATTAATTTCCGTTTTGAACAAATATTTAATATTTCCGTTTCCGGAACTATTTTCCGATTCCAATAATATTTCCGATTCTAACAATATTTCCGTTTCCGGCAATATTTCCGATTCCGGCAATATTTCCATTTCCGATAATATTTTCCGATACTTACCATGTTTCCGTTTCCGGCAACATCTACGACTTGGATAATATTTATATTTCCGATACGATCCATATTTCCGTTTCCGGCAATATCATCGTTTCCGGAGTATTCATTTCTTGCTTGTGACGGTCTCAGCTCCCACTGAACCAAGATCCGTCGATTCCGAATATCCATAGATGGAGTATTTAACGCCATTAAATACTTGATCCGTTTACGTACTATTTGTGTGACCCTACGGGTTCAGTCAAGAGTAAGCTTTGTATTAATATCATTAATTCCACTTGAACTGAAGCGGCCTCTAGCTAGGCATTCGGCTCACTTGATCTCACTGAATTTATTAACTTGTTAATTAATACTGAACCGCACTTATTAGACTTAACATAGAATGCATACTTGGACCAAGGGCATTATTTCCTTCAGTCTCCCACTTGTCCTTAGGGACAAGTGTGCATTTCCTAATTCCTTTGTCACTCGATGCTTGCTCTTGAACATAAGGTAAGAGTTGTCATCCTTATTATGTCCAGAGGTGTTCCTCGGTTTCAGAGTTCAACTGATCAAATAAAAAGATAATCATAGCCTATGATTCATCCGAGCACGGCCATGCATTTCACACTTTCTAGCTCTCCGAGTGGCCTTGTACAACTTTTAAGCATCTCATCCCGATTTATGGGAGGAAAATCCCAATCTTGCGATCTTGAGATTAGACTTCGTTTGATAGGTGATTACCTGAGCGTTGCCTTTATAGCCTCCTTTTACGGTGCGACGGTTGGTCAACGTCAAAGCAACCAGTTCTCAAACAAGTAATCTCAAATCACTCAGGTATTGAGGATTTAGTGTCTAATAAAATTAATGAAATTTACTTATGAAAGATTCTCATCTCTTACAGTAAAGTTTCATAGGTCTTGTCCGATACTAGTCTTCCCAAAGTAAGTATCTATGCAAATGATTATGACATTGCCATGTCCACATAGTTCAAGAAACAGAACTACTAGTCATCTTGCATTCTAATCGTCTAACGTTTTCTATGCGTCCAATTTTATAGAAAACTCCGACTAGGGGCCATTTTCAACCTTTGACATTCAAGTTCACTTGATAGACATTTCTTAGTCACAGGACTGGTCCTGACAGTCTATCTTGAATATATCGTCAAATTGAAGGGACTCATCATTTAATAAACCACAAATTAAATGGAAAAATGAATTCTTTTCATTTATTGTGAATGATTAACCAATCATGTTTTACAAAGATTTAAACTCTAAAACTTTAAAACATTAAACAAGGATATCAAAGCCATTCTCCAATATGCTTGATTCCCATAGCTGCAGTGTGCGAGTTGTGCTTCGCCTGCGGCAGAGGTTTAGTCAATGGATCTGATATGTTGTCATCAGTTCCAATCTTGCTTATCTCGACTTCTTTTCTTTCAACAAACTCTCGTAGAAGGTGAAATCTACGAAGTACATGCTTGACTCTCTGGTGGTGTCTAGGCTCCTTTGCCCGTGCAATAGCTCCGTTATTATCACAATACAGGGCTATTGGTCCTTTAATAGAGGGGACTACACCAAGTTCACCTATGAACTTCCTTAGCCATATAGCTTCCTTTGCTGCTTCATGTGCAGCAATGTACTCCGCTTCAGTTGTAGAATCCGCAATGGTGCTTTGCTTAGCACTTTTCCAGCTTACTGCACCTCCGTTGAGGCAGAAGACAAACCCAGACTGTGATCTGAAATCATCTTTGTCGGTTTGGAAACTTGCGTCCGTATAACCTTTAACAATTAATTCATCATCTCCACCATAGACCAGGAAGTCATCTTTGTGTCTTTTCAGGTACTTCAGAATATTCTTGGCAGCAGTCCAATGCGCCTCTCCTGGGTCTGACTGGTATCTGCTCGTAGCACTTAGTGCGTACGCAACATCCGGCCGTGTACATATCATAGCATACATTATTGAACCAATCAATGATGCATATGGAATCCATTCATTCGTCTACGCTCATCAA
The DNA here is from genome assembly GCF_020520425.1 of Spinacia oleracea. Taxonomy (NCBI): domain Eukaryota; kingdom Viridiplantae; phylum Streptophyta; class Magnoliopsida; order Caryophyllales; family Amaranthaceae; genus Spinacia; species Spinacia oleracea. The sequence continues at coordinate 94,352,006 of NC_079490.1, forward strand.
GTGTTTTTGGGCACTCAGTCTTGCTTAGAGTTATTCCATGAGACATGGGTAGGTAGCCTTGCTTGGAGTCTGCCATCTTGAACCTATCAAGCACCTTATTGATATAAGTGCTTTGACTAAGTCCAATCATCTTTTTAGATCTATCTCTGTAAATCTTGATGCCCAATATGTATTGTGCTTCTCCTAGATCTTTCATCGAAAAACATTTCCCAAGCCAAATCTTGACAGAGTTCAACATAGGAATGTCATTTCCGATAAGTAATATGTCGTCGACATATAATACTAGGAAAGCAATTTTGCTCCCACTGACCTTCTTGTATACACAAGATTCGTCTGCGTTCTTGATGAAACCAAAGTCACTGACTGCTTCATCAAAACGTATATTCCAGCTCCTGGATGCTTGCTTCAATCCGTAGATTGACTTCTTTAGCTTGCATACCTTTTTAGCATTCTTTGGATCCTCAAAACCTTCAGGCTGTGTCATAAACACAATTTCTGTTAAAACGCCGTTTAAGAAAGCAGTTTTGACATCCATCTGCCATATTTCGTAATCGTAATATGCAGCGATTGCTAACATTATCCGAATAGATTTTAGCATTGCAACTGGTGAAAAGGTTTCATCGTAATCCACACCGTGGACTTGCCTGTAACCTTTTGCAACCAATCTAGCTTTGAAAACTTCAAGTTTCCCATCCTTGTCCTTTTTCAGTTTGAAAACCCATTTGCTTCCAATGGCTTGGTAGCCATCTGGCAAATCGACCAAATCCCATACTTGGTTTTCAGACATGGAGTCTAATTCAGATTGCATGGCTTCTTGCCATTGCTTGGAGCTAGGGCTCGTCATAGCTTGTTTGTAAGTCGCAGGTTCATCACTTTCAAGTAATAGAACGTCATAGCTCTCGTTCGTCAAAATACCTAAGTACCTTTCCGGTTGAGATCTATATCTTTGCGATCTACGCGGGGTAACATTTCTAGATTGACCATGATTCTCACCAGATTCTTCTAAAGATCTCTGAGTTTCATCCTGAATGTCATCTTGAGCATTCTCTAGAGTTTGTTGTTCGACTCGAATTTCTTCGAGGTCTACTTTTCTCCCACTTGTCATTTTGGAAATGTGATCTTTCTCCAAAAAGACACCATCTCGAGCAACAAACACCTTGTTCTCAGATGTATTGTAGAAGTAATACCCCTTTGTTTCCTTTGGATAGCCCACAAGGATACATTTGTCAGATTTTGGATGAAGTTTGTCTGAAATTAATCGTTTGACGTATACTTCACATCCCCAAATCTTAAGCAAAGACACATTTGGAGGCTTTCCAAACCATAACTCATATGGAGTCTTTTCGATAGCTTTAGACGGAGCTCTATTTATAGTGAGTGCAGCTGTATTTAGTGCATGTCCCCAAAATTCTAATGGAAGTTCGGCCTGACCCATCATTGACCTGACCATGTCTAGCAAGGTTCTGTTCCTCCGTTCCGACACACTGTTCCATTGTGGTGTTCCAGGAGGAGTCAATTCTGATAGAATTCCACATTCTTTCAGATGGTCATCAAATTCATAGCTCAGATATTCACCGCCTCTATCAGACCGCAGTGCTTTAATCTTTTTGCCTAATTGATTCTCTACTTCACTCTGAAATTCTTTGAATTTTTCAAAGGATTCAGACTTATGCTTCATTAGGTAGACATCACCATATCTACTGAAGTCATCAGTGAAAGTGATAAAGTAGCTGAAACCACCTCTAGCATTTGTACTCATTGGTCCACATACATCTGTATGGATTAAACCCAATAGTTCATTTGCTCTTTCTCCAACTTTAGAGAAAGGTTGCTTTGTCATTTTGCCAAGTAAACATGATTCGCATTTACCATAATCCTCTAAGTCAAATGGTTCTAGAATTCCTTCCTTTTGAAGTCTTTCTAAGCGTTTCAAGTTCATATGGCCTAATCGACAATGCCACAGATAGGTGAGATCTGAATCATCCTTTTTGGCCGTTTTGGTATTTATGTTATAAACTTGTTTGTCGTGATCTAATAAATAAAGTCCATTGACTAATCTAGCAGATCCATAAAACATCTCTTTAAAATAAAACGAACAACTATTGTCTTTTATTAAAAAGGAAAATCCCTTAGCATCTAAGCAAGAAACAGAAATGATGTTTTTAGTAAGACTTGGAACATGGAAACACTCTTCCAGTTCCAAAACTAGTCCGGAGGGCAACGACAAATAATAAGTTCCTACAGCTAATGCAGCAATCCGTGCTCCATTTCCCACTCGTAGGTCGACTTCACCCTTGCTTAACTTTCTACTTCTTCTTAGTCCCTGTGGATTGGAACATAAGTGTGAGCCACAACCTGTATCTAATACCCAAGAAGTTGAATTAGCAAGTATACAGTCTATAACGAAAATACCTGAAGATGGAACGACTGTTCCGTTCTTCTGATCTTCCTTTAGCTTCAAGCAATCTCTCTTCCAATGCCCCTTCTTTTTGCAGTGGGTTGACTGACCTTCCTCTTTACAGATTTGGCGCCAGTTTGCTTAGTTGGGTTGGCCTTGTTGCCACCTTTCTTAGCATTCCTCTTCTTTCTAGATTTCTTGAACTTGCCCCCACGCACCATAAGAACATCCTGCTTATCACTTTTGAGTGTCTTTTCAGCGGTCTTCAGCATACCGTGAAGCTCAGTGAGCGTTTTGTCCAGACTATTCATACTGTAGTTCAGTTTGAACTGATCATACCCGCTATGAAGAGAATGGAGGATGGTGTCTATAGCCATTTCCTGAGAAAATTGCTGATCCAGCCGACTCATATTCTCAATGAGTCCAATCATTTTGAGAACATGTGGACTTACGGGCTCGTCTTTCTTAAGCTTGGTCTCAAGAATTTGCCTATGAGTCTCGAATCTTTCGACTCGAGCCAGATCTTGGAACATGTTCTTCAACTCACTGATGATTGTGAAAGCATCTGAGTTGATGAACGTTTTCTGCAGATCTGCACTCATGGTGGCGAGCATTAGACATTTCACATCCTTGTTGGCATCAATCCAACGATTGAGGGCTGCCTGAGTGACCCCGTCGCCTGCGGCTTCGGGCATCGCCTCTTCTAGGACATACTCCTTTTCTTCCTGCATAAGAACTATTTGCAAGTTCCTTTGCCAGTCAAGGAAGTTTTTCCCGCTCAACTTCTCCTTTTCGAGAATTGATCGAATGTTGAATGAATTGTTGTTTGCCATAGTTAAAACTACAATTGAAAAGAATAAACAAATAAATAACCATTCACAGTTTCTCTTAATAAACTTAAATTCTAGCATACATGCATAATTCAATGTTCATTAAGCATTTTATTCAAGTTATGTGTTCCGGCAGGTGTGAATAAAATGATTCCAAGATCCTAAAATCATTGAAGAACTAAGCACAGTTTGTCGACTTAATCCTAAAACATCTTAGGTAAGCAAAAGCCTTTTGATAATAGTCTAGAAACTATTCTTGGTTGATAGGTACGTCTAAGAACTTATTAGGTAAACCTATCGATTTTGCCACGACATAAAAGGACTCCTTACTTATATCGTTGAGTTTCACCAAAACTAACATGTACTCACAATTATTTGTGTACCTTGCCCCTTTAGGACCAATAAGTAACACCTCGCTGAGCGAAAACTATTACTAGATTGATGTAAAGGATATCCAAGCAAGTGTATATTTTGGCATGGCACCTTTTAACTCAATTTTAAGTTTGGAACTTAAGGCTCTTACTATGTTGGTTAGATTTTAAGTGAACTAAAATCCTTAATCATGCAACATAATCAAGCCGTAATCTCATGCATTTTAAGACATATTTAAAGCAATAAATAACTTAAAACATGCATAAGATAAATGTGATCTAGTATGGCCCGACTTCATCTTGAAGCTTCAACTTCAAAGTCCGTCTTGAAAATCTCCGTGGGAGGCACCATTTTCTTCAAATAGAATAAGCTATAATTAAAACTAATTACAACTATTTGATGGTACGCAGACCATATTTGAATTGAAAAACAACTTTGGTACTTTAGACCAATTACATTCAAATTAATGGTACGCAGACCATATTTTCTATCCTATTTGGGCCATACTAGTCACTCCATAACCTGCAAAACGGTACATATACAATATATACCATTCACCCATTCATTATCATGAATGGCCCACATAGCTGGTTAGTAAAACACATTATGCATCACATAAACATTTGCAGCAATTAATCAAGGGCACCAATAATCTACAAATTATTCAGTCCTTATTAATTCTAATCAAGTTGTTTTAACCTTAAGGATTTGTAGACCTAATCAAGAGTTTATGACTAAAAATGCTCCCACTTAAACCAATAAATTCATATGCTTTACTAAAAATGTATTTCAAGTCTAACCGGAAACATACAAATTTAATTAAAATTTAAAGCTCATATAAATTTATAATTGAATCCAAAAAGTTTAATTTAATTTCAGTCGTATTTAAATTAATTCATGATTTTAATTTTAGTAAAATAATTAGAATAAATAAAATTTATTATAATTACAATATTCATAATTAAAATCCAAAAAAATAATTTAAATTATTAATTTTAAAATTAATTAAAATTACGTAAACTGAAAATTTCAAATTAAAATTTCAAAACGATCTAATCGCAACGCAACAATCCCACGCAACGCACGCCCATGGGCTACACGCATACAGCCATTGCTGGCCATGTGCCCGCAGCCCATGCGCTGCGTCGCATTGCTGCTGCTCACCATCGCAAGGCATCAATCGAACACGCGAGCTGGTGCTCGCTGCGCGCGCCAGCGCTCGCTGCACGTGAGCCATCTCTCGCTGCGCTCGCTTGCCAGCGCTCGATCCATGCGAGCCATCGCTCGCTGCGCGCCTGCCTTTCCCGCACGCGAGCTTGCGCTCATCGCACGAGGCAACAGTATGCGAGCTGACGTTCGCTGCGCGCGAGCCATCGATGTTGTGCGTAGCGCTCGTGGCACGCGAGCTTGCGCTCGCTGCGCGCGAGGCTCCGCATGCTTGCGCGAGGCAGTGCGCGCTGTGGCGCAGCACGCTTGCTGCCCACACGCGACTGCTCGTGCCTTGCTCTCGCCCCTGCCCATACGTCCATTGCTCACAGCCTACGACACAAGGCAGAGCTGCTTCCTTGTGCTCGTGCACCATGCCCTTGCTCGCTGCATTCGTACCGCACGGGCGACGAGCTCCCTTGCTCGTCGTCGCACGCCCGCACTATACAACACCCATTAAGGGTAACACGTAGCGTCCATTGCTTTGTGCGTGCAAGTTATATGAGCGAATCGCATAAAAATTAAAATTTATAGTCAAAATTAATGACAAATTAATAAATAATATTAATTTCATAATTTTAGGGCGAAAAATCAAAAATTTATTATTTAATTGATTTCCGATTAACATGGATTCAAGTCTAGGTCATAAAAAATTTAAAATTTAACATAAATTTACAATTTTTATGGTGGTTTTTAATCATAGGTCTCTAATTAAATTATAACTAATTATGAAAATCAAATTAATTCTAAATTATTTCAATTTTCAACAAATTAATCATAATTACAAATTAGATTGCATCATTAACAAGGCTAGGCATTCAAACTTGTTAAACATATACAGTAGGTCAATCAAAAATTCAAGATTTATCAACAAGAATCGTAAATATTTAATTTAACATCTTAAATTTACGAAATTTTGCATTCGAAAAACTAAAACCTCCGAAAATTCATAGTTAGGCTTCGAATTTGAGAATTCTGGGTTCGGCCGAAAAATTTTAGAATGCCTTTTACATGCGGAATTGACACAAAAATCACTCGATTTGGATGAGTAACGAAGAAACTGCCGAAAAACTGCGTACGTATAATTAAATAAACGCAATTTGCAATTAATTAACAATTACGAAAATTAATCACCCCTTTTAATTCTTGCAAATTTGTAATATTTAACCATGTTTATGCAATTTAGATTATGAAAATAATAAGAGGCTCGTGATACCACTGTTAGGTTATGATACATATGACAATTCATAAATCATGCGGAAAAACCATAAAGCCAGGAAAGCATATTATATTCACATAATCATTCAGTATAGTATTGATGCATACATGTTGTAGCGTGCCTTCCCTAGCTGCGCCCGAACCGAACAAGAACAAGTCTTTAGGACTCCAAATGTCGTCCCTCCGTAGATAGTCCACAGTACGTCCGGATCCGCCTCAAGTTAGACCAACAAGAATCGCCCTTAAGGTTGCTAGGATTTTCGGCTAGTGTTTGCAAGTGTATGGCTAATTTTATTTCAAAAACTTACCCTTTGAATACTTCAATAGTCGATCAAATAATGACCCTAGGCCCTTATTTATAGAGGTATGGAAAAGGAACTGGAATCCTATTAGGATACTAATTAGTTAAACTAGAATCCTAGTAGGACTCTAATTAATTAATATTTATCCTTTTAGGATTAGGAATTTAATCATCAAACAAATCCTATACAATTTAGGTTTCGTATGTGACCACAAACTCTACACGAGCATGACCTACGAGCGTGCAGGCCATGCCCGCGCACAGCCCACACGGCTGCTCGGCCCACGCGAGCCGCAAACCCACGCGAGCAGCAGCACAGCTCGCAGCCCATTGCTGCGCGCGCTGTGCGCGCTGCCACGGCCTGCTGGGCCTGGCCTTGCGCTGGGCCTGGCGTGGCCTTGGCTGTTTGTGTGGCGCGCTTGGCTTGCTGGGCGATGGCCTGGCTTCGTGCTGGGCCTTCGTCCGGCAGGCCTCGTCCGATGCTTATTCGTACGATACGCTTCCGATTAAATTCCCGGTTCCGGAATTCATTTCCGATACGAACAATATTTAATATTTCCGATTCCGGAATTAATTTCCGTTTCGAACAAATATTTAATATTTCCGTTTCCGGAACTATTTTCCGATTCCGATAATATTTCCGATTCTGACAATATTTCCGTTTCCGGCAATATTTCCGATTTCGGCAATATTTCCATTTCCGATAATATTTTCCGATACGTACCATGTTTCCGTTTCCGGCAACATCTACGACTTGGATAATATTTATATTTCCGATACGATCCATATTTCCGTTTCCGGCAATATCATCGTTTCCGGAGTATTCATTTCTTGCTTGTGACATCTCAGCTCCCACTGAAACCAAGATCCGTCGATTCCGAATATCCATAGATGGAGTATTTAATGCCATTAAATACTTGATCCGTTTACGTACTATTTGTGTGACCCTACGGGTTCAGTCAAGAGTAAGCTGTGGATTAATATCATTAATTCCACTTGAACTGAAGCGGCCTCTTGCTAGGCATTCAGCTCACTTGATCTCACTGAATTTATTAACTTGTTAATTAATACTGAACCGCACTTATTAGACTTAACATAGAATGCATACTTGGACCAAGGGCATTATTTCCTTCAATATGACCTATAACGACCCAACGAGCCATAAATGTGCATAAATAGGTTCGAATGAGTTTTATAAACTTAAAACTATGCATATTAGTCGTGTAATAAGAATCAAATGAGTACTTAGGTTCTTTAGTTCAAAGTTGGGAGCGGAAATGTCATTTTAGCTCTATATATGACCTATAACGACCCAACGAGCCATAAATGTGCATAAATAGGTTCGAATGAGTTTTAGAAACTTAAAACTATGCATATTAGTCGTGTAATAAGAATCAAATGAGTCCTTAGGTTCTTTAGTTCAAAGTTGGGAGCGAAAATGTCATTTTAGCTCTATATATGACATATAACGACCCAACGAGCCATAAATGTGCATAAATAGGTTGGAATGAGTTTTAGAAACTTAAAACTATGCATATTAGTCATGTAATAAGAATCAAATGAGTCCTTAGGTTCTTTAGTTCAAAGTTGGGAGCGAAAATGTCTTATTTTAGCATAAATATGAACCATAACGACCAAACAAGTCTCAAATGGCATAAATTGATTGGATTGAGTCTAGGAAAGTTAAAACTAATCATATTAATCATTTAAAAGGATTAAAATGAGTGTTTAGGTTTGTTAGTTCAAAGTTGGGAGCGAAACTGTCATATTAGCCTAAAAATGAGTTCTTAGGTTCTTTAGTTCATAGTTGGGAGAAAAAATGCCTCATTTTAGCATAAATATGAACCACAACGACCAAACAAGTCTCTAATGTGAATAAATAGATCGGATCGAGTCTTGGAAAGTTAAAATTAATCATATTAATCATTTAAAAGGTTAAAATGAGTCCTTAGGTTCGTTAGTTCATAGCTGGGAGCGAAAATGCCTCATTTTAGCATAAATATGAACCATAACTACCAAACAAGTCTCAAATGTGCATAAATTGATTGGATTGAGTCTAGGAAAGTTAAAACCAATCATATGGACCGTGTAATTAGATTGAAATGAGTTCTTAGGTTCGTTAGTTCAAAGTTGGGAGGGAAAATGTCTTATTTTAGCATAAATATGAACCATAACTACCAAACAAGTCTCAAATTTGCATAAATTGATTGGATTGAGTCTAGGAAAGTTAAAACCAATCATATGGACCGTGTAATTAGATTGAAATGAGTTCTTAGGTTCATTAGTTCAAAGTTGGGAGCGAAAATGTCTCATTTTAGCATAAATATGAACCATAACGACCAAACAAGTCTCAAATGGCATAAATTGATTGGATTGAGTCTAGGAAAGTTGAAACTAATCATATTAATCATGTAAAGGGATTAAAATGAGTGTTTAGGTTTGTTAGTTCAAAGTTGGGAGCGAAAGTGTCATATTAGCCTAAAAATGAGTTCTTAGGTTCTTTAGTTCATAGTTGGGAGCGAAAATGCCTCATTTTAGCATAAATATGAACCACAACGACCAAACAAGTCTCTAATGTGAAAGGTTCTTCGTCTTCTGAGTCATCATAGTCATCATACTCTTGATGAACAGAGATAATGGAAGAAGTAAGAACAAACAGAAATTTATTTCAAATAATCTGTGAGACCTAAGTAAATAAAAGAAGGAAAACCTGAGTGCATTTCGCAGAATCTGCTTCATCATCACCTTCCTGCATACACCATTCTGTTTTTAGATGATTGTAAAGGGAAGAGTAATGCAGAAATGTACCGGGGAAGTTATGACATATAACAGCAATTTTAAGTCATGCTAAAACTCTCTTCAACAGTGAAACATGTTAGACTCCTCGACTCAATGCTTTGTTGTTTCTGACAATGGTTTGCTGATAGTGGTTTAAACATTGTTGAGGTTCTAGTCAGTTTTAGACTTTTAGCTGTATATATTATAATTTTTCAAGCTGGTATAAGTAAGTTAGTAAGACTACAAGTGAACGCGTGCTATCTTAGTTTGCAGTTCTGTGATTTAGTCTTCATATCTTTCCCTCTATAAAACTTCAAAGTTCATACAGAGTAAATGAAACAGTAGTTCCTGAACTGTAATGCAGTAATGAATGTTCGGAAAATGGTGTTTTCTAGACTTATCTCATATGAGTATATGATTTCATGATATAAGAGAAGTGAGATTGTCAGATTTCCTCATTAAGTTTCTTAATCATTGTTGCTTGAGTTTAAGTGAAACTCAATCAAGTAATTTCATTTTACGATCTAACTTACATACTACTCCGTACTATACTAGATTAATAGAACTTGTTTATAGAATGAGTTAGCTGCCCGGCATTCTCATATTGCCTCAACAAACACACCAAGAATGACAAAGAACATTGCAGATCAGATCAGCACAGATCAGTGCAGATCAGATCAGCACAGATCAATGCAGATCAGATCAGCACTGATCTGTGCTGATCTGATCTGCACAGATCAGTGCAGATCAGTGCAGATCAGTGCAGCACAGATCAGTGCAGATCAGTGCAGAACAGATCAGCACAGATCAGTGCAGATCAGATCTGTGCTGATCAGATCAGCACAGATCAGTGCAGATCAGATCTGTGCTGATCAGATCTGCACTGATCTGTGCTGATCTGATGTGCACTGATCTTTATCTGTTCGGTACATTTTTTATCACCTCACCCTAATAGCACTAATCTGTGATATCTGCACTGATCTGATGTCCTTCTGTATGCTAGTGCACTGATCTGCTGTTGCGCGCACATTTTGTAACCACCCTTCTGTATGTTTTACTTGATGCAGGAACAACATAGGTACGATGAATGAAAACCAAATTGTTGTTAGGCATGAATCAGAAGGTGGCACGACTCCCACAACGGGTGATGAATCACAAGATGTTAGTACGATTACAAAGACCATTAAAGGCCGTGGTCCGTCAAAAGGTGTTAAAGTCGCTAAGCCTATGTTCCTTGAGTATAATGTATATAATGTCCCCGATGGACAATGGTCTCATGAATACGGGAAGCAAGTTGGGAGTTGTGCTACTAGAATTAATATTAACGTCCCATTATATCCAAAGGTAGATGAGCAAACCAAGAAGGGGTTTTGGGAGGAGACTAAGGTAAGCATTGGATATTAACTTGATTTGTATATTTTTAAAATTATTTAATTTGATTTAAATACTATTTTTATAATCTAACTTTTTTTAATTATTAACAGCTTATGTTCCACATTACTGATGATTCTAATCATTCGAGGGAGAAATATTTTCATTCTTGTGTGGCGAAACGATTTAGTTGTTTCAAGAGCAAGTTGGTGCGCCGATGGATAACTATGAAGGAAAAGAAGCCAAAAAATCAAACAAACAAGATGCCTTGGGATGTCTACAACCATATCACAGAGGATGATTGGAAGACGTACTTTTGTTAAACATTATTTCCTGCCAGAGTCATTGGTAATGATAATATTTCTTTAACTTGTCCTTAAAGAGTTTTTCATGTAGCAAACTGACATTGGTTCTAGGACAAAAAGTTTTCAGAAAAAACATTTTTTTCCATCTTTTTATGTTGTCTTTGACAGCTTCGTAGTGAAAAGGCGAGGAAAAGTGCATCATGCAACAAGAACCCACATCGCACCGGCCAAAAGGGTTATAATAGAAAGCGACTAGATTGGATAAAAGATGGACTACTTCCACCAGATGCAGCTTTACCTATCTCGAGTAGCTCCTCGGTGAACTCATCAGTGACCTCAAATGTTGATAGAGTTAGAACATACAGATCAAAGGACTGGATTTTGGCCCATCAAGTACAAAATAAAGAGGGAAAGTGGGAAATTGACCCGAACGATACAGAAGTTGTTGAAATCGCAACAAAAGCTGTAAGTAGTGATAATTAATTAATATTTACTTGCTTTGATTAGAGAATATAAAGTAATTTTACTTTCCTAATTGGCAGTTAGAGTACATCGCAGAAGAGGAAAAAGGAAATCTTTCTTTCGAACAGGGTGAGGATGCCCTCACTAAAGCTATAGGGAAAAAAGATCATCGTGGGCGTGTCAAGGGAACAGGTGGCATGGTTGGTATCAAAAAGGCTTTCGGTCCGTGTAATCGACATAGTAGACGTGACCATGGTGAAGCTTCATTAGAAAATTACGAATCAATCAGAGCTTCTGTGAAAAAGGAGTTTGAAGGTGAATTAGAGAAAAGGGTAGAGAAAAGGGTGGCAGAGGCCCTCCAAAAGCAACTAAGCACCTTGTTAAAAACAGGACAACTAAACTCCATTTCTACCCCGATACTTGATGACCTCCACTTAAATGATTCTGCTAGAGTTGACCTTGATGTTAGTGCTACAAGAACCACTCGTCACATCTTAGTGCCGCAACCACGCGAGCTAAAGGTACGACGTAGTCACTCTTTTTTAACATAGTTGCTTGATCCTTTTATGTTTTTAGTTCACATTTACTTAATAATCTGTATCACTTACAAAGTTGCATTGAAACCTTTGTTTATGAAGGAAAGGACTCCATGTCGTCTTGCCCTTGAGGATAAAGTTTCAGGCAACAACATTGTCGTGGCGGATGGTATGGTACAACCCTCAGATGGTGCATTGCCCCAACATTTTACACCGATGAAGCCTGGTCACTATAAAGTCCAAGTTGATTTTGTTTACAACGGACATGTTGATGATATTCTTCCGGTACCTACGGGAGATGGTTTCACTAACTTAGGCGGTGCTCTCGGTAGTTTTGTGCAATGGCCCATACACTTAGTGATTTTCGAAGACGGCGAGGTATATATGTTTTATTGTTTAGAATGTATATGTTCACGCAAGCACATTCGACATCTTACCTACTCTTGTTTTTGTTGATTTTAAAGGATTGTACTTCACCTCCTAAAAAGAAGTGCAAGTCTAATGTTTCTAAAGAGAGGGATGGTAGCTCCAAGAAAAAGACAACGGTATTAGCGGCCCAAAAGAAGACAACAAACTTAGCATCCAAGGTAAACCCTCTAAAACTCCTTCGAACCTAAAATGACATTTCCGCTCCCACCTTTGAACTAAAGAACCGAATGACTCATTTGATTCTTATTACATGACTAATATGCATAGTTTTAAGTTTCTAAAACTCATTCCAACCTATTTATGCACATTTAAGGCTCGTTGGGTCGTTATAGGTCATATATAGAGCTAAAATGACATTTCCGCTCCCAACTTTGAACTAAAGAACCTAAGGACTCATTTGATTCTTATTACACGACTAATATGCATAGTTTTAAGTTTCTAAAACTCATTCGAACCTATTTATGCACATTTATGGCTCGTTGGGTCGTTATAGGTCATATATAGACCTAAAATGACATTTCCGCTCCCAACTTTGAACTAAAGAACCTAAGGACTCATTTGATTATTATTACACGACTAATATGCATAGTTTTAAGTTTCTAAAACTCATCCGAACCTATTTATGCACATTTATGGCTCGTTGGGTCGTTATAGGTCATATATAGACCTAAAATGACATTTCGGCTCCCAACTTTGAACTAAAGAACCTAAGGACTCATTTGATTCTTATTACATGACTAATATGCATAGTTTTCAGTTTCTAAAACTCATTCGAACCTATTTATGCATATTTAAGGCTCGTTGGGTCGTTATAGGTCATATATTGAGCTAAAATGACATTTTCGCTCCCAACTTTGAACTAAAGAACCTAAGGACTCATTTGATTCTTATTACATGACTAATATGCATATTTTTAAGTTTCTAAAACTCATTCGAACCTATTTATGCACATTTATGGCTCGTTGGGTCGTTATAGATCATATATAGAGCTAAAATGACATTTTCGCTCCCAACTTTGAACTAAAGAACCTAAGGACTCATTTGATTCTTATTACATGACTAATATGCATAGTTTTAAGTTTCTAAAACTCATTCGAACCTATTTATGCACATTTAAGGTTCGTTGGGTCTTTATAGGTCATACATAGAGCTAAAATGACATTTCCGCTCCCAACTTTGAACTAAAGAACCTAAGGACTCATTTGATTCTTATTACACGACTAATATGCATAGTTTTAAGTTTCTAAAACTCATTCCAACCTATTTATGCACATTTAAGGCTCGTTGGATCGTTATAGGTCATATATTGAGCAAAAATGACATTTCCGCTCCCAACTTTGAACTAAAGAACCTAAGGACTCATTTGATTCTTATTACACGACTAATATGCATAGTTTTAAGTTTCTAAATCTCATTCGAACCTATTTATGCACATTTAAGGTTCGTTGGGTTGTTATAGGTCATATATAGAGCTAGAATGACATTTTCTCTCCCAACTTTGAACTAAAGAACCTAAGGACTCATTTGATTCTTATTATATGACTAATATGCATAATTTTAAGTTTCTAAAACTCATCCGAACCTATTTATGCACATTTATGGCTCGTTGGGTCGTTATAGGTCATATATAGACCTAAAATGACATTTCGGCTCCCAACTTTGAACTAAAGAACCTAAGGACTCATTTGATTCTTATTACATGACTAATATGCATAGTTTTCAGTTTCTAAAACTCATTCGAACCTATTTATGCATATTTAAGGCTCGTTGGGTCGTTATAGGTCATATATTGAGCTAAAATGACATTTTCGCTCCCAACTTTGAACTAAAGAACCTAAGGACTCATTTGATTCTTATTACATGACTAATATGCATATTTTTAAGTTTCTAAAACTCATTCGAACCTATTTATGCACATTTATGGCTCGTTGGGTCGTTATAGATCATATATAGAGCTAAAATGACATTTTCGCTCCCAACTTTGAACTAAAGAACCTAAGGACTCATTTGATTCTTATTATATGACTAATATGCATAATTTTAAGTTTCTAAAACTCATTCGAACCTATTTATGCACATTTATGGCTCGTTGGGTCGTTATATGTCATATATAGAGCTAAAATGACATTTTCGCTCCCAACTTTGAACTAAAGAACCTAAGGACTCATTTGATTCTTATTACACGACTAATTTGCATAGTTTTAAGTTTCTAAATCTCATTCGAACCTATTTATGCACATTTAAGGTTCGTTGGGTTGTTATAGGTCATATATAGAGCTAGAATGACATTTTCTCTCCCAACTTTGAACTAAAGAACCTAAGGACTCATTTGATTCTTATTATATGACTAATATGCATAATTTTAAGTTTCTAAAACTCATTCGAACCTATTTATGCACATTTATGGCTCGTTGGGTCGTTATAGGTCATATATAGAGCTAAAATGACATTTTCGCTCCCAACTTTGAACTAAGGAACCTAAGGACTCATTTGATTCTTATTACATGACTAATATGCATAGTTTTAAGTTTCTAAAACTCATTCGAACCTATTTATGCACATTTAAGGTTCGTTGGGTCGTTATAGGTCATATATAGAGCTAAAATGACATTTCCGCTCCCAACTTTGAACTAAAGAACCTAAGGACTCATTTGATTCTTATTACACGACTAATATGCATAGTTTTAAGTTTCTAAAACTCATTCCAACCTATTTATGCACATTTAAGGCTCGTTGGATCGTTATAGGTCATATATTGAGCAAAAATGACATTTCCGCTCCCAACTTTGAACTAAAGAACCTAAGGACTCATTTGATTCTTATTACACGATTAATATGCATAGTTTAAAGTTTCTAAAACTCATTCGAACCTATTTATGCACATTTATGGCTTGTTGGGTCGTTATAGGTCATATATAGAGCTAAAATGACATTTCCGCTCCCAACTTTGAACTAAAGAACCTAAGGACTCATTTGATTCTTATTACATGACTAATATGCATAGTTTTAAGTTTCTAAATCTCATTCGAACCTATTTATGCACATTTAAGGTTCGTTGGGTTGTTATAGGTCATATATAGAGCTAAAATGACATTTTCGCTCCCAACTTTGAACTAAAGAACCTAAGGACTCATTTGATTCTTATTACATGACTAATGCTAATTGACTATTGTTATAGGAATTTTCGCATCCAACGAAGTCGAATTCTAAGCCTAAGTCCAACTTAGAGGTCGTGGAAAGTTGTGATCGTAAAACACAAGAATCAACCACCAAAAGCAAGAAAGCGGGACTTGTACACGATGCAATTCAAGGTCTTGGCCCGTCATGAAAATACTTGCAGTTTATCATGACTTCGGCGCCTGATGATATATATGATAATACTACCATCCCATTGGCGGCACTCGGATTTTGATCAAGAAACATACATAACTGCGTCTGATATAGGAGAGTTCCTTCGCGGGGCGTGCTTAAACATTTCAGCGATCCAAGTCTACATATTGTAATTAAATGTTTTATTGTTGTTAATATAACTATTATTTCTTTGAAGTTTTTTCTCTTTATCGATCTTAATAGTGTAATCTTGTTTATTTTGTAGGTGTTTATTGCACGATCATGCCAAATCATTTGAAATGTCTCGGATTTCGTTCATTTGTCCCGAGATTATGTCAAGCACTAGAATCAAGGCCGACCCTGGAGCGCCAACAATGTATTTGAAAAAAAAATTCCAAGCTGAAATTGAAAAGGAGAAGATGGGTAATCCTAACCTAACTAATTGGTTTTTAATCCCATATAATCAAGAGTAAGTGTGTTATATAAGTTTCATATATAATATTAATTATTATTGTTATTAAATATTTACTATATCATTTATAAATTATACAGAAATCATTGGAATTTATACGTGATGGACCTACGTAGAGGTTATGTATATATTTTCGATTCTGCTAGAGATCCACGTCGAACAGATTATGCATGGGGAATCTTGAGTTTGTAAGTTCTTTTGCTTACAAATTACATTAGTCTTTAAGAAACCTAAGCCAAAATCATATTCATGAGTACCCGTGTTTCGTTAATTTTCTAGGGCATACCAAGTGTACAAGTGCAATGGTGGGAATTGTCCGAATAAAACGAGTTTTAAGTCGTGTAAACCCATTCATATAGAGGTATAACATGTTTCTTAATTAGCTTTTTGCTTTGTTTTTATTAACTATTGGCCTTGCAAGATAAAGTATTATGTTTCTTAATCAGTGTGCTCAACAAATCGGCGGAACTGAGTGTGGCTATTACGTTATGAAGTTCATGTTAGAGATAGTCACGTTACAACATGACTATGAAGGCCGGCTAGATGAGGTAAGTAACTAATTGATTCGTATTCTAGACTATTAATACATTGTCATTAGTTGCTTGAATATTAAAATGTGACATTTCATTTGCATTTAGTCGATCTAATGCTCCATCAAATTTTTGTTATTGTAAGGTCTATACTCCGAGGACTGCACCTTATGCTAGTGAGGAAATTGATGTGGTTCGTGAGCAATGGGCGAAGTTTTTTACCACCAAGTATTTATTATTGACCTGAGGGCGCTTGATCGAGTTGGTTTAAATGTTATAGAACAATCTTTTATGTTAAAATGTATGCGTACGTTGAAATTGGAACGTAAATATATTTAAATGTATCGGTATGTGCACTTTTGGTTTTGGGATATATACAAAACTCCAGTTGTTGTTTTTATATTTGTTATACAGGTTGCGTTATTCTATTATTGTTTTGACAGGTTTCTATATTTGGTGCAAGGCACTCTAGGTATCCCTAAACAAAATTAGAATTTTCCCGCCAAAAGTGCTTTGTTGCAGCGTACATATATATTGTACGCTGCAACAAGGGAAATTTTTTTTGCAAAATTCCAGACTTGTTGCAGCGTACAAATAAATGTACGCTGCAAAAAGTTGAGTCTTTTGCAGCGTACATACAACAAGTCCAAATTTTTGCCAATTTTTTGGCACTTGTTACAGCGTACATACATATGTACGCTGCAAAAAACCACTTTTAGCAGCGAACATTGTACGCTGCAACAAGTTCAGACTTGTTGCAGGCCCCCCAGTTGCAGCATACGATGTACGCTGCAACAGGGGTCTAAAAGCCCGCTGCAATAAGGGTTTTTTCTACTAGTGAGAAGTGATAGTGAAGCTTTGAGATATGATGCTTGTTGGTTTTGATTGAATATGCAAAGTTGAGGAATGAATGTTGATTGGTATGAATGGAAAAGTTTGGGAAGTATGTTGTATATAGTGAATAAATAAGCAAAAGCAAATGTTTTGAAAAAGCCAAAAGTAGAGAAAAACAAGGCAATAAGAAAAGTTTCAATTGAAACACAAAAAAAAAAGAGAAAATCAAATCAAGAAAAGTTCAAAAAGAGTTTTAGTTTAGTGTTGTTGTTGAATAAGCTTGGGGGTATCCCAGATAAGTGGTACGAGTTTGTTTTTGGTTCGATTTGCTTGAGTTGAGTTCTATCATTGCGCTTCACTTTAGGAATGAGCACCAAATCCCAAATTTGTTCCACACCTTTACCCCTAGCCTACGTTACACCCTAAAAAGTCCTCTTGACCCTTTTGAGTTGAGTCATTGTCGGTGGAGGGAGGATTTGGTCAAGTTTAAGGAATGGGATTGTCATGCTAAGATGTCGGGTAGCCTAATCTTGTTTTCCGGCGCCTTCGCGGTGTCTCGAGACGCTATTCTCTAGGGTGGATAGGATCTAGATATTTGACGTGGTATGCTCGGTTGTAGGGGAATTGATTAGTGCTTACCCTTAGTTCACTTTGCTTGGCATTTGAATCTTTCACTCGATCTAGGACATTGGTTAGCATGCATTCGTCTATTTAGTTAGTAATATAAGGATTCTTTTGTGTTTGTTCCATAATAAAGGCCCTCATCTAAATTTTTGTAGTTTCGTTTTTCATTTTCTTTTCCTTCCTTTTCTTTTTCTTTTCTTTTCTTTCTTTTTCTTGTTTGTTTTTTCATTTTTAGTTCTTGCCTTCATTCAAATTTTTGGAAGAGTTATGGGTGTTTCTCTTTGGAAACCCTTGCGAGATCCCACTCGCCCTCATGAGCGATTGTGAGGTTCAAAGAGCTTGTTGCATGTGCTTAAATGCAACCGTGATTCCTACGAAAGTGAGTTAGTGTGCATTCTTGTAGTTCTTATTTTCGTAATTTTGATTTTTAATAAATAAGCTCATTCTCCTCCCCGTTTCTTATTCTAGCTTTGTTTGAGGACAAGCAAAGGGTTAGCTTGGGGGAGTTTGATGAGCGACATTTATGTCGCTCTTAGCTTAGGATTTTAGTTCATTTTATTAGATTTTTATTATTATTTTCGCTTAGTTTTATCGTTTTTAGTTCGTTTATCGCATTTTTGCATTTATCGTAACATTTACTCGTCTTGCGCATATTTTAGTCGTTTTTGCTCTAAATATGCCTTTTGCGCGCATTCTCATTGCGTAAGGTTCGTTTTGAGTATTAACGTGTTAATATTGTGTCATTATGCTTGTAGACGAGTTATATGTTTTACGATTTGTTGTATTAAACGAATTAATAATTTGATTTTCGATTTTTAATAAAATGCTCTACGATTTGTATTGATTGTGCTAGGTGAAGCAATCTACTTGGCTGCCTACCAAGTGCACGAATAGCAGCAGCAACAAAGGGGATTAGCAAGGCAAGAATAGCAGCTATGCACAAGGTTACAGCAGCCCCAAAGTCCAGCCACAAGTGCACACAAACAGCACACAAACAGCAACACAAACATCACACAAACAGCCACCGTTAGCTGCTGTTCAAGGCTTCGCAGCAGCCCCTTTTGAGCTCTTTTTCATCACCAAACAGCCCCTTGATAGTGGCTGTACACGAGCAAGGAATAGCAGCTCCAGAACTGCTGTATTTCACACAAGAACAACAACTACAAACAGCAGAAGTAACACGCAAAACAGCAGCCTTGTACTTGTGTCTATAGCTGCTGTATTCGTGTCCTTGCAGCAGCCCTTGGGGCTCGTTTTCATCACCTTGCAGCCCCTTGATTGTGGCTGTACGTGATCTTGGATTAACTGCCACAACACTGCAGCACTGCACGCAAAACAGCAGCCATACATCGAGCAAGAACAGCAACCAGTCAGTGCGAGCACACTACAGTTCTGTGCGAGCACACTGCAGTTCTGTGCGAGCACACTGCAGTTCCGTGCGACCACACAAATCTGCAAAAATGGATCAGGAACTCAGTGGTATTTGGTGCGAACGCACGGCTTCTTTCGTGCGAACACACGGCTACGCGGAGAGCTTTAAATACGAAAATCGCAGCATTGTTTCATTAGGCTTTTATTACGTAATTTTCATTTCTCTTAGGCTTAGCTTAGAATTCTCTCTCTAAAATTAGTTTAGGGATTAGATTAGAGATTAGGATTAAGGATTCTTAGCCTCAAATTCTTGATTCTAAATTCAATTCAATCATCATTTTTCAGATTTCTTTTCTCTTTGCTTTGAGTTTTGTTCTTCAATTTTGTGCTTCAAGTTTGATGCAATTTCTTCATTCCAAGGTATAATTCTAATTGTTCTTTTGATTTTGTTCTTCAATTCTTTAATTGCTTTGTTAATTTCGTTTATGCTTTGATTTTATGCTTGAATTCTAGAATAAGTTTGATATTTTGAATTTGCTTGATTTTTCCCCAATTTTTGTAGTTTGAATTTCTGATTTTCTTTGTTTCAATTAGCTTCATTGTCGCAATTAGAGTCATGATTAGGATTGATATTAGTTTAATGTTGATGTTAATCATGCTAATTGAGTAGTTTAGTCTAGAGGTTAGGGATGAAGCTTTGGGATTGAATTTGGAGAAGTTTTGGGGAAATTCATGATTGATGTTGTGATTAAATGTGATTAGTGATAGGATTTCCATGACTAGTTGAGTAGTAGTCGCGAATGCTATTCGATTGGATTAGATTGGAATGTATGATTAGGTTTGGCAAGACATTGTGAGCCTAATTGTGCAAGTGAATGATAGTTCCTATTATATGCTAGTTAGTTTAATCTAGGATTAGGCGAAAGCTCTTCCGTGGATTAGACGCTTAGCGTTCCCTATCCGAGAGGTGGCGGGTTCGTCATTAGTTTTCATTCCCCTACTTGCTATGTCTTTGCATATTCATGATTGTTTGGACCTTGTGCTTCCTTTGATTCGATTTCCATAGCCGATTCCCGAATCTTCTAGAGTTTCTTTATTTGTTTGCATTTCTAGCTTTGATTAGTTTAATTCAAAACTCAAATTCCTTCCGAACTAGCTTGTGAACGCATAGATTGAATAGTCAAACATATCCATTCCTATGGGACGATCCCTATACTTGCCGCTATAGTCAATATAGCCGGTAGTTTAGGTGTTTTATAAATTTTGTTTGGTGAGGTGTATTTCTATTCAACGACGGAAAACACCTTATCAGCTGGCCCTTAAAACTTTGAAATTTCGACTGACTTTCCCGGAGCTTGGGTCCGTTGGGAGTTGAAAGCCTGAGTCGTTGTATTTTTTGGACTTTGTATTCTTGAAAAATTCATCTGTTTGTATTTGGAGATACAGGTGTATACCGTATTTTCGATGGATGGCCTGATGCGATGTTTGATGCTTAGTGCGGAAGACCGTAGCAACAAAAGACGTGCAATTAGCACGGGAGACCTCGCGCGCGGCAGATTCGCGCATACAGCAGGCAGCGCTGTGCGCTAGGGCGGCGCCTGGCGCGGGGCTGAGCTATAAAATCTCCCCTTGCCGTGCCATTTTGAGGCACACACCCTCTTGAATTCTTTGCTCTTTTCTCTCAAAGGTCGATTAAGCTCTTCCCTTGATCTTGTTGTTGCCTTATCCATGTAAGTATTTCATGTTTTTTCTTATGAAATAACTCTAGGATTGCATGTAGTTTTGATTTTCTCGTACTTGGAAATGATGCTTGTATGCTTAAGCTTTTTGAATCTTGTAGAAGACTATTTGATAGCCACTTGAACTTGAACTGTTGGAACTTGTAGTTTTGAATTTTCGAAAGTTTTCTTGAATGTCTATTTTTTTGTGTCGGCTTCGGCATGGATAGCCTAGGCGTTGATGTAGAACTTGTATACCTGCTTTGGCACGGGTAGCCTAGGCGTTGGTGTTAAACTTGTATACCTGCTTTAGCGTGGGTAGCCTAGGCGTTGGTGTTGAACTTGTATACCTGCTTTGGCATGGGTAGCCTAGGCGCTGGTGTTGAACTTGTACCTTGAACTAGAGGTCCACTGGGGATTCGTCTTGAAATTTTTTTTGACTTTGTTTAGGCTAGTATAGGATAACCCTCAGTTTAGAATTTTGATACCTTGTACTCCACTTGATTTAGTATGCCTCGTCACACTCGGAGGAAGCTCGCCGAATCGTCAGTAGTTCGAGCTGCTGAGGAGGACGCTTCGGATGATGAAGCGGCTGCGATAAACGCGCCCAACGGGGGTATGGTTCCCCGGGATGCGCCTACTTTTAGTGGTACTGGTTGGAGTCCTTCCGACCTGGTGTTTCGGCCAGAGTGGCACTTGTCTCAACGGCCTCGCGCTGGCATGGTGAGTCTTGTACTGTACTTTGAATATGTATCTTGTACTTGTATAGGTTTGGAGTTAACTCGTTCACCTGTAGGCCGATGGAAAGCTGTTTCGTACTTTCTGGTCCTTGGTGGAGGTTCAGAGGGCTTTTAAAGCACTTCGTGCTGATGAGGAGGCCATGGAGATTGGGTCGCAGACGGGCCTGGCCGACTTCTAGCGTACCATGGGATGCTCTTCGAGGAGGACGGGGATCAAGCCCCGACTGTGGGCTTTGTTGGAGCTGTGGTGGGATACCACCAACACTTTCCACATGGTATGGGGGGAGATCACCATTACCCCATTTGAGTTTGCTATGATCACGGGTCTTCCTTTTTCTGAGAGGAACGTGACCTTTGATCCGGAGCTGATGTGGCGTTCTGCCGCTGCCAGGGACTTGCTTGGCCCTGTTGTTGATTTGTCAAATGACGATGCCCATGCTTCTGTGACGGTGATCGTGGAGGCTATCTGCGGCGTGGGTGTATCCGCGGAGCAGGGGGTTAGGCTATGTCTCCTAGCCTTGGTGAGCAGAGTGATGGTCCTGAGTAGGAACAGTCGGGTGCACATCCGGTTCCTGTCCGTTCTGAGGGACTTGAGAGTTGTTTCGAGCTAGAACTGGGGTGGCTTTGCATATAGCCACCTTTTGTACGAGATGAAGCGGGCTTCCCGGACTGCGGTGGGGAGTGACCCGAGCATGGCTGCTCTGTAGAGTGTGCTGGAGGTATTTAAGACTCCTTGTGCCTTGTACTTTGTACTTGTATGCTTGTATTTGAACTTGATTGATGTTTTGCTTGCTTCTTGAAAGATTTGGATATATGAGCACTTTCCGACTTTGGCGCCGGATCGTACTAGAGATGCGGCTTACCCGTATGCTGCCTCTTGGATAGCAGCGGTGCGCAGCAGTGTGCCTCTGGCGGCCTCTCGCAAAGCTTGGAGAGTCCTACCTGCTGACGAGGTAATATTCTTGTACTGTTGTGCCCTCTTTGTATTTGTATTTGTGTTGTTGCCTGAGTTGTCTGTTTTGCAGGTGGTATAGCGTCCTTTTGCCAACGCGCTTATACCTGCCTCGGCTGATCGTGCCCATTTCCTGTCTGGACGGCGGGTTTTGCTTCTAGGTGTGTACCGCCATATGTGGTACCTAGGAGAGAGAGTGTCCCGTCAGCACCATTCGGGGGAGGGACTTATCCCCAAGGATCCACCAGGGTCCATGCTGGCGTTGGATGAAGAGTTGGCCCGGCTCTATGCGGAGGCTAGGGGCGATGCTGTTTGCCGCTCTTGGAGGGATTTTGCACACAGGAAGGGGAGCTATGACGACTTCCTGAGGAGGCTGGCTCCACCAGTACGCTTCGTACTGCCGGTGAGCTTTGAACCTTGTATTCTTGTATTCTTGTATTATTGTATTCTTGTATTGATTGGATGATTGTATGATTGTATGATTGTATGATTGTATATAGGAGGATGAGGTTGATCCTGAGGACATTCCCCATGCTGATAGGATCCTCCGCTTTGAGAACTCGGACGGGGAAGAGGTGGTGGAGACCATCCCTTTTGCTTCTCCTCCGCACCGGAAATCATATGATGTTGTACCTAAGCATTATGCCGCCGTAAGTACTGTTGCATTTTTTTAAACTGTTTGTAATCTTGTACCGGGGAATTGATCTTGGATTTTGTATGCAGGTGCCTCGGGTGAGAGTGCGTCGCTGGATGCTCTTGATTGATTCCTGGAAGAGGTAGTGTGCTATGCTGACCCGGAAGCTTTCTGGCCGGGACAGAGAGGTGCCTTTTTTGATCTTGAAATTTGTATTCTGGAAATTGGAACTTGGATATTGATTCTTGAAATCGTATTTTGTATAGGAGCGCCGTCGAGACCGTAGAGGATCCGTTGACAAAGAACCCCAGGCGGAGACGTCCTTGAGGTAGGAGGGGCCGAGCTTGGATCTGGGACAGGGGTCTGGTGCTGGTGCTCATCAGAGACATTCTGATGCTGAGCGGGGAGCTTCCCCTTTTGTAAATGTTGATCCCACCAGGCATTCGTTTGGAGGTGCAGGCGGTTCACGGCCCTTTGTTTCTTCCCCTGGTTACTATTTCGGAGGAAGTGGTCCTCAGCCCCGGGGTGCAGATTCCCGGGCTTACTATGCAGAGATGGAGAGGATGCGCCAGGCTCAGATGTTTGGGTCGTACCAGTATATGCCGATGCCGCCGCCGTATCAGTATTCCTCTCCTCAGCAGGGAGTTCATCCCTCTACTGGCACACTTCGTATCTCGGAGCAGGATCCTAGTACCCCTGGGACGGAGCTGGATCAGGAGATGGAGCGCCTCAGGAGGCGGAGCAGGGACAAGGCACCTGTGGTTGATATCACTGCTGGTGACGAATCAGATTGACCCTGCATGGTAGCGAGTTCCAGCTTGCCGGGGTTGATTTTGTATGGGCTGTATTGTACTGTATTGAAACTTGAATTTTTGTGTGGTTTGTATGGCTTTGAACTTTGAATTGGTTTGTAAAATTTGAAGATTGGTTTTTGTATGTTTGAATGTTTGGAATTGTATGTGTTGTGTGTGCTTTGAGATTTGTGGCTAGATGCATGCATGAGAATTTTGCAAAAAATTTGAAAAAAATTCCCCGTTTTTTCGGGTGTATATACCTACTATAAGCCCCCACTTTGACTGAGGTTTTTTGGTTAGGAAAAGCGCAAGTCAAAGTATATTCAACTCTTGCTATGCATATGCAGACTCGACTTAAGACGCCGATCTAGGACTAGAATACTTGAATTTTGAAATGACCCGAAATCTGCTCGACGCGTTGATCCAGACTGCTTGAAATTGCGCGGCTTGCGGCTTTGGAATCTTGAATAATGGAGGTTGTACTCTGCTGTCTGAAACACTAAAGAGTGTGTACTCGGAGTCATAAGAGGGGACGGTGGCCTCGTCCTTAGATGCAGGCCCCTACGCCTGGCGCAGGCTTGGCGTCTGGAGCTTGTGAGCTGTCGTGCAAGCCGACTTTTGTATAAATAGAGAGCTTGTTGGATTATTTCTTGCATCAATCCTTTCCTGCTATCATTGTATACTGCTTCCTCTCGAAAAGAAAAGAAGGTATGGCTGTGTCCTTTGAGAGTGCCTTGAACTCGTGGCTTGGTTAGCTAGGCAAATTGGAGAAAAGGGAGCTTGATGGCATGCATCTTGGGTGCTGGTCTCTTTCCGGTTTGTAAAATTGGATTTGCACTTCATTTTTGCTGCTCTGGAGGCTTGGGACCCAAATCATCATGTCTTCCGTTTTGGAAATAATGAGGTATGTCCCCTCCCTGAGGAATTTAGTGCTATATTGGGGTGGCCCATCATGCTGGAGCCATGCATACCCAGTGTTGAAGAACACTTTTTCTTGAGTTTTGAAAGGTGTTTGGGCTTGAAGCCCCCACTTTTGAGTGTTGTTGTATATGGCAGAGGGGTGGATTTGTCCCTATTTGTTACCTACTTTGCTGGGCTTGATGTTCCCAAAGTATTCCGCCTGAGAGCCTTGAGTTTTTGTATATTCGCTCGCTTTCTCTTTTCGAAATAGGGGTTTGGCAATGGTGACGCCTCCCTAATAGAAATTGTAGACCAGTTTGCTAATGGTCGGGACCCAATGCCGCTTGTGATTGGCAAAACATTGATGGGCCTTTATATGCTGAAGTCGGACCCCTCTTCTTTGCCATCGGGAAGTCTGGTATTACTCCAAGTAAGGCTCTGGAGCTCTCTTGTATGTTGAATTTTGTACTTGAATTTGAATTTTGAACGTTGAATCTTGAAATGTGCTTCTTGTATACTCCCCAAGGTTTGGGTTATGGAGAGGCTCATGTTGGTGACACCACCGGAGAACATGGCGAGCTATAATAGAAAGGATTACACTGTGCGACCCACGTTGTATGGCCGGCTTTCATTGGATGAGTGGCGGTGTGCACTCTCTGGGATTGAATCTTGTATAAGGTGGGTAGTTCCTTGGTGGGGAATTGCTGCTATTAGACATGCCCCTGGTTCTACTACTTTGAGGGTGCCAAGCCTCACAATGCTTGTCTTCTACTCGCCTGCTCGAGTGATGAGACAATATGGCTTGAAACAGAAGATCCCGGACTGTACTGAAGAGAACCAAAAACCTGTTGTGCTGAATGCGAATCGGCTTGAAGTTTGGAGGCGGTATTGGGTTTCCAAACCATTCTTGAGTATACAGTACCCACCTGAGTCAGTTACTCTGTCTGCCGGGTATATTGTATGGATGAGAGGCCTAAGCCAGAGGGACATTTCTTTCTCCGGAACAGATAGAGTCCGAGGTTCTAGAGCTAGACGTCCTGCATCAACTGACTATGAGCAAGGTGACGGGAGTGTGGCACATCCGTTGCTTGACCGTTCGGAATCCAAAGGAGATTCGTCGTCCTCCCGTCTTGGAAGGCTTGCAAGTTCCTTCTCCCGCCGCTTGGGCAAGGGGAAGATTGATGATTGATTGCGGGAGGAGCCAGGGGATAGTACTCAAGCTGCCAAGACTCGAGAGCATAGTCGCCCGACCCTAGATCTTTGTAGGCTAAATGTGTTTGAAATTGTATTGGAAGGAATTGTGTTTGGAATGTGTTTGTAATGTGTTTAGGTAGTAAAAAGGCTTTGAACTTTGCTTCACTTGATCCTGACTTTGTATTTGAATTAGCTGTGAAGGCCTTAGGGCCAAATAAAGAGTTATTGTGTTAAATTCCGCTTGAACATGCTTTGCTTTGAATTGGCACATTTGGAATAAAAACAACAACAATTTTGAGTTTTGAATTTTGATTTGATTTGATTTTTAGGATGCCTTATTTGAGGAAATTTGAATTTTTTTGTATTAAAGTGGTCGGGCCTCGAAATGAGGTTGCCTACGTGTCCCGTTAGGGAATCCGACCGGACGTAGTTCTGACTACCTTACAGGACCTGAATTTGGATTCTTGAATTTGAACATGGAACTTAGACATAGAACTTCTTGAGTTGATCGAGGTTAGTCAGAGATATGAATTCTGTTCCGTCGATGTTCGTTAGTTCGACTGCTCTCCCGGAAAGGATTTTCTTGAGAATGTATGGGCCTGCCCAGTTGGGTTTGAATTTTCCCCTTGGGTCCATGGTGCTTTTGCGAAGGGCTTTCAGGACAAGCTCGCCTTCCTTGATGTTTCGGGTTCTGACCCTTTTGTTGAAATGTCTGGCCACTCGGCACTGATAGACTTGTACATGGTGAGCGGCTTGAAGCCGTCGCTCATCGAGCATGACTAGTTCGTCATATCTAGCTTGTACCCATGCAGCTTCTGGGATTTTACTGCTTCCATTCCATAGACCAATGAGAACGGAGTTGCACCAGTTGAAGTGCGAATTGAAGTTCGATATCCCCACAATGCGAAATGCAGCTTTTGGGGCCAGTCCTTGTAATTGGTAGTCATTTTCATGATGATGGTCTTAACATTCTTGTTGGCTGCTTCGACTGCCCCATTTGTTTGTGGGCGATTAGGTCAAGAGCGATGATGTTGAATCTTGTACTCGGTGAAGAGATCTTCACACTCTCATTGAAAATGGGTTCCCTGGTCACTGATGAACTCGTGAGGAACGCCGTATCTTCATATGATGTTTTCTTGTATGAACTGGGCCACTTGCTTGGAACCCAATACTTTGAATGACCTGGCCTCGACCCATTTGGTGAAATAGTCGATTGCGACCAGTATGAACTCATGACCCCGGTGCCTGTTGGAGTGACTTTGCCGATGACGTCGATACCCCAGGCTGAGAATGGCCACGGTGATGATTGAGAGTATAGTAGTGATGGAGGAATGTGCTTCAGATTCGCACATTTCTGTCATGTAGGACATTTCTTGACAAAGAAGTAGCAGTCCCGTTCGAGGGTAGTCCAATAGTATCGTGCCCTGATGATCTTGAGAGCTAGCATTTTCCCATTCATGTGGGTGCCACAGACTCCAGCATGTATGTTGTCCGTGACTCTTTGAGCTTCGTGCTTGTGAACACATCGGAGGTTAGGACCGCCAAGGGACCTTTTGTATAGAACGCCGCCTTCTATGACGAAATTGGCTGATTGTAATCGTAGAGCCCTTCGATTTTTGTTTGAAAAGTGCGGGGGATACTCTGAATTTTGTAGATAGCTTTGAATGTCTGTAAACCAAGGCTCATCTTCGTCTTGCTCGAAGTTGCCAATAGCATGGACATATGCTTCTTCTTGACGGGTTTCAATTGTAAGTGGCATTTCAGCCATGCTGCTTGGAATGTTGATCATTGAAGCCAGTTTTGCCAGCACATCGGCGAATTCATTCTCCTCTCTAGGGAGGTATGTATAGCGAAGCTCTTCTATTTTTTCAGACAACTGTTCGAGATAGGACTGGTATGGAGCTAAGCTCTCGCTTCTTACTTTCCATTTGCCGGAAATTTGATTTGATTTGGTTGATGATTAGGGAGGAATCCCCGTTTCTAGACGCCCAGTGCTGAGGCGGCTTCCAGGCCCATGATGCATGCTTCATATTCTGCTGCATTCTTTGTGACGTTGAATTGTAGTTTTGCTGACATTGGAATGTGTGTGCCGTCTGGAGCTACTAGGATTACTCCAACACCACATCCGTTCTGGTTGGAAGCACCGTCAAATTGCATTGACCAACTGTCATCACTGGTCATTAAGATTTGCTCGTCGGGTAAGTCGTAATCTTCCTCTTCTGCCTCGACAGGACAGTCGGCTAGGAAATCTGAGACTGCTGAACCCTTGATAGACTTCTGTGGAATGTATTTGAGGTCGAATTCTGCTAGCATGACCAACCATCTGGACAACCGCCCGTTGAGTGCTGGTTTTTCGAATAGATACTTGAGTGGATCAGCCTTGCTGATCACATGTATTGTATGGGAGAGCATGTAGTGCCGTAGTTTCTTTGTGGCCCAAACCAAGGCGATGCTGAGTTTCTCGAGCTGAGTATATTTGGTCTCGTACTCGATCAGCTTTTTGCTTATGTAGTATGCGGCGTTCTCCTTGCAAGGATAGCCCCCACTGCTGAATCGGTTGTTGTGAGGTAGAGCCTGAGGGGAATCCCTGGTATGGCTGGCTTTAGTACTGGTTGGTTGGAAAGGTAGCTCTTGATTGTTTCGAATGCATGCTGACAGTTGTCATCCCACACCTTGGGCTCACTTTTTCGGGTCTTTCGAAATACTGGTTCACAGATCATCGTTAGTCTTGAAATGAACCTGCTGATATATTGTAGTCTGTCGAGAAAAACCCGAATTTCCTTTTCATTCGTTGGTGGTTGCATCTCAAGAATTGCTTTGATTTTTGAAGGATCAGCCTCTATGCCTCGAGAGCTGATAACATATCCGAGTAACTTGCCTGACGTTACCCCGAATGCGCACTTTTGGGGATTGAGCCTCATGTTGTATTGTCTGAACCTGTTGAAAAACTTGCGAAGTACCGAGGTATGTTCATGTCGTTCTTTGGATTTGACAATCATGTCGTCGACATATACCTCGATTTCCCTATGAATCATATCGCTCATGATGGTTGTGGCTGTTCTTTGATAAGTTGCTCCTGCGTTCTTTAGTCCGAACGACATGACTATATAGGAATATTTACCCCACTGAGTGATGAAGGTTGTTTTCTCCATATCTTCCTCTGCCATGGGAATCTGATTGTAGCCTGCATAACCGTCCATAAAAGAGTGTAAGGCGTGATTTGCGGTGTTGTCGACCAAGATGTCAATGTGAGGCAATGGAAAACCGTCTTTAGGGCTGGCCCTGTTAAGATCCCTGTAGTCCACACACATTCATACTTAAGCCATATTTCTTTTGAACTGGGACGACATTTGCGATCCATTCTTGATATTTTGCTTCTCGAATAAACCCGGCCTCTAACTGCTTGGAGACCTCTTCTTGAATTTTGAGGGAAACATCAGGTTTTATGCGACGGAGTTTCTGCTTGATGGGTTTTGAACCTGGAATAAGGGGAATTGTATGCTGACAGATGCTTGGATCACCCCTGGCATATCATGATAGGACCATACGAAGACGTCTACATACTCTGAAAGTAGCTTGATTAGATAGTCCCGCTCTGCTTGAGAAAGAGTTAAACCAATCTGAACTAGTTTTGAGTCACTGCTGTTAGAAAGGTTGATTTTTTCTGTTTCCTCAATTATGGGCGTCCTGTTTTCATGATTTTCGATAGCTTTTAGAAATTCAAAGTCAGTTTCTTGTAAAGCAAAGTTGTTTGGATTAGGATTGTGTTTTGAATTAGGACTCGGAGAGTAAGTAGAAATTGAAGTGTTATTGAAATCAGCAATCATTACATTGACTGTTTTGACTTGAAGCTTGGCCTTTAGAGGCTCTTGATTGATGCAAGACTCTAGTTCTAGACACTTAGACTCATTGCTAGACTCGGAAATTGAAAGACAGACTCTGGACCTGGACAAAGACACTAATCGCAAAGATAGTTCTCAGGGTATTCCCAGACATCTGCGCCATAATCGTCATAATCATCGAAGACGGGGTTGCATGCACAGACTTTTAGGACTTGGTCCCAGACTTGATTCCATGTGCTGTAAGGAAATGCGGCGAAGCTGCCCTTGCATGAAGTAGTGTTGAGCCCTAAGAGGAACATTCTCACCATTATGCCCTCTGGCAGCTCGGGCTGAATTGTACGAGCGGAGATTGCCCATCTGTGGTAGTATTCTTGAATGCACTCATCCTTTTCCTGGCGTACAGCCGGCTTTTGCTTGATGTGAGTGTCTTAGAAGCTTGAACCTTTGAGGGTTAGGCAGGCAGGGCCATCTAGTATTTCCTCGAACCAAGGCTCTCCGAATAGTAGGTCGAAGTTAGTAGGCACATCGATTACCAGGAACTCAGAATTGTCGTAACAGGTGTCAAAGGAGAAAACCAGCTCAAGGACTCCCAAGACTTTGTATGTGACACCCTGGAGTTTGATAGTTTGTTGATCGTACTCGGAGAACCCTAAAGCCTTCACGGTGGCGAGTGGACAGATGTTCTCTTGAATGTCGGCGGTTACCCTAGGTTCGGGGATCACTCAGTTTTCAGGATTAGGAAGTAGATGGCAAAAGCTTGGAACCATCACCTCGTATCCTGGCTTGCACATTGTGGAGATTAGATTGCATGGAAACTCCTCCTCTTCATCTTCGCAGTCATAGGAGATGGCTTGTACAGAGGGGGTTTGCTTAGCCCCGGGTGGTAAAGGTAAACTCTTGTTGTCGACCATGTTCTGGATTAAGTGCTTGAGCTTGTAGCAGTCCTCGATGTCATGACCCTTCCCTTGATGATATTTGCAATGAGCTGCCGGATCCCAACTCTTAGATCTTTTGTCAACTGGAGGATCGGGTGTTGGACCGATTGGTGCTATAACTTGTTTTTCGACCAACCGATCAAATGCCTCACTGTAAGACATCCCGAGGTTTGTGAAGACTCTTTGCGGTCTGCCTTGATAGTTGCGCTGATTAGCATTGATTTTGAAGTTGTTTGACTTTGGACCTTGAGGGGCCTCTAGGGCGTTAACCTCATGAACTTTGTGTGTTGTCTTAGGTCTCTTTCCCTTCCATTTGTCAGTTTGTGGAGCTGGGGCTGCGGGTGCTTTTATCAGGTCATCCTCTATGTCGACCCCGATGTCGTAGGTTCTCTTGAAGCTTTCCAGGCCTAGGTACTTCATGTGAGCATTGTACTTTGGAAGAAGACCGGCAATGAAAATCTTGACTAATTATCTCTCGGAGGGCCGGGTTACCATTTGGGATACCATTTCTCTCCATCGGTTGAGGTAAGTAGTGAAGCCTTCATGAGGCCCTTGCCTGAGAACTTCCAGTTACCTTAGAGTGGTTTGAAGTTGAATGTTGGGTTGATATTACTCCATGAATGCTCGAGCAGCTGCCTCTCATGTATTTGTTTGATGTTCCTTGAGTGAATAGTACCACTTCTGGCAGACAGGTTCCAGAGACATAGGGAATACCACTGGGTATAGCTCGAGTTCGACCCCCTTGATGGCCATTGTAGCTCTAAAATTCTTGAGATGGTACTTAGGATTTTCAGTTGACACTACGACATAAATTGCTTTTAATAGCGCTTAATAATGCTTTTAACAGCGCTTCTTGAAGCGCTATTGATGGCTCCGCTGTTAAAAGTAAAAGGTACCTTTAATAGCACTTTTAAAAAGCCCTGTCATATGTATTATTAGGATAATTCAAATGTTTCTTTCATAACACTTTATAAGCGCTATCAAAGAAACGCTGTTAAATGTTTACCGCCAACTTTTAAATAATTTTATAATAGAGGATGTATATGAAACGCTATCAAAGTTATTGTTTTCTTTTTTTATATATATTCATTATATACCTGAAAAATATTTCATTTTTTACCACAAAATAACACCATATATTGAAGAATAGTTGAAAATTAATTTCTAAACCTCAATTAAAAGAATTTTTGCAATCGTCACCCTAATAAAACTGATTACACATATCTAAAATAAAATTCTAAACATTAAACTACGTAAAATACATTAATTTATAGTCTTATGTTTGTTGGTTCCTTCAACATAACCTAGCTATTATACAATTGTTGAACAACATGGTGCACGCATTCGGTTCTTACTTCGTCAATCTGCTCGTTGTCGTTGTCATAACTTGGAAACTGACAATCTGAAAAGTAAAACAATGGGGTATAAGAATTCATACATATATAGAAGGGGAAAAAACCAAAAGAATTAGTATTACCATAAACAATAAGTGGCATACATGAAGAAAAAAATATTTGAACTTCACATTATAGGAATAGATTATGATCCTTGTTGGAAAAGAATTGCAGATAATACCTTGCTGATTTACAGGCCGTCTTAAACATTTTAGAGGTCCTGTGCTATTCACCATAATTGGGCCCCTAAATTTAAAGGATGTCCAATTTTTTTTCATTTTAATTATGTTAAACATGCAGTATAGTGTAAAAAAATTAGTACTTTATATTTTTTGTTATTAAAAAATTAGTACTTTAAAGTTCAAAGTAGCATCTTCATGCCCAGAAAAAAATGAAGCAATATACTCCATCAAAATTGGCTAAATTGATTTCCACCAGAGGGTAAGTATGTAAAGTGCCTAACACAAAGCAATCTACACTATTCTGGATTGTGATCAGTACACTTCAGTAGACTGCATCCCCCTCGGTCCTATGTGTTGGAATCTTCCAAGCTTCAAAGTAATCAGAAAACTAGGAATTCATTAATTCATCAAGAAAGATAGCAAACTCACAAAATACAGAAACAAGAAGTGTAAATAATCAAAATATTCCCCAAAAATAAGAAAAACAATACCGGGAGGCAAGAGAAACTGCAAAAGTTCTGACTTTTGAGTTAACAGAAACTCCATATCAAGTTTGCATTCACAAGTATTCCCCAGTTATTTTTTATTTGTCAATAAATTTAGGTGGTTTAATTGAGGGAAGTATGGAATTGATTGTTAGTTGATTCATCCAGAGTGTTTTATGGGAGTTGGCTAGATGAAGGAGAACTAATGGGCTTGTTTATGTAATTACAAGAATTAAAGTCGAAACTGGTGCAGATAAGGATAGGATCATAGTCAGAGAGTGTAGTGGTGAGAAATTTAAGAATACAAGTAGCAGATCTCCTATCATAACTAAAGAGCAAGGATAATTGGATTTTCATCTTCTATAGTTTAGTTTCCTACTTGAACCAGGCGACGTTCTTGACAATGCTAGCCTAGTGTACCAGCCTGAACCTAGATTTGCACGCAACTTCTAACTCTTTAAGCACAATTTAAACTTCGCTTCAAGCACAATTTACCTCCGTATGCATTCCTGTAGTTTAGTTTCCTACCTGAACCGGGTGACATTCTTGACAATGCTAACCTAGTGTACCACCCTTACCCTAGATTTGCACACAACTGCTAATTGAATACATAATTTACAATCGGCCAATCCTCTGTATCTTTATGATTCGTAGGATCAATATTAATGAAAATCCAATACCGAAAGCTTTGCTTAAGCTCAACTTCGAGCTTTAGGGAGTCAACTACCTTTAAATAAATATGTTCTACGTCCACTCTTAGTCTTGGTCATATCCCGTACTCTATACAGATATGTAGAACTGGGCAAAATGCAAAATATGGGGCACCAATCTACATATATACAGAACTAAATACAGAATGCAGAAAATGAATGCAAAATACAACTGAGTTCTTGCAAGTGTGAAAAATACACAACAAAACTAAGTTTAGATTTGCAAAAACAAAAAAGTTTAGTAGAAATAAGACTTACAACTTCAGGAATTTGAAGTCGCTTGTGTGAGATTATCTCCTTCATGAATCTCATCACATAATATGCACAATCTACGCAATCTTCTTGGCAAGAACACTACAAAAAAAAATCAGTAATATATTCCATACATTTTCAGATCAAACTAATAAAATAATATATAAAATACTTACTTGTATTTTTAGCCATTT
This sequence comes from Spinacia oleracea, assembly GCF_020520425.1. Classification (NCBI taxonomy): domain Eukaryota; kingdom Viridiplantae; phylum Streptophyta; class Magnoliopsida; order Caryophyllales; family Amaranthaceae; genus Spinacia; species Spinacia oleracea. The sequence goes on from NC_079490.1 coordinate 94,386,299, forward strand.
GTGTTCATCTTCAACTTTGTGGCAAGCTCCCTTTCACTTTGAAATTGTAAATTTGCTTTAAAGAGAAATAAAAATTAAGACAAGACCATTAATTAATTAATTATCATATAAAATTATAGAGCACTTAAACTGAATTATGTTAGTGCAAACTTTATTTAGAGCTGGTAACTTGATATATAGATCATTATCCCTCAGTAGCACCATATGGGGATAATGCCACAGGATCATGTACAATTTTTCATTGTTACGAGTACGTTCTCTAAAAGGGTAACTAGAGTAGTACAATTCCTGTACACCTCCCATGACACGATGTGTGACATGACCTTATATATAGAGATTTGATGATTTTGAATTCAGATTTATGTTACCTGTCTTTAAACAAGAGAAAGAGCAGCTCACAGTTGTATAATTTGTCACTGTAATGGAGGTTTAGCTTAATATCAGGCACTTTAAATTTGATTATTATTCCAGCAACATTGGAATGCATTACCATGTTATGTGCGATTTCATGATCCAAAGCTGGTTAACATTTTTTAAAATTTCCCTAAAACACATTTCGTATTTAAGAATTGTTCCTGGAACTCTTACTATACCTCACTCTAAAAATTGTAAGTTGTAATTGTTGAGGTTAGGGATCGTTTCGTGGGATGGGTGTTGATGGAACACAATGTTGAGTGTGATAATTCATTGAGTGCATGATACTATGAGGGAAGAGCTTGAGTATGATGACCAGGAACTTATCAAGGTTAGAATGGCATTAAGCATATAGCGCTACAGGCAGTCAATGCTTGGCAGAAGGAAATCGTGTTAGACAAGAACCTGCATTTTCTCACCAAGTGCAATAGCAAAGTACCCCAAAAATTGAGGGACCAATAGAAATAATTGGCCAGATTGTTGAGGATATTTGAGGAACCACATTAGAACCCCCTAATGAAGAAAGACTACTAAAATTCAGATGAAGCAAAAGAATATGAGGAGTAGAGATTGAGGAAGAAAAAATCTAGGGCGAGGTACTTTTCATTAAATGAGAGTTGTCATGAGGTTCTTGGAGTTGTCTGTAGGCTTAAGTTTCACTTGACAGAAGTTTTCAAACAAGCAATATTGCTCCATTTTCAAAAAGTTGAGATGGGGATCCACAATATATCATAGCTTCTATCTAGCTCTAGCCTACTGTGAAAAGGATGATCGTATGTCTACTAAACCAATGAAAGAAATTCATATACAACAGCAGTTCTGTGAAATCAACAGGAAAACCATTGCAGAATCATTACGCAAGGTTAAAAACAGTAAGTTTTGAATAGAAATTTCCTGATAAAATAGTTCTGATAAAACAGAAGTTCTGGTTTGATATTAATAGTTTCTGATAAAAGTTAATTGGCATATCCAATTAAAGTTCTTGATAAAATCTTTCTCTGAATCCTATGATCTACTTTTTAAGGCAAAAAGTGGAGCTAACTTCCATTAATTAAGCTCTAACTAACCGAAAATTCTATATCTCTCTCCGCCTAATTCTAATCAGAATCAGTCAAAATTGGTTACTTGTTGACCGAATTGAATCATACTCATTCAACCAAACAATCAAAAACATATTTACTCGATAAAATAGCATTGAATCACAGAATTAGATAAGTTTAAAACCAAATCAGTAACCCATCAAGTTTAACTAAATTTAAAATCAGACCAAATTAATTGTAACCAAAAAATAAATACATTACAATCTCAGAACATAGGTATAATTCCAGAAAACAAATATCTCAATTCCAGAAAAAGTCACATTTGAAAGATAAAGTGATAAGCATCCTACTGTAGTTTTCCAAAATTCCAGAAAACGTAATACTCTAGTGCAATAATGAAATCCAAATAATCCAACAACCTATTATCAAAATAGAGAATCAAAACCCAATTACAATCTAAATACTCAGTACATACGTGAACCAATTCAGAGGAACAAAACCCTAAAACCATAATTAAACCAATCCTAATCGAATGCAAACCCCCTTCACCACAAACCATTCAAGAAAACTAATTAACAATAATCCAACACTTAAAACGCAAATTACGAACAACCAAACAAAAAATCAACAGATATCGCACATTTTATGGATGTATTACCTTGAAATTCTCTTTCTCCATGAGAAGAAGAACCGCCATGCGGATGAAAGGCCGCCACTTGAAGGAAATCTCCACCACCGTAATCGCCGCCATATGATTGATTTTTGTAGGCTGGTCTCGCCGTCTATTAGGGATCTTACTTATAAGGCTTGAGGTTTTGAAGAGTGAAGAGAATCCAGGGAAGGAAAAAATGCGGTTTTCTTTTTCTTTTTCATTTTTATTTTTTTTTCTTCCTATACGTTTTAATAACATTATTTTTAGAAGCCTTATACGGAATAATAAAGTAGTACTCTGTAATTTGAGAGCGCATATGACTTAACCTTGTAATATTATGTATATATGATAACGCTTTTTATATAAGCGCTATAATATTTATACATATGACAATGTTTTTTATATAAGCGCTATAATATGTTATTTTTTATACTTTTGATAGCGGAGGAGGTAAAAGCGCTGTTAAAAAAACGCTATTAAATGACAATTTTGTAGTAGAGTGATTTGAACTTTGGAATCTCATTGGCGGAGAATTTGTCTGGCAGATTCGCCCTCCCCTTGAGGTTGTCCTCCATTGAGGTGTCAACGTAGTTCTCTTAATTGGTAACCTTACTGACAAGACTCTCGATCTTCTTGGTTAAGTCATCAGTGGGCGCGCCCTGTTCCACGACACCCAATCGGTTGCTTATGCTCTCCACATAGGCACTGAGGCTGGCGAAAGCCGTTAGGAGTTGAGCGAGTTGATCAGAGGCAGACATTTGGATTGTTTCTTGAGTGGGACTGGGAGTTTGATTTGTAGGAGATGAACTGGCTGCTTGTTCGATGCCGGCTATGAGGGAAGCTAGGGCTGACGGATTTCTTTTCAACCTTTCTCCTCTTCGACGAACCCACAGGATCTTCGGACTCCTAGTTAGAACATACCAGACGATTTTAGAACTTGGACTTCCCGACACATGATATGATATGCATGCAATGAATGAGACCTAGACTTTGACTCTTAGTGCCACTCCGAAGATTCGGGATTTTTGACTTTGTACTTGTATTCGGGATTTGCAACCCGTTGGAAATGTTTGAGAGGAGCGTTCATTCTTTTGTGAAAGTTGGCTCTTTGTACTAGAACTTGGAATGTCGAAAAAGAATATTTCGATTTATTGGAAATTTGACTTATTTGAAGGGAATTTCAACCCGCTCAAGAATTTGGAAATTGGACTTGTACTAGGAAATTTAATTTTGTATTATTTCAAGGGAATTTCAACCCGTCAATATTTTAGGGGGATTTCAACCCATTGAACTTGGAGTATTTGAAGGGAATTTCAACCTGATTGAAAAGGGAATTGATTTTGTATTATTTCAAGGGAATTTCAACCCGTCAATATTTTAGGGGAGTTTCAACCCATTGGATCTGGAATATTTGAAGGGAATTTCAACCCGCTTGAGAATTGGAATTTGTATTATTTCAGGGGAGTTTGAACCCGTTGGAAGATTGGACTTGTATTATTTTAGGGGAGTTTCAACCCGTGGATAGAATTTGAACTTGTATTATTTCAAGGGATTTTCAACCCGTTGAATGGAATCTCGAACTTGTATTATTTCTGGGGAGTTTCAACCCGTTGGAAATGTTTTGAATTTTGTATTGGGGAGCAATGGAAAGCAAGATTTCTTTGTAGCTTGAAGATGAACTTGGAATTTGAATTTGGCTAGAAATTTGAACTTCGAAATGGACCGGACGCACTTTTGTATGGGGCTTTGTATTTGAAAAATCCGGCATTATGCCGCTGTGGATTTGAAACACTGAATTTAGGAACTTGAAAGTCCGGCATTATGCCGTCGTGGACTTGGGATCTTGAAGTATAGGGCTTGAGTTTTGAAATGTAGAATAGAAAAGTCGGCATTACGACGGTATGATTTTGAAGCTTTGAAATTTTGAAAGGTCGAGCTGGAAAGTTGGCATTATGCTGGCATGGGCTCGAATATTTGAACTTGAGACTTTGAGGTTGGAATTGGCAACTTGAGTTTGAGGTTTGAAGACTTGAATGTTTGAAATAGGGAATCCGGCATGACGCCGTTGGATTTGAACTTGAAACTTCAAACTTGAAATTTGAACTAGAAAATCCGGCATTATGGCGCCGTTGGATTTGAGGTTTGAGTTTGGAAATGGAAATTTTGACTAGAAGATCCGGCATTATGGTGCCGTTGGATTGAGTATTTACTTGAAACTTGAGACTCGGAATTTGAACTAGAAAGTCAGGCATTATGGCGCCGTTGGATTTGGATTTGAAAATTGAGGTTCTAGAAAATTCGGATTTGAACTTGAAACTCGAAATTTTGACTAGAAAATCCGGCATTATGACGCCGTTGGATTTGAACTTTGACTTGAAAACTTAAGGTTTGAATTTGAAAATTTGGATTGAATTTGAAATTTGAAATTTGGACTAGAAAATCCGTCATTATGACGCCGTTGGATTTGAACTTTGAATTTTGAAACTTGGAATTTGGACTCGAAAATCCGGCATTATGACGCCGTTGGATTGAATTTTGAATTTGGAACTTGGAATTTGGACTAGGAAATCCGGCATTATGACGCCGTTGGATTGAATTTTGAATTTGGAACTTGGAATTTGGACTCGAAAATCCGGCATTATGACGCCTTTGGATTGAATTTTGAATTTGGAACTTGGAATTTGGACTCGAAAATCCGGCATTATGACGCCGTTGGATTTGAATTTTGAATTTGAAACTTGGAATTTGGACTCGAAAATCCGGCATTATGACGCCGGTTGATTGAATTTTCAATTTGGAACTTGTGCGTGAGGCGTGTTTAAGGGTTTTGAATCAAATGGAGTGACACTCATAGAGACCCTAAAATCGGCGATTTAGATGCATGAGGTTGAAATGATGCTCCTAGGGGTTTGGTTTCCTAGTTGGAGGCTAATTGGTTTTGGCAAGCTAGAACTCGAGGTTAGCCATTCACGCGTGCAAAGACGCCCACACAATGCACAAGTAGCACGTTGTCACACTAATCATGAATATGAATGCGACATGCAAAGTTCTCAACTTAAGGTCGGTCTAAGTTTTGTATGATGCAAGTGGTCGGCTTTGGGTGTCAAAAGGTACTTGGCTAAGAGACGGATCCGGCGACAAGCGTTCACATCCGCCTAAGGGAAGTGTGTGTCGGCAGACGGCCTCCATACTTGACATCGGGAATGTCAAGTAAATGCCAAGCTTCGGTAGGCGCGGGAATGGTAACACACTTTGGTCGGGAACCGTATGGAGAGTCACCATTTCGTTGCCCCCGGGGCTAGCCCGAATGTAGAAAACATCTGTTTGAGCAAAGGTAGAAATTCATTTTGCACAATATGGTTTTCGGAAAATGCATGAAATGCCTAGAAATTGATATTGAAATCGTACTTGAATTTTTATTTGTAAAGCTCGTTTTTTGGCACTTATTCACGAGGTTTGGGAGCGTCCTTCCAGATTCAAAAATAGACTAACTCCCAACACGAAAAGTTGAGCAAAAGTGGGAAACAAGCCACTGTGAGCCACTGTCCTGGATGCAGGCAGTGGCGTTGGGCGCAGGGGCTGCGCCTGGCGCCAGTGCTGGCACCCAGTACTTAAGCAGATCAGTGGTTTGTTGCTCGAAATCCGCCCGCATTTTCGAATTGAAATTAGTAAATTCCCCAGTGAAGTCGCCAGAATTGTAGGGGTTTTTTTGTGTCAAAACTTGTTTCCCGTTCTACAAGAGGGGCGGTTCTTTAGAAAACCGTAGAATTTTTGTACCTCGAAGGAGTCGCCACCAAACATTGCTTAAAGTCTCGTTTGGAAAAACCGCAAGTGACTCTATTTTGGATAAGGCCTTGAATCCTTGAAACGGATGGGTGAGATCCGGGCACGGGAACAAAATGTTTATTCGGCGAGCTTTAGAAATATTCAAGTACGTTGGCACAACATTTTTTCGAAAATAAACCCTAGATTAGACTATGTGGGTTTGAATTAAGAGCAAATTGAATCTCTAATTGTATGGTGGTCACTTTGCTTTAGAGATTTATTTAAGTAACCTAAGGCCGGTTTGTCCAAAAATATCTTTGTTAAGCGTGATGTAACCTTTGTATTTTGTTGTATTTAGCATGTTGGCGATGAAAGCGATAAAGCAAATAAAGCAACATCACAATACTAAATAAAGGACTATGGAGTAGGTCCACATTGCCTAGAAATGGACTAGGCAAGTAAAGATGCGGAATTGAAAGTGCGGTATTGAAATTCCGGTATTGAAATTGCGGTATTCAAATTGTGGTATTGAAAGTGCGATATTGAATGTGCGATATTGAAATTGCAGTATTGAAAGGTGCGATATTGAAATTGCAATATTGAAAGGTGCATAATAGAAATTTGTACTTGGGCACATGAGATTCGAACGCCAAGTGGCTCCTTAAAAATAAGTGCGCCCGACACGAATTCAAAGCCAAAAATCTCAACTTGGGAGAGGTTTCTCAACCCAAATATACTAGATTTTGCATGTTAAACTTGAACTTGAAAGCTTGAATATTGAAGTTTGAACTTGAAATAATTGAAATTTGAACTTGAAATGATCCTAGTTTAGGGAAATAACTATGAATAACCCTAAACATGGAAAGATCTTTGAAAATTGAAGACTTGAACTTGTATATTGAAAATGGAGGTTGGAATCTCAAAAGACTAAACCTTTAAATGTTAAAAGCTGTTATCTTTGATTACCCCATATTTGATGGTGATTCTAGCCCAAGAGGTGATTGTAAACAACTTGGACATCCTTGAATCTTTGAAAATTGTATTTTGTATTTTGAAAAAGTTTATATTTTTTGAAAACATGTGTGATTGTTGCAAATGGTGTTTTTGAATGATTAAAAACACCAACTTGCTAATCATTTAGAAATCAAAGCCACATAGTTGATTAGAATGGGATTCGGATTTACCTTGTTAGGTTTAGGCAAGAGCTCCCAATTGCATTTTTGAATTTAGGAATTTTGTATGTGTTTTTTAGGAGTTTTTGAGTTGTATTTTGAGGCGTAATGTCGAAATTACGACGTTGTATTGTTGTTCTCCTCCCCATTGTGCTGAAAATGAGGGGTATTTATAGAAGGAATGGGTGCAAGGCGCCAGCACACGTCAGCGCAGGGCGCTGGACCAGCGCTGGGCGCTGGTGACGTGGCTTGAATGACGCCAAAGCAAGGACGGGAATGAAGGAAATAATGCCCTTAGTCCAAGTATGCATATAATGTTAAGTCTAATAAATGCGTTTTAGTATTAATTAACAAGTTAATAATTCAGTGAGATCAAGTGAGATGAATGCCTAGCTAGAGGCCGCTTCAGTTCAAGTGGAATTAATGATATTAATCCGCAGCTTACGCTTGACTGGACCCGTAGGGTCACACAAATAGTACGTAAACGGATCAAGTATTTAATGGCATTAAATACGCCATCTATGGATATTCGGAATCGACGGATCTTGGTTTCAGTGGGAGCTGAGATCGTCAAAGGCAAGCAAGTGAATACTTCGGAAACGATGATATTTCCAGAAACGGAAATATGGATCGTATGGGAAATATAAATATTATCCAAGTCGTAGATGTTGCCGGAAACGGAAACATGGTACGTATCGGAAAATATTATTGGAAATGGAAATATTGCCGGAATCGGAAATATTGCCGGAAACGGAAATATTGTCAAAATCGGAAATATTATTGAAATCGGAAAATAATTCCGGAAACGGAAATATTAAATATTTGTTCGAAACGGAAATTAATTCCGGAATCAGATATATTAAATATTGTTCGTATCGGAAATGAATTCCGGAATCGAGAATTTAATCGGAATCGTATCGTACGAATTAGCATCGGACGAGGCCTGCCAGACGAAGGCCCAGCACGAAGCCGGGCCATCGCCCAACAAGCCAAAGCGCAAACACACGCCAAAGCCAAGACCAGGCCCAACGCGAAGTCTAGGCCCAGCCAAGGCCTTGGGCGCGCGCGCATCAAAGGCAGCGGCGAGCTGGGCCGTGCGCTTTGCATGGGCCGTAAGGCCTGCGCGCGGTGCATTGCCACTCGTGTGTGTTACTCGGAATCCTAAGGCTACCGGGATTCGTAATATGATTAAATCTAATCCTAATAGATAAAGTTTGTTTAATTAGAGTCCTAGTAAGATTATAATTAAATAGATTTGTATTCTAATAGGATTATAATTCCTTTCCATAAACTCTATAAATAGGTGCCTAGGGTCACATATTTAGATCGAGGATTGAAGTATTCAAAGGTAAGATTTTGGAACAAAATCAGCCAAACACTTGTAGCCTATTAGCCGAAAATTCTTAGAACCTTAAGGGCGATTCTAGTTGGTCAAGCTTAAGGCGGATCCGGACATGCTGTGGACTATCTACGGAGGGACGAAGCTTGGAGTCCTAAAGACTTGTTCTTGTTCGGTTCGGGCGCAGCTAGGGAGGGTGTTAGGGGGGAAAATACTCTCTTGGTGACATGGGCGTGGCAAGTATTGCATACGTGGCTGCCAACAAGACACGAGGTGGCATTATGCGAACAGTATTCCAACTGCTGGGCTCAAAACGAACGTTACAAACCCTTGAGGAAGCCGGCCTTCATTACGCATTTATTATCTAATTATGAGCAAATAAGCATAAACGTTACACTCTTATTGTAAATGCCTATAAAATGGCTTAGTCTTGTCTATTTTACATACATGATTTCCAAGCAATAAACCTACGATTATCTTATGTTATTACAACTTTCTCTCACCATTCTTAATTATCTTGCTCGATCAATTGTTAGCACCTTCATCAAGGCAAGTTCGTCTCTAAGTCGAATTTGCCCAAAACAATTTGGCGCCCACCGTGGGGCTGACAATCAAAAGCAGCTCGATAAGACCATTCCAATCACCATGGCCGGAAATGCTAGCTCATCCGACGACATTACTCGTCGCTTCGAAGCGATGGAGCAGCGCATCAACATCCTCCAGAAAGAGAATGAAGCATTGAACTCTCAAGTCAGGTCCACCGCCTCCAACGCCACCGGATCCAGGTTCCAGTACCGGCGAGACACCTCCGGGTTAAACCGCCGCTTGGATCTTGACGCCGCTACAGACCATCCCCTCCATATACCTTTTGGCGAACCTGGGGGCCCTCTCCTTGAACAGATCCGCGAGTTCGATCCGCTACCAAATCTGCCCCGCTCTAACCCGAGTTGGCTTCCGCCACCTCCCACTCGACCATCCTCTGCAGGACCATCGGCAACAGTCGTCGCCACGACGGCTGCCCGGGTCACCTCACCTCAGGTCGGCATGACGACATCCACCATGGTGACGGCTCCCGCCTCCGTTCCAGTGTCTCGTCCGTTTCCCCCCCCCCCCAGTGGTGACCATGTCAATGCCTCTGCCCGTTACGCTTCCGGCGCAAGGATCAACGCCAGCGACTCAAATGCCATGGGACCAACTGTTCTCTCAGCAAGTCGTCCAACCTGTTGTCAACCTGGTCGCTTCGGCGCCCGGAGCACCCCCCCAGTTGATCACGGTTCCTTTAGCCAGCCAGGCGCCGCAAGCAACGTATCCCAATGCCCTAATGCGCCCCGACTCTTCTCGAAACTACTCTCCATACACTCCTCTTAACAGGTCAGTCGTTCCGGTTAGTCACGGTTTCGTAACTCCTTTCCCTTATGTTGCAGGTACCCACGTTACTCAAGGAACGCCCCCTTACATGAAACAAGTGGTGCCGCAGTTCACTCCTCACCAACCTCATGGCGTATACCCGCAGAGTACCTATTATCAACATCTCCAAGCCAGCCTTCCCGAAACATTTAGCCCCCTCGTCCCGGTGCTCAACAGCATCTGTGAGAACACGAATCACCAAATCCAACAAATCATGACTATGATAAACAAAATCCCTGGTGTACCAACACCAATCAAAGAAGCTAGCCTGGACAGTTATGCCGACTCCCCATATGCTGATCCCATTGATGCAATAGACATCCCAAAACGATTCAGCCCACCCAACATGCCCATGTACGACGGGACGACCGACCCAAGAGAGCATATCTTGACCTACAAGCAACGGATGATGACCATTCCAGTCCCCAAACACATGATAGAAGCCAGCCTTTGCAAGGGGTTCGGTTCGACATTGGTTAGGCCCGCCTTGAAGTGGTTGACTAGCCTGCCAAATGGGTGCATTACCTCTTTTGCTCATCTCGACAACGTGTTCAACCAACAGTTCGCTAGCAGCAGGTGTTTAGAGAAGCAGACAAGCGACTTATACCGAGTAATCCAACGTCCTGACGAACCCCTGAAGGATTATATAGCCCGGTTCATCAGGGAGAAGGTGACCGTTCCTGAATGTGATGTCCCGACACCTATCGAAGCGTTCAGGCAGGGATTGTATGGTGAAACCGACCTATGGAGGGATTTAATCAAATATCCCTGCAAGACGTTCGAATATGCTCAAGCCAAAGCAATGGCCCAAGTTAGGTTGGAAGAAACTCTCCATTCTCGGAAAGGGGGTAATGACTACTCGAAGACGGAAAGACGGTTGCCCTATCCCAAGAGGAGCAACGATCGCCCTGCTCCTTATTCTGGACCTCAACATGTAGCAGTGGTGGAGGAAGATGACGACTCCGACTGGAAGAACAGCCCGGACCTACCTCTAAAAATTAACGAATATTCTTTCTGTGTTGACACTGTAGGTCTGATGAACCACCTCTCGAAGATGGGGAAAGCAGTGCAATGGCCACCGAAATCCAGCAAACCTGAATCGAAGAAGGATCCCTCTAAATGGTGTGATTTCCATGCCGACATCGGTCACACAACCAACGACTGCGTTGCGTTGAGGAGAGAAGTAGCCTACCTGCTGAAAAATGGTTACCTCAAGGACGTCATGTCAAATAAAGCTCGTGGCGTTGTCAACAAAGAAAACTCTAACTCTCCATCTCGACCTCTTCCACCTCCCCCTCATACTTAAACTGTGAATTTTATTGCTGGAGGTTCTGACATTTGTGGTTTAACTTATTCTACAGCGAAGAGACACGCCCGAGAAAAAGAGATAGACAGACCAGTCTGAGCCGTAGCAGCCAAATACCTAACCCCTATATCTTTTGATGAATCTGATGCAGGGGACATCTCGGACAAACATCACGACGGCTTGGTAATATCTATTCCTGTTGGAAACTGCATGATCAAACGAGTCCTTGTCGACAATGGTAGCTCAACTAACGTGATGATACTCGACGCCCTCAAGGAGATGGGGCTCAATCCAGACACAGATGTCGTCAAAAAATCCACCGTGCTAATAGGGTTCAGTGGCGAAGCGAAAACCACCTTCGGAGAAGTTACCCTACCTGTTTACGCACAAGGAATCAACCAACAGGTAAAGTTTTGTGTTATTGATTGCCCTTCATCTTACAACATTATTTTGGGCAGGCCCTGGATCCACGACATGAAGGCCATACCTTCGACATATCACCAAACCATCAAGTTCCTGACTCGATGGGGGGTTCAAGAAATCAAAGGAGATCAGCAAGAGTCCAAAGAATGCTACAAGGCGGCCCTAAAGCCATCGGCCACAAAAAAATCCTCATTATAGCAATTACAGTCCAATTCCGAACCAGCAAGCTACGAAGAGCCCAAATCTGAACAACTCGACGAGATCATCTTGGATCCTGCGAAACCAGAACAAGTCGTTTTTATTGGATGTGATGTACCCGACGACATCAGACCGGAACTTGTTACATTCCTCAAAGCCAACGCGGATTGCTTCGCATGGTCAAATGAAGATATGCCAGGCATCAGCCCCGACGTCATCACTCACAAACTCAGTGTCGACCCCCAACATAAGCCCGTCAAACAAAAGCGGCGGAAGTTCGCTCCAGAACGCAACCAAATTATCAACGATGAAGTTCAGCAGCTACTAGATACAGGAAAGATCAGGGAAGTAAAATACCCAGACTGGTTAGCCAATGTCGTCGTAGTCAGGAAAAAGAATGGGAAATGGCGAGTGTGCATAGATTTCACCGACATCAACAAAGCATTCCCTAAAGATTCTTTTCCCTTACCCCACATCCACGCCATGGTTGATGCTACCGCGGGACATGAGATGCTCATATTCATGGACGCTTTCAGTGGATACAACCAGATTTTGATGCACCCGGAAGATCAAGAGAAAACTGCCTTCATCACGGAGCGAGGAACTTATTGTTACAAGGTCATGCCGTTCGGTTTTAGGAACGCAGGCGCCACCTATCAGCGCTTAGTCAACAAAATGTTCAGAAAAGAGCTGGGCGAGACAATGGAAGTCTACATCGACGACATGCTTGTAAAATTCAAGAAAGCCTCGGATCACATCACGCATCTTCAGCAAGCCTTCGGCGTGTTGCGAGAGTACATCATGAAGCTCAACCGCACCAAATGCTCGTTCAGAGTCTCTTCCGGAAAATTCTTAGGTTACATGGTTACTCAAAGAGGCATCGAAGCTAGTCCTGATCAGATCCGCGCAATCATCAACCTACAGTCACCTCGAAACCAGAAGGACGTACAAAAATTAGCAGGCAGAGTGGATCCCCTCAACCGCTTCATCTCCAGGTCGTCCGACAAATGCAAATTGTTCTACGACATCCTCAGGAAGAATGAGAAGTTCAGCTGGACTGACTGACACGAAGCCGCATTGAAGCAACTCAAGCAATACCTATCAACCCCCCCGTTACTGTCCAAACCAAAAAACAATGAAGTGCTACAAGTATACCTCGCGGTTACGGAGTCGACCATCAGTGCGGTGTTAGTACGGGAAGAAGAAGGAAAGCAGTTACCTGTTTATTACGTCAATAAGTCCTTACTCAGCGCCAAAACAAGGTACTCTCATCTTGAAAAACTTGTCCTTGCTTTAGTCGTCGCTTCTGTTAAATTGCGCCCTTATTTCGAATGTCATCCTATCACTGTTAGAACTAACTATCCCATGAAGTCAATCATGAGGAAACCCGAGTTGTCTGGCAGGATGTCCAAATGGGCAATACAATTAGGTTGTTACGACATCAGATACGAACCTCGCACAACCATCAAGTCGCAAGCTCTGGCTGATTTTGTGGCTGACTTCAGCCCGAGCCTCCAACACGAAGTCGATCACGAAGTCAACACACTGACCGACAATGGATCCTCAACAACATGGACCCTACATACTGACCGCTCCTCCAACATACGGGGGACAGGCCTCGACATCGTGCTAAAATTACCACAAGGGGACACCATAGTACAATCTGTCTGTTGCGAGTTCAAAGCTACCAACAACGAAGCAGAATACGAAGCTTTGATCATGGGGTTGTCATTAGCACTCGACATGAATATCCGCCGACTTGAGGTACGTTGCGATTCTTTATTGATTATCAGCCAGATTAACGGTTCGTATGCAGCGAAGGACTCAAAGATGCAGGCCTACTTGGAAATAGCAAAAAGGCTCGTGAACAAGTTCGACTCATGCACCTTACAACAAATACCAAGAGACCAAAACACCCAGGCTGACGCCTTAGCCAATCATGGCTCAAACATCAAACCTAAACTCACCTCCATCCCCGTAGTCCACTTAATGTATCCAGCCATCACCAAAGATAACCTACCCATCACCGAACAGTCCCAACCTACTCAGATGCCCTCATGGCGCAACCCTTACATACACTGGCTTAAACACAACACCACCCCACCTGGAGTCACCCACGAAAAAGCCTTCCGCGTGAAAGCCTCCAGATTTATCCTAATCCATGGAGTATTGTTCAGAAAGTCGGTTACAGGACCGTACCTGAGATTCCTCGATCATGAAGAGATAGAGTCAACTTTGCGCAACATACATGATGGAGAATGTGCAAACCACGCCGGAGGAAGAAGCTTAGCCCACAAAACCCTTACCATGGATATTTCTGGACGACCATGAAGAAAGACGCAATCACCTTTGCTAAGAAGTGCGACTCCTGCCAGCGGTTCGCTTCCATCTCTCATCAACCTTGTGAAGTACTCCACCCTATCTTGTCCCCTTGGCCCTTCACGAAATGGGGGATGGACATAGTAGGCCCCTTACCACAAGCATCACGACAACGCGTCTTCATGTTGGCGATGACTGATTATTTCTCCAAATGAATCAAAGCAGAAGCTTTCAAGCGAGTTCGAGATACTGAAGTCATCTCGGTCATCAAACGAAATATCCTTAGTCGGTTCGGTATCCCTTCCGAGATCGTTTACGACAATGGTTCTCAGTTCATCAGCAACAAAACCAAAGAATTCTGCAGCAGGTATAACATCACCTTGCACACCTCAACACCAAGATATCCTCAAGCGAATGGCCAAGCCGAGTCAAGTAACAAAATCATCATCAACAACCTCAAGAAGCGCCTCGACGACGCCAAAGGAAGATGGGAAGACGAGTTACCTATGATCCTTTAGGCCGACAGGACGACGCTCAAGACGGCGACCAATCACACTCCTTTCTCCTTAGTCTTTGGTTGCGAGGCAGTCATCCCTCCCGAAGTCGAACTCCCCACGGCAAGAAGCAGTTTCATAGCACCAGGAATGAACGACTCAGTCTTGGCTTACGACATCGATATTGTTGACGAACTTAGGGAAGCAGCACTGGTCAGGATGGCCTCCTACCAACAAGCTGTCGCGAACAGCTACAACAAGAATGTGAGGGTTCGGATATTTCAGCAGGGAGATTGGGTTCTGCGCAAAGTCTTCCCAAACAAAAAGGATCTTCGGCACGGCAAACTAGCTCCGACATGGGAAGGTCCTTACCAGATCGTGAGGCGAACAGGTCATGGTGCGTACGAGTTGGTTGATAGAGACGGCACATCCATTCCAAGAAGTTGGAATGCAACACACCTAATACTGTATCATTTCTGATCACTCAAGCTCTTTTTCTTACTTTTTATCCTTTCCTAACACACATGCATACTAGCGTTCGCCGTCACTGTGACGACCCCCCAAAGTAGAGTGGGCACAATGTATCACAAAACCGAGATAATCTCGGATAGTATACACTCACAAGTAACAAAAGTTAAGTCCCTCTCATTTATCTTTTTTACTTTTTTTTCTCTCCTCATATTATCATCCTTACTAACTTAGGCATCGGAGGGCCGTTGGCTCCACCAACGGCCAATCCTCACGCCATCGTTCTGTTTTGCAGACAATAAACGTGACAACGACACGAAGTGTACACTTAGAAGGAATAACAAACATAAAGCATTTCGACTAGACTTCGTCCAGTACCTCTCTTTAACCTTTCTTTTCTTTTTTTTCTCCTTGTCGTAATTCCCTCTCATCTTCATGTCGCTCTATACTGACTTAAGCATCGGAGGGCCGTTGTCTCCACCAACGGCCAATCCTCATGCTCTCTTATGTTGACAGTATGATGCCCACATTATGATGGATTCGACAAGAGGAGGAAAGACGAAGCGAAGTGTACAACACAACATACAGGAAAGCAACATTCGAAACTGAGTGCAAATGATCAAAGAAACAAAGTAGCAAGAAACATTGTTAATTTTATTCAAACATGATTGTATACATTACATATTACAAGTCTTACAAAATACAAAACACAATTTAGGCCATTACAAAAACGCCTGGTACACTACAATGTACATTACATACATAATGGAATAAAGATCTACATTTTCTACAGTATACATTTCTTGCAGGTTCCCCTTTGACAGGCTGGAGGCGTCACCAAAGTCGAACTCGAGGTATGTGCCCAACCTGCAAAACAAAACACCAAACCAAAGCACATTTTTTTCCAAACACAAAGCAAGCAACACAGATTTCGCAAACCACAAATATTTACATGACTTACCCCCTTGGACAAGCCCAAAAACATCCAAAAGACTGCCGCCTTCAAGGCGAAACATAGCCACAAATATCTTTTCGACCTTCCCAAAGGCCGAACACACAAAATATTGTTTAAAACAAGCCATTGTTTCACAAACACAACATTAAAATTTTAAATTTTTTTGAGGGGGGGGGGACAGAACTACTCCTGATGGTCTGATGGGCCTGCATTCTCCCCTTGTTCGCCATCGCCTGGTGCCGCCATCGTCTCGACATTGGGGCTGGTTGCAGTCACACTCTCCTCAACGTCTTCTTCATCGCTAACGGCACCAGGGGGGATATAGTCCTCGGGGAATGCAGTGTTGAACTGAGCAATGTCTTCGTCAGGAGTCCAGTTCACATGTTTGCCCGCCTTGAACTCCTCCATCATCTCGGCCTTCATTTTTAATGTGTAGTAACCAGCACACTCGTAAATCCTCGCCTTGACTTTGGAGAGAGACGTCTTCCGCTCGTCGACCTCAGCAACCAGCGTCTCCTTCTCGGCGTTCAACTGTGCGACCTCAGCAGCCCCCTTCTCTTGACTCACCTGCAGCGCCTCAGCTCTTGTCGTTGCCTCTTTGGCCACACCGCCAAGACGACCAGCTTCCTTCTTTGCCTTCTTCATGTCATTTTTCAGTTTTACTATTTGATCTTCTAACATGATGACATGATGACGTGTGGCTAGAGCATATTGCAGGGCCCATGTGAAAGCAAATTATTTAAAGTCACTAAAATGACGAGATGAGGACGGAGGAGGCGAAGAAAATAAAAGTAAAGAGCAAACACATACCCTCCATGCATCCGAGACGCTCTCCACAGTTGCAGCTACGGGGGACAAAGATTCCTGGCGCTCTCGGCTTGACGGCATCCAGAGGCGGTCGACTTTAGGCCAAAGCTGAACGCGTGGCGCATCTGCCGACCCATATTCGTCAGGGAACTCCACCGCAAGCTTCCTCTTCCGAGATGGAGGCGGCATCTTTTTCTCAGCAGGCAGAAGCGAGCTGGTCTCCCCCGTCACCGTGGCGTCAGTTGAAGCCTTTGGCGGCTTCGGTGGTGACAACACAGTGATGGGTTTGGTTCGAGACACACTCCCCAGTGACTCCAGCCTCTTCCTCAGCAATGCATCCGCAGATGGGGCCTTGCCAGAGCGTGTCGATGGGCCAGTACCTGTTGGCAGCATTTATTCGACGACTCAGTCTCGTCACAGCAGTTGTAATTTGTATTTCGTATTGAAAAGGGCGACGAACCCAAAAAATGTAAACTAACCCTAATCCATGTTTACCTGTTGATGTCGACATGGTCGCAGGTTCAGAAACTTCTTCTTCTTGAGAAGGCTCTTCGCGTTCGAACTTGAGGCCGATGAAAGCTCTGTCCTTTAGAGGGACCCCCAACAGCACAGCAATCTTTTCTATGGCTTCGGCACCGACACCAACTGTGTCGAAAGATGCACCTACAAAAGCACAAAAGTGAGACAAAGTCAAATCAACAAGCCCGAAAAACACCAAAAAACAAACAAAATACCTCTAGCCATCCACTCCCCCGTGAAGAAGTCGGAGTCGGGCCCTAAACTAGCCAACTCCATAAAAAAGAACCGACCCATCCACCCGCTGTCGTTCGACTTGTCCGCACCAAAAAGAGCCTCCCTGTCGTCCTTGACATGCAGCAAGTGCCTACCAGCCCCATAATTTTGGACCTTGTAGGTGTAAACAAGGTCCTCAACCCGGAACTCCATATCCAGTTTGCCGGCCAGATGGTCGACCAAGTGCATTACCCTCCAGACCTGCGGCATTAGTTGCGCCGGCGGCACAGCCAGTGCCCTTAGAACTCCTCGCACCAGTGGCAAGAAGGGATAAGTATCCCAATTCTGAAGGGATACTCGTAGAAGCACACTCAGCCGTCCGATACCCAATCGGCCCGTTCGTCGGGCTGCGCCAAATGAATTACCGCCGACGGAGGAAAACCACACTCCTCCCTGAGCGCCTCCACATCCTGCTTCCCCCAAGTGGCCGACCGAGCATTCTTTCTGTCCAGAATGTGGGTAGGGCTGAAAATTGGCCCCTCAACCAGATCGCACTCCACCACCACTCTCTTGTTCTTCGCGCGGGTGGATTTCGTTCCCATTCGTTGCGACATAGAGAAAATCAAAGAAAGAAAGAAGGAAAGAAGAAGATGGAAGCCGAGCGGTTACCTGAAAAAAGGAGAGAGAAAGAGCGCCGATCGTTTTTTCTGGGAAAGAGAAGAGAGAGATTGCGGAAGTGATTGCGGATGGTTGGAAGCGCAGTCTTATTTATTGGTGCAGATGGACGGTTGGCTTCTCCAAGGCAAAAGTCATCATGACTCTAACGCCGTCAGCGTTGGGGAGGTTAAGAGGCGGTTTCCATTTTCCTTCCGTGAAACCCATTTTTCCTTTTTGAACTTCCCGGAATAAATTCAAAATGGGTTTGGGGACAATTGTTAGGGGGGAAAATACCCTCTTGGTGACATGGGCATACGTTGCAAGTATTGCGTACGTGGCTGCCAACAAGACACGAGGTGGCATTATTCGAACGGTATTCCCAACTGCTGGGCTCAAAACGAACGTTACAAACCCTTGATGAAGCCAGCCTTCATTACGCATTTATTATCTAATTATGAGCAATTAAGCATAAATGTTACACTCTTATTGTAAATGCCTATAAAATGGCTTAGTCTTGTCTATTTTACATACATGATTTCCAAGCAATAAACCTACGATTATCTTATGCTATTACA
This sequence comes from Spinacia oleracea, assembly GCF_020520425.1. Taxonomy (NCBI): domain Eukaryota; kingdom Viridiplantae; phylum Streptophyta; class Magnoliopsida; order Caryophyllales; family Amaranthaceae; genus Spinacia; species Spinacia oleracea. The sequence goes on from NC_079490.1 coordinate 94,405,022, forward strand.
ACTTGCTCTCACCATTCTCAATTATCTTGCTCGATCGATTGTTAGCACCTTCATCAAGGCAAGTTCGTCTCTAAGTCGAATTTGCCCAAAACAGAGGGCACGCTACAGAGTGTATGCATCTGAATTATGCTAAATGATTATGTGTAAATAATATGTTTCCAAGCATTAAGGTTTTTCCGCATGATTTATGTTTTGTCATATGTATCATAACCTAATAGTGGTATCACGAGCCTCTTATTATTTTCATAATCTAAATTGCATGAACATTGGTTAAATTTTACAAATTTGCAAGGAATTAAAGGGGTGATTAGTTTTCGTAATTAATTGCAAATTGCGTTTATTTAATTATATGTACACAGTTTTTCGGCAGAATATTCGTTACTCAACCATATCGAGTGATTTTTGTGTCAATTTCGCATGTAAAAGGCATTCTAAAATTTTGACAAAACCAGTTTTTTCGGCCGAACCCGAATTCCCAAATTTGAAGCCTAACTATGACTTTTCGGATGTTTAAGTTTTTCGAACGCAAAAGTTTGTAAATTTAAGATGTTAAATTGAATATTTGCGATTCTTGTTGATAAATCTTGAGTTTTTTATTGACCTACAGTATATGTTTAACAATTATGAATGCCTAGACTTGTTAATTATACAACCTAATTTGTAATTATGATTAATTTGTTGAAATTCGAATAATATAGAATTGATTGTTTTTCATAATTAATTAATAATTTAGTTAGGTATCCATGATTAAAATACACCATAAAAATTGTTAATTTATGTTAAATTTTAAATTTTTATGACCTAGATCTGAATCCATGTTAATCGGAAATTAATTAATTAATGATTTTTCGATTTTTCGCCCTAAAATTATGAAATTAATATGATTTATTAATTTGTCGTTAATTTTAAATTAAAAATTTTAAATTTTTATGAAAACGCCCATAAATGTTGCACACACAAAGCAAAGGAAGCTACGTGTTACCCTTAAGGGGTGTTGTATAGTGCGGGCACGCGACGACGAGCAAGGGAGCTCGTCGCCCGTGCGGTACGAATGCAGCATAGCATGGCGCGCGCGCGAAGCAGAGGTGCTGGCCGTGTGTGCTATGAGATGGGCGTGGGCGAGGGCAGGGCAAAGCGAGAAGTCGCGTGTGGGCAGCAAGCGAGCTGCGCCATAGCGCGCACTGCCTCGCACCAGCAAGCGAAGGCTCGCGCCAGCGAGCGCTGGCTCGGGTGCAGAGAGCGATGCCTCGCGAGGGAAAGCAGCAGCAGACGCGACACAGCACAGAGGCTGCGCGCAGCGTGGCCAGCGATGGTTACGTGTGCGTGTGGCCTGTGGCTGCGTGTTGCGTGGAGCTATGTGTGCCTTGTGCAACGACCAGTCGTGCACACGATGAGACTTGGGCGCAAGCCCAAGTGCTCGTCGTGTTACGATTGAATCGTTTTGAATTTCAATTTGAGATTTTCAGTTCGGAAATAATTTTAATTAATTTTAAAAATTAATAATTTAAATTGTTTTCTCGGATTTTAATTTTGAATATTATAATTATTATAAATTTTTATTTATACTAATTATTTTACTAAAATTAAACCTTGAATTAATTTAAATTAATTTAGTTCAACTGAAAAATAAATTAAAAAAATGGATTCAATTATAATTTTATATGAGCTTTAAATTTTAATTAAACTTGTATGTTTCCGGTTAGACTAGAAATACATTTTTATGTTTAAAATTAGTAAAGCATATAAAGTTATTGGTTTAAGTGGGAGCAATTTTAGTCATAAACTCTTGATTAGGTCTACAAATCCTTTAAGGTTAAACAACTTGATTAGAATTAATAAGGACTGAATAATTGGTAGATTATTGGTGCCCTTGTTTAATTGCTGCAAATATTTATGTGATGCATACAATGTGTTTTTACTAACCAACTATGTGAGCCATTCATGATAATGAATGGGTAAATGGTATATAGTGTCTATGTACTGTTTTGCAGGTTATTAAGTGACTAGTATGGCCCAAATAGGATAGAAAATATGGTCTGCGTACCATTAATTTGAATGTAATTGGTCTAATGCACCAAATTTGTTTTTCAATTCAAATATGGTCTACGTACCATCAAATAGTTGTAATTAGTTTAATTATAGCTGATCCTGTTTTAAGAAAATGGAGCCTCCCACGGTGAAATTCAAGACGAAGTTTCCAATCCATTTTCAAGACGGACTTTGAAGTTGAAGCTTCAAGATGAAGTCGGGCCATACTAGATCACATTTATCTTATGCATGCTTTAAGTTATTTATTGCTTTTAAATATGTCTTAAATATGCATGAGATTGAAGCTTGATTATGTTGCATGATTAAGGATTTTAGTTCACTTAACATCTAACCAACATAGTAAGAGCCTTAAGTTCCAAACTTAAAAATTGAGTTAAAAGGTGCCATGCCAAAATAACACTTACTTGGATAACCTTTACATCAATCTAGTAATAGATTACGCTCAGCGAGGTGTTACTTATTGATCCTAAAGGGGTAAGGTACACAAATAATTGTGAGTACATGTTAGTTTTGGTGAAACTCAATGATATAAGTAAGGAGTCCTTTTATGTCGTGGCAAAATCGATAGGTTTACCTAATAAGTTCTTAGACGTACCTATCAACCAAGAGTAGTTTCTAGACTATTAGAAAAAGGCTTTTGCTTACCTAAAAGATTTCAGAATTGAGTCTAAATTCATAATGTGCTTAATTCTTCAATGGATTTTAGGATCTTGGAATCATTTTATTCACACCTGCCAGAACACATAACTTAAATAAAATGCTTAATGAACATTAAATTAAACATGCATGCTAGAATTTAAGTTTATTAAGAGAAACTGTGAATGATTATTTATTTGTTTATTCTTTTTCAATTGTAGTTTTAATTATGGCAAACAACTATTCATTCAACATTCGATCAATTATCGAAAAGGAGAAGTTGAACGGGAAAAACTTCCTTGACTGGCAAAGGAACTTGCAAATAGTTCTTGTGCAGGAAGAAAAGGAGTATGTCCTGGAAGAGGCGATGCCCGAAGCCGCAGGCGAAGGGGTCACTCAGGCAGCCCTCAATCGTTGGATTGATGCCAACAAGGATGTGAAATGTCTAATGCTTGCAACCATGAGTGCAGATCTACAGAAAACGTTCATCAACTCAGATGCTTTCACGATCATCAATGAGTTAAAAGACATGTTCCAAGATCTGGCTCGGGTCGAAAGAATCGAGACTCATAGGCAAATTCTTGAGACCAAGCTTAAGAAAGGCGAGCCCGTAAGTCCACATGTTCTCAAAATGATTGGACTCATTGAGAATATGAGTCGGCTGGATCAGCAATTCTCTCAGGAAATGGTTGTAGACACCATCCTCCATTCTCTTCATAGCGGGTATGATCAGTTCAAGCTGAACTACAGTATGAATAGTCTGGACAAAACGCTCACTGAGCTTCACGGTATGCTGAAGACCCCTGAAAAGACGCTCAAAAGTGATAAGCAAGATGTGCTTATGGTGCATGGGGGCAGGTTCAAGAAATCTGGAAAGAAGAGGAATGCTAAGAAAGGTGGCAACAAGGCCAGCCCAACTAAGAAAACTGGCGCCAAGTCTGAAAAGAGGAAGGTCAGTCAACCCACTTCTGAATCTGAATGCTTATATTGCAAGAAGAAGGGGCATTATAAGAGAGATTGCTTGAAGCTAAAGGAAGATCAGAAGAACGGAACAGTCGTTCCATCTTCAGGTATTTTCATTATAGACTGTATACTTGCTAATTCAACTTCTTGGGTATTAGATACAGGTTGTGGCTCACACTTACGTTCCAATCCACAGGGACTAAGAAGAAGTAGAAGGTTAAGCAAGGGTGAAGTCGACCTACGAGTAGGAAAGGGAGCACGGATTGCTGCATTAGCTGTAGGAACTTAGTATTAGTCGTTGCCCTCTGGGCTAGTTTTGGAACTGGAAGAGTGTTTCCATGTTCCAAGTCTTACTAAAAACATCATTTCTGTTTCTTGCTTAGATGCTAAGGGATTTTCCTTTTTAATAAAAGACAATAGTTGTTCGTTTTATTTTAAAGAGATGTTTTATGGATCTGCTAGATTAGTCAATGGACTTTATTTATTAGATCACGACAAACAAGTTTATAACATAAAAACCAAAAAGGCCAAAAAGGATGATTCAGATCTCACCTATCCGTGGCATTGTCGATTAGGCCATATTAACTTGAAACGCATGGAAAGACTTCAAAAGGAAGGAATTCTAGAACCATTTAACTTAGAGGATTATGGTAAGTGCGAATCATGTTTACTTGGCAAAATGATAAAGCAACCTTTCTCTAAAGTTGGAGAAAGAGCAACTGAACTATTGGGTTTAATCCATACAGATGTATGTGGACCAATGAGTACAAATGCTAGGGGTGGTTTCAACTACTTTTTCACTTTCACTGATGACTTCAGTAGATATGGTTATGTCTACCTAATGAAGCATAAGTCTGAATCCTTTGAAAAATTCAAGGAATTTCAGAGTGAAGTAGAGAATCAATTAGGCAAGAAGATTAAGGCACTGCGGTCTGATAGAGGCGGTGAATATCTAAACTATGAATTTGATGACCATCTGAAAGAATGTGGAATTCTATCAGAATTGACTCCTCCTGGAACACCGCAATAGAATGGTCTGTCGGAACGGAGGAACATAACCTTGCTAGACATGGTTAGATCAATGATGGGTCAGGCCGAACTTCCAATAGGATTTTGGGGACATGCACTAAATACAGCTGCACTCACTATAAATAGAGCTCCGTCTAAAGCTGTTGAAAAGACTCCATATGAGTTATGGTTTGGAAAGCCTCCAAATGTGTCTTTTCTTAAGATTTGGGGATGTGAAGTATACGCCAAACGATTAATTTCAGACAAACTTCATCCAAAATCTGACAAATGTATCCTTGTGGGCTATCCAAAGGAAAAAAGGGGTATTACTTCTACAATACATCTGAGAACAAGGGGTTTGTTGCTCGAGATGGTATCTTTTTGGAAAAGGATCACATTTCCAAAATGACAAGTGGGAGAAAAGTAGACCTCGAAGAAATTCGAGTCGAACAACAAACTCTAGAGAATGCTCAAGATGACATTCAGGATAAAACTCAGAGATCTTTAGAAGTATCTGGTGAGAATCATGGTCAATCTAGAAATGTAACCCCGCGTAGATCGCAGAGATATAGATCTCAACCGGAAAGGTACTTAGGTATTTTGACGAACGAGAGCTATGATGTTCTATTACTTGAAAGTGATGAACCTGCAACTTACAAACAAGCTATGACGAGCCCTAGCTCCAAGCAATGGCAAGAAGCCATGCAATCTGAATTAGACTCCATGTCAGAAAACCAAGTATGGGAGCTATGGTGTGGACTATCTACGGAGGGATGACGCTTGGAGTCATAAAGACTTGTTCTTGTTCGGTTCGGGCGCAGCTAGGGAGGGCACGCTACAAAGTGTATGCATCTGAATTATGCTAAATGATTATGTATAAATAATATGTTTCCTGGGATTAAGGATTTTCCGCATGATTTATGTTTTGTCATATGTATCATAACCTAACAGGGGAATCGTCCTTGTTTCGTCTTGTAGTGTTGTACCTATTGTACGAATAGTACTAGGTTTGGCGTTTTAGCGTCTAAAAACAAGCCTTTCTCAGGTTTTTGAATTCCGGTTTTACGGGACGGGGCCCGGCATGCTCGGTTTTGTGGGTCGGCGCCCGAATTTGACTTGCCTTATATGATTTTGAGTGGAAAAGGCCAAGTAAAACCAATGGGATGGTCTACTAGATAAGATTGTACTTGGATTTTGAAATTGAATTTGGAAAGTTGTATTTTGTACCGAGAACCGAAAGGGGAACGGTCTCGGGGGTTGGATTTTGGATCTTGAATTTCGGAGGCATTCTTAGCAATTGGGATTTCCGCCTGGAGTTATTCCAATCACCTAACAAGGATAATGGTATCGTCATCATCCCAAAGGGGAGACACAAATTAGGTGTCTACAATATATATATATATATATATATATATATATATATATATATATATATATATATATATATATATATATATAACCCAGTGGGACTTGGTGTTTACATCAAACAAACTCAAGAATAAATATATGTTTCTTTATGTGCAACTCATAGAAACAAAAGGTATTGATTCTACCACAAATCTAAGAAAACATGGTTGTTGCTCTAAATAGTGTCTTTTAGAAAACCATCATATTTCCAAAGAGGCAAGTTGGAGAAAAATTACCTCGAAATGACCTCAAAAGAACTCCTAGTTAAGCAGCAAACAAATGTAAGATACTTAGGAGCCTTTGGAAGAGCTCCACACATGAAGTATTTGAAAAAGCTTCAAGAAGACTTTGGAAGGGCTTCAAGAGAATCCTAATACTCAAAGGACTTGAGTAATGACTTTATAGACACTAAGGTTTGTTGTTCAATACCTAGGTAAATCATATAAGGAATAGAATTCAACCAAGATAGATACATAGATATCTTGAGGAATGAAACCTATGAAGACTTGTAAGAGCTTCAAGAACATACGACTTACATGTTATCTACGACGAATAAAAAATTCCCAAGTATGGTTAAGGCCATTAAAAACTTAAGTATGGTTCAAGGACATATAAAATGGTTTCAAGCCATTAAAATACGAAATATCTTCATCTTAGGAATCAAATCTATAATTTAATTGATTTGCATAAAGAGTTCACACCCATTGGTTGTAAACATTGGTTGATTTGCATAAAGGGTTCACCCCATTGATTGCAAACATATTTTCAGAACATACAAAGATGATATAATATACACATACAAAAGAAAAGCTAGATTGGTGGCTAAAGATAATAAACAACCTCACGGCTTTAATAATGTTGAAATCTTTTTCACCAGGTCGGAATGCTTGAACTATTTTGGATAAATCTAACAACCATTTCATATGGCAACATGGCAATTGGAAAACGAAACACCTTCCTGAATTGGACCTGTAGAAACGAATTATGCACATCACACAATGTAAACCTTTTGGATGATAGATAAAAGAAGCAAGCTTAAAGAAATATTCTTAGATTAAAGCATGCAAGTGAGAATTAGACCATATTTTTCAACAAGGCTATTGAGCAATCATAGCTTTATGAAAATATGGATCATCTTATAGATAAGACGTTTAGTGGGAGCCATGTCAAGTTTATTGGTTCTATATATATGAGATACATATCTCTCTATTGAAAATGGCATTGAAATTCTAAATGGTTAGATTTGAAAGTATTTGTAAATATTAGAACCATGGCAAAACTTAGAACATACTGGGTTAAAGATCTATTTGATATGATCTAAAGCATTTTGTTTGGATTCTGTAAAAGTAATTACTAAATCAAACACAATTGAGAGACTCAAAAGAGACTCCTAACCCATATGGGTAAATCTAAGTAATGAATGTTTTAACTAACTATAAAGTTAGGCTGTTATTACTAAAGTTAAACATGAAGGACTCCAAGAAAAACTTTCACTTTATATCACATGGAAATGCCAAGACTTTAGCCAGATTCAGTATCTCGTGAAACAAAATGAGCTAAAAGTTACATGACATATATTAAAATGCAAATGGTGTTTGCATTACAATCAATCATGTACAATGCGATATATAAATCGCCAAGATAACTCGTTAGTGTTAGATTATGACAAGTTTATACCAATCTCTCTTGATCTAGATAAAAGATCAGTAGAATAATATCAAGAACATCTAATACATTTGGACATGTAGGATGAGCACTTGATAAAAAGTAAGTGAAGATGAACTAAAGTTATGATGCTACATGCATAGCCTAAGCAAAAGTTGAATCTTGTTGTTAGGCAAACCACAAACATACACGGGCAATTAGGCGTCGTGATTAAAAGGTGGTAACATAGGTTCAAAATCCTATGGGGTGCATGGGAAACTGAATAAATGATTAGTTTCCAAGTTTTCAGTTGAAAGATGTGTCTCCCACATCTCTGTGAACTGGTTGGAGTATTCCAAAAGAAAGCATCGTTTGCAATTCTACATTATTGAAATGAATTCATTGTTGCTTAAGAAGCAACAAAAGGAAATTGTTTATATTGGAAGTTCTTCAATGAACTCAGGTTGATCACAAGTCTGCTATCTCGATGGTTTTCTATTTTAAATATGAGAATCACTCTAACAGCAATGAAAGACTAGATCATTCTAGCTATAAACATATTCAAAGATCTTTTCATCTTACACTAGTAGAAAAATCTCTCATGTGCTTCCATTCAAGTGCGGCTCATTTTATAAATTGGAAGCACTTGAGAGCACACAAAAAAAGAAAAAAAAAATACTTTTTCACAAGTGCAGGCTCATTTTAGAAAATTAGCAGCACTTGACTTCAAGTGCGGGCTCATTTGTAAAATGAGCAGCACAAAATATTTCTAAAAATAATTAACAAAAGAATTTCATTTCCCGCTTTCTCTTCTCCTTCCTCTTCTCTTGTTTCCCTAAAACATATTTTCATTTCCCCCTCTCTGGTTTCTATGCTCTTCCCTCTCCGGTTCTCTGGTCGTGAAATCAACACTCACAACACTCACATAGCACACACCGCACTCCCCCAATGCCGCGTCGCGGCTACTTCTCCCCCACCACCGCGTCTCCGCTGCTTCTCCCCTACCGTCGCATCACTGCTGCTGATCCTCCACCGCTGCGTCGCCGCTGCTACTCCACTACCACTGCGTTGCGGCTGTTGCTCCCCCACTGCCACGAATTTTGGAAAGGAAATTTCAATTTGCGTTTCTCTAAACCCTAGAAAATGTCGGGTGGCTTTTTCCGGGTAATAAAAAATCTCTCTCATATTCCTTGAATATGTTAGTTTATAACTGCGTAGTAATGACTATTGATGTTTTGATTATTGATGTTTTGATTATGAATGGGTCCTGCTTTAGATCGGATTAATTGTATTATGCACTTGTGTTATAATGTTGGAATTCTTTAACTTCGTGAACATTCAATTCCTTAGAGATATTAAGGTTGAACAAAGAAGCTTGGGGTCATTCTTTCTTGCTCCTCCTTCTGTTTACAAGTGCTAGAGAAGTGCATATAAAAGTCGAAAGAAAAAACTTAAGGTCTTCAAATGACTTGTGTGCTTGGTTGTTTAAGAAAAAATGTCTTAAGATTGTTGAAAGAAAATACCAATATAACTAGATTCCAAACACCACCAAGTATAAGAACTAAGCATGCGATTACTCTGACCTGAAGATGAGCTAATGATGCACCTGAGTCAATGTTGATCGACTTGAATATTTAATTTTTTAACAACTTCAATAATATCTTTCTTTGCTACTGTTTTTCCTACAGAAAAACAAATTGCTTCAGCATTCAGAGTCGGAAACAATTGTGTAATATGCAAAAAAAAAAACACTATGAAGCAATGATATTTTCTGAATTTGTTGAATACGTGTAGCTAACCCTATCATTTTAGGATTAAGGTTATTATATAGTTGTTTTTATGGGCAAGAGAGAATAAGACATATGTGAATGATATCTCTGCACACAACTTCGATCGAATACCTTGTATATCAGAAGCATATATCGCAAACTATCCTCATTAATTCTTCTTTGTTTTGTGGTGGGTAGTTGGGAATCAATGGAAAATATTATGAATTTCCTTGATTTTTTGGCAATTTGGGTACAGCTTCGTTTATCTATGTGATTGAATTACTTGTTGTGGATGATTTTTGGTGGCCTAAGCTGATGCACAAAAAAGTGACTGTCAAAATAAAGGTCAAAATCAGATTATACGACATGAACTTGAAATTTTTTAAGGATAATCAGAAGTTAAGGTATGCCTTATCGTTATTGGTAATCCACCTGTAAGCTTCGATAAGTTTTAGAAATCACTAAAATTAGCATTGGAAAATAAGTCTACCAATGAGATTAGTAGAAGAATAATGTGTGGTTAATTTTAGCTTCTGCTTTAGTTTTGTTTGGGTGAAAGAAAAGACTATTAAATCAGTTAATTAGCAAGTAGTAGCTAATAATGTATGGCAAGTCATGAGGATACTTAGACTTGATAGACTCCCAGGTTATACATTTGCTGGCTCAATATACATGTCGATCATCGTGACGAGGAAACACTACCTATATACTTCGTATATGTCATGTTTTACTTAATTATTCTACTATTAATTAGTAAGTAAATTATTCGGTAATTAGCGTCATGAATGATCTAGCTATATACAAAACTAATGAGAGATGTAGCCAGGTTTATACAGAGTTCAAAATTGACTTATGCATCAAAATCAATAAGTAGGGATAATAATTTGTGAACCGACTACTTCAAAATGGTGCTACAAAAATATTAAGCATGTTATGGTAATTAGGTTTTTCATTTTGAAATCACACAGTCTTCATGAATCGAGAGGTCAAAGTAGAAAACCATCCAAAAAAATCCAATTGTTATTTTTCTCACTTTTCTGTTCTCTCTTTTGCTTGCTTCAATTCATATCCTGATGCTATGTGATTCTATGCCCTTAATATTTATAGCATGCTTTATGATTGGACTAGAGACTTATACACAACCTTACCTCTTATGTCCTGAGATGAAATTTTTGGAGTATTATTTCTGGTTTTGTCCTGAAATCATACAAGGTTGAAATGATGAATGTAACTATAGTTTCATGTAGGTTGGCAAGGTTGTTTTTACAGAAAAGAAAGCTCATTATGGTTTACTAGCTATATATTATGGTTGTTTTTACAGAAAATAAAGCTCTTAAATCTGTTACAAAGTTACGTAATGATGTTTTAATGAATTTTTTCCTCCTTGTATGATCAGTTCACATGAGGCTTCGGTGTGGAAACTATGAGAGAATTCGATCACTTGAGAGACAGCTGCAGAATCACCAACAATTTGTACAGCTGCTAAACCAAATAGCAGTAACAGAACCACCACTGTATGGCAACCGCTATCAGTCTGGGGCATACCTGACTGAGACTGCAGTAATCAACTTCGCCAAATCAAGTTGACCCGGTTTGACCAAGAACCAACCAGAGTTCTAACTGCAACCCCAATCCAACAGAACCAGCAACGTCCAATGTGTGAACTGAGGAAACATTGTAGCAAGCGTACCAGAAATAAGCAACATTCAGAACCGGCAGCATTCAGAACTGAGGTAACATTCATAACTTGCAGCTGAGTCACCAACAATCTGTACAGCTGCTAAACCAAATAGCAGTAGCATAACAACCATTGCATGGCAACCGCTATCAGTCTGGGGCAACCGCTATCAGTCTGGGGTTTGACCAGGAACCAACCTAGAGTTCTAAATGCAACCCTGTAGACACCTAATTTGTGTCTCCCCATTAGGATGATGACGATACCATTATCCTTGTTAGGTAGTTGGAGTAACTCCGTGCGGAAATTCCAATTGCTAAAAGCATGTCCAAAATCCAAGAGCCAAAAGTCCAATCCCCGAGGTCGTTCCGATTTCGGAACTCGGTACAAAATACAAATTACAAAAACAATTTCAAAATCCAAGTACAATCTCACCCAATGGGCTATCCCATTGGTTTTACAAGACCTTTTCCACTCAAAACCATATAAGGCAAGTCAAATTCGGGCGCTGACCCACAAAACCGAACAAGCCGGGCCTCCGTAAAATCGCAATTCAAAAACCCGAAACGGCTTGTTTTTAGACGCAAAATCAAGTCTTAAGCCCCAAGCAAACACTACACGCCAAACTTCGTACAAATAGTATGAAGGTACATAAATACAAGACAAGGCAAGGACGGAGCCCGTGTCCTTGTTTTGGTAGCAACCTTGCCACGTCACCAGCGCCCAACGCTTCCAGTTGCGTGCTGTGCTAGCAATGGCTGGCGTTTAGCAGCAAATACCCCTATAAATACCCCTAATTCTGAGCAGTTTAGGGAGGCAAAATCGACACATAACGTCGTAATACAAGAATTGCACCTCAAAATTCAATACAAAAATCAATACAAAATCCTCCAAAAAACACCATACAATCTTCAAGGTTTAAGCAACTGGGAGTTCTAATCGGAAAGCTTGCCTAAACCTAACTAGATAATTCCGAATCCCAACCTTAATCTATTCAATGTTGTCTTGATTTTCTATTTCAAAATGATTAGTGAGTTGGCATTTTTACTCTTAAAAAGGTCAGTTGCAACAATCATACATCTTTTCAAAATCCAAACTTTTCAAAATACAAAAAATGCAAACTTTCAAGATTCAAGGATGTGCAAAGTTGTTTGTAATCACTTCTTTGAACTAGAATCATTTTTAAGTATGGAGTAATCAAAGATGATGCCTTTCTAACTTTTAAAGGTTTATTCTTTGAGATTCAAGACTCCATTTTTCAATATACAAGTTCAAGTTTTCAAATTTCAAGATCCAACAATGTTTAGGGTTGCTCATGACTACTTCCCTAAACTAGGATCCTTTCAAAGTAAGAGCACATCAAAGATCTAACCTTTTCAACATTAAAAGGCCCGATCTTTGAGATTCAAGTCTCTTAAGTTCAATATTTCAAGTTCAAGTTCAAGTATTTCAAGTTCAATATTTCAAGTTTCAAGCTTTCAAGTTCAAGTTCTATATGTAAAATCTAGGATACTTTGGGGTGAGCAACTTCTCCCAAGTTGAGATTTTTTGGCTTTGAATTCGTGTCGAACGCAATTATTTTTAAGTAGCCGTTTGGCGTTCGGATTTCATGTGCCCAAGTTCAAATTTCAATATTGCAATTTCAATTATGCACCTTTAAATTTCGCACTTTCAATTCCGCACTTTCAATAACGCATTTCAATTCCGCACTTTCAATTATGCAATTTTACTAGCCTAGTCCTTCTAGGCAATGTGGACCTACTCCCTAGTCCATTTCTAGGGGGTCTTGTATTTACTAATTCCGCACTTATTTACTATTGTGATGTTGCTTTATTTTCTTTATTGCTTTCATCACCGCACATGCTAAATACAACAAAATGCAAGGTTACATCACGCTTAACAAAGATAATTTCTTGGACAAACCGATCTTAGGTTCCCTTAAATTAACTTTAAAGCAAAGTGACAACCATACAAAGTAGAAATTCAAATTGTGCTACGTACTTGAATAATTTCTAAAGCTCGCGGAATAAGCATCTCGTTCCCGTGCCCGGATTTCACCCATCCGTTTCGAAGATTCAAAGCCTTATCCAAATCGAGTCATTCTTGGTCCTCCCAAACGGGACTCTAAAATAATGTTTGGTGGCGACTCCTTCAAGATCCTAAAATACAAAGGTTTCTAAAAACCGCCCCTTGTAGGGAAAGAGCAATTCAAAGCTTCTTTACAAAAACAACAAAAAAAACCCTACAATTCTGGCCACTCCGCTGGGGATATTTCTAATTTCAATTTCGAAAATGCGAGCAGATTTCGAGCAACAAACCACTGATCTGCTTAAGTACTGGATGCCAGTACTGGCGCTAGGCGCAGCCACCTGCGCCAAACGTCGCTGCCTGCATCCAGGACAGTGGCTCATAGTGGCCTGTTGCCCACTTTTGCTCAAATTTTCGTGTTGGGAGTTAGTCTATTTTTGAATCTTGAAGGACGCTCCCAAACCTCGACAACGAATGTCCAAAAACGAGGTTTTCAAATACAACATTCAAGTACGATTTAAATTTTCAATTTCTAGGCATTTCATGCATTTTTCGAAAATCATATTTGTGCAAAATGAATTTCTACCTTGCCCAAACGGATGTGTTCTACATTCGGGCTAGCCCCGGGAGCAACGAAATGGTGACTCTCCATACAGTTCCCGACCAAAGTGTGTGACCCTTTCCCCGCCTACCGAAACTTGGCATTTACTTGACATTCCCGATGTCAAGTATGGAGGCCGTCTGCCGACACACACGTCCCTTAGGCGGATGTGCATGTTGTCGTCGGATCCGTCTAGTACCTTTTGACATCCAAAGACGACCACTTGCATCACACAAAAACTTAGACCAACCTTAGGTTGAGAACTTTGCATGTCGCATTCATATACATGTTAGTGTGACAACGTGCTATTTGTGCATTGTGTGGGCGTCTGTGCACGCGTGAATGGCTAACCTCGAGTTCTAGCTTTGCCAAAACCAATTATCCTCCAACTAGGAAACCAAACCCCTAGGAGCATCATTCAAACTTCATGCATCTAAATCGCCTATTTAAGGTCTTTTATGAGTGCCACTCCATTTGATTCAAAACCCTCAAACACGCCTCACGCACAAATGCCAAATTCCAAATGCAATCCAACGGCATCATAATGCCGGATTTTCACTACAAATTTCAAAACTTCGAAAAACAATCCAACGGTGTCATAATACCGGATTTTCCATTTCAAACCTCGAGTTTCAAAGTTCAAGTTCAAATCCAACAGCGTCATAATGCCGGGTTTTCTAGTTCAATTTCAAATCCAACGGCGTCATAATGCCGGATTTTCTAGTTCAAATTCAATCCAACGGCGTCATAACGCCGGATTTTCTAGTCAAAATTTCGAGTCAAGATTCAACCCAACGGCGCCATAATGCCGGATTTTCTAGTCAAAACTTCTATTTTCAAGTTCAAGATTCAAATCCAACGGTGTCATAATGCCGGATTTTCTAGTCCAAATTTCAAGTTCAAATCCAACGGTGTCATAATGCCGGATTTTTTAATCAAAATTTCAAATTCAAAATCCAAATCCAATGGAATTATGCCGGATTTTCTAGTTCAAACATTCAAGTCTTTAAACCTCAAGTTCGAGTTGCCAATTCCAATCTCAAAACCTCAAGTTCAAATGTCCAAACTCATGACCGGCGTAATGCCAACCTTTCCACTCAATCTTTCAAACCTCAAATTCCATGTTCAATCTTTCGAGCTTCAAGTCCTATACTCAAAGTTTCAAATGTTCAAATCCATGTCGTCGTAATGCCGACTTTTCCCATTCCGTATTTCAAACCTCAAGTTCGAAGTTCTAAAATCCAACCTTTCAAATCTCAAGTACTGTATTCGAAGCTTCCAATTCCAAATCCATGATGATATGATTTTCCTCATTCAATATCATTTTCAAACACTTCAAAATCTCAAATCCACGGCGGCATGATGCCGGACTTTCAAAGTTCCAAATTCAATACCTCAAATCCATGGCAGCATAATACCAGATTTTCCAAATTCAAGGCCTCATATTCTATATACAAGAGTGCATCTTTTCCATCTTCGAATCAAATTCAAACTTTAAGCTCATCTTCAAGCTACAAAAAATCCTTGTCTTCCAAATACAAAATTCAAAACATTTCCAACGGGTTGAAAATCCCCTGAAATAATACAAGTTCAATTTTCCAATGGGTTGAAAATCCCCTTAAATAGTACAAATTCAAATTTTGCATTCTATTCTTGGGTTGAAATTCCCCTAAAATATTGACGGGTTGAAATTCCCTTGAAATAATACAAAATCAATTCCCTTACAATCAGGTTGAAATTCCCTCCAAATATTCCAAATCCAATTGGGTTGAAATCCCCCTGAAATATTGACGGGTTGAAAATCCCCTGAAATAATACAAACCCCTTTTCCAATACTACCAACGGCTTGAAAATCCACAGAAATAATACAAGTTCAATTTTCCAATGGGTTGAAAATCCCCTGAAATATTACAAATTCAAATTCCGCATTTTATCCTCGGGTTGAAATTCCCCTGAAATATTCCAAATCCAACGGGTTGAAACTCCCCCAAAATATTTTGAGATCAATCGGGTTGAAATTCCCTTGAAATATTCCAAATCCAATGGGTTAAAATTCCCCTAAAATATTGACGGGTTGAAATTCCCTTGAAATGATACAAAACCAATTCCCTTTTCAATCGGGTTGAAACTCCCCTAAAATACTTCAAAATCCAACGGGTTAAAATTCCCTTGAAATAATACAAAATTCAATCTCCTAATACAAGTCCAATTTCCAAAATGGGTTGAAATTCCTCTAAAATAGTTCAATTTCCAAAAGGTCGAAATGTCCTTTTTCGATATTCCAAGTTCTAGTACAAAGAGTCAACTTCTACAAAGAATGAAGGCTCCTCTCAAATACTTCAAACGGGTTGCAAACCCCGAATACAAGTATAAAATCCAAAGTCCCGAATCTTCGGAGTGGCACTTAGAGTCATGTCTAGGTCTCATTCATTGCATGCATATCGTATCATGTGTCGGGAAGTCCAAGTTCTAAATCATGTGGTGTGTCCTAACTAGGAGTCCAAGGATCCTGTGGGTTCGCCGAAGAGAAGAGAGGTTGAAAAGAACTCCATCATCCCTTGCCTCACTCATAGCCGGCATCGAACGAGCAGCCAGTTCATCTCCTACAAATTAAACTTCCAGTCCTTTTCAAGAATCAGTCCAAATGTCCGCCCCCGATCAACTCACCTAACTCATAGCAGCTGTCGCCAGTCTCAGCACCAATGTGGAGAGCATAAGCAACCGACTGGGTATTGTGGAGCAGGCCGCACCCACCGATGACATAACCAAGAAAATCGAGAGTCTTGTCAATAAGGTCACCAATCAAGAGAACTATTTTGACACCTCAATTGAAGACAACCTCAAGGGGAAGACGAATCTGCGAGACAAATTCTCCGCCAATGACATTCCAAAGTTCAAGTCCACCGACAATCCTAAATATCACCTCAAGAACTTCAGAGCTACAATGGCCATCAAGGGGGTCGAACTCGAGCTATACCCCGTGGTATTTCCTATGTCTCTGGAACCTGTCTGCCAGAAATGGTACTATTCACTCAAGGAACATCAAACATGTACATGGGAAGCAGTTGGTCGAGCACTCATGGAGCTGTATCAGCCCAACATTCAACTTCAAACTACTCTAAGGGAGCTAGAAGTTCTCAGGCAAGGGCCTTAGGAAGGCTTCACTAATTACCTCAACCGGTAGAGAGAAATGGCATCCCAAATGGTGACCCGGCCCTCCGAGAGAGAATTGTTCAAGATCTTTATTGCTGGTCTTCTTCCGAAATACAATACTCACATGAAGTACCTAGGCTTGGAGATCTTAAAGAGAACCTACGACATCGGGGTCGATATAGAGGATGACCT
This sequence comes from Spinacia oleracea, assembly GCF_020520425.1. NCBI lineage: Eukaryota > Viridiplantae > Streptophyta > Magnoliopsida > Caryophyllales > Amaranthaceae > Spinacia > Spinacia oleracea. Next base: position 94,422,147 of record NC_079490.1, read on the forward strand.
GATGAAAGCACCAGCAGCCCCGGCTCCACAAGTTGAAAAGTGGAAGGGTAAGAAACCTGAAGCGACACACAAGGTCCACGAGGTCAACGCCCTAGAGGCTCCTCAAGGCCCAAAGGCAAACAATTTCAAGAACAACACCAATCAGCGCAACTTTCAAGGCAGACCACGAAGAGTCTTTACAAACCTCTGAATGTCTTACAGCGAGGCATTCGATCGGCTGGTCGAAAAGCAAGTCATCACACCAATCGGTCCTACACCCGATCCTCCAGTCGACAAGAGATCCAAGAGCTGGGATCCTGCAGCCCATTGCAAGTACCATCAAGGTAAGGGCCATGACATCGAAGACTGCTACAAGATTAAGCATCTGATCCAGAACATGGTCGACAACAAGACCTTACCTATACCTCCAGGAGCCAAACAAACTCCCTCGGTCCAAGCCATCTCCTATGACTGTGAAGATGAAGGAGAGGAATTTCCATGCAACTTAATCTCTACAATATACAAGCTAGGGTACGAGCTGATGGTCCCAAGCTTCTGCCATCTCCTTCCATGTGCTCAAAACTGGGTGATCCCCGAACCTAGGGTAACCACCGACATTCAAGAAAACATCTGTCCCCTCGCCACCTTGAAGGCTTTGGGCTTTTCCGAATACGATCTCATGCTAACTTCTCAACAGACCGTCAAACTCCAAGGTGTCACATACAAAGTCCTAGGAGTCCTCGATTTGGTCTTTTCCTTCGACACCTATTACAACAGTGCTGATTTCCTAGTCATCGATGTGCCTGCCAACTTCGATCTACTATTCGGAGAGCCTTGGTTCGAGGAAATATTGAACGGCCCTGCCTGCCTCACCCTCAAAGGTTCGAGCTTCCGTGACACTTCCATCAAGCAAAAGCCGGCTGTACGCCAAGAAAAAGATGAGTGCATCCAAGAATACTACTACAGGTGGGCAATCTCCGCCCGTGCAATCAAGCCTGAGCTGCCAGAGGGCGAGATGGTGAGAATGTTCCTCTTAGGGCTCAACACTTCATGCAAAGGCTGCTTCGCTGCATTTCCCTATAGCACGTGGGACCAAGTCTGGGATCAAGTCTTGAAGATCTGTGCATGTAGCCCCGCCTTCGATGATTACGACGATGACGTGGATGTTTGGGAATACCCCGAGAACTATCTTTACGATTAGTATCTTTGTTCAAATCCAGAGTCTGTCTTTCAATTTTCGAGTCTAGCAATGAGTCTAAGAGTCTAGGACTAGAGTCTTGCATCAAGCAAGAGCTTCTAAAGGCCGAGCTTCAAGTCAAAACAGTCGATGTAATGATTGCTGATTTCAATAACACTTCAATTTCTACTTACTCGTCGAGTTCTAACTCAAAACATAATCCTAATCCAAACAACTTTGCTTCACAAGAAACTGACCTTGAAATTCTAAAAGCTATCGAAAATCATGAAAACAAGACGCCCATAATTGAGGAAACAGAAAAAACCAACCTTTCTAACAACAGTGATTCAAAACTAGTTCAGATTGGTTTAACTCTTTCTCAAGCAGAGCGGGATAATCTTATCAAGCTACTAGCAGAGCACATAGACGTGTTCGCATGGTCCTATCATGATATTCCTGGGGTTGATCCAAGCATCGGTCAGCATACAATTCCCCTCATTCCAGGTTCAAAGCCCATCAAGTAGAAACTCCGTCGCATGAAACCGGACATTTCCCTCAAAATTCAAGAAGAGGTCTCCAAGCAGTTAGAGGTCGGGTTTATTCGAGAAGCAAAGTATCTAAAATGGATCACAAATGTCGTCCCAGTTCCAAAGAAAGACGGAAAACTACGAATGTGTATGGACTACAGAGATCTTAACAGGGTCAGCCCTAAAGACGGTTTTCCATTGCCTCACATCGACATCTTGGTCGACAACACCGCAAATTATGCCTTACTCTCTTTTATGGACGGGTATGCAGGCTACAATCAGATTCCCATGGCAGAGGAGGATATGGAGAAGACAACCTTCATCACTCAGTGGGGTACATATTGCTACACAGTCATGTCGTTTGGACTAGAGAACGCAGGGGCTACCTACCATAGAACAACCACAACCATCATGAGCGATATGATTCACAAGGAAATTGAGGTATATGTCAACGACATGATTGTCAAATCCAAAGAGCGACACGAGCATACCTCGGTACTTCGAAAGTTTTTCAACAGGCTCAGGCAATACAACTTGAGACTCAATCCTCAAAAGTGTGCATTCGGGGTAACCTCGGGCTAGTTGCTCGGATATGTTATCAGCTCTCGGGGCATCGAGGCTGACCCTTCAAAAATCAAAGCAATTCTAGAGATACAACCACCAACGAATGAAAAGGAAATTCAGGGTTTTCTCGGCAGATTACAATATATCAGTAGGTTCATTTCAAGACTCACTATGATCTGTGAACCGGTATTTCAAAAGCTCCGGAAAAGCGAGCCCAAAGTGTGGGATGACGATTGTCAGCATGCGTTCGACACTATCAAGAACTACCTTTCCAACCCACCAATGCTAAAGCCAGCCATGCCAGGGATTCCCCTCAGGCTTTACCTTACAACAACAGAATCAGCAATTGGGGCCATGCTCGCCCAAGAAATTGAAGGCAAGGAGAATGTTGTATACTACATAAGCAAAAAGCTGATTGAGTATGAGACCAAATACACTCAGCTCGAGAAACTTAGCATCGCCTTGGTTTGGGCCACAAAAAAACAACGGCACTGCATGCTCTCCCATACAGTACATGTAATCAGCAAAGCAGATCCTCTCAAGTACTTATTCGACAAACCAGCTCTCAACGGACGATTGTCCAGGTGGTTGGTCATGCTAGTACAATTAGATCTCAAATACATCCTGCAAAAGTCCATCAAGGGTTCAGCAATCTCAGACTTCCTAGCCGACTGTCCCATTTTGACGGTGCTTCAAATCAGAACGGATGTGGTATTGGAGTAATTCTAGTAGCCCCAGACGACACTCACATTCCTATATCATCAAAACTGTAATTCAACGTCACAAACAATGCGGAAGAATATGAAGCATGCATCATGGGCCTGGAAGCCGCCTCAGCACGAGGTGTCCAGAAACTTCGAGTCTACGGGGATTCCTCCCTAATCATCAATCAAATTTCCAGCAAATGGAAAGTAAGGAGCGAGAGCCTGGCTCCATACCAGTCCTATCTTGAGCAGCTGTCTGAGCAAGTAGAAGAGCTTCTCTATACATACCTCCCGAGAGAGGAGAATCAATTTGCCGATGCACTGGCAAAACTGGCCGCAATGATCAACATTCCAAATGGCATGGCCGAAATGCCACTTACAATTGAAACGCGTCAAGAAGCAGCATATGTCCATGCTATTGACGACGTCGAGCAAGACAGAGATGATCCTTGGTTTACCGATATCCAAAGGTATCTACAGCATTTAGAGTATCCCCCGCACTTTTCAAGCAAGAATCAAAGGGCTCTACGACTACAATCAGCCAATTTCTTCATAGAAGGCGGCGTTCTATACAAGAGGTCCCTTAGCCGCCCTAACCTCCGATGTGTTGACAAGCACGAAGCTCAAATAGTAATTACAACATACATGCTGGAATCTGTGGCACCCACATGAACGGGAGGATGTTGGCCCTCAAGATCATCAGGGCTCGATACTACTAGACTACCCTCGAACGGGATTGCTACTTCTTTGTCAAGAAATGTCCTACCTGTCAAAAATGTGCGAATCTAAAGCACATTCCCCCATCATTGCAATACTCTCGATCATCACCGCGGCCATTCTCAGCCTGGGGTATCAACGTCATTGGCAAAGTCACTCCAACGGGCACCGGGGGTCATGAGTTCATACTGGTTGCTATCGACTACTTCACCAAATGGGTCGAGGCGAGGTCATTCAAAGTGTTGGGTTCCAAGCAAGTGGCCCAGTTCATACAAGAAAACATCATATGCAGATACGGAGTTCCTCACGAGTTCATTAGTGACCAGGGAACCCATTTTCAAGGAGAGTGTGAAGATCTATTCACCGAGTATAAAATTCAACATCATCGCTCTTCGCCTTATCGCCCAAAAACCAATGGGGCAGTCGAAGCAGCCAACAAGAATGTCAAGACCATAATCATGAAAATGACAACCAATTACAAAGACTGGCCCCAAAAGCTGCACTTCGCATTGTGGGGATATCGAACTTCAATTGGTGCAATTCCATTCTCATTGGTGTATAGAATGGAAGCGGTACAACCTATCGAGCTTGAGATACCTTCTCTAAGGATAGTCCTCGAAAGCAAAATCCCAGAAGCTGCATGGGTACAAGCAAGGTATGATGAGCTAATCATGCTTGATGAGCATCGGCTTCAAGCCGCTCACCATGTACAAGTCTATCAGCGCCGAGTGGCCAGACATTTCAACAAAAGGGTCAGAACCCGAAACATCAAGGAAGGCGAGCTTGTCCCGAAAGCCCTTCGCAAAAGCATCATGGACCCAAGGGGAAAATTCAAACCCAACTGGGCAGGCCCATACATTTTCAAGAAAATCCTCTCCGGGGGAGCAGTCGAACTAACAGACATCGATGGAACAGAATTCAGATCACTGACAAACCTCGATCAACTCAAGAAGTTCTATGTCTAAGTTCCATGTTCAAATTCAAGAATTCAATTCAAAGTCTTGTAAGTTCGTTAGAACTACGTCCGGCCTGATTCCTTAACGGGACACGTAGGCAACCTCATTCAGAGGCCCGGCCACTTTAATACAAAAAAAATACAAAATTTCCTAAATTAAGGGCATCCTAAAAATCAAATCAAAATTCGAAATTCAATAATTGTTGTCTTTATTCCAAATGTGCCAATTCAAACCATGTTCAAGCGGAATTTAACAATAACTTTTTACTTGGCTCTAAGGCCTTTAAAGCTAATTCAAATACAAGGTCAGGATCAAGTGAAGCAAAGTTCAAAGCCTTTTCACTTCCCAAACACATTTTCGAAACACATTTTCTAAACACATCTTCCAAACACATTCCAAAACACAATTCCTTCTAGTACAATTCAAACACATTCAGTATACGAAGATCTAGGGTTGGGCGACTATGCTCTTGAGTCTTGGCACCTTGAGTACTATCCCCTGGCTCCTCCCGCAATCAATCATCAATCTTCCCCTTGCCCAGGTGGCGGGAGAATGAAGTTACTAGCCTTCCAAGACGGGAGGATGACGAACCTCCTTTGGACTCACTCCCGTCACCTTCCTCATAGTCAGTTGATGCAGGACGTCTAGCTCTAGAACCTCGGACTCTAGCTGGTCCGGAGAAAGAAATGTCCCTCTAGCTGGGCCATTCATCCATACAATGTATCCTGCAGACGGAGTATCAGGCTCGGGCGGGTATTGAACACTCAAGAATGGTTTTGCGACCCAATACCGCCTCCAAACTTCAAGTCAATTTGCATTCAGCGAAACAGGTTTTGGGTCCTCTTCAGTACAGTCCGGGATTTCTTGTCTCAAGCCATACTGTCTCTGTTAGGTTATGATACATATGACAATTCATAAATCATGCGGAAAAACCATAAACCCAGGAAAACATATTATTTACACATAATCATTTAGCATAGAATAGATGCATACTCTTTGTTGCGTGCCTTCCCTAGCTGCGCCCGAACCGAACAAGAACAAGTCTTTAGGACTCCAAGTGTCGTCCCTCCGTAGATAGTCCACAGCACGTCCGGATCCGCCTTAAGATTGACCAACTAGAATCGCCCTTAAGGTACTATTATTTTCGGCACTTTATAGGCAAATGTGTGACTGAATTTTTCTCTCAAAAACTCACTTTGAATACTTTGAAACTTGTGTTATAAATTGTGAGCCCTAGCCTCATATTTATAGCGGTATGGAAAGGGAATCGAAATCCTATTCAGATACAAATTAATCAAACCTAGAATCCTACAAGAACTCTAATTTAATTAATTTATCAAATAGAATTAGGAATTTAATCATTAACCGAACTCTGCATGTTTTAGGAAACGTGCACGAACACAAACACTTGCACACACACGCACGACAGCCACGATGGGCCTCATGCGTGCGCGCGAGCAGCAGCCCACTCAGCGCCCGCGCGCGCTGCGCGCTGCGCGCGCTGTGCGCGCTGTGCGCGCTGCGCGCTGCGCGCAGCCTGCTGGGCCTGGCCTTGCTGTTTGTGCGGCGCGCTTGGCTTGCTGGGCGATGGCCTGGCTTCGTGCTGGGCCTCGTCCGGCAGGCCTCGTCCGATGCTTATTCGTACGATGCGCTTCCGATTAAATTTTCCGATTCCGGAATTCATTTCCGATACGAACAATATTTAATATTTCCGATTCCGGAATTAATTTCCGTTTCGAACAAATATTTAATATTTTCGTTTCCGGAATTATTTTCCGATTCCGGTAATATTTCCGATTCTGACAATATTTCCGATTCCGGCAATATTTCCGATTCTGGCAATATTTCCATTTCCGATAATATTTTCCGATACGTACCATGTTTCCGTTTCCGGCAACATCTACGACTTGGATAATATTTATATTTCCGATACGATCCATATTTCCGTTTCCGGCAATATCATCGTTTCCGGAGTATTCATTTCTTGCCTGTGACGATCTTAGCTCCCACTGAAACCAAGATCCGTCGGTTCCGAATATTCATAGATAGAGTATCTAATGCCATTAGATACTTGATCCGTTTACGTACTATTTGTGTGACCCTACGGGTTCAGTCAAGAGTAAGCTGTGGATTAATATCATTAATTCCACTTGAACTGAAGCGGCCTCTAGCTAGGCATTCAGCTCACTTGATCTCACTGAATTATTAACTTGTCAATTAATACTGAACCGCATTTATTAGACTTAACATAGAATGCATACTTGGACCAAGGGCATTATTTCCTTCAGTCTCCCACTTGTCCTTAGGGACAAGTGTGCATTTCCTAATTCCTTTGTCGCTCGATGCTTGCTCTTGAACATAAGGTAAGAGTTGTCATCCTTATTATGTCCAGAGGTGTTCCTCGGTTTCAGAGTTCAACTGATCAAATAAACAGATAATCATAGCCTATGATTCATCCGAGCACGGCCATGCATTTCACAGTTTCTAGCTCTCCGAGTGGCCTTGTACAACTTTTAAGCATCTCATCCCGATTTATGGGAGGACAATCCCAATCTTGCGATCTTGAGATTAGACTTCGTTTGATAGGTGATTACCTGAGCGTTGCCTTTATAGCCTCCTTTTACGGTGCGACGGTTGGTCAACGTCAAAGCAACCAGTTCTCAAACAAGTAATCTCAAATCACTCAGGTATTGAGGATTTAGTGTCTAATAATTTAATGAAATTTACTTATGACAGACTTTCATCTCTTACAGTAAAGTTTCATAGGTCTTGTCCGATACTAGTCTTCCCAAAGTAAGTATCTATGCAAATGATTATGACATTGCCATGTCCACATAGTTCAAGAAACAGAACTACTAGTCATCTTGCATTCTAATCGTCTAACGTTTTCTATGCGTCCAATTTTATAGAAAACTCCGATTAGGGACCATTTTCAACCTTTGACATTCAAGTTCACTTGATAGACATTTCTTAGTCACAGGACTGGTCCTGACAGTCTATCTTGAATATATCGTCAAATTGAAGGGACTCATCATTTAATAAACCACAAATTAAATGGAAAAATGAATTCCTTTCATTTATTGTGAATGATTAACCAATAATGTTTTACAAAGATTTAAACTCTAAAACTTTAAAACATTAAACAGAGACATCAAAGCCATTCTCCAATATGCTTGATTCCCATAGCTGCAGTGTGCGAGTTGTGCTTCGCTTGCGGCAGAGGTTTAGTTAATGGATCTGATATGTTGTCATCAGTTCCAATTTTGCTTATCTCGACTTCTTTTCTTTCAACGAACTCTCGTAGAAGGTGAAATCTACGAAGTACATGCTTGACTCTCTGGTGGTGTCTAGGCTCTTTTGCCTGTGCAATAGCTCCGTTATTATCACAATACAGGGCTATTGGTCCTTTAATGGAGGGGACTACACCAAGTTCTCCTATGAACTTCCTTAGCCATATAGCTTCCTTTGCTGCTTCATGTGCAGCAATGTACTCCGCTTCAGTTGTAGAATCCGCAATGGTGCTTTGCTTAGCACTTTTCCAGCTTACTGCTCCTCCGTTGAGGCAGAAGACAAACCCAGACTGTGATCTGAAATCATCTTTGTCGGTTTGGAAACTTGCGTCCGTATAGCCTTTAACAATTAATTCATCATCTCCACCATAGACCAGGAAGTCATCTTTGTGCCTTTTCAGGTACTTCAGAATATTCTTGGCAGCAGTCCAATGCGCCTCTCCTGGGTCTGACTGGTATCTGCTCGTAGCACTGAGTGCGTACGCAACATCCGGGCGTGTACATATCATAGCATACATTATTGAACCAATCAATGATGCATATGGAATCCCATTCATTCGTCTACGCTCATCAAGTGTTTTTGGGCACTGAGTCTTGCTTAGAGTCATTCCATGAGACATGGGTAGGTAGCCTCGCTTGGAGTCCGCCATCTTGAACCTATCAAGCACCTTATTGATATAAGTGCTTTGACTAAGTCCAATCATCTTTTTAGATCTATCTCTGTAAATCTTGATGCCCAATATGTACTGTGCTTCTCCTAGATCCTTCATCGAAAAACATTTCCCAAGCCAAATCTTGACAGAGTTCAACATAGGAATGTCATTTCCGATAAGCAATATGTCGTCGACATATAATACTAGGAAAGCAATTTTGCTCCCACTGACCTTCTTGTATACACAAGATTCGTCCGCGTTCTTGATGAAACCAAAGTCACTGACTGCTTCATCAAAACGTATATTCCAGCTCCTGGATGCCTGCTTCAATCCGTAGATTGATTTCTTTAGCTTGCATACCTTTTTAGCATTCTTTGGATCCTCAAAACCTTCAGGCTGTGTCATAAACACAGTTTCTGTTAAAACGCCGTTTAAGAAAGCAGTTTTGACATCCATCTGCCATATTTCGTAATCGTAATATGAAGCGATTGCTAACATTATTCGAATAGACTTTAGCATTGCAACTGGTGAAAAGGTTTCATCGTAATCCACACCGTGGACTTGCCTGTAACCTTTTGCAACCAATCTAGCTTTGAAAACTTCAAGTTTCCCATCCTTGTCCTTTTTCAGTTTGAAAACCCATTTGCTTCCAATGGCTTGGTAGCCATCTGGCAAATCGACCAAATCCCATACTTGGTTTTCAGACATGGAGTCTAATTCAGATTGCATGGCTTCTTGCCATTGCTTGGAGCTAGGGCTCGTCATAGCTTGCTTGTAAGTCGCAGGTTCATCACTTTCAAGTAATAGAACGTCATAGCTCTCGTTCGTCAAAATACCCAAGTACCTTTCCGGTTGAGATCTATATCTTTGCGATCTACGCGGGGTAACATTTCTAGATTGACCATGATTCTCACCAGATTCTTCTAAAGATCTCTGAGTTTCATCCTGAATGTCATCTTGAGCATTCTCTAGAGTTTGTTGTTCGACTCGAATTTCTTCGAGGTCTACTTTTCTCCCACTTGTCATTTTGGAAATGTGATCCTTCTCCAAAAAGACACCATCTCGAGCAACAAACACTTTGTTCTCAGATGTATTGTAGAAGTAATACCCCTTTGTTTCCTTTGGATAGCCCACAAGGATACATTTGTCAGATTTTGGATGAAGTTTGTCTGAAATTAATCGTTTGACGTATACTTCACATCCCCAAATCTTAAGAAAAGACACATTTGGAGGCTTTCCAAACCATAATTCGTATGGAGTCTTTTCGACAGCTTTAGACGGAGCTCTATTTATAGTGAGTGCAGCTGTATTTAGTGCATGTCCCCAAAATTCTAATGGAAGTTCGGCCTGACCCATCATTGACCTGACCATGTCTAGCAAGGTTCTGTTCCTCCGTTCTGACACACCGTTCCATTGTGGTGTTCCAGGAGGAGTCAATTCTGATAGAATTCCACATTCTTTCAGATGGTCATCAAATTCATAGCTCAGATATTCACCGCCTCTATCAGACCGCAGTGCCTTGATCTTCTTGCCTAATTGATTCTCTACTTCACTCTGAAATTCCTTGAATTTGTCAAAGGATTCAGACTTATGCTTCATTAGGTAGACATAACCATACCTACTGAAGTCATCAGTGAAAGTGATAAAGTAGCTGAAACCACCTCTAGCATTTGTACTCATTGGTCCACATACATCTGTATGGATTAAACCCAATAGTTCATTTGCTCTTTCTCCAACTTTAGAGAAAGGTTGCTTTGTCATTTTGCCAAGTAAACATGATTCGCATTTACCATAATCCTCTAAGTTAAATGGTTCTAGAATTCCTTCCCTTTGAAGTCTTTCTAAGCGTTTCAAGTTTATATGGCCTAATCGACAATGCCACAGATAGGTGAGATCTGAATCATCCTTTTTGGCCTTTTTGGTATTTATGTTATATACTTGTTTGTCGTGATCTAATAAATAAAGTCCATTGACTAATCTAGCAGATCCATAAAACATCTCTTTAAAATAAAACGAACAACTATTGTCTTTTATTATAAAGGAAAATCCCTTAGCATCTAAGCAAGAAACTGAAATGATGTTTTTAGTAAGACTTGGAACATGGAAACATTCTTCCAGTTCCAAAACTAGCCCGGAGGGCAACGACAAATAGTAAGTTCCTACAGCTAATGCAGCAATCCGTGCTCCATTTCCCACTCGTAGGTCGACTTCACCCTTGCTTAACTTTCTACTTCTTCTTAGTCCCTGTGGATTGGAACATAAGTGTGAGCCACAACCTGTATCTAATACCCAAGAAGTTGAATTAGCAAGTATACAGTCTATAACGAAAATACCTGAAGATGGAACGACTGTTCCGTTCTTCTGATCTTCCTTTAGCTTCAAGCAATCTCTCTTCCAATGCCCCTTCTTCTTGCAGTAGAAGCATTCGGATTCAGAAGTGGGTTGACTGACCTTCCTCTTTGCAGATTTGGCGCCAGTTTGCTTAGTTGGGCTGGCCTTGTTGCCACCTTTCTTAGCATTCCTCTTCTTTCCAGATTTCTTGAACTTGCCCCCACGCACCATAAGCACATCCTGCTTATCACTTTTGAGCGTCTTTTCAGCGGTCTTCAGCATACCGTGAAGCTCAGTGAGCGTTTTGTCCAGACTATTCATACTGTAGTTCAGTTTGAACTGATCATACCCGCTATGAAGAGAATGGAGGATGGTGTCTATAGCCATTTCCTGAGAAAATTGCTGATCCAGCCGACTCATATTCTCAATGAGGCTAATCATTTTGAGAACATGTGGACTTACGGGCTTGCCTTTCTTAAGCTTGGTCTCAAGAATTTGCCTATGAGTCTCGAATCTTTCGACTCGAGCCAGATCTTGGAACATTTTCTTCAACTCACTGATGATTGTGAAAGCATCTGAGTTGATGAACGTTTTCTGCAGATCCGCACTCATGGTGGCGAGCATTAGACATTTCACATCCTTGTTGGCATCAATCCAACGATTGAGGGCTGCCTGAGTGACCCCGTCGCCTGCAGCTTCGGGCATCGCCTCATCTAGGACATACTCCTTTTCTTCCTGCATAAGAACTATTTGCAAGTTCCTTTGCCAGTCAAGGAAGTTTTTCCCGTTCAACTTCTCCTTTTCGAGAATTGATCGAATGTTGAATGAATTGTTGTTTGCCATATTAAAAACTACAATTGAAAAGAATAAACAAATAAATAACCATTCACAGTTTCTCTTAATAAACTTAAATTCTAGCATACATGCATAATTCAATGTTTATTAAGCATTTTATTCAAGTTATGTGTTCCGGCAGGTGTGAATAAAATGATTCCAAGATCCTAAAATCATTGAAGAACTAAGCACAGTTTGTCGACTTAATCCTAGAACATCTTAGGTAAGCAAAAGCCTTTTGCTAATAGTCTAGAAACTATTCTTGGTTGATAGGTACGTCTAAGAACTTATTAGGTAAACCTATCGAATTTGCCACGACATAAAAGGACTCCTTACTTATATCGTTGAGTTTCACCAAAACTAACATGTACTCACAATTATTTGTGTACCTTGCCCCTTTAGGACCAATAAGTAACACCTCGCTGAGCGAAAACTATTACTAGATTGATGTAAAGGATATCCAAGCAAGTGTATATTTTGGCATGGCACCTTTTAACTCAATTTTTAAGTTTGGAACTTAAGGCTCTTACTATGTTGGTTAGATTTTAAGTGAACTAAAATCCTTAATCATGCAACATAATCAAGCTTTTGATCTCATGCATTTTAAGACATATTTAAAACAATAAATAACTTAAAACATGCATAAGATATTTGTGATCTAGTATGGCCCGACTTCATCTTGAAGCTTTGACTTCAAAGTCCGTCTTGAAAATCTCCGTGGGAGGCACCATTTTCTTCAAATAGGATAAGCTATAACTAATTACAACTATTTGATGGTTCGCAGACCATATTTGAATTGAAAAATAACTTTGGTACTTTAGACCAATTACATTCAAATTAATGGTACGCAGACCATATTTTCTATCCTATTTGGGCCATACTAGTCACTTCATAACCTGCAAAACAGTACATATACAATATATACCATTCACCCATTCATTATCATGAATGGCCCACATAGCTGGTTAGTAAAACACATTATGCATCACGTAAACATTTGCAGCAATTAATCAAGGGCACCAATAATCTACCAATTATTCAGTCCTTATTAATTCTAATCAAGTTGTTTTAACCTTAAGGATTTGTAGACCTAATCAAGAGTTTATGACTAAAAAGCGCTCCCACTTAAACCAATAAATTCATATGCTTTACCAATTTTAAACATAAAAATGTATTTCTAGTCCAACCGGAAACATACAAATTTAATTAAAATTTAAAGCTCATATCAATTTATAATTGAATCCAAAAATTTAATTTAATTTCAGTCGTATTTAAATTAATTCATGATTTTAATTTTAGTAAAATAATTAGAATAAATAACATTTATTATAATTATAATATTCAAAATTAAAATCCAAGAAAATAATTCAAATTATTAATTTTAAAATTAATTAAAATTACGTGAACTGAAATTTTCAAATTAAACATTCAAAACGATCTAATCGTAACGCAAACACCCTACGCGTTGCACGCCCATGGGCCGTACGCACACAGCAATTGTTGGCCATGTGCGCGCAGCCCATGCGCTCGTCGCATAGCTGCTCCTTCCCTATCGCAAGCCTCCGCACGCATTGGTGCTCGCTGCGCGCGCCAGCGCTCATCGCACGCGAGCTATCGCTCGCAGTGCGCGCGCGCGACATCGCTCGCTGGGCGCGCGACATCGCTCGCTGGGCGCGCGACATCGCTCGCTGGGCGCGCGAGCCATCGCTCGCTGGGCGCGCGACATCGCTCGCTGGGCGCGCGACATCGCTCGCTGTGCGCGCGAGCCATCGCTCGCTGGGGCGCGACATCGCTCGCTGGGCGGGCGACATCGCTCGCTGTGCGCGCGAGTAATGCTGGGCGCAGCGCTCGTGGCACGCGAGCTTGCGCTCGCTGCGCGCGAGGCTGCGCGCTCTTGTGCGAGGCAGCGCGCGTTGTGGCGCAGCTCGCTTGCTGCCCACACGCGACTGCCTTGGCTCGCTCTTCGCCCATGCCCATTCGTTCATTGCTCGTGGCACACGACACAAGGCAGGGCTGCTGCCTTGTGCTCGTGCACTACGCCCTTGCTCATTGCATTCGTGCCGCACGGGCGACGAGCTCCCTTGCTCGTCGTCGCATGCCCGCATTATACAACACCCCTTAAGGGTAACACGAAGCGTCCATTGCTTCGTGCGTGCAAGTTTTATGAACGAATCGCATAAAATTTAAAATTTATATTTAAAATTAATGACAAATTAATAAATAATATTAATTTCATAATTTTAGGGCGAAAAAATCGAAAATTTATTATCCAATTGATTTCCGATTGATATGGATTCAAGTCTAGGTCATAAAAATTTAAAATTTATCGTAAATTTACAATTTTTATGGTGGTTTTTAATCATAGGTTTCTAATTAAATTACAATTAATTATGAAAATCAAATTAATTCTAAATTATTCTAATTTTCAACAAATTAATCATAATTAATAATTAGATTGCATAATTAACAAGACTAGGCATTCAAACTTGTTAAACATATGCAGTAGGTCAATCAAAAATTCAAGATTTATCAACAAGAATCGCAAATATTTAATTTAACATCTTAAATTTACGAAATTTTGCATTCGAAAAACTAAAACCTTCGAAAAGTCATAGTTAGGCTTCGAATTTGAGAATTCTGGGTTCGGCAGAAAAATACTATTTTTGTCAAAATTTTTAGAATGCCTTTTACATGCGGAATTGACACAAAAATCACTCAATTCGGATGAGTAACGAAGAAACTGCCGAAAAACTGCGTACGTATAATTAAATAAACGCAATTTGCAATTAATTAACAATTACGAAAATTAATCACCCCTTTTAATTCTTGCAAATTTGTAATATTTAACCATGTTCATGCAATTTAGATTATGAAAATAATAAGGGGCTCGTGATACCACTGTTAGGTTATGATACATATGACAATTCATAAATCATGCGGAAAAACCATAAACCCAGGAAAACATATTATTTACACATAATCATTTAGCATAGAATAGATGCATACTCTTTGTTGCGTGCCTTCCCTAGCTGCGCCCGAACCGAACAAGAACAAGTCTTTAGGACTCCAAGTGTCGTCCCTCCGTAGATAGTCCACAGCACGTCCGGATCCGCCTTAAGAATGACCAACTAGAATCGCCCTTAAGGTACTATTATTTTCGGCACTTTATAGGCAAATGTGTGACTGAATTTTTCTCTCAAAAACTCACTTTGAATACTTTGAAACTTGTGTTATAAATTGTGAGCCCTAGCCTCATATTTATAGTGGTATGGAAAGGGAATCGAAATCCTATTCAGATACAAATTAATCAAACCTAGAATCCTACAAGAACTCTAATTTAATTAATTTATCAAATAGAATTAGGAATTTAATCATTAACCGAACTCTGCATGTTTTAGGAAACGTGCACGAACACAAACACTTGCACACACACGCACGACAGCCACGATGGGCCTCATGCGTGCGCGCGAGCAGCAGCCCACTCAGCGCCCGCGCGCGCTGCGCGCTGCGCGCTGCGCGTGCTGTGCGCGCTGTGCGCGCTGCGCGCTGCGCGCAGCCTGCTGGGCCTGGCCTTGCTGTTTGTGCGGCGCGCTTGGCTTGCTGGGCGATGGCCTGGCTTCGTGCTGGGCCTCGTCCGGCAGGCCTCATCCGATGCTTATTCGTACGATGCGCTTCCGATTAAATTTTCCGATTCCGGAATTCATTTCCGATACGAACAATATTTAATATTTCCGATTCCGGAATTAATTTCCGTTTCGAACAAATATTTAATATTTCCGTTTCCGGAATTATTTTCCGATTCCGGTAATATTTCCGATTCTGACAATATTTCCGTTTCCGGCAATATTTCCGATTCTGGCAATATTTCCATTTCCGATAATATTTTCCGATACGTACCATGTTTCCGTTTCCGGCAACATCTACGACTTGGATAATATTTATATTTCCGATACGATCCATATTTCCGTTTCCGGCAATATCATCGTTTCCGGAGTATTCATTTCTTGCCTGTGACGATCTTAGCTCCCACTGAAACCAAGATCCGTCGGTTCCGAATATTCATAGATAGAGTATCTAATGCCATTAGATACTTGATCCGTTTACGTACTATTTGTGTGACCCTACGGGTTCAGTCAAGAGTAAGCTGTGGATTAATATCATTAATTCCACTTGAACTGAAGCGGCCTCTAGCTAGGCATTCAGCTCACTTGATCTCACTGAATTATTAACTTGTCAATTAATACTGAACCGCATTTATTAGACTTAACATAGAATGCATACTTGGACCAAGGGCATTATTTCCTTCAGTCTCATCACCCGAGCAGGCGAGTAGAAGACCAGCATTGTAAGTCTTGGCACCCTCAAAGCAGTAGAACCAAGGGCATGTCTCATGGCAGCAATTCCCCACCAAGGTGAAGGAAATATGTCCTTCACCCAAGGTGCATTAAGTCTAATACCAAGGTTAAGATTAATTGCGAACAATTAATTCAGTGAGATCAAGTGATCGGAACAGCTAGCTGGAACAATGCTTCCGATCAGTGAGTTCTAATGGATATTGAACTCACAACTTACTCTTGACTGAACCTACAAGGTCACACCAATGACACGTAACAGATTACCGGATTAAATGAATCGGGAATTCATTTAATAGCTTTTCGGGAATTAAGTTGGAAACGTATTATACGATACGACCTTGCATTGGAATCGTATATCGTATCGCGAATATTCGTAAGCTAGGCGAGACGAATAAATCGTATCGTACGACGGTGATTCGTCATATACGAAACGATAAATAAATATATCGGAAATATATTTAATCACGAATACGAGGAGCGGCCCAAGAGCCGAGTGCACGAAGCACTCGAGGCCCATGGGCGTGCGCATACGCGAGCAAGCAAAGCGCGGCAGCAGCGAGGCCCAAGAGGCGAGGGCTGTGCGCGTGCGAGCGGGCCGAGACCACGACACAAGCAGCAGCGCGGCCCACGGCCCTTCGCTGTGCGTGTCCGTGTGACTTGGCGTGCAAGCTTGCTAGCCGGCCTTGCCTCTTGGCTTGGTCGGTTAGTAAGGTTATGTAAATAACCTTATAACCTAATTTCCAACTTAACATAATCACAATTCAGATTACACACAACCCTAGGAGAAAACAGAGAACCCTAATTCTCTCTGTGCCTCCATAGTGTGTTCATCCCAAAAGGCAAAGTATCTTGATCAATTGTCTAAGCTACGATAATCAAGACGGATCTGATCGTGTCGGTGAACCAAGTAGAGGAACGACAAGTGGAGTTCTTTGTTCGTGTTCGTTGACAGATTATTGTGGAAAACACGCTTCAAATGTAAGTTTGCTTAATCTGTGCTTTATACATGTTTCCTGGCTTTGGGGATTGTTCCGCACATGTTATTATGTTTATTTGTATTCCCCTACAGTGGTATCATGAGCCTTATGTATTCAAAGCATGAATTAGCATAATTTTTATTGTTTTTGCATCTGTCGAAAAATTGGATTTTTTGTTGATTTTCGGAATTTTTACGAATTATTGGATGAATTGCGTAATAATCAGGTCCAAAATCAAAAATGTTCCTTTTTTCGATTTTTAAAACCCTAATTTGATTGAAAACGATTTTCTAAGATCAACTCATGAGAACGGAATTGCAAAAACATGCCTCGAAGTATCGTTTTTTGGGCGTTTTTGTTAATTTTTCATTAAAAATTAAAAGTGTCGGACAGTAATTCAATTAAAAGTTCGACCTAAACTACTCGGAATGGCTTGAAATTTTGACACAATCTTTCTGGGTACATTCTTGATCAATGGTGAAAATTTCAGATTTTCCCGATTAGTATAAACCCTAATTTTGCCTTTCCCCAATTCGTAAAATTTGAAACCCTAATTGAATTTTATTTAATTTTTGTTTAATAATTCGGTTAATTGGGAGAGGGGATATAATTTCATGGGTCAGTGGCTAAATTTAAAAATTATTGGATTAAAATTTTGAATGGTTTTCGTTAATGTTAATCGCACTTAAACCAAATTATTAAAAATCTGAAATTTAATTGTTTCTGAACGATTTAAAGCTTCGGATTTTGTTAATTAAAAGTTCAAACTTTAAATGTTGATTCGTTCGTTCTTAAAAGTTTGAATATTTTTAGCCCTTGATTTAATAATTTTACGAAATTGGATTGTCGTTAAAGTTTATTGAATCGTTAAAAATCGTTGTTTTTCGAAAAAAAAAATCGTAACTTTTTGAAAAATAAAATTAATGCAAGTTCGTTAAATAAATTTAATTTTAATTAAATTGGTCCGTATCACGAACCAAAGGCACGAACATGAGCATGGTGGATGTATGGCTCGTCGAGCCATGCGGGGCCATTGTGTTTGACCGAGCCGCATGCGACACGGGCAGCAGGAGGTACGCTGCGTGCCTCGTGCGCACTGGGCGAGGAAGGGGCAGGCGGCATTGCTTGCGGGGCTGCGACGAAGCAAGGCGCGAGCCATGCGACGTCCAGCACACACACGACGCACAACACGCACGCAGGGGTAGCATAGTTGCGGGGAAGCGATGCGCGCGCGGGGCTGGGGTGTGCGAGCCTTGCTCGTGCGCTCTTGGGACTCACGCAAGGCATGGGGCTGGGCGTAAGCCTAGATCGACTAAGTAATTGGACCTTTTTCTTAAAAATCGTTTAATTCGTTGGGCTTCGTATATTTGCATTAATTTGGGCTAGCGGTATATTTAATTTTAATATTTTATTTACTTGGGCCGGGCTGCGAGTTTAATTCATTATTTCATAATTAATTATCCGGAATAATTATTGGTTTGAGTGGGAGCCACTAAATGAAATTAAAATGAAATAATTATTTTAATTATTTTCGTAGGTCGCATCATTTTAATTAAATTCAATTTTAATTAGAATAAAGTCTAAGGATTAATAATTTGGAAATTGATTAATCTTTTAGGACGCGTTTATGTGAACGTGAATTTTAATTAATTCACGTAAATACTTGCATATTAATATGGGGCATTCGTTTTAGCATACGAATGGGTGAATGCATAGAATATATATTTTATGCAATGCAGGTACTCCAAGTGACTAGTATGGCCAATTTAGGATAGTTAAATACGGTCTACGTACCGTTCTATATTTGAATGTAAAGTTTTAAATATGGTCTGCGTACCATGGAAATTTTGATGAAATTTTATTATTTTCAAGTATTTCTAAGTTTAGAACTTTAAGTTAGCATTTGAACGAAGATTCAAGACGATGCCAAGCTAACAAGGAGGTGATGAAGATTGGATGCTTCAAGACAAGAAGTTTTGGGCCATACTAGATCACCATTTATTTATGCAATTTAATATATATATATATATTATGCGTGAATGTATGAATGTATGTACGCTTTGCATGAAAAGGTTGTTTCCTATGAATCGATTAGTTCTTAGTTCACTAAATAATCGAACCAACATAGAAACAACTAGGTCCAAGTAATATTGAGGTTAAAAATTGCCTTCCAAATCAACACTTACAAAAATCTAGGGATCATAGATAGTAGGTTTACGCTAAAGCGAGGTGCTATTTTAGTTGACTTAGGTGGTAAGGCGTCCTAAAGGAGCACGTTGATTGTGGTTACAACTCAAACAACAATGGCATTAAGTTGTGGCAATGGGATAAATTATGGCATTAATTTATTAACCAAGAGTAATTTGGAGATTACTAGCAATAGGTTTTGCTTACCTAAAATCTTAAACTACTTAAGACATGCTAAAGCTGCTTAAGGATTTAGGACTTTTGGGGTCTTGGAATCGTTTCATTTATTTTGGACCATGTTTTTGCTTTTTACATAAATGAAATGTTTTAATAGCTTTGATGATTGCGTGAATGCTTTTATTTCAAGTTATTAAAGTATGATGAGTATTTTTCTTTGCTAGTTCATTTTGTAGAATCGTAAATCTTCGACTTTATTGCGTTCGGACGATAGAACTGCGATATTTCCTCGATCGATTGGTAACTATTTTGAGAGCAATTCTCAAAGAAAAGGAGAGTGAGAGCATATCTTGAATGCTATTTTCTTATAGTGATCTTCATGGTTGTTTTCAAACTAGAATTTGAATGGTAGACCAATTGGGCCTCATATATTCAAAATACTGGGTAGTTTTGAAATAATGAAGTATTGAGTTAAAGACTCATGTATAATCAATGGTTAACAACCAAATTTCTTTTGATTCGATAATGAATTAGAGTCATTGGATGTTGTCATTCAAAGTGAACAAAAGAAAGGGACTTTGTAAGCGAAACAAAGTAAGAAGATCAAGAAACGAGTAAAATCTTTAGGACTATAAGAAAACGTGCTAGAAAGGATGGGAAAGGGGAACAAAAGAAATGAATTCAATATTCAATTTCTACCTAAAAGTTTGTGTTAAAGAGAAACGACTTAGCAAATAAACTCCTATGGTATTAGATTACCGCTTGAGGTTCTAAACTCTTGTTAAGACCTCAAATATCGGGAGCTAAGTCTGGTTATTGACCTACAAGTGGGAAATGAAGCAAAGTTGTGCTACATTGCTTGTAGGGTCATCATGTTTGTTTTAAAGTCCTTCTAAAGGCTGGAACTTAATGGTATTATGTTCCATTAATCATCATAATCAATTTCCGTTTGGACAACGGAAAGACTCAAATTCAAAGTAAACAAAAACCTTCGTTAAGTGTTTATTTGAATGAAATGGTCATTTAAGGGTTGAGTCATATGATTGAATAATAAACAAACGAATATCTTCACACTCAAACTTCAGAAGGTTCAAATCAAACACTTTGATTTGTGTTCCACATATCTTTGGCAATGTCATACGACCATATCAATAAGTCAACATTCTATGATTCCATGGCATGGATTTCTGAAAGTTGGTTAATTAAAGACACATGGGTCTTGCTTGTTGAACATGACATAGAAATGGACTACTGTTAGAAGTTTCTAGACAATGAACTTCATGGTCCAAAGATGGATTTTATGACCTACCTATTTCACAAGAATTTGAGAAAATATGGCTATATTTACTCAAAGTGAAATACGTGAAATACTTCAATGTAATTCGCAAACGGATATAAAATCAACTTGGCAAGAATTTTGGAACATCTAGGCTAGGTCAAGGTGATGTTTGCATAAGCCAAGAAAGACTATCTAGACTGTTTATATGGCAATATGATAATTGAAGCTCCATAAGAATATGGTATGTCCAAATGGAGAAATCGGAATCTATTTCGATTAAAGATAATCACGACTATTTTCCTATATAGTTTCTAAATGATACTCTCAAGTCACTATCACACTAAACAAAGTTGTCAATGTTAGGTTATGATACATATGACAATTCATAAATCATGCGGAAAAACCATAAACCCAGGAATACATATTATTTACACATAATCATTTAGCATAGAATAGATGCATACTCTTTGTTGCGTGCCTTCCCTAGCTGCGCCCGAACCGAACAAGAACAAGTCTTTAGGACTCCAAGTGTCGTCCCTCCGTAGATAGTCCACAGCACGTCCGGATCCGCCTTAAGATTGACCAACTAGAATCGCCCTTAAGGTACTATTATTTTCGGCACTTTATAGGCAAATGTGTGACTGAATTTTCTCTCAAAAACTCACTTTGAATACTTTGAAACTTGTGTTATAAATTGTGAGCCCTAGCCTCATATTTATAGCGGTATGGAAAGGGAATCGAAATCCTATTCAGATACAAATTAATCAAACCTAGAATCCTACAAGAACTCTAATTTAATTAATTTATCAAATAGAATTAGGAATTTAATCATTAACCGAACTCTGCATGTTTTAGGAAACGTGCACGAACACAAACACTTGCACACACACGCACGACAGCCACGATGGGCCTCATGCGTGCGCGCGAGCAGCAGCCCACTCAGCGCCCGCGCGCGCTGCGCGCTGCGCGCTGCGCGTGCTGTGCGCGCTGTGCGCGCTGCGCGCTGCGCGCAGCCTGCTGGGCCTGGCCTTGCTGTTTGTGCGGCGCGCTTGGCTTGCTGGGCGATGGCCTGGCTTCGTGCTGGGCCTCGTCCGGCAGGCCTCGTCCGATGCTTATTCGTACGATGCGCTTCCGATTAAATTTTCCGATTCCGGAATTCATTTCCGATACGAACAATATTTAATATTTCCGATTCCGGAATTAATTTCCGTTTCGAACAAATATTTAATATTTCCGTTTCCGGAATTATTTTCCGATTCCGGTAATATTTCCGATTCTGACAATATTTCCGTTTCCGGCAATATTTCCGATTCTGGCAATATTTCCATTTCCGATAATATTTTCCGATACGTACCATGTTTCCGTTTCCGGCAACATCTACGACTTGGATAATATTTATATTTCCGATACGATCCATATTTCCGTTTCCGGCAATATCATCGTTTCCGGAGTATTCATTTCTTGCCTGTGACGATCTTAGCTCCCACTGAAACCAAGATCCGTCGGTTCCGAATATTCATAGATAGAGTATCTAATGCCATTAGATACTTGATCCGTTTACGTACTATTTGTGTGACCCTACGGGTTCAGTCAAGAGTAAGCTGTGGATTAATATCATTAATTCCACTTGAACTAAAGCGGCCTCTAGCTAGGCATTCAGCTCACTTGATCTCACTGAATTATTAACTTGTCAATTAATACTGAACCGCATTTATTAGACTTAACATAGAATGCATACTTGGACCAAGGGCATTATTTCCTTCAGTCTCCCACTTGTCCTTAGGGACAAGTGTGCATTTCCTAATTCCTTTGTCGCTCGATGCTTGCTCTTGAACATAAGGTAAGAGTTGTCATCCTTATTATGTCCAGAGGTGTTCCTCGGTTTCAGAGTTCAACTGATCAAATAAACAGATAATCATAGCCTATGATTCATCCGAGCACGGCCATGCATTTCACAGTTTCTAGCTCTCCGAGTGGCCTTGTACAACTTTTAAGCATCTCATCCCGATTTATGGGAGGACAATCCCAATCTTGCGATCTTGAGATTAGACTTCGTTTGATAGGTGATTACCTGAGCGTTGCCTTTATAGCCTCCTTTTACGGTGCGACGGTTGGTCAACGTCAAAGCAACCAGTTCTCAAACAAGTAATCTCAAATCACTCAGGTATTGAGGATTTAGTGTCTAATAATTTAATGAAATTTACTTATGACAGACTTTCATCTCTTACAGTAAAGTTTCATAGGTCTTGTCCGATACTAGTCTTCCCAAAGTAAGTATCTATGCAAATGATTATGACATTGCCATGTCCACATAGTTCAAGAAACAGAACTACTAGTCATCTTGCATTCTAATCGTCTAACGTTTTCTATGCGTCCAATTTTATAGAAAACTCCGATTAGGGACCATTTTCAACCTTTGACATTCAAGTTCACTTGATAGACATTTCTTAGTCACAGGACTGGTCCTGACAGTCTATCTTGAATATATCGTCAAATTGAAGGGACTCATCATTTAATAAACCACAAATTAAATGGAAAAATGAATTCCTTTCATTTATTGTGAATGATTAACCAATAATGTTTTACAAAGATTTAAACTCTAAAACTTTAAAACATTAAACAGAGACATCAAAGCCATTCTCCAATATGCTTGATTCCCATAGCTGCAGTGTGCGAGTTGTGCTTCGCTTGCGGCAGAGGTTTAGTTAATGGATCTGATATGTTGTCATCAGTTCCAATTTTGCTTATCTCGACTTCTTTTCTTTCAACGAACTCTCGTAGAAGGTGAAATCTACGAAGTACATGCTTGACTCTCTGGTGGTGTCTAGGCTCTTTTGCCTGTGCAATAGCTCCGTTATTATCACAATACAGGGCTATTGGTCCTTTAATGGAGGGGACTACACCAAGTTCTCCTATGAACTTCCTTAGCCATATAGCTTTCTTTGCTGCTTCATGTGCAGCAATGTACTCCGCTTCAGTTGTAGAATCCGCAATGGTGCTTTGCTTAGCACTTTTCCAGCTTACTGCTCCTCCGTTGAGGCAGAAGACAAACCCAGACTGTGATCTGAAATCATCTTTGTCGGTTTGGAAACTTGCGTCCGTATAGCCTTTAACAATTAATTCATCATCTCCACCATAGACCAGGAAGTCATCTTTGTGCCTTTTCAGGTACTTCAGAATATTTTTGGCAGCAGTCCAATGCGCCTCTCCTGGGTCTGACTGGTATCTGCTCGTAGCACTGAGTGCGTACGCAACATCCGGGCGTGTACATATCATAGCATACATTATTGAACCAATCAATGATGCATATGGAATCCCATTCATTCGTCTACGCTCATCAAGTGTTTTTGGGCACTGAGTCTTGTTTAGAGTCATTCCATGAGACATGGGTAGGTAGCCTCGCTTGGAGTCCGCCATCTTGAACCTATCAAGCACCTTATTGATATAAGTGCTTTGACTAAGTCCAATCATCTTTTTAGATCTATCTCTGTAAATCTTGATGCCCAATATGTACTGTGCTTCTCCTAGATCCTTCATCGAAAAACATTTCCCAAGCCATATCTTGACAGAGTTCAACATAGGAATGTCATTTCCGATAAGCAATATGTCGTCGACATATAATACTAGGAAAGCAATTTTGCTCCCACTGACCTTCTTGTATACACAAGATTCGTCCGCGTTCTTGATGAAACCAAAGTCACTGACTGCTTCATCAAAACGTATATTCCAGCTCCTGGATGCCTGCTTCAATCCGTAGATTGATTTCTTTAGCTTGCATACCTTTTTAGCATTCTTTGGATCCTCAAAACCTTCAGGCTGTGTCATAAACACAGTTTCTGTTAAAACGCCGTTTAAGAAAGCAGTTTTGACATCCATCTGCCATATTTCGTAATCGTAATATGCAGCGATTGCTAACATTATTCGAATAGACTTTAGCATTGCAACTGGTGAAAAGGTTTCATCGTAATCCACACCGTGGACTTGCCTGTAACCTTTTGCAACCAATCTAGCTTTGAAAACTTCAAGTTTCCCATCCTTGTCCTTTTTCAGTTTGAAAACCCATTTGCTTCCAATGGCTTGGTAGCCATCTGGCAAATCGACCAAATCCCATACTTGGTTTTCAGACATGGAGTCTAATTCAGATTGCATGGCTTCTTGCCATTGCTTGGAGCTAGGGCTCGTCATAACTTGCTTGTAAGTCGCAGGTTCATCACTTTCAAGTAATAGAACGTCATAGCTCTCGTTCGTCAAAATACCCAAGTACCTTTCCGGTTGAGATCTATATCTTTGCGATCTACGCGGGGTAACATTTCTAGATTGACCATGATTCTCACCAGATTCTTCTAAAGATCTCTGAGTTTCATCCTGAATGTCATCTTGAGCATTCTCTAGAGTTTGTTGTTCGACTCGAATTTCTTCGAGGTCTACTTTTCTCCCACTTGTCATTTTGGAAATGTGATCCTTCTCCAAAAAGACACCATCTCGAGCAACAAACACTTTGTTCTCAGATGTATTGTAGAAGTAATACCCCTTTGTTTCCTTTGGATAGCCCACAAGGATACATTTGTCAGATTTTGGATGAAGTTTGTCTGAAATTAATCGTTTGACGTATACTTCACATCCCCAAATCTTAAGAAAAGACACATTTGGAGGCTTTCCAAACCATAATTCGTATGGAGTCTTTTCGACAGCTTTAGACGGAGCTCTATTTATAGTGAGTGCAGCTGTATTTAGTGCATGTCCCCAAAATTCTAATGGAAGTTCGGCCTGACCCATCATTGACCTGACCATGTCTAGCAAGGTTCTGTTCCTCCGTTCTGACACACCGTTCCATTGTGGTGTTCCAGGAGGAGTCAATTCTGATAGAATTCCACATTCTTTCAGATGGTCATCAAATTCATAGCTCAGATATTCACCGCCTCTATCAGACCGCAGTGCCTTGATCTTCTTGCCTAATTGATTCTCTACTTCACTCTGAAATTCCTTGAATTTGTCAAAGGATTCAGACTTATGCTTCATTAGGTAGACATAACCATACCTACTGAAGTCATCAGTGAAAGTGATAAAGTAGCTGAAACCACCTCTAGCATTTGTACTCATTGGTCCACATACATCTGTATGGATTAAACCCAATAGTTCATTTGCTCTTTCTCCAACTTTTGAGAAAGGTTGCTTTGTCATTTTGCCAAGTAAACATGATTCGCATTTACCATAATCCTCTAAGTTAAATGGTTCTAGAATTCCTTCCCTTTGAAGTCTTTCTAAGCGTTTCAAGTTTATATGGCCTAATCGACAATGCCACAGATAGGTGAGATCTGAATCATCCTTTTTGGCCTTTTTGGTATTTATGTTATATACTTGTTTGTCGTGATCTAATAAATAAAGTCCATTGACTAATCTAGCAGATCCATAAAACATCTCTTTAAAATAAAACGAACAACTATTGTCTTTTATTATAAAGGAAAATCCCTTAGCATCTAAGCAAGAAACTGAAATGATGTTTTTAGTAAGACTTGGAACATGGAAACATTCTTCCAGTTCCAAAACTAGCCCGGAGGGCAACGACAAATAGTAAGTTCCTACAGCTAATGCAGCAATCCGTGCTCCATTTCCCACTCGTAGGTCGACTTCACCCTTGCTTAACTTTCTACTTCTTCTCAGTCCCTGTGGATTGGAACATAAGTGTGAGCCACAACCTGTATCTAATACCCAAGAAGTTGAATTAGCAAGTATACAGTCTATAACGAAAATACCTGAAGATGGAACGACTGTTCCGTTCTTCTGATCTTCCTTTAGCTTCAAGCAATCTCTCTTCCAATGCCCCTTCTTCTTGCAGTAGAAGCATTCGGATTCAGAAGTGGGTTGACTGACCTTCCTCTTTGCAGATTTGGCGCCAGTTTGCTTAGTTGGGCTGGCCTTGTTGCCACCTTTCTTAGCATTCCTCTTCTTTCCAGATTTCTTGAACTTGCCCCCACGCACCATAAGCACATCCTGCTTATCACTTTTGAGCGTCTTTTCAGCGGTCTTCAGCATACCGTGAAGCTCAGTGAGCGTTTTGTCCAGACTATTCATACTGTAGTTCAGTTTGAACTGATCATACCCGCTATGAAGAGAATGGAGGATGGTGTCTATAGCCATTTCCTGAGAAAATTGCTGATCCAGCCGACTCATATTCTCAATGAGTCCAATCATTTTGAGAACATGTGGACTTACGGGCTCGCCTTTCTTAAGCTTGGTCTCAAGAATTTGCCTATGAGTCTCGAATCTTTCGACTCGAGCCAGATCTTGGAACATGTTCTTCAACTCACTGATGATTGTGAAAGCATCTGAGTTGATGAACGTTTTCTGCAGATCCGCACTCATGGTGGCGAGCATTAGACATTTCACATCCTTGTTGGCATCAATCCAACGATTGAGGGCTGCCTGAGTGACCCCGTCGCCTGCAGCTTCGGGCATCGCCTCATCTAGGACATACTCCTTTTCTTCCTGCATAAGAACTATTTGCAAGTTCCTTTGCCAGTCAAGGAAGTTTTTCCCGTTCAACTTCTCCTTTTCGAGAATTGATCGAATGTTGAATGAATTGTTGTTTGCCATATTAAAAACTACAATTGAAAAGAATAAACAAATAAATAACCATTCACAGTTTCTCTTAATAAACTTAAATTCTAGCATACATGCATAATTCAATGTTTATTAAGCATTTTATTCAAGTTATGTGTTCCGGCAGGTGTGAATAAAATGATTCCAAGATCCTAAAATCATTGAAGAACTAAGCACAGTTTGTCGACTTAATCCTAGAACATCTTAGGTAAGCAAAAGCCTTTTGCTAATAGTCTAGAAACTATTCTTGGTTGATAGGTACGTCTAAGAACTTATTAGGTAAACCTATCGAATTTGCCACGACATAAAAGGACTCCTTACTTATATCGTTGAGTTTCACCAAAACTAACATGTACTCACAATTATTTGTGTACCTTGCCCCTTTAGGACCAATAAGTAACACCTCGCTGAGCGAAAACTATTACTAGATTGATGTAAAGGATATCCAAGCAAGTGTATATTTTGGCATGGCACCTTTTAACTCAATTTTTAAGTTTGGAACTTAAGGCTCTTACTATGTTGGTTAGATTTTAAGTGAACTAAAATCCTTAATCATGCAACATAATCAAGCTTTTGATCTCATGCATTTTAAGACATATTTAAAACAATAAATAACTTAAAACATGCATAAGATATTTGTGATCTAGTATGGCCCGACTTCATCTTGAAGCTTTGACTTCAAAGTCCGTCTTGAAAATCTCCGTGGGAGGCACCATTTTCTTCAAATAGGATAAGCTATAACTAATTACAACTATTTGATGGTTCGCAGACCATATTTGAATTGAAAAATAACTTTGGTACTTTAGACCAATTACATTCAAATTAATGGTACGCAGACCATATTTTCTATCCTATTTGGGCCATACTAGTCACTTCATAACCTGCAAAACAGTACATATACAATATATACCATTCACCCATTCATTATCATGAATGGCCCACATAGCTGGTTAGTAAAACACATTATGCATCACGTAAACATTTGCAGCAATTAATCAAGGGCACCAATAATCTACCAATTATTCAGTCCTTATTAATTCTAATCAAGTTGTTTTAACCTTAAGGATTTGTAGACCTAATCAAGAGTTTATGACTAAAAAGCGCTCCCACTTAAACCAATAAATTCATATGCTTTACCAATTTTAAACATAAAAATGTATTTCTAGTCCAACCGGAAACATACAAATTTAATTAAAATTTAAAGCTCATATCAATTTATAATTGAATCCAAAAATTTAATTTAATTTCAGTCGTATTTAAATTAATTCATGATTTTAATTTTAGTAAAATAATTAGAATAAATAACATTTATTATAATTATAATATTCAAAATTAAAATCCAAGAAAATAATTCAAATTATTAATTTTAAAATTAATTAAAATTACGTGAACTGAAATTTTCAAATTAAACATTCAAAACGATCTAATCGTAACGCAAACACCCTACGCGTTGCACGCCCATGGGCCGTACGCACACAGCCATTGCTGGCCATGTGCGCGCAGCCCATGCGCTCGTCGCATAGCTGCTGCTTCCCTATCGCAAGCCTCCGCACGCATTGGTGCTCGCTGCGCGCGCCAGCGCTCATCGCACGCGAGCTATCGCTCGCAGTGCGCGCGCGCGACATCGCTCGCTGGGCGCGCGAGCCATCGCTCGCTGGGCGCGCGACATCGCTCGCTGGGCGCGCGACATCGCTCGCTGGGCGCGCGACATCGCTCGCTGTGCGCGCGAGCCATCGCTCGCTGGGGCGCGACATCGCTCGCTGGGCGGGCGACATCGCTCGCTGTGCGCGCGAGTAATGCTGGGCGCAGCGCTCGTGGCACGCGAGCTTGCGCTCGCTGCGCGCGAGGCTGCGCGCTCTTGTGCGAGGCAGCGCGCGTTGTGGCGCAGCTCGCTTGCTGCCCACACGCGACTGCCTTGGCTCGTCTTCGCCCATGCCCATTCGTTCATTGCTCGTGGCACACGACACAAGGCAGGGCTGCTGCCTTGTGCTCGTGCACTACGCCCTTGCTCATTGCATTCGTGCCGCACGGGCGACGAGCTCCCTTGCTCGTCGTCGCATGCCCGCATTATACAACACCCCTTTAAGGGTAACACGAAGCGTCCATTGCTTCGTGCGTGCAAGTTTTATGAACGAATCGCATAAAATTTAAAATTTATATTTAAAATTAATGACAAATTAATAAATAATATTAATTTCATAATTTTAGGGCGAAAAATCGAAAATTTATTATCCAATTGATTTCCGATTGATATGGATTCAAGTCTAGGTCATAAAAATTTAAAATTTATCGTAAATTTACAATTTTTATGGTGGTTTTTAATCATAGGTTTCTAATTAAATTACAATTAATTATGAAAATCAAATTAATTCTAAATTATTCTAATTTTCAACAAATTAATCATAATTAATAATTAGATTGCATAATTAACAAGACTAGGCATTCAAACTTGTTAAACATATGCAGTAGGTCAATCAAAAATTCAAGATTTATCAACAAGAATCGCAAATATTTAATTTAACATCTTAAATTTACGAAATTTTGCATTCGAAAAACTAAAACCTTCGAATAGTCATAGTTAGGCTTCGAATTTGAGAATTCTGGGTTCGGCAGAAAAATACTATTTTTGTCAAAATTTTTAGAATGCCTTTTACATGCGGAATTGACACAAAAATCACTCAATTCGGATGAGTAACGAAGAAACTGCCGAAAAACTGCGTACGTATAATTAAATAAACGCAATTTGCAATTAATTAACAATTAATTAATCACCCCTTTTAATTCTTGCAAATTTGTAATATTTAACCATGTTCATGCAATTTAGATTATGAAAATAATAAGGGGCTCGTGATACCACTGTTAGGTTATGATACATATGACAATTCATAAATCATGCGGAAAAACCATAAACCCAGGAATACATATTATTTACACATAATCATTTAGCATAGAATAGATGCATACTCTTTGTTGCGTGCCTTCCCTAGCTGCGCCCGAACCGAACAAGAACAAGTCTTTAGGACTCCAAGTGTCGTCCCTCCGTAGATAGTCCACAGCACGTCCGGATCCGCCTTAAGATTGACCAACTAGAATCGCCCTTAAGGTACTATTATTTTCGGCACTTTATAGGCAAATGTGTGACTGAATTTTCTCTCAAAAACTCACTTTGAATACTTTGAAACTTGTGTTATAAATTGTGAGCCCTAGCCTCATATTTATAGCGGTATGGAAAGGGAATCGAAATCCTATTCAGATACAAATTAATCAAACCTAGAATCCTACAAGAACTCTAATTTAATTAATTTATCAAATAGAATTAGGAATTTAATCATTAACCGAACTCTGCATGTTTTAGGAAACGTGCACGAACACAAACACTTGCACACACACGCACGACAGCCACGATGGGCCTCATGCGTGCGCGCGAGCAGCAGCCCACTCAGCGCCCGCGCGCGCTGCGCGCTGCGCGCGCTGTGCGCGCTGTGCGCTGCGCGTGCTGTGCGCGCTGTGCGCGCTGCGCGCAGCCTGCTGGGCCTGGCCTTGCTGTTTGTGCGGCGCGCTTGGCTTGCTGGGCGATGGCCTGGCTTCGTGCTGGGCCTCGTCCGGCAGGCCTCGTCCGATGCTTATTCGTACGATGCGCTTCCGATTAAATTTTCCGATTCCGGAATTCATTTCCGATACGAACAATATTTAATATTTCCGATTCCGGAATTAATTTCCGTTTCGAACAAATATTTAATATTTCCGTTTCCGGAATTATTTTCCGATTCCGGTAATATTTCCGATTCTGACAATATTTCCGTTTCCGGCAATATTTCCGATTCTGGCAATATTTCCATTTCCGATAATATTTTCCGATACGTACCATGTTTCCGTTTCCGGCAACATCTACGACTTGGATAATATTTATATTTCCGATACGATCCATATTTCCGTTTCCGGCAATATCATCGTTTCCGGAGTATTCATTTCTTGCCTGTGACGATCTTAGCTCCCACTGAAACCAAGATCCGTCGGTTCCGAATATTCATAGATAGAGTATCTAATGCCATTAGATACTTGATCCGTTTACGTACTATTTGTGTGACCCTACGGGTTCAGTCAAGAGTAAGCTGTGGATTAATATCATTAATTCCACTTGAACTAAAGCGGCCTCTAGCTAGGCATTCAGCTCACTTGATCTCACTGAATTATTAACTTGTCAATTAATACTGAACCGCATTTATTAGACTTAACATAGAATGCATACTTGGACCAAGGGCATTATTTCCTTCAGTCAAAGCTAAGGATAAGATGTCATAAGGATTGAGCTTCGGTTCAGTACATCTTTTCAGTACATATATATCTAGGGTTGTCAAACCCAGTGGGAGTTAGTGTTTACATCAAACAAACTCAAGCATAGATATATGTTTCTTTATGAACGACTCATAGAAACAAAAGGTATTGATTCTACCACAAATATGAGAACATATGGTTGTTGTTTAAGATAATGTCTTTTAGGAAACCATCATATTTCCAAAAAGGCAAGTGGGAGAAAAATGGCCTCGAATGGACTTCGAGTCAAGCAACAAACAAATGTAGAATACTTAGGAGTTTTTGGTAAAGCTCCTTACTTAGAAGCCTTTGGAAGAGCTTCAGGAAGACTTTAGAAGTGCTTCAAGAGAATCCTACTACTCAAAGGACTTGAGTAATGTCTTTATAGACACTAACGTTTGATGTTCAATACCTAGGAAAATCGTATAAGGAATAGAATTCAACCAAGATAGATACATATATATCTTGAGGAATGAAAACTATGAAGACTTTGGAAAGTGCTTCAAAAACATACGACTTACAGGTTAGCTACGACGAATTAAAAATTCCCAAGTATGGTTTGAGGCCATCAGAAACATAAATATGGTTCGAGGCCATACAAAATGGTTTGAGGCCATTTCATCCAAAGTACCTTCATCTTGAAGAATCAAATCTATGATTTGGTTGATTTGCATAAAGGGTTCACTCCCATTGGTTGCAAACATGTTTTCTAAACATACAACGTTGATTTGCATAAAGGGTTTACTCCCATTGGTTGCAAAAATATTTTCAAAACATACAAAGATGATATTGTATACACATGTGTGAGGGGGTCGAAAAAGCACGAAGCTAATGCGTGACCTCGTCCCTCGTGGGCGTGACGTTTCTTTTTGTCAAATCAAGTGTATTTGGATTTCCTGTGAGTTTACACCCAATTGACTAGAAATATAGGAGTCGCCATTCAGTTTTTAATGACAATGAGAAAAATTGACAAAACCCGGTTATCGTGACATAAAGGGAGTGCAATTATGTTTGACCACGACGGCCATAGGTTCCCTTGTGATTCCTGGCGTGGGGATCGCTCAACATACACCCGCAGGGCAGAGATTGAGGGTTCGGGGGACTGTAACTACCGAGAGGAGTACTCGCTCTTCGCTAACTCCAGAGGCAGGATATCCTTACTAGCTCAGCATAAATAATTGAAGGGACATGCGTTAACTATTAAACTAATCTGAATTGATTTTAACAATATGCAACACATAATACTAGATCGATCGTGATTATCTGGTTTAGATTGATTTAGGGGACCTAGCATGATAGTTTAATTGTCCCAGATATTATCTTTGTTAGGCGTGATAGAACAATCAGATTAATAGTTTAACAATTTTATAAAAGGGTGATGAAAGCGATTAAATCATGCGAAGGGACACATTACGACGCACCCTTGAGAGGTGCGTCACGGTTCTTAGAAAACTAAACACTTTGGCTTTGCTATTTTTCCTTTTATTTAACGAATCTCAAGTTTCCGGGCTTAATTCTCCAGCTACAAGGGACAGGATACGTTCTGTTCGATTTTTGGATCGATTGCGACAGAACGAGGGATATTTTTCGCAGCGTGAGGCTTAGGCTTAGGGGTTGGAGTTAGGGATGTCAGTGGGGCGGGTTTCGCGGGAGACCCGCCCCGCATCCGCCCCAAGTAGGCGGGGATGGAGGTAGGTTTGGCGGGTGATGGGGCGGGGATGGGTATAAAATTCGTACCCGCCATGGGTGATGGGGCGGGTGTGGATTTTGTGTTGAACCCGCCCCATCCCCGCCCGCCCCGCCCCATCCCCACTCGCCCCGCCCCATCTCCACTCGCCCCGCTTTATACCCGCCATGGGTGATGGGGTGAGTTTGGATTTATTTGCATATTGACGTGATAATATAAATTTATGTGAGATTTTTATGTTTTTTGTTTGAATTTTTTTTGTTATGACGAGTATTTTGTTTGATTATATAGGTTACTTTAGTCATAAGGTATTTTTTTCTATAGTTAACTTTAATTACTCCGTATATATGGCAAATGTTTGCTAAATAAGAAAAATTAGGCGGGTATTAGCACGGGTATGAAGCGGGGATGGATACCCAGTTGGGTGGCGGGCGGGGATGGATTTTAGCTTACACCCGTTGGGGCGGGGATGGGGATGAATTTTGTACCCGCCATGGGTGATGGGGCGGGGATGGGGATGAAAATTTTAGGTGGGGATGGGGATGGAGGGACCTACATCCGCATCCACCCCGCCCCATTGACATCCCTAGTTGGAGTCAATACTCAGAATCTTAATTGTCTATGTTTTTTTTTCACGTCGAATTTGGGGCTGTATTTATAGAAAAGAGTTCGTGGAAAGATAGAATTTTAGAGCACTAATCCAAGGAGAATTAGGAGAGAACACGTACCCAGGTAATTTCAGCGCCCAGGGCTGGGCGCCGAAGTTTTCGGCGCCCAAAGCCAGGCGTTGAAAATAGGGTCTGGGCCGTATTTCTTTGTCAGATTTGGACTCATGGAATACGGAGTCTTTGAGACTTATCCGAGTCTTTTATTGCGTATTAACTTTATGACGGAATGCGTCTGGGCCCGTTACGAACTCTAGGCTCGTTAGGGTTTTAATTAATACGTAACTCTTATTTTTCGAGCTATACTAGGAACAGGAATCCTCTTGCAAATTATATCTCTTTTAGGATTTATGTTGGAGTGCAACACCTAATTCTGACAGGTTTCTATCTTTTATGACTTGCCACTTTTAGCAACTACCCGTTACGGCAGTTACCATTTTTAGCAGGTTTCTATAAATAGCAGGTTCGGGTGAAATGAAAAGGGTGATCGAGATTCGTTATTTTATAGGAGATGCGTTGCCAAGTGGAGATTTATGTTCTCATCATCGAACCTTCCCTTTCGGGAATGGGGACAAAAGTAGGTGTCTACAGTTAGTCCCCACTTTGACTGAGTCTCGGGATGAGACGATGGTCAAAGTACTGGACGGAGTGAGTCACACAAGCCATGGTGTATGTGACCTGTTTTGCGAGGGTCTCACGAGCCCCCGAGTGATAACATTTGACTTAACGGTCATCACTTGAAGTGTCGACATATCCCTCACGTGTCATTGGGATTTGTCAACTGGTAGTATAGAAACTCCCTCACTTTGTCATTGGAAGTATCTAAAGATGTGTAGAAACTCCCTCACTTTGTCATTGGAAGTAGCTACAGATGTTTTCGAAATCAAAGCTATAAAGTGTAATTGGGCCTGGCCAAGCCGAATCACGAGGTAAAAATGTTTTTAAAGATTCTCATTTCAGGGTTTAGCCAAACGAGAAAACCCCCTTGTTTTTATAGGACGTAAAACGAAGGAAAATCCAGCACATCGCTCTTTTTTGGAAAAAACGGAAAACCAATCCTTTAATTTTTGGAAAAAGGGAAAACCAGAAAAATTTATCGCTGCAGCGACTAAGGACCTGCGCGGTTAGTGGCGCAGACCCCGCCGGCTAAAGATGGCGAGCCTGTCCGCTAAGGGTGGACACCCCGTCCGATAGAAGTGGACGAATCCGTTTTGAAGTTTGTTTGTTTTCTTTTGAAAATAAGGACCTACGCGGTTTGTGACGTAGACCCCGCCGGCTAATGATGGCGAGCCTGTCCGCTAAGGGTGGACACCCCGTCCGATAGAAGTGGACGAATCTATTTTGAAATTTGTTTGTGTTGTTTTGAAAATAAGGACCTACGCGGTTTGTGACGTAGACCCCGCCGGCTGAAGATGGCGAGCCTGTTTTTTGTTTTGAAGATTTTTTTCGAAAACTGAGGACCTGCGCGGCTAGTGACGCAGACCCCGCCAGCTGAATGTGATCGAGCCCTGTCCGCTGAGGGTGGACGTCCCTGGATTCGTTTTTTTTTTGTTTTTTTTCAATTTGGAACTCGCGTGGTTCGTGATGCGATCTTGCCCCCTGAAGATGGGCAAGTTCTTATTTCTTTTGTTCATCGTGATTTCTTTTGAGAATTTCTTTTCTTATTCATTCTCGCAGGAGCGAATTCTTTCGAGGGATGCTCGGACTTAGTTGCAACCTGAATGTGGGTTGACAACGTGCTTAGACGGACCTTTGTCTTGTGGTCATCTTCTTTTGTGGTTTTGAGCTAGTCTTTTCGGCTCAATTTTTCCACTACCTGGGTCCTTGATTAGGGGACTATGTATAAGTATCAACGGCGACCTTTGTCTTGAGGTCGTAATCCGGTTTTATTTTTTTAAGATTATCCAAACATG
This sequence comes from Spinacia oleracea, assembly GCF_020520425.1. Taxonomy (NCBI): domain Eukaryota; kingdom Viridiplantae; phylum Streptophyta; class Magnoliopsida; order Caryophyllales; family Amaranthaceae; genus Spinacia; species Spinacia oleracea. Next base: position 94,458,033 of record NC_079490.1, read on the forward strand.
GGACTTCGTACAGCGTAGTCTGGGAATATTGTTTTAACCTTGCATACTCTCCTTTGAGAATATATTTTCTTTCGAGCCCCCAAGCACTCGTGCTTGACGGTCAGTTCTTGTCAAAGAGGTTCTTTGGGGATACGCATTTTGTAATGTCCTTGATTGTGTTTGGGATCGTGCTCGTAAGTGCGAGCGATTTTTTTGTAGTGGTGTGCTACTCTTAACAAAGCCGTGAGGTGTGACTTTCAGTAAAGAAATCGGCAATTTTCGAGTCGAATGGATACGGCAGGGCCCTATAGAAGTCTGGGGCCTTTGTTGGGTCTGGGATCATTTTCGGCGCCCATGCCTGGGCGTTAAAGATTTCGGCGTCCAGCTCTTGGCGCTGAAAATGATTTCTGGCGAGGTTTCTTGATGACACAGTTGGCCTCTTGTTCGTTCGTTCGTTCGTTTACTTCACTTGGAAATTCTACGTATTCTCTTCTTTTTTGTTTTTTTCTTTATTTTTTGGAACGCAAAATTTTATTAGAGATTACAATGAGTTGAGTGATCGTGATGATTTCTCGAAAAAGCCGTAGCCGATTGGTGGACTTCGGTGTTTGTCGCTTTGGGGCGATTATTTAAAGGAACTGTCGCTTTGGGGCGAGTCTATATGGCCCGAGGAACATACCTTGAGGCGTAAGACTTTGATCGCTCTTGTATATATTTTTTTTCTTTTGAATGCGTTCGTGAATGATGATATGTATGTGCGAACAAGCGTTCATAGAATGGTCGTTGTGTGCGGTCCATTAATCAGTTCGCTTGAATAATTTTTTTTATTTGAGCAAGGACTGATTTTGAATAGTTTGCTTAGAAGCTTGATAGGGTTCAGGCCCATTCATGAAGTGGGCTCAAGCATCGTGCCCTTTCGATCGTTCAAACATTTGCTTCGAGAATTTTTTATTTTGCTAGGGTCGTTTCGTAGCTTGGAGCCCCCAAGTATGCATGTTGGGATGCTTCCTTTTCGCGTACGATTATGCAGGTTCTTTCGAGAGAGATGCCTTGGGGTTCCGCTCGTGTAGGTGCGAGCTATCCCTTCCGTGGTATTTAATATTTTGCTACCTTTGATCCTTAATGTAGAAGTCGTGTGGCTTGCATTTTGAATTTGGGCGATAAGTAGTCTTTCCCTCTTTTACACATGCTCTTGGTCGTGCCCGCATTAGTGCAATATGCCTTACTCTTTTTTTTTTAGACTTGTACCGTGGGATGGTTGAACTTATGGTGCGACGTAGGCTTGTGTGGCCTAACAGCATGTATTAGAACATTTCTCCAGGTGTTGGGATATCATTATTATTTTTTGCATTGGAGTACTTTATCACGCCTCGTTTAGGTGCTCGAACAAGTGTAGCACCTTCTGCGTGGGTGTGCACGGCTTATTACTTCGTTCGATGCGAGGATTCATAGGTGTTTCTTTCTTGTTTTTATATCTGGGAAAAATTTGGCAAGCAGAGAGATTCAGCGCCCAGGCTGGGGCGTTAAAGATATCGGCGCCCAGCTCTGGGCGTTGAAAATGATTTCTGGGCGGATTTTGGCAGTTTTTTTTTTTATCCTTGATTTTTCTTTTGCTTTTGCTTTGGAACGACGTAGACTGTGTAACGGGCGCTTGTAGGGCGAGCGTTATGTGCAGTGGTTTTGTCGGAGTTTTGGTGACTCGCGATTTTCAGTTACCCTTGTTAGTGGGGTGACTTTATATATTCTAAGTAGTGCTTAGAATTTGGGAGGGGTTGTAGCCATTCTAAGGTTCGTTTTACACGATTAAAGCTTAGGATTGTGCCCCTATGACGTGTGTATAGAATTAGCGTCGAGAATTTGCTATAAAATCGTCATTTCGAGCATTTTTAGAGTGTTTTTCTCAAGCCCCCAATTGTAGCTACGGGATTGGCTTAGTGCTATAATGCTTGGCATACGTTTTTATGCATTCATGGTGACATGGATCATGAATAGTTTGAACCAGACTCGTTTAGTGCGAGGTACGTTCTAGTAGTAATTTGCTACTTCTCTTGTAGATGTCGTATTGTGCGACATTGCCATGGTCAAGGTAGTCACATGTTGAAGTGTGCCTTGATCAAAGGCTAGGTGCCTTTCTTTACCCATAATCATATTTAGAGATCTTTTGACTCACTTGCAACATCGAGATAAACGCATACTTAGCTTAAACCAACGACACTTTATTATGTTCGAAGAAGTCTTTAAAAATTATTTGAAGTCCGAGTCCTACTGTGTACAATCCGAGTTGTCCTAAGTAAGTTTAACTTATAGAAGGGTTCGTACAGGATTACATGAGTGAATCAAAATACTGTTACGGTTTTTGGAATGCTATCTAAGGATTTGCTGGAAGCTAGCACTACTACAAATCCCGCTAATTCTCGACGATAGCTGCTCGACGCCGAAGGTACAGCGTTGGTGAAATTTTTGGTCCGCGTATTTTCTCGACACGGTTTGTCGTCTTCTCTAAAAGTGGGCACAGAAAGGCGTCGAGTACTTGGCACATGCTGGGCACGTGGTAGACTAATATTCTGCTTCAAAAAATTTGGGGGAAAAACACCCACTCCCTCCCCGTGTAACTGAACCCTAGCCTCCCACTAATCAACTTCTCTCTCATTCAATTCATATTCTCGAAAAATCACAGATCTATCAACTGATTTCAACCAGAGATCGAGGACTCTTTGGTTTCTATTCGGGTTTTCCTACGTTTCAAGGTTACCTTGCTGATGTAACTTGTAATTTTGTGTATTCCGCTGTTAATTTGCGATATCAATTTTGTTTTATATCTTCGTTTTTATTCCTTCCTCTTCGTAGATCTATTGTTCAATTCTAGAGATTTTAATTCATTATTTGGCAAGATTGGTTTCGTTTTTTATTCGGGTAATTTATTGGTTTGTTTATAACTATTTTGTTACTAGATTGAAGATTTGGAAGATAGCTCGGGAAATCGTTAACCGTGTTTGGTTGTAGGTAATGAAATTTATTATTAAATATTCGAGTTTGATTCAGATTTGTGTATTTATAGTTTATCTGGTCAATGGCTCCTGATGATATCAAGGAGAAGGCCAACAAAGAAGGCAAGACTTCAGTCATTGATGTCACTCAGTTCGTTTTTTTAAGGTTTTTGGTAAGGGTGTTCTGCCTAATTCTCATCCTGTTGTTATTTAGGGTAAGTTTATTTCTAAAATTGTTGAAGAGAAGATCAAGGCCAGTGTTCTTTACTTTTAGTTATTACCCAGTACAATTTTGGTTATATATTTGTGTTAGGAGGAACATTTATATTCTTTTTGATCTAGATCCGGGATTTGAGAACGCTTTTGTTGTTCTTAATTCATTCGATTAAATGATATGAAATAGTTTTCAATAAATTTGGTTTTTATATTTATGTTAAATCAGATATTTGGGATGTTTAGATATTTGATTGGATGATGCTTTATGGTCTCTTAATTTTGCTTTGAATCTTCATTGGGTGTCCTAAAACAGTAACATATGGGCATTATTTGCAGCAATTTGTTGTCTTGAGACTCAACTGAGATTGAATTGAAGCTTTAATGGAACGCAATTACCTGTCTCCATGTATTTTGTCAATGATTATGGGTTCATTTATTGGTTTAATGAAATGAATTTCATAGTTTGACCATATTTGGCTTAAATTTTATGGCCATTAGCACCACATGATTCCCAATAGGACAAGTACGGTAATATTCTACAGTAATTGATTTAATTAAGCTGCCTGGGTTTAACAATTGTTTGATATTCTCTGTATGATGTTACTGAATTTGCAAATATGAGAAGGGTCTCTTTCGTTTCAGTTTTTCAGTATGTGTACCGATTTATTCAATTATTATTACTGGCTTATTTCAGATTTATATTTTTCCATCTTTAGGGTTTTATCTGAGGATTTCACTACAACAAAACACGCTAATTCTCGACGACATGAGCTCGACGCGATACGTACAACGTTGGGGAAAATTTTGGTCTGTCCTCAAGCCTTTTAACTGATTCGAATAATCATCTTTATCCTCCATATATCATAACATGGTTTGATTCTTTAACTCCCCAGACAAAAAGCAACCTCATGCTCGCATTTCCTTATTTCATCTGATATTGTTCTCTTCAATCATAGTTGTAGGTTCAATCTGCAAGTAGCCTCGCAGTTTGTTTCGAGTCATGTTTTATTCAGTTCCAATTTATGACATGTCACTTGTCAATGGCCAGAGGGATTGCCTCTGTTCCAGGCCTGCCAGCTATGGAGATGACCAAGCGGCTCAACATCATGAACTTGCTCTTCCCACAAGGGATTGAATGAATACACCAAAAATCAAGGTAATTAGTTTTGATTCCATTTCTTTTACATTTTCACAAAAATATATTTAAAAATTGATTCCTTCTGATAATATCAAGGCATGATATTTTCTAATGTAGTGCTAATCACTCTTGCATATATTTTTTTGTTCTACTTGTATCTTGAAATAAAATCAGGAAAATTCGACAGCCAGTGTACCAAGGCCTAACCCTCAAGGTCTTATCATGCGTACCATCAGGACAACAAATTCTGATCCAATGATAACCCTCAAGATTCTTATGAGGCATTGAGAGAGCATTGACTAATGCGATTAATTTTATGATACTAGATCTTGGATGTAATTGAGTTTGATAAGTTGTTGAGTTGAGTTCCTTTGTAATAAAAATAAAAACATTGATTAACATCTGAATGCAAAAAAAAAATCTTTATTAATTCATAATTTCCTGCTTTTTTTAGGAAATTTTTTGCAGCATCACTCTAGCTTGTGTCTTTTGTAAATTGTGTTCAGAGGCTGCAAGATGGGATTGTGTGCTTCAAGAGTAAGTTTATGCGAATCCCTTTTAACACTATTTTGAACAACTCTCAATGGATGGATTTTGTTATCATTATGTTTAATGCCTTATCTAACCATCTTTGAACTAAACCCCTCTCCTCAATTTATCTGAATCCCTTTATTAATACTGTTTTGAACAACTCTCAATGTACGCTTTCATGTTTATATTCAACTCTAGTTTGTAACTGAAGTAGTATGCTAATGTTATGTTGTCTTTGTTACTAAGGTGCTCAGATCATCAGGACCTGATCTGTTCTGGTGAGTTGTGTTCATTATGTTCTGAAATTATAGTTTATATAGTGTGTGCGTCTTTCTCATGTACTTGGTTGAGCTAGCTAGTTTAATGACCAAGTGATCTTTGAACAACATCTCCTAGTTCTATAGGTCTATTCCTCGTATTCTACTTATTTGATTAATTTTTCTTAATTTATTTGTTAAAGTCGGTTTGAATATGAGTGCATAAACTATCAGAGTGGTGGGAAAGAATTTCGAAACTCCTAAAATCAATCTCACATATCCGGTTCTAACAGCTTTGCAAACCATCAAGCTTATTATGTATGAATCATGAACTTAGCCCTATAAATTACACTACGATATGTATTATAAAATTGGATGAAAGAGTATAAATGGACTCACAATGCTTTCTTTTACTCATAGATTTTGTGTTTGTTAAATATATGCATCTTATCTTGTCAGATTTTCTATAGTACTTTTTACATTGCTACCCATGTATAGGAAGACAAGCATAGAGAAAAAATGAATTTATTAGCCCATTGGATAAAATCTCATACGGGTAAGGACGAAACCTTTCTGTTGTGGTATGAGTCCAAACTTAGTCGCCTTATTAAGCTATTTTTTGGTGAAAAAGATAGGTGTGATTGATACCACTCTTAGCTTGAGGGGGGTGTAGATCTAGTCCATAACTCTGTCAATAAAAGCAGGACCTCGTAATAAGTTTAATCTGTAAGCTAGCCTGGAAATGAAGTCTTCTGATAACTTTTTGGTGTTCTCTTCTTTATTGTATAAGCAAATAGTACTATAGAATGGTTCTGCAAATTCATGAAGTTCTAAAGTTAAAACGATGGGATAATAATATGCTATGCAATACAAGATGTATGCTAAATTATAACTTTTAATATGCTATGCAATACAAGATGTATGCTAAATTATAACTTTTTATTTCATTGAAAAAAAAAAGTGGTATTCTACCGCAATGGTTACCAAACTCCACAAAACCTGAACAACCACTTTTATTTATCATATACATGTCTGGTTGTTGATTCTTGTTTTTGTTATGGATGCATTGTATTGGAGTTGTTATTGTAGCTTAAAACTAAGTGCTGGCACCAAATACGAGTTCTGCTCTTCCACTTTTATTCCTTGTCAAAATTTACAGGTTCTGCTCTACCTGATCTGCTTGTGCTATTTTCGAAATAGTTTATAAGCATTGGAATAAAATAGATGATATCATGCTGCCATTTTTATTAATTGTTACTATTCCTTTTAGGTTGTTACTGTAATCTACGGAAATTGACAAGAGAGAAACGAATGACTGCCATAAAGCTAAGGTTGCTAGAAAGGACATCGAGTTGGGATCCTATATTTATTCGACGCCCTGTTGCTGCTCCATCATTGATCATGTATTTTTTTAGATAATGTTTTTGCTGAGTATTAGGTTTTTATATGTGAGGGATTTTTTGATGTATGTATACCTTTGTAATTGATATTTGTATATTCTTATTTTTGGAAATAAAACATGTTGCTGCTAGCTTGTTATGACAGTGTTTGTTTATTTTATATTAAAATCGTCTATGATCAACCTTTTTTGGTATAGTATGTTAGTTCAGCCAAATAACAACGGTTGAAAGAATTCTCGACGACCAAAGGCGTCGCAAAAATAAAGATTTTTATTTTGAGCGTGGCGGGTAAGTGGGATTCTAGACACTGTATAAAATTTCTAGTCGCATAAAGGCGTCGAGAATCACGACGCTGGGAAAAAGGACAGGACCCTAAAAACCGTCGAGATTATTGACGCAGAAAAGCGTCGAGAATTCTCGACTAGCTTTTTGACGACGCTTTCTGTAAGCGACGAGGAGAAATTTCTCGACGCCTTAAGGCGTCGATAAATGGCCGAAAAAGCGACTTTAAAGTACGCGATTTGTAGTAGTGTAGGGTGCAGGCGTCAAGATATTACTTGTGCCCGTATGGCATATGCTTTAGGCTTTTAGGGATCTTTTCCAGAATTGCGGGAATATAAACCGTTTTCAATTTGACTTAGATTTACTTGGTGTATGTCTGCACAAAAGGTCAAGGTATACTTAGTTCTTTCCCTAGCTCTTTCATTTCAATTTTTTAGCCCCCAGTTGCTATTATGTCTTCCCATTAACGATGCTTTTAGATTTCGATTTTAGATGCCCGTGTCATATGTCTGAGTAGGGTGAGCCTTGGTTAAGTGCCAAGTCCTATTGACAATGTCTGATTTTTCTTTTAAAGGGGATTAGCAAGCATTTGAATTACCATGAACGGGTGCCCTGAGTTCGAAGGAACGATGGGGATGTCGTAGAACAATCCTCTTTACTGCAAGCTTATTGCCTTTACTACTTGTTGGCGATTATGACTGTGTCTAGTGGTGAAAGAAGGTCTTTAAGCGAACGACTATGTCTGGTGGTGAAATAAGGTCTTTAAGTGAGTTAGTTCGCTTTAGGGAGGGTCAAGTCGAGTACTTTAGAGGTCATGGACCCCCGCGCTAGCCCCCATTCAATTGAGGCAAAGCGATCTTTTGAGTATTGGCTAAGTGCCTAGGAGTGCGAGTGCTCCTTCTAGCAAGGGTACGTGCCCTTATTATTTTTCGATGTGTGCTCATTTTGGCATCTTGATGACTTGGATTGTTTTTTGACCTAAATTTTTCTTTCGACTTGGATTGCAAGTAATTAAATTTCAATAAGGGACTTTATTTTTTATTCTTGTTATTCTATAGGCTTTAATATTTTTGCAAATTGGTTGGACCGAATCATGGATTGCCTACGTATCCGCCTTAAATAGATTTAATTTGGAATCAGGTCTTGCGTAGTTCTTAGAAAATGGTTTCTTAGAATGCCGATTTTAAACAAGTACGTTCGAGTGGAACCGTAATGTTTGAAACAGGGTGAAATAAGTGTACGAAAATTTTGGAGCGCGCGTATTTTGCGTATTTTATACGATCTTCTACCCCCCAAGTGTTCGTTATTCTTCCGCATGTATATAGGAAAATATACGAACACTTTTAGGAATTGGGAGTTGGAAGCAAGAACGCCGCCCAGGGCTGGGCGCTATTATTTTCGGCGCCCAGGCCTGGGCGTTGAAAACGTGTTCTGGGCTGCCTTTTTGCGCTGCTCCTTTTCATTTTGTGCCAAATATTTGCGAATCTTTTTTTGTGCGCTAAATGCTTCTTTTCCCTTTCTTAAATGATTCTTTTCTCTTTCTTTTTTTGCGCTTCGCAAAGTTTTTTTTTATTTTTATTTTTTTACGTTAAGTGTAGAATGTACTTTTCATTTGTCTTCTTTTTTTTTTATTCGTGACTCAAGACGGCTTGAAAGATGGGTTGAATGAGTTGTATAGGTATTAGTCAAGCACGAGGATTACATCAACCAAGGCCAGTGAATAGCATAGGGACGGCTCAAGGGTATATAACCAGGATGTATTCAAACAAGTTATATACACTAGTAGAAAAAACCCCTGTTGCAGCCCCCTTGTTGCAGCGTACATGTATAAATACGCTTCAACAACCAGTCGGTCAACGCGGGTCAAACCCTTTAAAGGGTTATAGCAGCGTACATTTTAATTGTGCGCAGCAAATGTGTTTGTTGCAGCGTACAAAATAAAAGCCCGCAGCAACAACCCGACTTTATTGCAGCGTACATGCTATTGCCCCCTGCAACAAGTCCGCGTTTCAAAATTTTTTGCTGCAATAACGTACGTCAATAGTTTTGCCCTTTAACATGAAACCGCGCTCAAACGTACGTACCTTCTCTCCAAGCTTTTTCCCTTAAACAAATATCCAAGCAAGCCGTCGAACTCAGCCCTGCGTCGCCGTCGAACTCAAGCGTTGCTCAGCCCTGCGTCGCTGTCTTCGCCGGTGTGTCTGTCTTCGCCTGCGTCGCTGTTCTTGCCTCATCTCCCCCATCCCGTTCTGTTCTCGCGCGGCCTGTCACTGAAAGGTTATATTCTTGGTCGGCCGGGGGTTCAGCATCCCCCCGTCGCGTCGTGGTTCCGGTGGTTGCTCGGCGTCGTGGTTCCGGTGGTTTCGCTATGGTTTGTTCAATTTTTATTTTCGTTTTTTATTTTCGTTTTCAGATTAGGGTTCAATTTTCGTTTTTGATTTTCGTTTTGATTATTGTTTTTTATTTTCGTTTTTGATTTTCGTTTTGATTTTCATTTTCAATTTTCGTTTTTGATTTTCGTTTGTTCAACTTTTATTTTTAATTTGATTTTTTTGGCTGTTTTTCAATTATTTCTTTAATTTGCAGTTAATTGTGAAGATGGGTAGATACTCATATGGTTGAAGAGAGGGGCGATGATCGTACTTCCAGCATAATCTATCATCGTGCTTGTTCGAATTTCAACAATTGCATAAGGTATTGATATATCTAATTATCTTCATAAAATTTCTCTTTTCCTCTTTTGAAAGTTGAAATCAATAGTACAGTAAGTGCATATCATTTTTACGATAAATAAAATTTGGATAAGTACAGTAAGTGTAATAATAAAACGTGTACATTAGTATTCTATGCTTAAGTATCCATTCCGTTTTACTTATTAGGATTGTTTTTGGACTTCTAATATCACTTCAGTGAAGCATTGATAAACTTAAATGATGTAATCAAAGATTTGCGGAACTTCTTAATGATTTTGTGACTTCTTAATATATGTGTTTATGTGTGGAACCTTTTGTTGTTGTTATTAGTAATGAGTCGTCGTTGGATGTATGGTGACCATACTACGGCAGAATACTTGAGTGGGGTCGTAGAGTTCATTAGATGTGCTTTAGCACACCAACGGAGTACAAAAGCCGAAAAAATCTATTGTCCCTGCCGTGATTGTAACAATATCAAGCGGTTAGGTGACATTGATGAAATTGAGGATCATTTATTTCGCCGTGGGTTTAAGCAAGATTACCATGTTTGGTTTTGGCATGGTGAAACAATACCTGATCGTTCAAGTTCTAGTGTCCATGAATTTGATGTTCAGAGTAATGAGAGTGATGATGATATTTATGAGAATAATGAGACGGATGATGATGAGGAAGAAGATGATGAAATAAATGAGATGATGGATGGGCTGAAAGATCACTTGGACGAACGACCTCTGATGTTCGAACAAGTATCAAAGGCTGCTGAAACTCCTTTGTATCCCGGTTGTACAAAATTCAGCAAGTTGGAATGTGTGTCAATACTTTACAACCTCAAATGTAAAGGTGGTTGGAGAGATGAACACTTTGACACCTTATTGGAGTGGGTAGGTGAATTTTTTCCGGAAGGGAATGATATCCCCACCTCTACCTATTATGCCAGGAAATTGATGTGTCCCTTAGGCTTAGAGGTCGACAAGATAGATGCTTGCCCAAATGATTGTATGCTTTACAGAAAAGAGCATGAACATTTGGATGAGTGTCCAACATGCGGCGCATCTCGTTACAAACGCAAAGGGCAAATTCAGCTAAGAGGGGCCCGCCTGCTAAGTCTTTGTGGTATCTTCCAATCATACCTAGGTTTGAGCGTATGTTTTCATTGAAGAAACAAGCAAAAAACTTAAGGTGGCATGCGGAAGTGAGGAAGAAAGATGGACTCCTTCGACATCCTGCAGATTCTATTCAATGGAGAAATATTGATAAGAAATATCCTGAATTTGGTAAGGAGGTTAGAAATCTAAGGCTTGCTTTATGTGCAGATGGTGTGAATCCATATGGAACTCTAAGCAGTCAACATAGCACATGGCCGGTTCTTCTAGCAATTTATAATCTTCCTCCATGGTTGTGTATGAAGCGGAAGCATATCATGTTATCACTCCTCATCTCGGGGCCTAAGCAACCTGGAAATGACATAGATGTGTCCCTGGCTCCACTCATAGATGATTTGAAATTATTGTGGAATGAAGGTGTTTCAATGTTCGATGCACACACCAATTCAAGCTTTACATTGCGAGCTATGGTTTTTTGTACCATAAATGATTTTCCGGCATATGGAAACTTGTCTGGATACAAAACCAAAGGAGAACAAGCATGCCCTATATGTGAAGAGGACATGAAGCCCACATGGTTGCATAATTTCAAGAAAAATGTTTACCCAGATTTCAGGAAGCACCTCAGTCGATATCACCCTTATCGTAAGAAGAAGAAAGAATTCAATGGGTTCACCGAGGAAAGAGTAACTCGTACGCCTTTGACAGGATCACAGGTTTATGAACGAATAAAAAATGTTGAAACCAAATACGGCAAGTGCTACAAGTCCAAGTCTAAAAAGGGTGTTTTGTGGAAGAAAGTATCTCCATTATGGGATCTTCCCTACTGGAGAGATTTGTCGGTTAGGCATTGTCTCGATGTAATGCACATTGAGAAAAATGTGTGCGATGCTATCATTGGGACTTTGCTAAACATGCCTGGAAAGACTAAGGACAATGAGAATGTGCGAAAAGATATGAAAAAGAGGAATATTCGACCAGATTTGTGGCCTGTTGAAAAATCTGGTGCGGGTGGTACTAAAACTTATCTGCCTCCAGCGTGTTACACAATGTCAAGAAAGGAGAAGAAGCAGTTTTGTGAGTGCTTACATGGAATTAAGGTTCCCTCGGGATATTCGTCGAATGTAAAGCGCCTAGTATCTCTCTCGGACCTTAGGTTGGTTGGTATTGGATATTAACTTGATTTGTATATTTTAGGGATTATTTAATTTGATTTAAATACTATTTTTATAATCTAACTTTTTTTAATTATTAACAGCTTATGTTCCACATTGCTGATGATTCTAATCATTCGAGAGAGATATATTTTCATTCTTGTGTGGCGAAACGATTTAGTTGTTTCAAGAGCAAGTTGGTGCGCCGATGGATAACTATGAAGGAAAAGAAGCCAAAAAATCAAACAAACAAGATGCCTTGGGATGTCTACAACCATATCACAGAGGATGATTGGAAGACTTTTGTTAAACATTATTTCCTGCCAGAGTCATTGGTAATGATAATATTTCTTTAACTTGTCCTTAAAGAGTTTTTCATGTAGCAAACTGACATTGGTTCTAGGACAAAAAGTTATCAGAAAAAACATTTATTTCCATCTTTTTATTTTGTCTTTGACAGCTTCGTAGTGAAAAGGCGAGGAAAAGTGCATCATGCAACAAGAACCCACATCGCACCGGCCAAAAGGGTTATAATAGAAAGCGACTAGATTGGATAAAAGATGGACGACTTCCACCAGATGCAGCTTTACCTATCTCGAGTAGCTCCTCGGTGAACTCATCAGTGACCTCAAATGTTAATAGAGTTAGAAAATACAGATCAAAGGAGTGGATTTTGGCCCATCAAGTACAAAATAAAGAGGGAAAGTGGGAAATTGACCCGAACGATACAGAAGTTGTTGAAATCGCAACAAAAGCTGTAAGTAGTGATAATTAATTAATATTTACTTGCTTTGATTAGAGAATATAAAGTAATTTTACTTTCCTAATTGGCAGTTAGAGTACATCGCAGAAGAGGAAAAAGGAAATCTTTCTTTCGAACAGGGTGAGGATGCCCTCACTAAAGCTATAGGGAAAAAAGATCATCGTGGGCGTGTCAAGGGAACAGGTGGCATGGTTGGTATCAAAAAGGCTTTCGGTCCGTGTATTCGACATAGTAGAAGTGACCATGGTGAACCTTCATCAGAAAATTACGAATCAATCAGAGCTTCTGTGAAAAAGGAGTTTGAAGGTGAATTAGAGAAAAGGGTAGAGAAAAGGGTGGCAGAGGCCCTCCAAAAGCAACTAAGCACCTTGTTAAAAACAGGACAACTAAACTCCATTTCTACCCCCATACTTGATGACCTCCACTTAAATGATTCTGCCAGAGTTGACCTTGATGTTATTGCTACAAGAACCACTCGTCACATCTTAGTGCCGCAACCACGCGAGCTAAAGGTACGACGTAGTCACTCTTTTTTAACATAGTTGCTTGATCCTTTTATGTTTTTAGTTGACATTTACTTAATAATCTGTATCACTTACAAAGTTGCATTGAAACCTTTGTTTATGAAGGAAAGGACTCCATGTCGTCTTGCCCTTGAGGATAAAGTTTCAGGCAACAACATTGTCGTGGCGGATGGTATGGTACAACCCTCAGATGGTGCATTGCCCCAACATTTTACATCGATGAAGCCTGGTCACTATAAAGTCCAAGTTGATTTTGTTTACGACGGACATGTTGATGATATTCTTCCGGTACCTACGGGAGATGGTTTCACTAACTTAGGCGGTGCTCTGGGTAGTTTTGTGCAATGGCCCATACACTTAGTGATTTTCGAAGACGGCGAGGTATATATGCTTTATTATTTAGAATGTATATGTTCACGCAAGCACATTCGACATCTTACCTACTCTTGTTTTTGTTGAATTTTAAAGGAAGTCCAAGTCTAATGTTTCTAAAGAGAGGGATGGTAGCTCCAAGAAAAAGACAACGGTATTAGCGGCCCAAAAGAAGACAACAGACTTAGCATCCAAGGTAAACCCTCTAAAACTCATTCGAACCTAAAATGACATTTCCGCTCCCAACTTTGAACTAAAGAACCTAAGGACTCATTTGATTCTTATTACATGACTAATATGCATAGTTTTAAGTTTCTAAAACTCATTCGAACCTATTTATGCACATTTAAGGGTCGTTGGGTCGTTATAGGTCATATATTGAGCTAAAATGACATTTTCGCTCCCAACTTTGAACTAAAGAACCTAAGGACTCATTTGATTCTTATTACATGACTAATATGCATAGTTTTAAGTTTCTAAAACTCATTCGAACCTATTTATGCACATTTAAGGCTCGTTGGGTCGTTATAGGTCATATATTGAGCTAAAATTACATTTTCGCTCCCAACTTTGAACTAAAGAACCTAAGGACTCATTTGATTCTTATTACATGACTAATATGCATAGTTTTAAGTTTCTAAAACTCATTCCAACCTATTTATGCACATTTAAGGCTCGTTGGGTCGTTATAGGTCATATATAGAGCTAAAATGACATTTCCGCTCCCAACTTTGAACTAAAGAACCTAAGGACTCATTTGATTCTTATTACACGACTAATATGCATAGTTTTAAGTTTCTAAAACTCATTCGAACCTATTTATGCACATTTAAGGCTCGTTGGGTCGTTATAGGTCATATATAGAGCTAAAATTACATTTCCGCTCCCAACTTTGAACTAAAGAACCTAAGGACTCATTTGATTCTTATTACATGACTAATATGCATAGATTTAAGTTTCTAAAACTCATTCGAACCTATTTATGCACATTTAAGGCTCGTTGGGTCGTTATAGGTCATATATAGAGCTAAAATGACATTTCCGCTCCCAACTTTGAACTAAAGAACCTAAGGACTCATTTGATTCTTATTACACGATTAATATGCATAGTTTTAAGTTTCTAAAACTCATTCGAACCTATTTATGCACATTTATGGCTTGTTGGGTCGTTATAGGTCATATATAGAGCTAAAATGACATTTCCGCTCCCAACTTTGAACTAAAGAACCTAAGGACTCATTTGATTCTTATTACATGACTAATATGCATAGTTTTAAGTTTCTAAATCTCATTCGAACCTATTTATGCACATTTAAGGTTCGTTGGGTTGTTATAGGTCATATATAGAGCTAAAATGACATTTTCGCTCCCAACTTTGAACTAAAGAACCTAAGGACCCATTTGATTCTTATTACATGACTAATGTTAATTGACTATTGTTATAGGAATTTTCGCATCCAAAGAATTCGAATTCTAAGCCTAAGTCCAACTTAAAGGTCGTGGGTAGTTGTGATCGTAAAACACAAGAATTAACCACCAAAAGCAAGAAAGCGGGACTTGTACACGATGCAATTCAAGGTCTTGGCCCGTCATGCAAATACTTGCAGTTTATCATGACTTCGGCGCCTGATGATATATATGATAATACTACCATCCCATTGGCGGCCTCAGTTTGGCACTCGGATTTTGATCAAGAAACATACATAACTGCGTCTGATATAGGAGAGTTCCTTCGCGGGGCGTGCTTAAACATTTCAGCGATCCAAGTCTACATATTGTAATTAAATGTTTTATTGTTGTTAATATAACTATTATTTCTTTGAAGTTTTTTCTCTTTATCGATCTTAATAGTGTAATCTTGTTTATTTTGTAGGTGCTTATTGCACGATCATGCCAAATCATTTGAAATGTCTCGGATTTCGTTCATTTGTCCCGAGATTATGTCAAGCACTAGAATCAAGGCCGACCCTGGAGCGCCAACAATGTATTTGAAAAACATTTTCCAAGCTGAAATTGAAAAGGAGAAGATGGGTAATCCTAACCTAACTAATTGGTTTTTAATCCTATATAATCAAGAGTAAGTGTGTTATATAAGTTTCATATAAAATATTAATTATTATTGTTATTAAATATTTACTATATCATTTATAAATTATACAGAAATCATTGGAATTTATACGTGATGGACCTACGTAGAGGTTATGTATATATTTTCGATTCTGCTAGAGATCCACGTCGAACAGGTTATGCATGGGGAATCTTGAGTTTGTAAGTTCTTTTGCTTACAAATTACATTAGTCTTTAAGAAACCTAAGCCAAAATCATATTCATGAGTACCCGTGTTTCGTTAATTTTCTAGGGCATACCAAGTGTACAAGTGCAATGGTGGGAATTGTCCGAATAAAACGAGTTTTAAGTCGTGTAAACCCATTCATATAGAGGTATAACATGTTTCTTAATTAGCTTTTTTCTTTGTTTTTATTAACTATTGGCCTTGCAAGATAAAGTATTATGTTTCTTAATCAGTGTGCTCAACAAATCGGCGGAACTGAGTGTGGCTATTACGTTATGAAGTTCATGTTAGAGATAGTCACGTTACAACATGACTATGAAGGCCAGCTAGATGAGGTAAGTAACTAATTGATTCGTATTCTAGACTATTAATACATTGTCATTAGTTGCTTGAATGTTAAAATGTGACATTTCATTTGCATTTAATCGATCTAATGGTCCATCAAAATTTTGTTTTTGTAAGGTCTATACTCCGAGGACTGCGCCTTATGCTAGTGAGGAAATTGATGTGGTTCGTGAGCAATGGGCGAAGTTTTTTACCACCAAGTATTTATTATTGACCTGAGGGCGCTTGATCGTGTTGGTTTAGATGTTATAGAACAATCTTTTATGTTAAAATGTATGCGTACGTTGAAATTGGAACGTAAATATATTTAAATGTATCGGTATGTGCACTTTTGGTTTTGGGATATATACAAAACTCCAGTTGTTGTTTTTATATTTGTTATACAGGTTGCGTTATTCTATTATTGTTTTGACAGGTTTCTATATTTGGTGCAAGGCACTCTAGGTATCCCTAAACAAAATTAGAATTTTCCCGCTAAAAGTGCTTTGTTGCAGCGTACATATATGTTGTACGCTGCAACAAGGGAAAAAAATTTCGCAAAATTCCAGACTTGTTGCAGCGTACAAATAAATGTACGCTGCAAAAAGTTGAGTCTTTTGCAGCGTACATATATATGTACGCTGCAACAAGTCCAAATTTTTGCCAATTTTTTGGCACTTGTTGCAGCGTACATACATATGTACGCTACAAAAAACTCCTGTTAGCAGCGAACATTGTACGCTGCAACAAGTTCAGAATTGTTGCAGGCCCCCCAGTTGCAGCATACGATGTACGCTGCAACAGGGGTCTAAAAGCCCGCTGCAATAAGGGTTTTTTCTACTAGTGATAGTCATTATGCTAATGGTTATGTAAGAGCAGGTTTTGGAAATAATGGGTATGACGCACGTGTCAATGGCCGTACGTGGTTTGCAGTTGATAACAAGTTCAAGAACAAGGGTCGAGGTAATGGTTTTTTGGGTTATGGCAATGAGAACATGGATGGGTTAAATGAGCTGAACAGGGGCCCCAGAGCGAAGGCGTCTAAGAACATAAGGACTGGAAAGGGTAGACATCGTAGAACTTTATGTAGTTTTTGTGGCATGATTTGGATTGGTTGACTCAATTCTTTTCCTTCGTCTGCTTGGGTAAATTCCGCACTTTGGGAGGTACGGGCTAAGTACTTCATGGCTCGCTCTTTTCGCTCTCCCTTTTCTCTTTCTCTTTTTTTTTCTTTTTGCTTGGGGTTTCTCCCCAACATAAATCCTTCAAAATTTTTTATTTGGGCTAAAAGGTAGATGGTTGTGGTCTTTGAGTCACGAGGCGAGACTGAGTGAGCCTCGTTTGGTAGGCCTATAGTGGACCTTTAATTTTAGTAGGCCTAGGGTGGACCTTTAATTTTAGTAGGCCTAGGGTGGACCTTTAAATTGTCTTACTTTGCAAGCGTATTTAGTCGTTTCTTAAAATGTGCAAATAGGGGTGATTCAAAATGTTGTTTTTACTATATTGAAATTTAACGAAAGAATTACATCGAAAATAATTTTTTGTTTCTTTTCAGACTCCAGTTTCTGGGATTTAATTTGAAGTTGTGATTTAGACTCGAACTTTCATTAATCTTTCTGATTATAACCCGTGTATGAATACAAGGAGGTGGCCTAGACTCAAAATAATGATGTGGCTTAAGCCTATAATACTTGACCAAGCAACTTTCAGACTTAGGGTAATTGGACCATAACTTTCGTTGGTTGACACTTTAGATTTTAACCCTTGGGTGTTCATTTTTCATGCGCCATTTTTCTTAATGTTGGCAAGGTAGTTAGTTGGGGAGATCGAATTTTCATTTTTACAAGACTAGAATCATTAGTGCGGCTTCCCTCTTAGTGTGTATTGCTTTACCCCCATGGTAGCCTTATGGCATGCCGATTTGGGTATTTTCATGGTTTGTCATGTTGCATTCATGGAAAATATTTTAGTCCGTGCTTTAGGAGTACTTCAAGGAGCGAGTGGCTCGAGAGGACTATGTGTGTCGTGACCCAATGTGATCATAAGTTTTGAGGCCATTAATTTTTTCGCTAAATGGTATTGACACCTTAGGTTCACTTTGGGGGTTGTGCGACTATGGGGGAATGATTTTCAGAATGTGATTGTTTCCATTTTGCAAATACTATAATATATTCTTTTTATTGGTGAGAGAGAGTATTGAGGCCGTAGATTCTTAGCAAGGGATGACAATTACATATGGGTGCTTATTGATTTAAATGTTAGGAAGGGAGACTCAATATGGTTTAACCTTTTAACTTGCAGGACCACACCAAGCATTAGGACCGATTATGTGGATAAGACAACTAAGACTTAGGATTTAGATTGTACTTTGGCATAGCCTAGTCTAGACTCGGATTTATTTTTTACTCGAACATTATTTTTTCTTGAAGACTCTATTTAAACATTATTTTTTGAATACTTTGCCCATGTCACATTCAAGGTCATTTAATTAGCATGCTCGGTTTTGGTGCCGAACATTGTCGTCATAGGAGGCCTAATGATGACACAAAGAGTTGTTTATTTTATAAGTCGTTCTTAGAATTGAGTGCCTTTTCGTACGCCCTTGCAGCAATTTTCACGAATTTTCTTTTACTGCTACGTATTTTTTTTATGCGCGGGCACCGAGGCTGTTGTGCCTGACCAAAAGGCCAGGCAGCAACTTCAGCGCCCAGCGCTGGGCGTGAGAATATTTGGCGCCCATCCAGGGGCGCTGAAAATGCGTCCCTGACTGGTACTCGTATTCTGTTCGCGTATATTTTTTTGTATATGCGACTTAATTTTGCGTGCTTGCCTAATAACGTCCTTTACGCGTTGTGCAGCGTTGTGGGATTCGTTACGGGCCCTCCTGAGGGTCGCTTATTTTTGTGGCGATTGTTCGGGGTTGCGGAACACGAATCTTGGTATAACTCTTTGGCCAATTGGTTTATGAATGTTTGGGCAATTTTTAAGGTCGTTGGTTTTCTAGCATTATTTGTCACACACAATCATATAATTTGCTACACATAACTAACATTACATCATGAGGCAAAATAATAATATGTCATGTAGTTTATGATAGGCTTCTATGGGTAGTATTTGCGTCGGCTTGGTACCGCTTCTATCGCAGATCCAACACATGCCCCGGTCGAGGTAGTGCCTTCAACAGACGAATTTCGTCCAAGAGGCCAATCACGATGTAAGCCAAGGGGGCATGCACCAATGAGAGGGACCTAGTGGGCGAGCGATTGGGTTTGGGACGGGTGTACTACTAACGAAAAGTGCCGAGTGGACAACATTCGAAGCGTATACACCCCCCGGTTGGCGATGGGTATCCTTAGTCCCAACTCCCGAGATGAAACATCCCAAGGGAGCCAAGATTCGTTATGCGGTTCTGCCCGTTCACATTAATATGCTGATTTTCAGGTCGTCCCAACTTGATGGGGAAATAAGCGCGGGGTAGGATCGTTTCACCCTTCAGCGATTTTGATTACCTACGAGCACGAGTATTTCCTTCACTATCCCCAGTGGAGTAACCACTGTGAGGGGGTCGAAAAAGCACGAGGCTAATGCGTGACCTCGTCCCTCGTGGGCGTGACGTTTCTTTTTGTCAAATCAAGTGTATTTGGATTTCCTGTGAGTTTACACCCAATTGACTAGTAATATAGGAGTCGCCATTCAGTTTTTAACGACAATGAGAAAAACTGACAAAACCCGGTTATCGTGACATAAAGGGAGTGCAATTATGTTTGACCACGACGGCCATAGGTTCCCTTGTGATCCCTGGTGTGGGGATCGCTCAACGTACACCCGCAGGGCAGAGATTGAGGGTTCGGGGGACTGTAACTACCGAGAGGAGTACTCGCTCTTCGATAACTCCAGAGGCAGGATATCCTTACTAGCTCAGCATAAATAATTGAAGGGACATGCGTTAACTATTAAACTAATCTGAATTGATTTTAGCAATATGCAACACATAATACTAGATCGATCATGATTATCTGGTTAAGATTGATTTAGGGGACCTAGCATGATAGTTTAATTGTCCCATATATTATCTTTGTTAGGCGTGATAGAACAATCAGATTAATAGTTTAACAATTTTATAAAAGGGTGATGAAAGCGATTAAATCATGCGAAGGGACACATTACGACGCACCCTTGAGAGGTGCGTCACGGTTCTTAGAAAACTAACCACTTTGGCTTTGCTATTTCTCCTTTTATTTAACGAATCTCAAGTTTCCGGGCTTAATTCTCCAGCTACAAGGGATAGGATACGTTCTGTTCGATTTTTGGATCGATTGCGACAGAACACGGGATCAATTTCGCAGCGTGAGGCTTAGGCTTAGGGGTTGGTGTCAATACTCAGAATATGAATTGTGTGTTTTTTTTTTTCACGACGAATTTGGGGTTGTATTTATAGAAAAGAGTTCGTGGAAAGATAGAATTTTAGAGCACTAATCCAAGGAGAATTAGGAGAGAACACGTACCCAGGTAATTTCAGCGCCCAGAGCCAGGCGTTGAAAATAGGGTCTGGGCCGTATTTCCTTGTCAGATTTGGACTCATGGAATACGGAGTCTTTGAGACTTATCCGAGTCTTTTAGTGCGTATTAACTTTATGACGGAATGCGTCTGGGCCCGTTACAAACTCTAGGCTCGTTAGGATTTTAATTAATACGTAACTCTTATTTTTCGAGCTATACTAGGAACAGGATTCCTCTTGCAAATTATATCTGTTTTAGGATTTATGTTGGAGTGCAACACCTAATTCTGACAGGTTTCTATCTTTTATGACTTGCCACTTTTAGCAACTACCCGTTCCGGCAGTTACTATTTGTAGCAGGTTTCTATAAATAGCAGGTTTAGGTGAAATGAAAAGGGTGATCGAGATTCTTTATTTTATAGGATATGCGTTGCCAAGTGGAGATTTATGTTCTCATCATCGAACCTTTCCTTTCGGGAATGGGGACAAAAGTAGGTGTCTACAACATGCAAAAGAGAAGCTAGATTGGTGGTTAAAGATTGTAAACAACATCACGGCGTTGATAATGTTGAAATCTTTTTCACCAAGTCGGAATGCTTGAACTATTTTGGATAAATCTAGCAATCATTGCATATGGAAATATGGCAATTGAAAAACGAAACACCTTACTCAATTGGACTTGTAGAAAAGAATTGTGTACATTACACAATGTAAAAGTTTTGGATGCTAGATAAAAGAGGGAGCTTAAGAAATCTATTCGTAGATTAAAGCATGCAAGTGGGAATTGGACCATATTTTTCTAAAAGGCTATTGAGAAATCATAGCATTATAAAAAAATATGGATTATCTTATAGATGAGGAGTTTAGTGGGAGCTAAGTCAAGTGTATTGGTTCTATATATATGAGATGCATATCTCGCTATTGAAGATGACATTGAAATTCTAAATGGTTAGATTTGAAAGTATTTGTCAATATTAGAACCATGGCGAAACTTAGAACATACTAGGTTAAAGATCTATTGGATAGGATCTAAATCGTTGTTTGGATTCTGTAAAAGTAATTACTAAATCAAACACAATGGAGAGACTCAAAAGAGACTCTCAACCCATATGAGTAAGTCTAAGTTAATTATGAATGCTTTAACTAAGTATAAAGCTAGGCTGTTATCACTAAAGTTAAGCAAGAAGGACCTTGAAGAGGTGCCTTCACCTTATATCACATGGCAATGCCAAGATTTTAGCAAGATTCAGTGTCTCTTGAAACAGAATGAAGCTAAAAGTTACATGGATGGATTTTAAAATGCGAATGGTTTTTGCATTACAATCAATCATGTATAATGTGATATATAGATCGCCAAGATAACTCGTGAACATTGGATCGTGACGGGTTTATACCAATCTCTATTGATCTGGATCAAAGATCATTGGAACAGTATCAAGAACATCCAATAATTTGGAGATGTAGGATGAGCACTTGATAAGAGGAAGTGAAGATAACTAAAGTTTTGATTCTACATGCATTTGCCTAAGCAAAATTTGAATCTTGTTGTTAGGAAAACCACAAACAAACGCGGGAAATTAGGCGTCGTGATTAAAAGGTGGTTACATAGGTTCTAAACCATATGTGATGCATGGGAAACTGAATCAATAATTAGTTTCCAAGTTCTCAGTTGAAAGATGTATCTCCCACATCTATGTGAGCTGGTTGGAGCATTCCAAAAGGGAAGCATCATTTGAAATTCTACACAATTCAAATGAATTCATTGTTGCCTAAGAAGCAATAAAAGGGAATTGTTTTAGTTGGAGTTCTTCAATGAACTCAGGTTGATCACAAGTCTGCTACCTGGATGATTTTATATTTTAGATATGATTATCATTCTAAACAGAAACGAAAGACTAGATCATTCTAGAAACATATTCAAAGATCTTTTCATCTTACATCGAAAGGCTTTCGATAGAAAAGATGCTAAGGATAGAAAAGTATGATAAACTAAACCTCTGGATTGAATGATACACAACATTTATATGCGGATATGGAATCAAGTTTGAGTTCCATGAATGTTTTAAGTATTGGGTGAAAGGCCTATATCTGTAAAACATTAAATGCTTGATTTTGGGTTAGAAGCCCACAAATTGGTAAGCATTTGGTTTAAACATTTATCATTTATGAAATTTTATTTCATATTCATTTAATTGTGGTTTAAAATTAAATGATAAGTCCATGTGATTCAAATCATTCAAATGGGATGTCAAGATTGATTCTTTGACAAAGAAACACCCATAAGTGAACTTGAATATTGAAGTCACAAAGGATCCCTAATCCAGGTCATTGAAAGGTGGACGACCAATGACTAATGAAGATTAGATTGCAAGTAGATTACTTAGTTCTGTTTCTTGAACTAGAGTGACTGGATGTCAGAATCTTTTGCATAGATACTTATTGGATCTTGTATCGGATTGACCATGAGAACGCTTTACGAGATTAAAGTCATGTCATAGGTAGTTCTCATTAATGGTGATTAGAAACCGTTCCTCAGAACATGAGCGATTATGTCTGCTCGTTTGAGAATTAGTTCGCTTTGATACTAGCTAAGCGTCGCACCGTAAAAGGAGGCTATAAAAGCATTTATTGGGCGTACTATGAATCAAAGTGAGTGTTCATAGATTGCAAGAATGGATTGTCCTCCTATCTTTGATAGGATGTGGTGTTGTTGTGTAACAGGGCCTCTCGGAGAGTTAGATACTGTAAAATGCATGGCCGTGCTCAGAATAGTTAGGCTTAACCTTCTGCAAAAGTTTGACAGTTGAACTCTGTAATCCGAGAAACACTTCTGGACCTAATAAGGATGGCTTGGATCTTACCTTATGTTCAGTAAGTAACACTAAGCGACAAAGGAATGTGGATGCACACTTGTCTGAATGACAAGTGCAAGATTGAAGGAAATATGTCCTTCACCCAAGGTGCATTAAGTCTAATACCAAGGTTCAGATTAATTGCGAACAATTAATTCAGTGAGATCAAGTGATCGGAACAGCTAGCTGGAGCAATGCTTCCGATCAGTGAGTTCTAATGGATATTGAACTCACAACTTACTCTTGACTGAACCTACAAGGTCACACCAATGACACGTAACAGATCACCGGATTAAATGAATCGGGAAATAATTTAATAGCTTTTCGGGATTTAAGTTGGAAACGTATTATACGATACGATCTTGCATCGGAATCGTATATCGTATCGCGAATATTCGTAAGCTAGACGAGACGAATAATCGTATCGTACGAAGGTGATTCGTCGTATACGAAACGATAAATAAATATATCGGAAATATATTTAATCGCGAATACGAGGAGCGGCCCACGAGCCGAGTGCACGAAGCAATCGAGGCCCATGGGTGCGCGCATAGGCGAGCAAGCAAAGCGCGGCAGCAGCGAGGCCCAAGAGGCGAGGGTTGTGCGCGTGCGAGCGGGCCGAGACCACGACACAAGCAGCAGCGCGGCCCACGGCCCTTCGTTGTGCGTGTTCGTGTGACTTGGCGTGTAAGCTTGCTAGCCGGCCTTGCCTCTTGGCTTGGTTGGTTCGTAAGGTTATGTAAATAACCTTATAACCTAATTTCCAACTTAACACAATCACAATTCAGATTACACACAACCCTAGGAGAAAACAGAGAACCCTAATTCTCTCTGTGCCTCCATAGTGTGTTCATCCCAAAAGGCAAAGTATCTTGATCAATTGTCTAAGCTACGATAATCAAGACGGATATGATCGTGTCGGTGAACCAAGTAGAGGAACGACAAGTGGAGTTCTTTGTTCGTGTTCGTTGACAGATTATTGTGGAAAACACGCTTCGAATGTAAGTTTGCTTAATCTGTGCTTTATACATGTTTCCTGGCTTTGGGGATTGTTCCGCACATGTTATTATGTTTAACTGTATTCCCCTACACAAGGAACTACCCACCTTATACAAGATACAATCCCAAAAAGTGCGATTCGCCACTCATCCAAAGAAAGCCGGCCATACACCATGGGCCGCACAGTAAACCGTTTCTATTATAGCTTTCATGTTCTCCGGTGGTGCCACCAGCATGAGCCTCTCCATAAGCCAGACCTTGGGGAGTATACAAGAAAAGAAATTCAATATTCAACCTTCAAAATACAAGTACAAATTCAACATACAAGAAAGCTCCAGATCCTTACTTGGAGTAATACCGGACTTCCCGACGGCAAAGAAGAGGGGTCTGACTTCAGCATGTCAAGGCCCATCAATGTTTTGCCAATCACGAGCGGCATTGGGTCCCGACCATTAGCAAATTGCTCTACAATCTCTATTAGGGAGGAATCACCATTGCCAAACCCCTGTTTCGAAAAGAGGAAGCGAGCAAAGATACAAAAACTCAAGGCCCTCAAACGGAATACCTTGGGAACATCAAGCCCAACAAAGTAGGTGACAAGAAGGGACAAATTCACCCCTCTACCATATACAACAGCACTCAAAAGTGGGGGCTTCATGCCCAAATATCTTTCAAAGCCCAAGAAAAAGTGTTCTTCAACACTGGGCATTCATGGCTCCGGCATAACGGGCCACCCCAATATAGTGCTAAATTCCTCAGGGAGGGGACATACCTCATTATTTCGGAAGCGGAAGACATGATGATTGGGATCCCAAGCCTCGAGAGCAGCAAGAAGGAGGTGCACATCAAGTTTTACAAATCGAAAAGAGGCGAGCACCCAATATGCAGGCTATCAAGCTCCCTTTTCTCCAATTTGCCTAGCGAACCGAGCCATGAGTTCAAGGCATTTTCAAAAAGACATAGCCATATTCTCTCTTCTTTTTCGTGAGGAAGTAGTATGCAAAGGATAGCAGGGAAGGATTGTTGCATAAGAATGATCCTACAAGCTCCCTATTTATACAAGAGTCGGCTTGCACACTGGCGCCAGGCTCCGAGCCCTGCGCCAAACGCAGGGGCCTGCAACGAAGAACGAGGCCACCGTCCTCCTTTATGACTCTGAGTACACACCCTTTAGTGTTTCGGACAGCAGAGTACAACCTCCATTATTCAAGATTCCAAAGCCGCAAGCCGCGCAATTTCAAGTAGTCTGTGTCAACGCTTCGAGCAGACTTCGGGTCAATCTATTCAAAATTCAAGCATTCTAGTCCTAGATCGGCGTCCTAAGTCGAGTCTGCATATGCATAGCAAAAGTTGAATATACTTTGACTTGCGCTTTTCCTAACCAAAAACCCTCAGTCAAAGTGGGGGCTTATAGTGGGTATATACACCCCAAAAAATGGGCAAATTTTTTCAATTTTTTTGCAAATTCCTCATGCATGCATATAGCTACAAATTTCAAAGCCACACACAACGCATACAAGTTCAAATTTTCAAGAATACAAAAAACCAAACTTAAAAAATTTCAAATCAATTCAAGTTCAAAACATCAAAATTCTAAACTGGGGGCTATCCTTTACTAGCCCGTACAAAAGTCAAAATTCAAAAAATCCCAGTGGCGGTATAGACCCAACCAGGGACCTCTACACCAAGGCCTAGGCTACCCATGCCGAAGCAGGTATACAAGTTTTACACCAACGCCTAGGCTACCCATGCCGAAGCAGGTATGCAAAGTTCTATACCAACACCTAGGCTATCCATGCCGAAGCAGGTATGCAAAGTTCTACACCGACGCCTAGGCTACCCATGCCAAAGCAGGTATACGATTTCTACATCAACGCCTAGGCTACCCATGCCGAAGCAGATACAAGTTCAAGAAAAAGTTTCAAAAATTCAAGACTACAAGTTCCAAGAGTTCAAGTTCGAATGGCTATCAAACAATTTTCTACAAGATTCAAGAAGCCTACTATCATGCAATCATCATTTCAAAGCAAAAATCAAAAAAATCAAAGCTACATGCAATCCTAGAGTTTATTTCATAAGCAAAACATGAAATACTTACATGGACAAGGCAAGAACAAGATCAAGGGAAGACAAGTCGGCCTTTGAGATAGAAAGAGAGCAAGAAAGAATGAAGATTGCTCCTCAAATGGCACGGCAAGGGGCGCTTATATAGCGCAGCCCCGCGTCGAGCGCCGAGCTCAGCGCCCAGCGCTGCCTGCTGCATGCGCAGGAATCTTCAACGCGCGCGGTCTCCCGTGCTGATTGCACGTCCTTTGCTGCTATGGTTTTCTGCACCAGGCATCGAACATCAAATCGTGCTATTTTTCGAAAATACAGGTACATACTTGTGTCTCCAAGTACAAACAGATGAATATTTCAAGGATACAAAGTCCAAAAAATACAACAATATAGGCATTCGACTCCCAACGGACCCAAGCTCCAGGAAAGTCAGCCGAAATTTTAAAATCTCACGGGCCGGCAAAAATCTCTTGTCCCCAGTGAAGCACATCCCCAACGGATTAACTCCTGGTGTTCAAAAAATTCAAAATTCAAAATTCAAAATTCAAGAATTTCAAATTCCAAGTTTTCGATGCAAAGCTCCGTCCTAACCCCAAAGACGGATGAACAGTACAAGTACAAACCGGAGTCGTCACAGCCGAACGGAGGTAGACTCTATCCTTTTTTCTAACGCCTGTTTTGTGCAGGTACCGGCGTACAAAGAATGGTTTTGATTGCAGAACATCTTGATCATTCTCCGTCCCGAGTCGAAAACTTTGACTTGCGCTTTCCTAACCGAACGCTCAGTCAAGGTGGGGGCTTCTGTAGACACCTAATTTGTGTCTCCCCATTGGGATGATGACGATACCATTATCCTTGTTAGGTAGTTGGAGTAACTCCGTGCGGAAATTCCAATTGCTAAAAGCATGTCCAAAATCCAAAAGCCAAAGTCCAATCCCCGAGGCCGTTCCCATTCCGGAACTCGGTACAAAATACAAATTCCAAAACCAATTTCAAAATCCAAGTACAATCTCACCCAATGGGATATCCCATTGGTTTTACAAGGCCTTTTCCACTCAAAATCATATAAGTCAAGTCAAATTCGGGCGCCGACCCACAAAACCGAGCAAGCCGGGCCTCGTCCCGTAAAACCGAAATTCAAAAACCCGAATTGGTTTGTTTTTAGACGCAAAATCAAGTCTTAAGCCCCAAGAAAACACTACACGCTAAATTTCGTACAAATAGTACGAAGGTACATCAATACAAGACAAGGCAAGGACGGAGCCCGCATCCTTGTTTTGGCAGCATCCCTGCCACGTCACCAGCGCCCAGCGCTGCCAGTTGCGTGTTGCGCTGGCAATGGCTGGCGTTTAGCAGCAAATCCCCCTATAAATACCCCTAATTCTGAGTAGTTTAGGGAGGCAAAATCGACACATAACATCGTAATACAAAAATTGCACCTCAAAATTCAATACAAAAATCAATACAAAATCCTCCAAAAAACACCATACAATCATCAAGCTTTAAGCAATTGGGAGTTCTAATCGGAAAGCTTGCCTAAACCTAACTAGGTAATTCTGAATCCCAACCTTAATCTATTAAATGTTGTCTTGATTTTCTATTTCAAAATGATTATTAAGTTGGCATTTTTACTCTAAAAAATGTCACTTGCAACAATCATACATCTTTTCAAAATCCAAACTTTTCAAAATACAAAAATGAAAACATTCAAGATTCAAGGATGTTCAAAGTTATTTGTAATCATTTCTTTGAACTAGAATCATTTTCAAGTATGGAGTAATCAAAGATGATGCCTTTCTAACTTTTAAAGGTTTATTCTTTGAGATTCAAGACTCCATTTTTCAATATACAAGTTCAAGATTTCAAATTTCAAGATCCAACAATTTTTACGGTTTCTCATGACTACTTCCTAAACTAGGATCCTTTCAAAGTAAGAGCACATCAAAGATCTAACCTTTTCAACATTAAAAGGCCCGATCTTTGAGATTCAAGTCTCTTAAGTTCAATATTTCAAGTTCAAGTTCAAGTATTTCAAGTTCAATATTTCAAGTTTCAAGCTTTCAAGTTCAAGTTCTATATGCAAAATCTAGGATACTTTGGGGTGAGCAACTTCTCCCAAGTTGAGATCTTTTGTCTTTGAATTCGTGTCGACCACACTTATTTTTAAGTAGCCTTTTGACGTTCGGATTTCATGTGCCCAAGTTCAAATTTTAATATTGCAATTTCAATTATGCACCTTTCAATTCCGCACTTTCAATTCCGCACTTTCAATAACGCATTTCAATTCCGCACTTTCAATTATGGAATTTTACTTGCCTAGTCCTTCTAGGCAATGTGAACCTACTCCCTAGTCCATTTCTGGGGGGTCTTGTATTTACTAATTCCGCACTTATTTACTATTGTGATGTTGCTTTATTTGCTTTATTGCTTTCATCACCGCACATGCTAAATACAACAAAATGCAAGGTTACATCACGCTTAACAAAGATAATTTCTTGGACAAACCGATCTTAGGTTCCCTTAGCTTAAATTTAAAGCAAAGTGACCACCATAGAAAGTATAAATTCAATTTGTCCTAAATTCAAACCCACATAGTCTAAACTAGGGTATTTTCGAAAATGTTGTGCTACGTACTCGAATAATTTCTAAAGCTCGCGGAGTAAGCATCTCGTTCCCGTGCCCGGATCTCACCCATTCGTTTAGAAGATTCAAAGCCTTATCCAAATCGAGTCACTCTTGGTCCTCCCAAACGGGACTCTAAAATAATGTTTGGTGGCGACTCCTTCAAGATCCAAAAATGCAAAGGTTTCTGAAAACCGCCCCTTGTAGGGAAAGAGCAATTCAAAGCTTCTTTACAACAACAAAAAAACCCCTACAAACCCCAATCCAACAGAACCAGCAACTTCCAATGTGTGAACTGAGGCAACATTGTAGCAAGCGTACAAAAAATAAGCAGCCTGTAAACCCACCACCCTGCCTGTATCCTCGAACAAAAACCGAGCATGTCGCTCCGGCCTCCTTCCCCGACCGCCGGTGAGCTCTACCTTCTTCCAGATGGAACTAATTCAGGTTTTTTCTTCGATTTATTGGTTATTATTTGCGATTCGTGTTTCTGATATGTTGCTTTGCATTGAAAAAGTTCGATTTTAGTGTTTTTTTTGTGTAATTATTGTTAATTTCTCTTAGTTTTTGATTTTTTAGTTTTTTGTTTGTTTTTTTTTTGCCACTGTAATCTATCCATTTTCCTTGGATTTATCCCCTTTTTATTCATCCTCCTCCTTCCTACAATACTCAATGGATAATTTTGGTGGTTTTTTCTGTATGAGTTCTTGATTATTCGGGGTTTGGATGAATTTCTTTGCTGATTTTTTTTGGTTTTTGGGTAGATTAAAAACCCTTATTGTTTAATTGTAACCTATATCTATTGTTGGATCTATGGGTTCTATTGGTACTCGGGTAAACAAAATATTGTAAATGGACCTGGTTGTAACATAGTACTTCCATATTATATTGACTGCCATAGTTGACAAGATCATGTGTTTAGAGTGCTAATAATAGACCAATTATTGCATTATTATGTCGAGCACTATTTGAAAAAAAGTTATTATTTGTCTTGGAGTAAGCTTGACCATAACGTATCATGGACTATCAACATCCTAAAGCTAAGGAGAATGAATTTATAATTAGTTTGATTCTTGGTAATAAAATAAAAAAGCAAAAGATGTCATCCCATTTGTCTTCAATGTCTCTGATATTCTTCCACTAACCTCTCTCATGACAGGACACAGCAGTTCTCGCACGGTAAGGTTGCCTGATATGCGATTGCCTATGTTGTACACATTGCCGTGGCCTGATAGCTGCTCTAAGATAACTTGGCCACGCCTCGATCTATGCAAGTAAGTATATTCACTCTTTTGGTAAATCTTGGGCAATCAACATATATTTGAAACATAACGGAATGGATAGGAAATATATTTATTTGAAAAAATAGAAAATACGTTTTGAATTAACTTCTTGTTATGATTTTGATCGAGTAACTCTCGTTACTTAGTCAAAATGTGACCTATAATTATTAAATGAGCCTTAAATGTGCATAACTTCACCAAAATGGGTGAGAATGAGTCTTTAAAACATAACAATAAGTGTATAAAACAAGGAAAGACTTTAAAATACTTATTTAAGTTCATTAGTTGAAATTAAGTTGGGACCGAAATTCGCCATTTTAGTCAAAATGTGATCGAAAATGTACTAACGAGGCTTAAATGTGCATAATTTCACCAAAATGGGTGAGAAAGAGTCTTTTAAACATGAAACTAAGTGTATTAAACATGGAAAGACTTTAAAAAACTCATTTAAGTTCATTAATTGAAAGTTGGGACCGAAATTAGCCATTTTAGTCAAAATGTGACAGATAATGAACTAACGAGGCTTAAATGTGCATAACTTCACCAAAATGGGTGAGAATGAGTATTTGAAACATAAAAATAAGTGTATTAAACATGGAAAGACTTTAAAATACCCATTTAAGTTCATTAGATGAAAGTTGGGATCGAAATTAGCCATTTTAGTCAAAAATATGGCCGATAATGAACTAACGAGGCTTAAATGTGCATAACTTCACCAAAATGGGTGAGAATGAGTTTTTGAAACATAAAAATAAGTGTATAAAACATTGAAAACCTTTAAAACACTCATATAAGATCATTAGTTGAAAGTTGGGACCGAAATTAGCCATTTTAGTCAAAATGTGGCCGATAATGATCAAACGAGTCTTAAATGTGCATAACTTCACCAAAATGGGTGATAATTAGTATTTTAAACAAAAAACTAAGCGTATCAAACATGTAAAGACTTTAAAATATTTATTTAAGTTCATTAGTTGAAAGTTGGGACCGAAATTAGCCATTTTAGTAAAAAATGTGACCGATAATGAACTAACGAGGCTTAAATGTGCATAACTTCACCAAAATGGGTGAGAATGAGTCTTTGAAAAATAAAACTAAGTGTATTAAACATGGAAAGACTTTAAAATACTGATTTAAGTTCATTTGATGAAAGTTGAGACCGAAATAAGTCATTTTAGTCCAAATGTGACCGATAATGATCAAACGAGTCTTAAATGTGCATAACTTCACAAAAATGGGTAAGAATGAGTCTTTAAAACATAAAAATAAGTTTATAAAACTTGGAAAGACTTTAAAATACTTATTTAAGTGCAGTAGTTTAAAGTTGGGACCGAAATTAGCCATTTTAGTCAAAATGTGGCCGATAATGATCAAACGAGTCCTAAATGTGCATAACTTCACCAAAATGAGTGATAATTAATATTTGAAATATAAAACTAAGTGTATCAAACATTTAAAGACTTTAAAATATTTATTTAAGTTCATTAGTTGAAAGTTGGGACCGAAATTAGCCATTTTAGTCAAAATGTGACAGATAATGAACTAACGAGGCTTAAATGTGCATAATTTCACCAAAATTGGTGAGAATGAGTCTTTGAAACATAAAACTAATTGTATTAAACATGTAAAGACTTTAAAATACTCATTTAAGTTCATTAGTTGATAGTTGGGACCGAAATTAGCCATTTTAGTCAAAATGTGACCGATAATGAACTAACGAGGCTTAAATGTGCAAAACGTCACCAAAATGGGTGAGAATGAGTCTTTGAAACATAAAACTAAGTTTATTAAACATGGAAGGACTTTCAAATATTTATTTAAGTTCATTAGATGAAAGTTGGGACCGAAATTAACCAATTTTATTATTATACGGTTCATTATTTCTTTGTTATGGACAAGTTAACTCTTACTTTGTTGTACGATTCAATATTTATAATATAACTAAAGTGTATATATATTTTTTGATGGTCGATCTTTTTAAGGTATTCAATAATCCGAGGGAGCGGCCTTTCACCTTTGAGGAGATAGATGAAGTTCGAGAAATGTTGGCAAACTTCATTACCAGTGATTGTCTTTGATATTTTCTTATACTGAATGTTAAATTATGGATGCTAGTTTTTCATATGATCGTAATGTAATCGACTTTTATATTTACAATTATATACTATTTAATTTAATTATCTATATAATTGGATAATTTTTATATGACGTATGGAGGTTAATCAGTGGCTTGGTCCAATTGTAATATGTAGCAGGGAAATCGGTTATACAACAAATCTATATCAAGTGCGGCTCATTTATAGGCCAAGTGCGGCTCATTTATATATCAAGTGCGGCTCATTTTTATGCTTGTGCTGCCCATTTTATGTCAAGTGCGGGCTCATTTTCATATTTGGCAGCACCAAATATGTCAAGTGCGGGCTCATTTTCAAAATTGGCAGCACCAAATATATCAAGTGCGGGCTCATATTCTAAAATTGGCAGCACAAAATATATCAAGCGCGGGCTTATTTTCCAAATTGGCAGCACTTGAAACATCAAGTGCTGCCAATATTTTGGCAGCACTTGAGAAACATCATGTGCGGGCAAGCCATGTGCTGCACATGTAAAATCCCGCACTAAACCCCTTAAAATAAGCCCGCACTTGAGGTTTTTTCCTCTAGTGTTATTTCGAAAGGCTTTCGATAGAAAAGATGCTAAGAATAGCAAAGTATGATAAACTAAACCTCTGCATCGAATGAGATACAACACTCATATGTAGAAATGGAATCAAGTTTGAGTTCCATGAATATTTGAAGTATTGGGTGAAAGGCCTATATCTGTAAAACATTAAATGCTTGATTTTGGGTCAGAGGCCCATAAATTGGAAAGCATTTGGTTTAAAAATTTATCATTTATGAAATTATATTTCATATTTCATATTTCATATTTCATATTTCATTTAATCTTGGTTTAGTATTAAATGATGAAGTCTAAGTGATTCAAAATATTTAAATGGGATGTCAAGATGGATTCTTTGACAAAGACACACCCATAAGTGAACTTGAACATTGAATCACAAAAGGATTCCTAATCCAGGTCATTAAATGGTTGGACGAACAATGACTAATGAAGATTAGATTGAAAGTTCATTTATAGTTCGGTTTCTTGAACTAGATGGACTGGATGTCAGAAATAATTTGCATAAATACTTATTGAAATTCGTATCGGATTGACCATGAGAACACTTTAAGAAACTAAAGTCATGTCATAATTTGTTCACATTAATGGTGATTGGAACCTATTCCTCAAAACCTGAGTAGTTATGGCTGCTTGCTTGAGAATTAGTTCTCTTTGATGCTCGCTAAACATCACACCGTAAAAGGAGACTATAAAAGCAGTACTTGGGCTAGCTATGAATCAAAATAAGTTGTTCATAACTTAGAAGAAGGGATTGTCCTCCTATCTTTGATAGGATATGGTGTTGTTGTTGTACAAGGCCTCTCGAAGAGTCAGATACTGTGAAAATGCATGGTCGTGCTCAGAATGGTCAAGGCTTAACCTTCTGTAAAAGTTTAACAATTTAACTCAGTTATTCGAGAAACACTGCTGGACCTAATAAGGATGGCTTGGATCTTACCTTATGTTCAGTGAGTAACACTATGAGACGAAGGAATTGGAATGCACACTTGTCCAAAGGACAAGTGGAAGACCAAAGGAAATAAGTCCTTCACCCAAGGTGCATTGGTCCAATATCAAGGTTTAGATTAATTACGAACAATTAATTTGGTGAGATCAAGTGATCGGAATAGCTGGCTGGAGTAATGCTTTCGATCACTGAGTTCTAATTAATATTAGGCTCATAGCTTCCTCTTGACTAAACCTATAAGGTCAGACCATTTTCATTTAACAGATCATTGGATTGAATGAATCGAAAATTCATTTAATGGCTTTTCGGGAAATTATTTCGGAAAACAAAAACATACGATAAGACGTTGGATCGAAATCGTATATTGTATTGCGTATATTCGTAAGCTAAGCGAAACGAATAATCGTATCGTACGACGTTGAACCCTACATATCGTACAACTGACTAATAATCATCGTATGGCATTAGACGTAAAACACCAGATGGGACGAGCAATGCTGCGACCAACGAGCCGAGCACGCAAGCTCCCAAGTTCTGCAGGCCAGATCGCTGCCAGCATGCATGGAGCAGGCCCATGGCCTTGCGGCTGGGTGCGGATAGGCAACAGCAGCAACGCACACCAAGCAAGGCCCATGGCCTGCGCGCGTGGGCTTGCTGGCCGGTTGAAGGCTTTATGCCTTTGGCCGATTGGCTTAATAACCTCAAAGGTTATTTTCCTTCCCTCTCACTTGTTTTGTTTTCAACACAACCAATTAATTCATTCTAACCCTAGCACCTTGAGAACCCTAATTCTCATTTTGCCTCCATTAGAGTGTTCTTCCCAAAAGCTAAAATATGTTGAAGGAGATCTAAGCCCTCAATCTCAAGACAGATCTGAACGTGCCGCTGAACCAAGTAGAGGAACGACATTTGGAGTTCTGGTTCGTGTTCGCTTGAGCTAAAGGGGAAAACACGCTTCACATGTGAATTATTCTTAATCTGTACTTTATAAATGCTTCCTAACTTTGAGGTTATTCCGATATCATGTTATGTATTCAACTATAAACCCCTACATGTAACACACTATACAATAGATACCAAAATCAGCATGCTTTAGGGCTACAGTTTGGGCTAGAAAGGAAACAATCAAAAGCGAAACTGAAATCATGACCATGGCTCTACAGGATTCAGCGTTCGACCCTACAAAATTAATCGTTCAATTACCTGCACAAACCGACAAAATTGAGCTTAGCTAGCGGAAAACTTTTAAATGGACCAACGCTCGAGGAATAAAGTTCAAAGTGTATGTGGAGAAGGCCCAATGTTCGATGAATCTGAATCCTAATCTGAGTCTGAACCCGAATCTGAGCCAAGTAACAAAGAATCTATAGTCACCCCTAAGTCTAGTATAAATCCATAAATTTCTACCAGCAAAGACCTTTTTGATGTAATGCTCCATGATTTTAATAAGGTGAATAAAACTTTTGAGTACACATCGTCTAAAAATCTAATTAGCACCCCTGAATGCTTTGTAAATAACAAACTCGAGAATGAATACGTCGAATTAGTAAAAGTAGTAAACAAGCAAGAATATAAACTCCAGTAGTGAGGACAATAAATCAATAAACATCAGGAAGATCCAAAACTCATAAAAGTTGACTTAACCTTAACTCCAACTGAAAAATCCGATCTAATTTCCACTCTCAGAGAATTCATAGGCGTCTTTGCATGGTCCTACAAAGATATGCCCGGAATAGATCGGGAAATTGCCGAGCACAGGATCCCGTTGGATCCCATAAAACACCGGTAAAACAGAAGCTACGACGACTTAAGCCCTAAATAGCACTGGAAATCAAAGAGGAAGTCACCAAACAGCTAGAGGCGGGCTTCATAAAGGTATCCAATTATCCAGATTGGGTGGCTACTGTTGTCCCCGTAGCTAAAAAAGACGGATGAGTTATAATGTGTGTAGATTTCCATGATCTTTACAAAGCCAGTGCAAAGGATGATTTCCCCCTACCACATATTCACATACTGGTGTAGACATCTACATTTGGCGTGAGGCTTGAAGCGATAAGTTTATTGATGAAACAAAACATCCAGTTGTCAAACGTATTCCTGATCAAGCAACGAACGTTCTAAGACTCACTGACTCTTTCCCAAACCCACGTTTCTATTTATAGTAACTTATATTTATAGTAGCTTCCATTCTAAGTATCTGCTAAATATAGTAAACCGTCCAAGATAAATTTACGGGCAGAGTTGCACTCCAACTCAACCCCTAAAAGAGATTGGAAAAGGAGAATTCAAGTTGTATTCCGATTAAACTCCTAAGCGAGATAGAAAATCAATAAACGGAGTTTTAGTTGCATTACAATTAAATTCGTTCAAATATTTTAAGAATTAGCTTAAATTCGTTCTTAAATCACTTTTGCAATTAATTCGTTAAAAGATTTTAATTTCGTTATTTTAAAAACAAATTCTTTAATCAAAAGGGTTAACGATTAAATTTTTATATTATATATGTATACATATATATATATAATACAATTTTTTTAAATGGAATTAGTCTAATCAATTAGTCATAAGAGTTAAAAAAAAAACCCTAACCCTAAATCAAAATTCCAATTCATGAACTCAAAAAAATTGGAGCTTTATTTAATAAACCAAATCTTAAAATTCATATACTTCAAATAAAAACCATCCTCAACAATCGAATCATCAACATCCTCAATTTTTGGTGTTCATAACCAATCAATCCAAAATACAATTAATAATCAAAATCCAATACTAATCATGATTTAAAAACATAATTTAAAATATAGAAGATTGGGAAGAAGAGGAATTATACCAAGCCGACCTATAGCATGGCACGATTATAATGAATGTGACCCGGCGCATAAGAACAAGGAACGAAGGGAGGTGCTTGCGGCACAGCACAACAGCGCTGCTGGGCGCAACTGTTGTTGTTGTTGCTTGTGATGCGTGCATGCGGGCAGAGGAAGGCAACATCGAAGGCTGTGCTGCGCGGGACAGGGGAGAAGGCAGCAGCGAAGACAGGCGAGCATGGGGCAGCACTCGGTGCCTGGGCTGTTGTGCTTTCTCGGTGTGGCTCGACCGAAGAGAAGAAAAGAAGAAAGGGGAAGGAAAGTGTCGCGAAGGGAAAATAAAATAAAAGAGAGAGAGAGAGAATTTTGAGGGGTTGTGAGGTTTAATGAAAGTGGAGATCAATTGAATAATTCGGTGTATTTACAGTGTAGTATCCTACGTGGGCTAGGATTAGAGTTGGGCTTGCATAATTATTCACTTGGGCTCATTAAAGCAATTGGACTGAACTTGGAATTACTCAAACTGTTTTAATTTCAAAACCCAGTTAATTTCCCAACTTGAAATTGAATTCATTTCGTAAATGATTAAAAATAATAAATATTTTTAATTAGTTAAAATACCTTTATATAACTTATTTAAATACGACTTTAAGTTATAAAATAATAAAATGCTTTATAATTATAAATAAATATATATAATTACTTAAAAATACGAGGCATTACATTTGTGTTATGCCTCAATGCTGGAGCAGTAAGCTGGAAAAGTGCTAAGAAAAACACTATTGCAGATTCTACAACGCAAGCCGAGTACATAACTACCTCAGAAGCAGCAAAGTAAGCTTCTTAGATTTAGAAATTCATTGAAGAACTTGAGTTTGTCCCCTTCACAAAGTCACCAGTGGTTTTGAATTGCGATAATAGTGGAGCCATTGCCGGGGAAAATGAGCCTAAAAGCCACATGGAGGTCAAACACGTACTACAACGATTTCACATACTTCGAGAAATTGTTGAATGGAAATAAACTTAGGTTTGCAAGGTTGGAACTGACGACAACGTCGTGGATCCATTGACTAAACAATTGCCACAAGTGAAGCATTGAGAACATGTAGAAACCATGGGAATCAAGCATATTGGAGAATGACTTTGATTTTCTTAAGTTTTGTTTTAGAACATTTGTTGGATATGTGTTCAAAACAATTGGTTTAACCATTTCATATTTATGAAACTTTATGCTTCATATTCATTTAATTTTAATTTAGTATTACCTAATAAATGTCCAAGTGATTCAAAACATTCAAATGGAATGTCAAGGATGGATTATTTGATAAAGAAATACCCATGAGTGAACTTAAATATTGAAGTCACAAAGGATCCCTAATTTAGGTTATTGAAAGGTTGGATGAACAATGTCTAATGAAGATGAGATTGCAGGTAGATTTATAGTCCAGTTTCTTGAACTAAATGAGACTTGAATGTCGAAAATATTTTGCATAGATACTTTAAGATATTAATGTTATGTCATAAGTCGTTCTCATTCATGGTGATTAGAACCATTCCAAAAACATGAGTAATTATGATTTCTTTATTGAAGATTAGTCCGCTTTGATGCTAGTTAAACATCGCACCGTAAAGGGAGACTATAAAAGCAGTATTCAGGTGTATTATGAATCAAAGTAAGTATTCATAGATTATAAGATTGGATTGTCTTCCTATATTTGATAGGATATGGTGTTGTTGTGTAACAAGGCCTCTCGGAGTGTTAGATACTGTGAAAATGCATGCCCATGCTCAAATCAGTTAAGGCTTAACCTTCTGTAAAAGTTTAATAGTTGAACTCTGTAATATGAGAAACACGTACTTCTGGACCTAATAAGGATGCCTTGTTTCTTACCTTATGTTCAACAAGTAACACTAATCGACAAAGGAATGCGTATGCACACTTGTCTAAAGGACAAGTGGGAGACTGAAGGAAATGTGTCCTTCACCAAAGGTGCATTAGTCTAATACCAAGGTCCAGAATAATTACGAATAATTAATTCAGTAAGATCAAGTGATCGGAACAGCTAATTGGAGCAATGTTTTCGATCAGTGAGTTCTAATCCTTATTCGGCTTACAACTTACTCTTGACTGAACCTACAAGCTCACACTAATGACATAAAACAAATCACCGGATTAAATGAATCGGGGGTTCATTTAATATCTTTTTGGGAAGTTAGTTCGAAAAACATAATTATAAGATAACACGTTGGATCAGAATCGTATATCGTATTGCGTATATTCGTAAACTAGGTGAAACAAAATATCGTATCGTACGACATTGGATCTTATTGTACTATACGATAATAATTGACCGAAGAAGTCATCAGACGCATACGAAGGGCGATCGACCAACGAGCCCAGTGCGCAATGCACTCAAGGCCCATGGGCGCGCGCTAAGAAAGTGCAACGCAACATAACAGCGTGCAGGCCCACGGCTATGCGTCTTTGTGTGCGCGCGGGCCAACAAGCGCAACAACAACAGCAGCGCTGCGCGGGTGCTGGCCTGGGTGTGACCTAAGGCTCAGCGGATGCAGACCTACTAGCTTGTTCGTGTATGTGCTGGCCGGTTGGGCCTTGTTCTTGGTTATTATAATAACCTAATATGCGTAAGTTTTCGTAACAGAACTATTCATACAAAAAGCCTAGGCATCCTTGAGAACCCTAATTCTCTCTGTGCCTCCAAAGTGTATTCTTCCCTAAAAGTACAAACCCTTGATTAAGATCTAAGCTCTCCATACTCAAGGCAGATCTGCACGTGCGGTGGACGTAGTAGAGGAACTACGACTAGAGTTCTCGTTTGTGTTCGTAGACTATTTCGAAAGTACACACTACAAATGTATGTATTGATTAAACTAAACTTTATACATGGATTCTGGATTCTCTCCTTTATGGATGGGCAAGATATAACGAAATTCTTATGGCAGAAGATGAAATGGACAAAACCACCTTCATTATTCCGTGGGGAACTTATTGCTACATCGCCATGCCCTTTGGTATGAAAAACGCAGGGGCTACCTATCAAAGGACTCCCACCACGTTACTCCATAACATGATGCATAAAGAAATAAAAGTCTATGTGGACGATATGATAATAAAATTGAAGGATCGACAAGGCCATCTACCGGCACTTAAAAGGTTCTTCGCTCGAATTTTGAAATATAACATGATGTTGAACCCGCAGAAATGCGTCTTCGGAGTGACTTTAGGCAAGTTACTCGGATACGTAGTTAGCACACGTAGAATTGAAATAGATCCATCTAAGTTCAAAGCTATTGCTGATATGCCTCCCCCAAATCTGAAAAACAGATTAGAGGATTTATGGGAATGCTCCAATACATTAATAGGTTCATATCGAAGCTTAATATGACTTGCGAGCCAATCTTCAAATAGCTGAAAAAGAGGATAAAGTCGAATGGGGTGAAAAGTGCAAAACCACTTTCGATATAATCAAGGAATATCTGAGCAATCTGCCTGTTCTATCTCCACCTCGGCCAAGATTACCTCTACGCTTATATTTGATCATCACTGACACTACCGCGAGAGCTATGTTCTCGCAAATTTTGGATAGATCTGAACCAGCCATCCTTGAGCAAGAGGTTCATACAGTACGAGAAGAGATATACCAAGCTTCAGAAAACATGCCTTGTCCTTTTTTGGGCATCCAAGAAACTCATGCATTATT
Organism: Spinacia oleracea; assembly: GCF_020520425.1. Taxonomy (NCBI): domain Eukaryota; kingdom Viridiplantae; phylum Streptophyta; class Magnoliopsida; order Caryophyllales; family Amaranthaceae; genus Spinacia; species Spinacia oleracea. Next base: position 94,498,519 of record NC_079490.1, read on the forward strand.
TACTAGCACATCCGTCCATATAGTATCACAAATAGATCCCCTGAAGTTCATGTTTGAGAAGCCGACACTTAGCGGTCCCTTATCGCGATGGCTGGTCATGCTTTAGGAATTCAATCTAAAATTCATGCCTGAGAAAGAAATCAAGGGCAAGGTAGTAGCCGAATTCCTTGTTGAACACACCACAAATGAAAAAACCACAGAAGCATATCTCCTCCATGATGAGGAACTTCTAATGGTACAGGACAACTACTGGACATTGTATTTCAATGACGTATCAAACCAAAAGGGGTGCCGCGTCGGAGTCATGCTTGTTAGTCCTAAAGGCACTCACGTCGCAATTTCTGTAAAATTTGACTTCTAAGGCACCAAAAATGCTGCCGAATATGAAGCGTGCATAGTCGGGTTAGAAGTCGCAGTAAGCCTCGGAGTAAAGCACTTACGGGTCTTCGGAGACTCCTCTTTGATCATTAATAATATTTCGAAGAAATTGAAACTTCAAATTACCAGTCTCTCAATGAAACAAGCTTGTATTGACCAAATAGTCGAGGTATAAGAGAAAATCGAATATACGTACTTACCAAGAGACGACAACCAATTTGCGGATGCACTAGCCAAATTGGCTTCAATGCTAAACATCCTGAATGAGCTAAAAGGAATGACCCTTCGTGTAGAACGAAGGGAGGAACCAACTTATTGTTGCGCCATCAATAAGGAACCTGAACCAACGGAAGAAGAACCATGGTATACAGATATCCTTTGCTAAAAAATAAGTGGAGAATATCCGCCGCACACTTTAACGCGAGCCAAACGAGCTCTACACCTCCTCGCGTTGCAGTATGATCAGGACCTTGGAGAGTTGTATATATACGCACCGAAATAAAGTCAAATTTCTTGCGTTCACCAAAACCTAGCTAAGGGACTAATAAAAGACTACCATAACGGTGTCTGCAGACCCCATATGAACGAAACAACGATGGCCAGGAAAATATCACGCTCAGGCTACTATTGGACGACAATGGAAAATAATTGTCACCATTTTGTTAAAACTTTCCCAAAGTGTCAAATATTCAGCAATCTCAATCACCTACCTCCATCAGAATTGTATACCTTTACCTCCCCATGGCCATTCTCTACATGGGGCATTGACATCATTGGTAAGGTTATACCCGTCGGCGTAGGAGGACATAAGTATGTTTTGGTCGCATTTTACTACTTCACTAAGTAAGTAGAGGCGTTCTCGTACTCCAAATTAACGACCAAACATGTAGCTCATTTCCTGGAAAAGAACATCTTCTGCAGATACAGAGTTCCACACTAACTTATAAGTGAGCAGGCTGAAGGAAATATGTCCTTCACCCAAGGTGCATTAGTCTAATACCAACGTTTAGATTAATTACGAAAAATGAATTCAGTGAGATCAAGTGATCGGAACAGCTGGATGGAGCAATGCTTCTGATCACAACTAATTCTTGGTTGAACCTATAAGGTCACACCATTTCCATGTAACAGATCACCGGATTAAATGAATCGGAAATTCAATTAATAGATTTTTGGGATTAGTTCGGAAAAACATAAATATATGATATGACGTTGGATCGGAATCGTATATCGTATCGCGTATATTCGTAAGCTAGGCGAAACGAATAATCGTATCGTACAACGGTGATTCGTCAAGTACTATACGATAAACAATACCCGTAAGGCATTGGTCGCGAATACGAGCAAGGCAAAGTTGCCGGCACGACGAGCCAAGCGCGCAAGGCCCATCGAGTGCAGCAGCTCGCCAACGTAGAGCAAGGACCATGGCCTGCGGCTGGGCGCGTGCGGGACAGCAGCAGCGGGAGCGCACAACAGCGAGGCCCAAGGCCCACAGCTGTGTGTGGCTACGCGCGTGCTCGTGGGCTTGTGCGAGAATGTTGGCCGGCCTAAGGCCTTTGTGCTTTGGCCGGTTGGTGTTATAACCTTAGGGATATAACACCACTCCTCCCATTATGTTTTCCAACATTCTACTTTACGTATATTCAGTTTAACCTAAATCAAAAGAGAAACCCTAATCTCTTTTGAGCCTTTGTTCAAACTGTTCTTCCCAAAAAAGAAAAAATATCTTGAGTGACTTCTAAGCCATCGATCGCAAGACGGATCTAAATGTGTCGGTGAACCAAGTAGAGGAACGACATCTGGAGTTCGTGTTCGTGTTCGTGTTCGTGGTACGTTGAATCTAGGGAAAACACGCTACAAACGTAAGTCTGCTTGATCTGTACTTTATACATGGTTAGAAAAAGCGCAAGTCAAAGTATATTCAACTTTTTCTCATGCATATGCTGACTTGACTTAGGAAGCCGATCTAGACTAGAATGCTTTGAATTTTGAACAAATTGACCCGAAGATTTCCCAGGTATTGATTCAGACTGCTTGAAATTGCGCGGCTTACGGCTTCTGAAATATCCGGCATAAATCATTGGAGCTGATTTGGTTGTACAATTCCATTAGGAGTGTGTACTTGGAGCCATAAAGCGGACGTTGCGCTAGTCCTTCTTGGAGGCCCTGCGCCTGGCGCATGCTTGGGCGCCCAGCGCAGGTGGTCCTTTCGAGTACCACCATAAGTGCTGGTTTTTGTATAAATAGGGATCATTTCGGATCATATTTCTTGCACCAATCCTTCTCTGCTCTTCCTAACCCTTTACTTCTTCACAAAAAGAGAGCAAATGGTTGTATCTATTGAAAATTCCTTGAACTCTTGGCTTGGTTCACTAGGCAAACTGAAGAAAAGGGAGCTGGATGGAATGCATCTTGGGGTGCTCGTCTCCTTCCGGTTCGTGAAACTTGACATGCATTTCTTTCATGCTGCTTTGGAGGCTTGGGATCCGATCCACCATGTTTTCCTCTTTGGTAACAATGAGGTATGTCCCCTCCCTGAAGAATTTAGTGCTATATTAGGGTGGCCCCTTATGATAGAGCCTTGCATGCCTAGTGTTGAGGAACAACTTTTCTTGGCTTTTGAGAGGTATTTGGGCCTGAAGCCCCTGATTTTGGGTGCTTTTGTATATGGCCGAGGGGTGGATGTGTCCCTCCTTGTTTCCTATTTTGCTGGTCCTGATGTCCCCAAGGTCTACCGCTTGAGTGCCTTGTGTTTTTGTATCTTTGCTCGCTTCCTCTTTTCGAGGCACGGGGTTTGGCAATGGAGATGCCTTCCTAATAGAGATTGTGGAGCAGTTCTCTTGTAGTAGGGACCCAATGTCGCTTGTGATGGGCGAGACATTGTTGGGCCTTGATATGCTGAAATCGGACCCCTCTTCTATGCCGTCGGGAAGCCCGGTGCTACTCCAAGTAAGAATCTGCAGTTTCTTGTATGTTGAAATTTGTACTTGTATATAGAACATTGAATTTTGAACTGTTTTCTTGTATTTTCTCTAAGGTCTGGCTTATGGAGAGACTCATGTTGGTGGCACCACAAGAGAACATGGCAAGCTATAATAGGAAGGGATTCACTATGCAGCCCATGATGCATGGCCGGCTTTCATTAGATGAGTGGCGCTGCGCACTCTCGGAAATCGGGTCTTGTATTATTTGGGTGATTCCTTGGTAAGGAATTGCTTCCATCAGATATGCACCTGGCTCTACTTCTTTGAGGGTGCCTAGCCTTACAATTTGTTAGGTTATGATACATATGACATTACATAGATCATGCGGAAACAACCATAAACCCAGGACAACATATTATTTACACATAATCATATAGCATAATTTAGATGCATACTCTTTGTTGCGTGCCCTCCCTAGCTGCGCCCGAACCGAGCAAGAACAAGTTTTTAGGACTCCAAGTGTCGTCCCTCCGTAGATAGTCCACAGCACGTCCGGATCCGCCTTAAGATTGACCAACTAGAATCGCCCTTAAGGTACTAGAATTTTCGGCACTTTTGAGCAAGATGTGTGGCTGAATTTTTCAACTCTGAATACTTTGAAAACTTGTTATAAATTGTGAGCCCTAGCCTCATATTTATAGGGGTATGGAAAGGGAATTGGAATCCTATTCAGATACAAATTAATTAAACCTAGAATTCTACAAGAACTCTAATTTAATTAATTTATCAAATAGAATTAGGAATTTAATCATTAACCGAACTCTGCATGTTTTAGGAAACGTGCACGAACACAAACACTTGCACACACACGCACGGCTGCCACGATGGGCCCCATGCGTGCGCGCGAGCAGCAGCCCACGCAGCGCCCGCGCGCGCTGCGCTCTGCGCGTGCTGTACGCGCTGTGCGCGCTGCGCAGCCTGCTGGGCCTGGCCTTGCGCTGGGCCTGGCGAGGCTGTTTGTGCGGCGCGCTTGGCTTGCTGGGCGATGGCCTGGCTTCGTGTTGGGCCTCGTCCGGCAGGCCTCGTCCGATGCTTATTCGTACGATGCGCTTCCGATTAAATTTTCCGATTCCGGAATTCATTTCCGATACGAACAATATTTAATATTTCCGATTCCGGAATTAATTTCCGTTTCGAACAAATATTTAATATTTCCGTTTCCGGATTTATTTTCCGATTCCGGTAATATTTCCGATTCTGACAATATTTCCGTTTCCGGCAATATTTCCGATTCTGGCAATATTTCCATTTCCGATAATATTTTCCGATACGTACCATGTTTCCGTTTCCGGCAACATCTACGACTTGGATAATATTTATATTTCCGATACGATCCATATTTCCGTTTCCGGCAATATCATCGTTTCCGGAGTATTCATTTCTTGCCTGTGACGATCTTAGCTCCCACTGAAACCAAGATCCGTCGGTTCCGAATATTCATAGATGGAGTATTTAATGCCATTAAATACTTGATCCGTTTACGTACTATTTGTGTGACCCTACGGGTTCAGTCAAGAGTAAGCTGTGGATTAATATCATTAATTCCACTTGAACTGAAGCGGCCTCTAGCTAGGCATTCAGCTCACTTGATCTCACTGAATTATTAACTTGTTAATTAATACTGAACCGCATTTATTAGACTTAACATAGAATGCATACTTGGACCAAGGGCATTATTTCCTTCAGTCTCCCACTTGTCCTTAGGGACAAGTGTGCATTTCCTAATTCCTTTGTCGCTCGATGCTTGCTCTTGAACATAAGGTAAGAGTTGTCATCCTTATTACGTCCAGAGGTGTTCCTCGGTTTCAGAGTTCAACTGATCAAATAAACAGATAATCATAGCCTATGATTCATCCGAGCACGGCCATGCATTTCACAGTTTCTAGCTCTCCGAGTGGCCTTGTACAACTTTTAAGCATCTCATCCCGATTTATGCGAGGACAATCCCAATCTTGCGATCTTGAGATTAGACTTCGTTTGATAGGTGATTACCTGAGCGTTGCCTTTATAGCCTCCTTTTACGGTGCGACGGTTGGTCAACGTCAAAGCAACCAGTTCTCAAACAAGTAATCTCAAATCACTCAGGTATTGAGGATTTAGTGTCTAATAATTTAATGAAATTTACTTATGACAGACTTTCATCTCTTACAGTAAAGTTTCATAGGTCTTGTCCGATACTAGTCTTCCCAAAGTAAGTATCTATGCAAATGATTATGACATTGCCATGTCCACATAGTTCAAGAAACAGAACTACTAGTCATCTTGCATTCTAATCGTCTAACGTTTTCTATGCGTCCAATTTTATAGAAAACTCCGACTAGGGACCATTTTCAACCTTTGACATTCAAGTTCACTTGATAGACATTTCTTAGTCACAGGACTGGTCCTGACAGTCTATCTTGAATATATCGTCAAATTGAAGGGACTCATCATTTAATACTAAACCAAGATTAAATGGAATATGAAAACACATTTCATATATGATAAATGTTCAACCCCAATGTTTTACAACCATGGGCCTCTAACCCATCTTTAAAACATTTCATGGAATTCAAAGCTATGTTTGATTTCCAGTGCTACAACGTGAGTGTTGCTTCTCACTTGTTGCATAGGTTTAGTTATCATGTTTTGCCAATCTTAATATCCTTTTCATCGAATGTTCTTCGAGATATGATGATAAGATCTTTTGAGTTTGTTTATTATGTGATCTAGTCTTTCTTACTTCGATAGTGGTTCTACGCATTTTGCAATGAAGAATCATCAAGTTAGCAGACATGTGATCCACCCAAGTTCAATGAAGAACTCATTTTTATTGCTTCTTAGGCAATAAGTACTTTTACTTCAACTGTTTAGGTTGCTAGTGATGTTTTGTTTGGATTTGCTTATCCAAGCAGTTCACAGATATGTGGAAGACTTTCCAGCTATATCTTAGAACATATTTAATTTCCCACGCAACAACTCATGGTCTTCAATCCATGTTGCCATTTCAAAACACGATGCTCTTTAGCTCGTCCTTGTCAATGGTTAACTCCAAAGGGTCTTGCTTGATCCTTTGCCAGTGTTTATGCGTGTAGCATCAATATTTAGCATATCTTTATTACCTTGAATCAAGAAGTAATCCTATGTACCTTTTCAGGTACCATAAGTTTTTCTTGATCTCAATCTAATTGGTCTTCACTTAGATCAATAGAGATTGGTATATGTTCGTCATGCCTAAAGTCATACGATACGTTTTTGGCGATCCTCATATTATATCATACATGATAAATTCTTTTGTAGAATAATTCCAATTGAATTCTATTCATGTAACTTTAGCTCATTCAATTTCAGTAGATACTGAATCCAGCTAAATTCTTTGACATATAATATAGGTGAAGAATCTCATTAGATTCTTTGATGTTAACTTAGTAAATGCTTATACATAGTTCAAACATCCTTTACTTAGATTTATTCACATGGGTCGAATATCTCCAATGGAGACTTTCGTGTTTGATTTAGTAAATGCCATTACTTAATCCAAAATAATATTATAAGATCTTTGTAAATAGATCTTAATACCCAATATGTACTAAGTTTCGCCATGGTCCATCATTGATGAATAATTTCAAATCTAAGTCATTAGCATTTGAATGTTATTTCACAATAGAGAGATATGTGTGTGATACACATAGGACCAAATAAGTTTTTATGTACTCCCACTAAACTTCTTATACATCTATAAGAATCATGTATATTTTATGAAACTAAAATGCTTATTAGCTTCACTTAAAATACAGTTCCAATTCCCAATTGCTTGCTTAAATCTGTACTTAGATTTTATAAGCTAGCTTTCCTTTTCAAGCATTTATTTGTATCCACAAATCCTATGACATGCCATGTACATAGTTTATTCCAACATTTGATTGAGGAATACTTTTGTCATCCAATTGCCATATTTACCAATATGCAATCATTGCTTGAATTATAGACTTGAAGCATTACGATTTTGCATGAGGTTTCAACACAATCCACATCGTGAATTTGCTTGTAACTTTTAGCAACTAATCTAGCTTTGTGTGTGAACACAATTCATGTTTGATGGTTTTTATCCTTAAAACAAACTTGCAACCAATAGGTGTGAAACTATTCTTGCAAATCAACAAAATTTCAATTTTGTCATCAAAACATTGAGTATGTTTTATGGCCTCTAACCATTTAAAACATTTGAGTCTATATATGGCCTCTAACCATTTTAGGGAATCTGGGTTTCGTCATAGCTTTCTTACAAGTCACAAACTCATTAATCTACATGATAATAGTTTGACTGCAAGTTGTAGGTTTCTTCACCATCTAATGGAAGAATTGCATAGTTTCAGTGACCTAAACTCCATGTTTCTTCACTATCTAATAGAAGAATCTCATAGTTCCAGTGACTTGAACTCTATGCCTACTAGGGTATAGAACATCAAACAATAGAATATCAATAGCCACTTGAAAGTCCTTTGAATATTCTGTTCTCTTTGAAGCACTTGTAAAGTTTTTTTTTTTTTTTTTAAGAGATGTCTATTCTTTAAAGCCACTTCTAAAGTCCTTAAAGAATAAGTTCGGTTTTTCTGAAGCACTTCGAAAAGCCTCCGGAATGTCCGTTTATGTTTGTTGTTTGCCTCGAAGACTTTCGAGGTCTATTTTCTCCCACTTGTCATTTTGGAAACGAATCTCCAAAAGGACATTATTCCGAGCAAACAAACATTATGTTCTCAAAAATTCGTGGTAGAAATAATACCCTTGTGTCTCATTTGAATAAATCACAATGAAACATATATCTAGACTTGGGCCTTAGTTTGTTGAATAACAAACACTAAGCTCCCACTGAGTTTAGCAACTCTCTAGATATATATTATCGAAAAGATATTCTGAAATTACTTTTCAATAGCTTTGACGAATTTGGTTTAGTTTGGTGGTAGTTGAGCATTTTGTTTTAGAAATTATAGGAAAATTCTTTATGATTCATCATTGATCGAATCAAGTACTAATTGACTTCGATTATTCCAACTAAGATATGCCATATCTTATGGACCTAGATTGTGAAATTACAACACACAATCATTGATGATCATATTTGGTCTCAAGTAATCATCAACATGATCTAACCTAGATCTTTATGATTTCTTGCCAAGTGGATTTTATACTTCTGAATCTTTGAACTAGCCAAACAGATTCAAACTTATATCACATTGAGTAAATAAACCTATATTCACTCAAATCTGTGTGAAATAATAAAGTTATAAAATCTTTCTTTAGCTTTGAACTCTATTGTCTAGGCGTTCTAACAATAGTTCATATCTTTTGTTACTTTCAACAAGTAAGACTAGTTGTCTTAAAATGATCTAGAAATCAATCAACTTTCAAAAGTCCATCAAAATAGAGCTTTTTGAATGTTAACTTGTTGATATGGTCTAAGCAACAATGCCAAAGATTAGTGGAACTCAAATCAAGGGGTTGATTTGAACCTAGTAAAGTTCTTTAAAGAGTTGTTTGTTTTAATCAAGCATATTGACTCATTCTGTAAATGACCATTTCATTCAAATGAACAAACAATCAAGCATTGTTTTTGTTCTTCTGAATGTGAGTCTTTCTGTGTTTGAAGCAGAAATTTAGGTATGCTGATTATGGAACAAAATAGCCATTAAGTTCCAGCCTTTGAAAGGACTTAAAACAAACTAGATGACCCTACAACTAATGTAGCATTGCCATGCTTCATTTCCCACTTGTAGGTCATTAGTGTATCCTAGCTTCCATTGTTTGAGTTATTATCGAAGTAAGAACCTCAAGCGGTATATGATACCAAGGAAGTTTGATTGCTAGGTTACTTCTCTTTAAACATAAACTTATAGGTAGAAACGGAATCGTAAATTCCTTTCATGTGTTCCTTTGTTTTCCTATTTCTTGTACCCTTTCTTATAGTCTTAAGAATTGAATTCTTTAGTGTTGACTTTTATACTTTGTTAGACATGTCCAATGTCACCAACAAGGTTCTTTACCATTTTAATTTATGTTGAATATTTTGTTTCAACTAGATGATCTTACCAGAAGCTTCTAAAGTTCTCTAAGCATCGATCTATTCGAATGTCTAGGGACTAGACTCATTCGAGAATTAAATGGACAAAGATATTAGGTTGTTAACCATTGGTAAAGCTGAGCGTATTAAACTCAATGCTTTATGATCTCAAAACTACATTGTATTTTGAATTCACAATCACCAATCGGTTTGCCATTCGATTTTGATTCTCGAAAACAACCATAAAAGTCGATATAAGAAACGTACATTTTAAATTGCTCATTTTCTCTCATTTCCGTGAATCGTTCTTGGATTCACTACCAATCGAGGAAATTTACTGTTACCTTTCTAAAAGGATTTATTGCAGTGCAAGATATTTAATTATAAACAATAATTAAAACATACATTGAAGCATGCAAAGTCTAAACATTTATCATGAATAATAACTTGAAATTAAAGCAACCATGCAATTCAAACAAGTTATTAGCATTTTATTCGATTTTATTGTTCCGGCAGGTGTGAATAAAATGATTCTAAGACCCTAAAATCATTGAAGAATTAAGCACAGTTTGTCGACTCAATTCTAAAACATTTTAGGTAAGCAAAAGCCTTTTGCTAATAGTCTAGAAACTACTCTTGGTTGATAGGTACGTCTAAGAACTTGTTAGGTAAACCTATCGATTTTGCCACGACATAAAAGGACTCCTTACTTATATCGTTGAGTTTCACCAAAACTAACATGTACTCACAATTATTTGTGTACCTTGCCCCTTTAGGACCAATAAGTAACACCTCACTGAGCGAAAACTATTACTAGATTGATGTAAAGGATATCCAAGCAAGTGTATATTTTGGCATGGCACCTTTTAACTCAATTTTTAAGTTTGGAACTTAAGGCTCTTACTATGTTGGTTAGATTTTAAGTGAACTAAAATCCTTAATCATGCAACATAATCAAGCTTTTGATCTCATGCATTTTAAGACATATTTAAAAGCAATAAATAACTTAAAACATGCATAAGATATTTGTGATCTAGTATGGCCCGACTTCATCTTGAAGCTTTAACTTCAAAGTCCGTCTTGAAAATCTCCGTGGGAGGCACCATTTTCTTCAAATAGGATAAGCTATAACTAATTACAACTATTTGATGGTACGCAGACCATATTTGAATTGAAAAATAACTTTGGTACTTTAGACCAATTACATTCAAATTAATGGTACGCATACCATATTTTCTATCCTATTTGGGCCATACTAGTCACTTCATAACCTGCAAAACAGTATATATACAATATATACCATTCACCCATTCATTATCATGAATGGCCCACTTAGCTGGTTAGTAAAACACATTATGCATCACGTAAATATTTGCAGCAATTAATCAAGGGCACCAATAATCTACCAATTATTCAGTCCTTATTAATTCTAATCAAGTTGTTTTAACCTTAAGGATTTGTAGACCTAATCAAGAGTTTATGACTAAAAAGCGCTCCCACTTAAACCAATAAATTCATATGCTTTACTAATTTTAAACATAAAAATGTATTTCTAGTCTAACCGGAAACATACAAATTTAATTAAAATTTAAAGCTCATATAAATTTATAATTGAATCCAAAAAGTTTAATTTAATTTCAGTCGTTATTTAAATTAATTCATGATTTTAATTTTAGTAAAATAATTAGAATAAATAACATTTATTATAATTACAATATTCAAAATTAAAATCCAAGAAAATAATTTAAATTATTAATTTTAAAATTAATTAAAAATTACGTGAACTGAAATTTTCAAATTAAACATTCAAAACGATCTTTAATCGTAACGCAAACACCCTATGCGTTGCACGCCCATGGGCCGCACGCACACAACCATTGCTGGCCATGTGCGCGCAGCCCATGCGCTCGTCGCATAGCTGCTGCATCCCCATCGCAAGCCTCCGCACGCATTGGTGTTTGCTGCGCGCGCCAGCGCTCATCGCACGCGAGCTATCGCTCGCAGTGCGCGCGCGACATCGCTCGCTGGGCGCGCGAGCCTTCGCTCGCTGGGCGCGCGACATCGCTCGCTGGGCGCGCGACATCGCTCGCTGTGCGCGCGAGCCATCGCTCGCTGGGCGGGCGACATCGATCGCTGGGCGGGCGACATCGCTCGCTGTGCGCGCGAGTAATGCTGGGCGCAGCGCTCGTGGCACGCGAGCTTGCGCTCGCTGCGCGCGAGGCTGCGCGCTCTTGTGCGAGGCAGCGCGCGTTGTGGCGCAGCTCGCTTGCTGCCCACACGCGACTGCCTTGGCTCGCCCTTCGCCCATGCCCATTCGTCCATTGCTCGTGGCACACGACACAAGGCAGGGCTGCTGCCTTGTGCTCGTGCACTACGCCCTTGCTCATTGCATTCGTGCCGCACGGGCGACGAGCTCCCTTGCTCGTCGTCGCATGCCCGCATTATACAACACCCCTTAAGGGTAACACGAAGCGTCCATTGCTTCGTGCGTGCAAGTTTTATGAACGAATCGCATAAAAATTTAAAATTTATATTTAAAATTAATGACAAATTAATAAATAATATTAATTTCATAATTTTAGGGCGAAAAATCGAAAATTTATTATCCAATTGATTTTCGATTGTTATGGATTCAAGTCTAGGTCATAAAAATTTAAAATTTATCATAAATTTACAATTTTTATGGTGGTTTTTAATCATAGGTTTCTAATTAAATTACAATTAATTATGAAAATCAAATTAATTCTAAATTATTCTAATTTTCAACAAATTAATCATAATTACAAATTAGATTGCATAATTAACAAGACTAGGCATTCAAACTTGTTAAACATATGCAGTAGGTCAATCAAAAATTCAAGATTTATCAACAAGAATCGCAAATATTTAATTTAACATCTTAAATTTACGAAATTTTGCATTCGAAAAACTAAAACCTTCGAAAAGTCATAGTTAGGCTTCGAATTTGAGAATTCTGGGTTCGGCAGAAAAATACTATTTTTGTCAAAATTTTAGAATGCCTTTTACATGCGGAATTGACACAAAAATCACTCAATTCGGATGAGTAACGAAGAAACTGCCGAAAAACTGCGTACGTATAATTAAATAAATGCAATTTGCAATTAATTAACAATTACGAAAATTAATCACCCCTTTTAATTCTTGCAAATTTGTAATATTTAACCATGTTCATGCAATTTAGATTATGAAAATAATAAGGGGCTCGTGATACCACTGTTAGGTTATGATACATATGACATTACATAGATCATGCGAAAACAACCATAAACCTAGGACAACATATTATTTACACACAATCATATAGCATAATTTAGATGCATACTCTTTGTTGCGTGCCCTCCCTAGCTGCGCCCGAACCGAGCAAGAACAAGTTTTTAGGACTCCAAGTGTCGTCCCTCCGTAGATAGTCCACAGCACGTCCGGATCCGCCTTAAGATTGACCAACTAGAATCGCCCTTAAGGTACTAGAATTTTCGGCACTTTTGAGCAAGATGTGTGGCTGAATTTTTCTCTCAAAAACTCACTCTGAATACTTTGAAAACTTGTTATAAATTGTGAGCCCTAGCCTCATATTTATAGGGGTATGGAAAGGGAATTGGAATCCTATTCAGATACAAATTAATTAAACCTAGAATTCTACAAGAACTCTAATTTAATTAATTTATCAAATAGAATTAGGAATTTAATCATTAACCGAACTCTGCATGTTTTAGGAAACGTGCACGAACACAAACACTTGCACACACACGCACGGCTGCCACGATGGGCCCCATGCGTGCGCGCGAGCAGCAGCCCACGCAGCGCCCGCGCGTGCTGTGCGCGCTGTGCGCGCTGCGCAGCCTGCTGGGCCTGGCCTTGCGCTGGGCCTGGCGAGGCTGTTTGTGCGGCGCGCTTGGCTTGCTGGGCGATGGCCTGGCTTCGTGCTGGGCCTCGTCCGGCAGGCCTCGTCCGATGCTTATTCGTACGATGCGCTTCCGATTAAATTTTCCGATTCCGGAATTCATTTCCGATACGAACAATATTTAATATTTCCGATTCCGGAATTAATTTCCGTTTCGAACAAATATTTAATATTTCCGTTTCCGGATTTATTTTCCGATTCCGGTAATATTTCCGATTCTGACAATATTTCCGTTTCCGGCAATATTTCCGATTCTGGCAATATTTCCATTTCCGATAATATTTTCCGATACGTACCATGTTTCCGTTTCCGGCAACATCTACGACTTGGATAATATTTATATTTCCGATACGATCCATATTTCCGTTTCCGGCAATATCATCGTTTCCGGAGTATTCATTTCTTGCCTGTGACGATCTTAGCTCCCACTGAAACCAAGATCCGTCGGTTCCGAATATTCATAGATGGAGTATTTAATGCCATTAAATACTTGATCCGTTTACGTACTATTTGTGTGACCCTACGGGTTCAGTCAAGAGTAAGCTGTGGATTAATATCATTAATTCCACTTGAACTGAAGCGGCCTCTAGCTAGGCATTCAGCTCACTTGATCTCACTGAATTATTAACTTGTTAATTAATACTGAACCGCATTTATTAGACTTAACATAGAATGCATACTTGGACCAAGGGCATTATTTCCTTCACAATTCTAGTCTTTTACTCTCACGCTCGAGTGATGAGACAATATGGCTTGAAGCAAGAAATCCCGGATTGTGCTGAAGAGCATCCGAAACTTGTTGTACTGAACGATGATCGTCTCGAAGTTTGGAGGCGGTATTGGGTTGCCAAACCATTCTTGAACATTCAATTCCCACCTGATCCTGTTACTCTATCAGCGGGGTATATTGTATGGATGAAAGGTCCAAGCCAAAGGGACATTTCTCTCTCCGGCCAGTGGGAGCCCGGGGTTCTAGAGCTAGACGCCCTGCATCAACTGATTATGAAGAAGGTGACGGGAGTGTGGCCCGTCCGGTGCTTGACCGTTCTAGGTCCAAAGAAGGTTTGTAATCCTCCCGTCTTGCAAGACTAGCAAGTTCCTTCTCCCGCCGCTTGGGCAAGGGGAAGATTGATGAATGATTGCAGGGAAGAGCCAAGGTATAGTACTCAAGGTGCCAAGGGTCAAGAGCGTAGTCTCCCAACTCCAGATCTTTGTAGGCTTGATGTGTTTGAAATTATATTTGTAGGAGATGTGTTTTAGAGTGTGTTTAGAAAATGTGTTTAGGGAGTGTGTTTAGTGGAAGTGAAAAGGCTTTGAACTTCGCTTCACTTCATTCCAACCTTGTAATCGAATTAGCTTTGATAAAGTTATTTGAAGATTAAGTTGCTCAAAAATTATCTTTGTTAAGCGGGATTAGAACTTGTAGATTGTTGATTTAGCATGTTGGGTGATGAAAGCAATAACAAAAAAGCATCATCACAATAGAAAATAAAGTGTGGAATTAGTAAATATTATACATCACCACCTAGAAAAAGGACGACTAGGTGTAAACCACATCGCCTAGAAGAGCTGGGAGAGCAAAATAACATGAATAGTAAGTGTGTAATTGAAAGGTGCATTATTTAAAGGTGTGGAATTGAAATAAGCAATAAAATAAGAAATAAAGCATTAAACTTGTATGATAGAAATTGCATAACTGAAAATAGAAAATCCGATTGAGGAACACTTGCTAAAAAGTGATTTGGCTCCCCACGTATCCAATCGTGTAAATAATCTCACTTTAAAATGAGTTTCTCATTAAAAAATATCATCGATTTTGTATATAAACATTGAAATAAAGCATGGATATTGAACTTGGATATTGAAAATTGAGCTTGAACTTGAAAGTAGGAGGCTACGTTATTAAAGATTAAGACTTTTATGTAAAAGACTTCACCTTTAATAAGCTCCTTTACTTGAAATTGATTCTAGTTTAAAGGAAATTATGTCCACTTAAACATCATTGAATATTAGTCATTTAAATTGTATATTGAACATAGAAATTTGGATGTTCATATGTTCTAATTTGGAAACGGTTTTGCACTATTCCACACATCCCTGAACTTGCACAAAGTTATAGTTTTTGGAAGATTTTAAAGATTATTATCATAAGGAACACATTCAAAAGTGAAATCCTCAACTTATTAATCATGTTTTATTGAAAACAAAGCTTAAAAATTAAAACATGCAATTTGTAAAGGAAGTTTGGAAGATAATTTGAGCGAGGTTTCAAGTATGAAAAATCCTCAAATATTACTCCTTTGAAGCATTTCCTAGTTCGAGTGAGTATGAACATTACATGAACATCATAGGATTATTGAAAAAGCTTGAAGATTAAAGCATAAAACACTACTAGAATTAATGCTTTCAACGACCACTAACTAACGACGGGAGAAAAAAATTTCTCGTTAATAGAGATAAAACATAATTCACGTTAAAAAAAGTGGCGCGGGTTATCTGAAAAATTTAAAAAGATAAATTGGAGTTACATTTTCACCCTAGTGTCGTCGTTATTGTTCATCTTAAAATAAATTTATGAGTTTCCAGACTTTCCACCAAACTCACTGCACACCAAAACCTAAGTTTATTCTTCTGTGATTCAAGTTGTGGCGGCGAGGTGGGAATCCGGATACCCAAAGCCCAAATTCTTGCCCACCTTTCTTCGACTAAACCGCCTTTCTTTAATATCTCCAACCACTAACAACTTCAACCCTTGGGGGTAGACGATATTGGTGGTAGAATCGAAATACGTAAAGGCTTAATTGGTGGTGGATCTTGTAATGGATGGCGGTTTCGGTGGTGGAATTGGATTGTGTAAAACCACTTCCTCCGACAGTCCCGACCCCTCTCTCTCGGTCTCTCCTCCTATGGTTCTACCCTCCCTCTTTTCCTTGGCCTCCACCTCCGGCGACCTAAGTTGGCAAAGTAAATGATTAGGTTTTAGCAGGAAGAAAACTAAACCAACTGTATGGGAAAGTAATCTCTAACTAAAACAATACTAATTGAAATCAACACAAATAAATGAAACTGCAAAGTAAAACTAATTGATACCACAGTTGTTATGACGTTGAAGATGAATATGATGAGAATGAGGATGAGGTTGAGGATGAATGTCAGATTACTGAAGATGAAGATGAAGATGAAAATGATGATTATGAAGATGATGAAGGTTGCACAATCGATCCTCAGATCAAATGATTCGCATGTTTTAGATTCTTCCTACTCAAACATACTGTTGCTGCAGACCTGTTTTAACGTTTCGGTTGTGCGGAATTGTTGCGTTCAATATGCTTGATATTAAGTAGAGTTTGACTATTAACTTGAATGTTTAATACTTTTACTTTTAGTTTCTTAATTATTCATTTCCCTTAGATTATGTTATGGGTTATTCTGTTATGGATTCTGGTATGGGATGGTTTACATTGCTACTATGGTCAAATTGAGATTGTATTGGAAAGTTTTGCATATTTTAGCGGTATAACAGAGATTGGGTTGTTACAGAAGGGAAGGAAAGTCAACCTACTTTGAAGTTAGCCAACATTGTTCTAGCAAAATAAACATAAGTAAGCTGTAACACCAAAAGGATAATAGAATGATAAGCAAAATCCTACTAAAGCCTGATTTAATCAAGAACCAAGGCAGAGTATATGAACCAAGGTAATCTAAAGACTATGAATGCACAACTGAAATGCAGCAGCATGCTAAAAAATCTATATAATAGAATGATAAAAACCTGAGAGCGAGACCGATATGCCTTGACAGTATCAGTATGCAACTAGCATCACCTACCTAACCTAAGTAATAGAAACTCAAAACACCAAAATACAATGATTGAATGAATGAATTTGATCTGATTATAATTAATCTCAAAGTCTCGCAGAATATACATAGCCTAATTATGCTTCTATCATTATGGCTGCAAATGAGTGAATGCATTTTCGTAAATTAGGTTTGCTTACTGGAATTTAATAGTCTCATTGACTCTTAGTTTATGCCATCGCAACTTTATATGTTCTTCCGTGACATCCTTTATTCCACCTGATTAAACTACTTTCTATCAGGTGCTCTACTAATTTCTTATGACATTTCACTCTTTGAATTTTTTTTTATAAAAAAAAAGCCTATGCTTGTTGCCTGTTCACGACAATTTAAGCGTTATGTTTTTAGGAGGACTGATTTCCTGGTCGTTGCTCAACCTCACATTTTTCTTTTGGTGCAGTGGCTATATAACTGATAAGAGGCCTGGCTATACAGTTAGACTTGAGAACAAGAGGTTAACTTCTAGGTCCTGGTGGAGTTACCATGAATTTATTTTCCAACATTGATGTCTATTCAAAGGGAGCCACATAGGTAGCAACTAGAGAGTATTGATGAGCTTACATGTGAATACTCATCACTAATCAGTTAAAGGTATTTTTTTTTTCACTGTTTCTGATAAAAATGTTTATGTCTACTAGTTTTTCTGGTCGATGATGAGTGCTAACCAAATACCTGAACTAAATTTAGTATTTTAGTAGACCTTAGTTCTAGTAAGCGACGATCCTTGTGATTTTGGATTTAGCATTTGTTTGCTGCCTTGGTGTAGCCTAAATTAGTAAGGACCTTATATTGTTGGGTGTTATTGTTGGCCAAGTAGAGCGAAATTAATTATTTGAACATATTTTGTAAGCTAGATGGACTCATAAAATTTTTGGGGTCTTGTGAATAGAGATTTTGTTAACAATCTTAATGATTTATTGTTCCCATAAAAATTGAGGGTCTTAAGTCTTCGCAAATAGATTTTTATATAATTAAGATAAAATGGTAACAAAACTAACAACTGTTGTTAAGCTTGGAGCAGAGGAGATTTCTAAAATTTATTTGTATGTGCATCTAGTGCCTAGTGGAGATTTCTAGATTTTATTTGTATTTGAACTTAATTTTTTTTTGCTTGATTTTGATTGTTGAGTTGTTAATAAAAAACCGCATTGCTTGCAGCTTACCTCTGAAATCATAAAGCATGATTTTGAAAAAAAAATCTAATATGGTGAACGACCCTAGAAGCTAACCTGCCTATTAACATGCCAAATTCGGCTTTCAGTTCCGCATTTTCTGTTATCAAGATCTGGAACCAACTTCTCTTTGCAGAAGAGGGCCTTCTTCCAATTTTCATTCTCAGTTGACAAGTTTGACTTCCTTTTGTTAAATTCGGCTAATTTACCATCCAACTTCTGCCATTTCCTTTTCAAAATCCACCGCCAACTTATGAGATTAGAACATTGACAATTGGCCTTAATTAGAGTCACCGGTGTATGATACTAATTGAAATGGTTATATATGTTGTAGGAGGAAATTCATAACACAATGGAAGAAGAACTAACACTCTCCCATGTACAGGTACTTTTTATTCATTTATATCTTTTTTTAGATTTATTTTTACTTTCCCAAGTCATGATATTTAACTTGTTTGGTTCGTTATATAGGTAGCACAAAAGCGGTTTAAGTCGAAGTCTCGCGACCGGGTTTTGTTTGTTGGAGGAGGAATAACACTTAAAAAAATATCAGGATCACAACCAAGTAGGTTGGAACTTCAATCTTAGTTGAATGACGCAAACAAACAAAACAATGTTCTTACCAATATGTGGATACGGTACAAGAAGAAAATAATGCACTTAAGAGTCGCATGAGTTCAGTTGAAGATGAGCTTAATGAGCTTAAAGCATTAAAGAAGTGTTCTTACAACGCTTTTCAAGAGATGGCACTCCAAGAAAGAACACTTTAAATAGTTAGATTTTATTTTGTTCTTTTAGATTCAACAAGAATTACTTATCTTCTAGCTTTTTTAGAATTTAAAGACTACGGGATGTGATTTTTATTTCACATAACTTGAAATTCTATTGTAAAAATCTTTTGATTAATGAAATTTTCATTTGTTTTAATTGATTTATAGTTATTTATATTGTTTCACAAGGAAAATGTAGGTGCTTCGAATAGAACAAATAATATTATTATGGTTGCAATATTAAAGAGATAATAATTGGTGGTTATTGCCAAAATTTTAAATTTTTGACCGTTGGAGAGGACATTTAACAAGGGATTTTTTGGTCCTTATTGCTGAATTGATCATCGGGAGTAAGTATTTAACGACGAATTACTGTTTCATCGTTAACTTTTAACGATGAAATTGTAACTTCGTCGTTAACAATTAACGACGGATTACCATTTGTTCGTTAACTTTTAACGATGAAATTGTAACTTCGTCGTTAATAATTAACGACGAATTTTGATTTCGTCGTTAATGGTCAACGACGAAACGGTATTCCGTCGTTAATTGTTAACGACGAACCGATAATCCGTCGTTAATTGTTAACGACGAAATCATAATTCGTCGTTAATAAACACTAATTATTAACGACGAACATCGTCGTTAAAGCCAATAACGACGGAACCTGTTACAACGAACATCATGACCGTCGTTAAAAGTTTTAACGACGAAAATTGAGGCTTTTAACGACGAAATTGTTCGTCGTTAAATGTCACTTTTCTAGTAGTGAAAGTTAGAAATAATAGGATTTAGGGACTCTGATAACCTATATTTGGTAGGTTGATGCTTCCAATTTATTTTCCCAATTGCTTTTGTATTTAAAAGTGTAAGAGTTTTTTTAGAAAGTTTAAAGTTTTGAGAGGATTTATTTGTTGTGGATTGATTTTAGCATTACGATGTTAAGCCTAATTCTATGTTTTCTGCCTCAGGTATCTCAGAAAATGGGGGGGGGGGGGGGGTATATAGAAAAGACAGCTAAAACCAAAAGGCTTGCGCCTTGCGCTGGAGCCTTGCTGGCGCCTGGCGCATCGAATGCTGCCAAAAAAGGACGATGATGTCGTACTTTTTAAGCGCCTTGGCGGCGTACCTTTTGTACTATTTGCATTGTAGTGGGAATATGCTTTGCTTGGGAAGGTTATTTGCACGATTTTGAACACATTGCTTTGGGATTTTTGCACTGTTTGAACTCGGTTTTACGGGTCGGAGCCCTGGATGCTCGGTTTTATGGGTCGGCGCCCGAATCTGGATTTCTTAGTGTCATTTTGATTGAAAACATGATTCGGAGACCAATGGTGATGTCTGTCTCGAAAGTTTGTGTTTGGATTTGGATTTATGTTTAGAAAATTTAATTTTATACCAAGTTCCGAGATGGGGACGGACTTGGGGATCGGGACGGACTTTAGCAATTACTTGGAGTTGCACCAACCTTCAAGCTAGGCTATTGGTTTCCTCATTAGACCTAAGAGGAGACACAAATTAAGTGTCTATAGATTCCCCCACTTTGACTGAGAAAGCGCAAGTTAAAGTTTTTGTATTGGGACGGAGAACGGTAAAGGTGTTCTGCAATCAATACCATTTTTTGTACGACGGTACCCGCATAAAACAAGCGTTAGAAAAACGGTCGAGTCTACCTCCGGACTGGCCTAATAACTCAATTTTGTATGATTTGGAGCCCTTTACGACCCTTTCTTGGAACGGTGCTTGGCATCAAAAAATTCGAATTTTTGAATACCATGGATTAAGTCCGTTGGGTTTTTTTAAAACTTTGCTTGAAATGCCATTTGAGGTTTAACCGGATTGATCCACTAGAGATTGGAATTGAAATACACGGTGGGGAAATTTGGAACACTTCACATATTACTTGACTTTCCCGGAGCCTGAGTCAGCTAGGAGTGTGTCACTTAATTCCGCATGTTTTTCGGAGTTTGGATGCTCGAGATATTTATTTGTCATTGTTACTGAAACAGACATGTACCCGTATTTGCCGGAAAGGACTTTTGATTTGATGTTTGATGCCTGGCGCAGAAAACTGTAGCAGAAAAGTAAATATAATCAGTATGGAAGACCGCCCGGAGATTCCTGCATGCCCTCAATAGCATGCCCAACGCCTGCCGCAGGTGTGGGTTATATATACTCCTATGTGAGTTCGGTCGAATTGCTCACTCTTGCTTGCATTTTTGTTTCTTGAATTTTTCTTTTTCTCTTAGTCTCAAGATTTCCTCCTTGTCTCTCCTACCTCAATCCTTGTAAATATATAATTCAAGTTTTTCCTTTTGAAATTACCTTAGGCCCATGTGTATGAAGATTTCTTGTATTTTGAATTTCTTTGTATTGTATAAGGAGTAAAAATAATTCTCCCTTGGGTAGTTATGATGAAGGGCCCTTGATTTTTTTTATGTAGAATTGAAAAATGTTGAATTTTTTACCACGTTAGGGAGAGGTCACCCATACCTACGGGAATGGCATGTTGGAAATTGTTGATGGAATATTTGTATTCTAAAATGTGGGAATGTTGATAGTAGTAGGTGTTATCTTTCTTGTACTTCTATTGGAAATTTTTTGGTAGCAATCTTGAACATGAATTGTCGGAACTTTGAACTTGGAGATTTGTATCTTGTATTTGAGTTTTGTGTTGGGATTTGTAGATGCCTTGCTTGGCATAATTTTTCTTGGCAAGAGGGGATATAAATTTTTGTATGCTTCTTGAATGTGTTCTTGTAGGAAAGTGGTAGGCTTGGATAGCCTAGGCGTTGATGTAGACTTGAACACTTGCTTAGGCATGGGTAGCCTAGGCGTTGGTGTAGACTCTGAGTAGTCCTTTGAATAGGGATCCCTGGCGGAGTTTGTACTAACACTAGGGATGTTTCATCTTGTAGGATAGAGTTAGATAGCATAAGATAGCCCCCAGGATTGAAACTTTGTATTTGAATATTCTAACATTCTTCCCCGTCGTACTCGAAGGAAGATGTTTGAGTGCTCTACCAGTCGGGCTATTTAGGAGGACGTTTCCAATATAGAAGTGGGAGAGATGGAGGGTGTGCAGGTTGGAGGTATGGTCCTGCAGGAGAAGACCATTTTTGATAACCGGGGATTGAGACGTGAGGATCTGGTTTTCAACCGGACACACCATCTATCTCATCGGTCGCTTATGGGCGTGGTATGGTTTTGTATTCTGGTTTGATTTTTTTTGGATCAAGTTTATTTGTACTGACTTTATTTTGTTGTAGACCGAACCTGTGGGCATCCGAGTATTCTGGTATCAGGGAGACCTCACGAAAGCTTTCAAGTATCTCCAGGATCATGAGGACACGATGGTGCTATGGGAGCAGTCTCGCCTTGCCCCGTTCTGGGAGGCGATCAAGGGTTTCGAGGGTTTGCTGGCGTTAAGGCCAAGACACAAGTCCTTTTGGAGTGGTGGTGGGACACCACTTGCACGTTTTATATGCGTTGGGGAGAGATCACGATCACTCCCTTTGATTTTTCTTTGATCATCAAACTCTCTTTTTCGGAGAGGGATGTTGAGTTTGCAGTGACTTAATTAAATTGGGGCAGCCCTGGTGTCGAGGATTTGATGGGGCCCACTGTGAGGCAATTATCGCGCGAGTGTAACTCATACTCTTTAATGCAAATTTTAGATGGTATCGAGTTGTCGGGTGCAACAGCGGAGCAGAGGGTTCGCCTCTTCTTACTAAAGCTTGTCTGTCGGATGATCATTCCGGGAAGGAGTAGTCGTGTATTGGTACACTACTTAGAGCCTTTGAGGGACCTAAGATCTATTTTGGGATTCAGTTGTGGTAGCTTAGTATATAGCCACTTTTTGTTGGCAGCTGAAATTGATGATCTTGAGGAACAGGGAACCTGTACATTATAGAGTTTACCAACAGGAAAGAAAGCACTTCGGAGCAAGTGGGTTTATACGGAGAAGGGATCAGACGATGGGAACTTGCTCAGATTGAAGGCCAGATTGCTCTGTTTAGGAAATCATTAGGAAGAAGGCTTGGACTACAATGAATCATTTGCCCTAGTGGCAAAAATGGCGATAGTTCGTACTTTTCTAGCAGTTGCAGCAGTTAAAAATTGGGAAGTGCACCAGATGGATGTTCAAAATGCGTTCTTTCATGGAGACTTAGAAAAAAAAATTATATAAAGAACCCTCCAGGCTTTCAGAATAACAATGTAGGCGAAGTATGCCGGATGAGAAAGTCTTTGTATGGTCTAAAACAAGCACCTAGGTGTTGGTGTAACACCCTAATAATTCCTTGCTTTTATAAAACCATTTTCCATCTTAAAATAAAGGAATTACTAAAGTATTACCGCCACCGTGATAACGGTTAAGGCTATTACCAGAATTACGCAGCGGAATTTAATGTCAACTAACTTTTCAAAATATAAATAATTAAATTATCGAGGCCTCCTACAAATTGGAACCATAATGGCCCAAACCAAATTATTAAAAGTTCAACAATTCAAAACACAATTAACGGTTTTTTCATGAAATGCCCCTGAGGTTTCACGAAATTCACCAAATACCCCTGCGTGTTTCAAAATACATAATATACCCCTATTTTTTTCATACTGTTCACCAAATACCCTTATTTTGACTTTCCGTTAGTCCTCCGCTAAGTCATGTTTATAATTCACCAATTGCACATATTTATAAACTTTTTGCACAATATACACTTATTTGTAAATTTGTTTGCACCAAATACCCAAATAGTGAAGAGCATAGGTTAAGGCTGGGTGAGGAGGCTCCGATATATCTTCAGTAACAACAACCATATCGATACTCATCCCGCAAATATCATCTTCCCTGTTGAAGCTGTCATTACCAGTACCAAACTCAACACCATCCAAGGGACAATTGAAACAAACACCTCCATCATTCACCATATGTCCAAATTCTACCTCTTGAAGGTACCCATCATCTTTAGTAATCTTACAATGACAATCAATCTTGTAAATGCTATCATTATCTGCAGAACCAATGGTAGGACGCCAAAATTCCTCTGCAGGGAAATAACTATTATCCCAGGCATCTTTTAGTATCCTATCATCACACTTATTTTTTTTTGGGAACTTCTGGAATTCCATAGGCGTGTTATTCCACCAGAAATTCCATCCAGCGAAAAGAGGGTAATCCCCTTTACAATAAGCACCATAATCAGCTCCTAGATCTTCAAGCCACCCCGTAATGGCGGTTAATGTGGAGCTAATATCCATCCCAAAAGGATCAGCAGGCAACAATTCACGAATGTCCCTATCCTCTGAACCACCATGAACCATATTCTCTTTAGGAAGATGGACCGGAAAGATCCGATGCAAAAAATTCAAAGCCATCCCCAAAATAACAACAAATCAACAAACTCTCTCCTCCAACAATCAACCCGAGCAAATATACGATGTAGCCGCCTCCCAAATATGGTTCTGAACATTATGAATCGAAACCCTAGAAACTGTAGCTGACAATGGCGGTGGCGAAATCAATGGAGATGGCGGTGGCGGCAACATTACCAGATTAGACCCAGGACTCGGAGGAGGATATGGGTTTAAGGTTGGATTCGAATCAGGAGGCGGGTGCGGATTCGTGTTGGGGTTAGTGCTAATCAATGGGCTAGACATATTATTGTTTTTTAACAGAGCAAAAATGGCAGGAGTGAGAAAATAGAGTGAAGAAGATGATGAAATAGGAAATTGGGAATCTGGGATGAAGATGAATGGGTCTAGGAACAGGAGAGGAGAGAAGAGAAGAAGTGTTTTTTTATTTTTTTTTATTTTTAAGTGAATTGTAGAATATTGGATGAGTAAGGGTATAAAGGTAAAATAACACTAACGGAACATTAACGGTCGTTAAGTTCAAGGGTATTTGGTGCAAAATAAGTTTAAATAGGGGTATATTATGTATTTTGAAACACGTAGGGGTATTTGGTGAATTTCGTGAAACCTCATGGGCATATCATGAAAAATAGTTTTAAAGTACGAAAGCATGCAACTCTCTCAATCATCCCAAGCCACATGATTTCGATCGTACTTCGATCTACCAACCTGCTATATTATTCTACTCCGCAACAATGCAAGTGCAAATGATTGATCATCATAGGGTCATTAAGGCAAAGGCCATGACCAAAAGTCACAAAGCACGTAGTCAGCAAAAAGATGAGTACTTACAAGACTAGAGTGAAATAAAGCTATAAACATACATCACTCACTAAGTACTAATCAACATGCAAAAGCCATTTAATGATTAACAAGCAAATCATAAAGAAAAGACTCGACTCTTGACTTGACTCTTGACTCACAATTTAATTAGAATATGCTTCGAACGGGCCAAAAGAGTGTTCCATAAAGGAAGGGTGTTGGGAGCCCACCAAACACCATAATAAATAATAAATAACGGACCACACCGAGTGTCGGGCCATACCGACGGAATTACAGCGCATAATATGAATGAAACAACGTCTTGTATCATTAGTAGGAGATCAAGCTTTCCGGCAAGGCTCTCCCCATTGTTCATACTCAAGGTATATACGTTCCAAGAGTTTTGAAGCTTGTTCTGGTTGCACTTTACGTTTATTAATATTTTATTAAAGCGAACTCGAGACTCAAACAAACATACATACATACAATTAATAAACAACAACCAAAACAATCTTATTTTAATTCTTTAGGACTTGTGATCAATCATCAAGACATAGTGAAATTACTACCAAGTTCCTTCTCACAAAAGGTGAGATTCCACATCATGCCCATTAACATGAGGGTTGTGCCCTTGCACGACAAATCCTAATTCATTTCATATAAAATATTCTCAACTGAACCCTACATGTGCGGTGGCTTACGTGAGCTAACCCTTCACATGTGGTAAAATAAATAGTACAACGTGGTACGAATAATTGGCTCAAAAGTATGTTAGACATCCCGTACAATAGCATAACAATAAATAATTCATCCCTTGCATGTGAAACAAACCATACATGCATAAATATTGAACAACATGATTGACAATGAAATCCATACTCATAATAATCCCAACATGCTTGTTCAACCAATAATTCAATAATGTCAATATAATAATCCACATGATCGTTCACCAAACAAATATGAATCCACATAATATAATTCACATCAACAACAATCATGTAATGTCCTTGATAAATACTGTGGTCGCCCTAGACTTGTACGTACCTTGAATACCTAAGCGTAGGGGCCACTTTGCAAAACGATCACTTACTTAGAAATCACCTCCTATCATCAAAATAATGAAATTTTAATTATTTCCATGTTCACTAAATTCCCAGCAACTTTAAAAAATTTAAAACCTTGTTAAAACTTAAGAATTCAATCTTCCTTTAATAAAATAATCGTCTCAATTTGTAAAACTAATCCACGATCCGATCCGCAAGGACCATGATTGGGAATTGTTTGATTGTCTTTCTCTTTTTTTGAGGAACGATACACCGGCAACTCCCATCATATGAAATGGGTTCAGCGTCCAATTATGAAACCCTAGTATGAACAGTTTTTTGAAATTGTCAATATAATCGAATAATTAGATTCAAAAGATCTTTCCGTCTTACATGATTCTATAGAATTGTTTTGTCATTTCCATTTAATTTATGAACCATTCATTCGCTATAAACTAAAAAATTATGAAATATTTATCTATACTAATTTATTAAAAATGAATCGAATGAAAACATACTTTTTTCCAACCTTAAAATCAATAAAAATCAACACTTTAGACCTTTTTTTATAAATCTAAAAATATATTTGATTATGATAATTAAATTAATCACCTAATTATGCTAATCAATTGACCCATTAGGTCTAGGTTAAAACCCTAATTTGAAATTCCCAATAATACCAATTTAACATCATAAAAATCAATTCTTTATTAAATAAACGAATCTTAAAATACGCCTCATGAATCACAACATATAAATCCTCCAACTACGGTGTTCATAACCGATTCCCAGCATTTTAATTATTCAAAAAAAAAATAATAATATAATTTAAAATATGGAATTGAAATAGAATAGGTAAGGAAAAAGAGGATTATACCACAAAAATTGTGATTGGGCGAAAGAATTGAACGAACGAACGAATAAAACACACACACACACTCGACGTGTGTGCGCGCGGCAGAGGGGTGACGAGCAAGGCACAGCAGCGCTGGGCGCTGGATGCTGTGCGCGAGGAAGGGGCGAGAGAGCAGGGACGCGCGAGCGCTGGGCGCGGGGGTGTGTGCGCTGGGCGAGAGGGGAAGCAGCAAGGCAGGGCGAGAGGGGCAACAAGCAGAGCAGCAGCGCAGGGCACTCGAGTGCGCATTGCGGGCTGCGAGGCAAGAGAGGGAGTGGGCGAGCGAAGGCAGCGACGGGCGAGCACGAAGGCACGAGGCTTCTCGTGATGTGCGGCACTGCGGGCAGGACAAGAGGGAGAGGAGAGGAGGAGTATGGGGCAAGAAAAGCAAGAGAGGGTTTATGAAAAATAAGGGGGACCATTTAATGAGGAGAGTCCTATTTATAGGCTCTCATATCACTAGTGGGCTAAGCTTGGCAATTTGATATTGGGATTAGCATTTAAGCTTTAATCCTTTTTATTGGGCTTGATTAATAAAACGAGTTGGACTTTTCATTTAAAACCCCAACCTTTTAAAATTACTTGCGACCCATTAAATTTTCCGACTCGAAAATTAAATTCGTTTCGTAATTAATTAAAATAATAAATATTCTAATTAATTGAAATACATGTAAATAATATTTAAATGCGAAATAAATTCTAAAAATCGTAAAATGGGAAAAAAATATAATGAAATTTATTTATAAATATTATAAAAATACGAGGTATTACAGTCTACCCTCCTTAAAAGAAGTTTCGTACCGAAACTTGGGTTCGGAAATCAAAATTCAAACTCAAAAGTTGAGACTTTATGAGACTTTAATGCGTTCACTTGCAAAATTTTAAGTTGTTGTACTCTTTACATGATAAAACAGGACAATAATAAGTGCAAATTCAATAGAAAGCACTAAATTGAGCATAAAATAGGGGAAAACAAGGTAAAAAGCACGAAATTCTACCGCACTCTACCTCCCTTAAAAGACACGAGTTACGACCCCGTAACTCAACTAACCTCGGGAAAACGACCAGGATATTTCTTTCTTATTTCGTCCTCGGCTTCCCAAGTTGCTTCCTCGGATTCTTGATTAGACCACAACACTTTGAAAATTTTCACATCCTTAGTACGTGTAGTACGCACTTTACTATCCAGGATTTTGACAGGTCTTTCCTTGAAAGTTAAACTTTGGTCTAATTCTATGGTCTCCGGTTGCAACACATGCGACTTATCTGGAACATATTTCCTTAACTGAGATTTGTGGAACACATTATGCACTCTATGCAAGTCCATAGGCACGGCTAGTCTATAGGCTACCTTTCCAATTCGCTATAAGATTTCATATGGGCCTATGTACTTAGGGCTTAATTTCCCTTTCTTTCCATATCTCATGACACCTTTCATTGGTGACACTTTGAGAAACACCTTATCACCTATGTTGAACTCTTCATCCCTACGTTTCAAGTCCGCATAACTCTTTTGGCGATCCTGCGCCGCTTGAATTTTCAATTGGATGGTTCGGATTTGGTTCATGGTGTCCTCTATCATTTGAGGTCCGAACACTACGGTTTCACTAATGTCATTCCAACAAAGGGTACTTCTACACTTCCGTCCATACAGGGCCTCAAATGGTGCCATCCGTATACTAGCATGATAGTTATTGTTACATGAAAACTCAATCAAATCCAGGCTATCTTCCCAACTTCCTTGGAAATCGATGACGCATGCTCGCAGCATGTCCTTAAGGGTTTGGATGGTTCTCTCAGTTTGTCCATCTGTGGCTGGGTGGAAGGCTATACTCATTTTCAATGTTACCAAAGCTCTTCTGCACACTTTTCCAGAAATTCGAAAGAAACCTTGAATCCCTATCTGATACGATATCCTTAGGAACTCCATGTAACCTCACAACATTGTTAATGTAAGCTTTAGCAAGTTGTTCTATTTTCCAGGTTTCCTTCATTGATATAAACACTGCTGACTTGGTCAACCTATCTACCACGACCCAAAATGTATCATTTCCGGTTTTCGATTTAGGCAAACAAGTGACGAAGTCCATAGAAATACAGTCCCATTTCCAGCTTGGAATCTCT
Source organism: Spinacia oleracea (assembly GCF_020520425.1). Lineage (NCBI taxonomy): Eukaryota > Viridiplantae > Streptophyta > Magnoliopsida > Caryophyllales > Amaranthaceae > Spinacia > Spinacia oleracea. Next base: position 94,527,882 of record NC_079490.1, read on the forward strand.
AAAGGTTGGACCTTTCCTTGAGGTCTCCTGTACTCTATCTTAACCTTCTGATAAATCAGGCATCTAGCCACAAATTCAGCCACTTCATTTTTCATCCTTGGCCACCAATAGATCTTTTTCAAATCTTTATACAACTTGTCACCACCTGGGTGCACAGAATATGGCGTATTGTGCCCTTTCTTCATCAATTTTTCCTTCAATTCTCCATACTTTTGAGGCACACACCACCTGCCTTTGTACCTCAAACTTCCATCATCATGGATTCTGAAATCTAATTCCTTACCTTGCGAAATCTTTTCCTTGATTCGCTCCAACTTCACATCACTAGCCTGATTCTCCCTAATCTTATCAAATTGACGGCTGGATGGTTAAGGCATTCATCATTCCCTCAATACTTTCACCATTCACTATTTCAATATTCAAACGCTGCATGTCCTTACACAGCTCGTTAGCAACTACTAACGCATTAACACTATAACTTGATTTCCTACTCAAGGCATCCGCGACTACATTGGCTTTTCCTTCATGGTACTGAATATCTAAATCATAGTCCTTGATTAACTCCAACCACCTTTGTTGGTGCATATTCAGATCCTTCTGTGTGAAAATGTACTTTAAACTCTTATGATCCGTGAATATTCTACACTTCACACCATACAGATAGTGTCTCCATATCTTCAATGCAAACACTATGGCGGTTAGCTCTAGATCATGGGTAGGGTAATTGGATTCATATGGCTTCAACTACCTCGACGCATATGCAATAACCTTCCCGTGCTGCATCAACACACACCCTAAACAATTTTTGGAAGCATCACTATACACATCATAGGTACCACTCTCATGTGGCAAGGTTAGCACCGGGCCGGTTGTCAATCGCGTCTTCAAGGCTTGGAACGCCTCCTCACACTGGTCATTCCATTCAAACTTTGCTTCCTTCTTCATCAAGGTTGTCATTGGCTTGGCTGTCCTAGAAAGGTCTTGCACAAAGCGTCTATAGTAGCTAGCTAGTCCCAGAAAACTTCGAATGTCAGTCACACTCTTAGGTGTAGGCCATTCACTAACAGCTTTGATCTTAGCAGGGTTTACTGCCACTCCTTCTATAGACACAAAGTGTCCCAAAAATGCAACCCTTTCCAACCAAAACTCACACTTTGAGAACTTGGCATACAACTGGTTATCTCTCAAGGTACTCAACACAGATCTCAAGTGTTCAGTGTAGTCCTCTTCACTCTTCGAATACACCAGGATGTCATCTATGAAAACCACTACAAACTTGTCCAAATAGGCATGGAACACACGGTTCATTAAGTCCATAAATATTGCAGGTGCATTGGTTAACCCAAAAGGCATAACAGTGAACTCATAATGTCTGAATCTAGTCCTGAATGCGGTCTTTGGTATATCGTGATCAGCGATTCTCAATTCATGATAACCCGAGGGCAAATCGTTCTTTGAAAAGATTCCTGCTCCTTTCAGTTGGTCAAATAGGTCCTCTATCCTAGGTAAAGGATACTTATTCTTGATCGTGACCTTATTGAGCTCCCTATAGTCTATACAGAGCCTCATACTTCCATCCTTTTTCTTCACAAACAAGACTGGTGCTCCCCAAGGCGATGCACTTGGCCTAATGTAACCTTTCTCCAATAGATCCTCCAACTGGCCTTTCAACTCATTCATTTCTGCTGGAGCCATTCGATATGGTGCTTTCGAGATAGGCGCGGTTCCAGGCACTAAGTCTATGGTAAAGTCAATAGGTCGATTGGGAGGCATCCCCGGGATCTCTTCCGGAAACACGTCGAGGAATTCATTAACTACTGAAATGTCTTCAGGTTGATCTTTGATTACATGCTCTAGGTTTCTCACATTGCATAAGAAGACTGGGTTCCCTTTACTGAGTAGCTTCACGAGTTCCATTGCTGTGATAATCCCTATGTTCTTAGGCTTACCAAAACGACGATACGACACTCCTTTGCCTAAGCTAGACCTCAAGTGAACCTTCTGCTTCTCACAATCTATTTTGTCTTTGAACATGGCCAAGCAGTTGTGAGGGGGTCGAAAAAGCACGAGGCTAATGCGTGACCTCGTCCCTCGTGGGTGTGACGATTCTTTTTATTCAATCAAGTGTAATTGGATTTCCTGTGAGTTTACACCCAATTGACGAGTAATATAGGAGTCGCCATTCAGTTTTTAACGACAATGAGAAAAACTGACAAAACCCGGTTATCGTGACATAAAGGGAGTGCAATTATGTTTGACCACGACGGCCGTAGGTTCCCTTGTGATCCCTGGTGTGGGGATCTCTCAACATACACCCGCAAGGTAGAGAATGAGGGTTCGGGGGACTGTAACTACCGAGAGGAGTACTCGCTCGTCGATAACTCCAGAGGCAGGATATCCTTACTAGCTCAGCATAAATAATTGAAGGGATATGCGTTAACTATTAAACTAATCTGAGTTGATTTTAGCAATATGCAACATATAATACTAGATCGATCGCGATTATCTGATTTAAATATCATTAAGGGACCTAGCATGATAATCCAATTTCCCAAAAATATTATATTTGTTAGGCGTGGCAGGACAATCAGATTTAGTTAGTTTAACAGTTCATAAAAAGGGCGAGGAAAGCAATTAAATCATCGAAAAGGGACACATTACGACGCACCCTTGAGAGGTGCGTCACGATTCTCAGAAAACTAACCACTTTGACTTTGCTATTTCTCCTTTTTATTTAACGAATCTCAAATTATGGGACAGGATACGTTCTGTTCGATTTATGGATCGATTGCGACAGAACGCGTGAACAATTTCGCAGCGTGAGGCTTAGGCTAGGGGTTGGAGTCAATACTCAGAATATGAATTGTGTGTTGTATTATTTCACGTCGAATTTGGGGCTGTATTTATAGAAAAGAGTTTGTGGAAGGATAGAATTGCAGAGCTCTAATCCACAAAGAATTAGGAAAAAACACGTACCCAGGTAATTCCAGCGCCCAGGCCTGGGCGCCGAAGATTTCAGCGCCCAGAGCCAGGCGTTGAAAATAGGGTCTGGCCTGTTTTCTTAGTCAGATTCGGATTCCTGAAATCCGTAGTGTTTGAGACTTAATCGAGTCTTTTGGTGCGTATCAATTTCATGACGGAACGCGTCTGGGCCCGTTACGAACTCTAGGCTCGTTAGGATTTTAATTAATACGTAACTCTTTTTTCCGAATCATATTAGGAATAGGATTCTCGCATTTTTTTATCTCATTTAGGATTTATGTTGGAGTGCAACACCTAATTCTGACAGGTTTCTATCTTTTATGACTTGCCACTTTTAACAACTACCCATTACGGCAGTTACTATTTTTAGCAGGTTTCTATAAATAGCAGGTTTTGGGTGAAATGAAGAGAGTGATTGAGATTCGTTATTTTATAGGAGATGCGTTGTCAAGTGGAGATTTATGTTTTCATCATCGAACCTTTCCATTTCGGGAATGGGGACAAAAGTAGGTGTCTACAGTTAGCCCCCACTTTGACTGAGTCTTGGAGTAAGACGATGGTCAAAGTATTAGACGGAGTGCGTCACACAAGCCATGGTGACCTGTTTTTTGCGAGGGTCTCACGAGCCGCCGAGTGATAACATTTGACTTAAGGGTCATCACTTTGAAGTGTCGACATATCCCTCACGTGTCATTGGGATTTGTCAACTGATAGTATAGAAACTTCCTCACTTTGTCATTGGAAGGATCTAAAGGTGCGTAGAAACTCCCTCACTTTGTCATTGGGAGTAGCTACAGATGTTTTCGAAATCAAAGCTATAAAGTGTAATTGGGCCTGGCCAAGCCCAATCACGAGGTAAAAAATGTTTTTAAAGATTCTCATTTTTAGGGTTAGCTAAACGAGAAAACCCCCTTGTTTTTATGGGACGTAAAACGAAGGAAAATCCAGCACGTCGTTCTTTTTGGAAAAACGGAAAACCAATACTTTAATTTTTGGAAAAAAGCAAAAACTACTCACATCGCTCTTTTTTGAAAAAACGGAAAACCAAAAGCTACTCACATCGTTTTTGGGAAAAACGGAAAATCAAAGGCTACTCACATCGTTATTGGGAAAAACGGAAAACCAAAGGCTACTCACATCGTTTTTGGGAAAAGCGGAAAACCAAAGGCTACTCACATCGTTTTTTTGGAAAAACGGAAAATCAAAGAGAATTATCGCTGCAGCGACTAAGGACCTGCGCGGTTAGCGACGCAGACCCCGCCGGCTAAAGATGGCGGGCCTGTCCGCTAAGGGTGGTCACCCCGTCCGATAGAAGTGGACGAATCTGTTTTGAAATTTGTTTGTGTTTATTTTTTGAAAATAAGGACCTATGTGGTTTGCGCCGTAGACCCCGCCGGCTGAAGATGGCGAGCCTATTTCATTTTGTTTTTGAAGATTCTATTTTTCGAAAACTGAGGACCTGCGCGGCTAGTGACGCAGACCCCGCCCGCTGATGGTGGGCGAGCCCATTTTGAATTTCTTATTTTGCCTATGTAGAAGGGCTTTTGTGATTACAACCTGTTGGTGGGTCGCAATATTTCCTGATCAGGTGTGTCCTATAAGTGGGTCCACACTGTGTATATTTTTAACGATATTGCAAAATACCGTTCTTGGGAAAGAAATATCAAGATAACAGATATTTTACACAAAATAGGGGATTGCGCGTGCCCGACAGCGAATATTCGCTGTCTGGGAAGCATTTTCACGCCCAGCTCTGGGCGCGAGAATTTCTAACGCCCAGAGCTGGGCGTTGAAAATGCGAAGGGGAGACGGGTCTTTAAATTCGCGGACCGTCTCCTTCTTTTCCCATTTCCACCATTTTCGCTCAAGCTCTTCAGCTCTTTCAACAGATTTCTTGCGCGTTTCTTCACTTTTCTTTACGAATTCTACTCCAAATCACTTCCTAATCTTCCCAATGTAAGTAATTTTCAGTATTTTTGAGCTTTTTTGTCAATTTCAGTATTTTTGTCAAGTATTTTTATGCATGAAATTGATTTGGGGGGTTTTTGATTTTGTGCCTCTTTCCTTCAATTAGATAGTTGGAAATGTTCCTCATAAAATGTTAATTAGTTTATGCATGTTAATTTTCGCAAGTATGTTGATTCTTGTTGAATTTGGGCATTTTCATGCTAGCCCCAAGTATACCTACGACTCTAGTGTTTTCTTACAATGTAGGTGTTTTTGGTATATTGCTTGCGCTCCTCATAATTCATGAATGACAAATTATGGAAGAATTTTCATTTGGTTGGAGTTAATTAAAAAAATTTCACTTAGGGAATTTTTTTGCTCGATATGAACTTAGTATCATGTCTTAGGGAACAAAAATTTGTATGACTCCATTTTATGAGTGGAATGCACTCCTTTAATGATTGGTGTGAGTGCCAGTTTTGTTAAAGGTATAATGCCTTATTGTATTATTGATCAGCATGCCTGACGAGTCGTCACCTCCTTCCGGTGGCCACGAGGAGCGTGGCATGACGCGTCAGTCTACTGGCGCGGGTCCCCTCTGGGTGGATCCTGAGCTCTACGATGGTCGTGATCTGCACTACGACCTAGAGCACCACGTGACTTCCCGCCTTCACGCGAGGAGAGAGACTACGGTTCGCGGATACGGCGCAGCGACGAGTGAGACCGTTTTTAGTTTCCTGAGCTCGGACACCCAGGCTTTGGTGAGGGCGAGCTCACTGTTTTCGGTGGTCGAGACCTTCTGGGAGATACTTCGGCTTAACATCTCCATGTCCTTTCTGCGGTCGTTCATGAGGTGGTGGTGGGATACCACCAACACCTTCCATTTTCCTTGGGGTGAGATGACGATCACTCCCGAGGATTACACGGCTTTAACGGGCTTGACCTTTACAGGGAACCCCGTTCGTCTGAGGTCGGATGGCCCACTGCCGACTGTTGTTGAGGGTACCAGGCTCCTGGGCTCGTGGATGGGCATGAGATTGCCTTCGTACCAGCCCCGTGGGATACCTTTCGCTGACCTGATGTGGGCCTTGGAGCATGGGGTAGAGGAGTCGCCTTCGAGACAGGCTCGGCTGTTCTACCTCCATTTTATTACTTCCACTTTTCTATCGGGTCCGACTGACACCTTTGACCCGAGGTGGATAGGCATGGTGGAGGACGTGTCTACACTGGGTGACTATTGTTGGGGCGATTTGGGCTATGCGACGCTCGTCGGCCAGATGAGTTTGGCGGTGCGCGACTCGGACCCGAGTAGACATCACTTTGTCATTACATTAGCGGGAGTGCCGCGTTTGATCGAGGTATGTGCCTAGACTTTCTTTTGTTTTTTCGCTTTTACCGGGCCTATTTTTATGATGTTTTATTGTCTTTTCCTTTTGTAGCTGTGTGCCTTTGAGCACTTACCTTGGCTGGCTCCCCAAAAGGGGCAGAGGCCTTTGGAGTACCCTACTGGTCGTCGTTGGGGTTGGAAGAAGAAGCTGACAGTGCGTCCACCGCCCGATACCGTGTGGGACCTCATTCGGGACGGGAACCCTGAGCATGTGCAGAATCTTATCCTCTATCTCGTATTTTGTCATTCTTTTTATTTTCTATGTGCGAGATCTGACCGTGTTTGTACAAAAACAGGTGGTTTGGACCCCATGGCTCTCTTTTAGGGGTACTTATGCTTCGGTCAGGGATAGTCATGGCCAGATGCGGGTCTTGTTCGTCGGCCGCCGGGACCCTGTCTGGTACCTGGGAGAGCGGGTACGTATGCAGACGGTCGGGGCTTTTTCGGTGCCTAGGCCTCCGCCTGCGACCATGCTGTCTACTCGTTCGATAGGCGAGTCGTGGAGGGTCCACTCGAGGACTGGCGTGCCGGCGACGGAGTTGGTGATAGAGGGAGCTAGCTATTATCAGTTTATCCAGGATTCTCTTCGTCTCCCGGAGCCTGGCGCTGTAAGTTGCCCTCTCTTTTCATATTGATTTTAGTGTTTTCATACTCGTGCCCATGTGTTTATGTCTATTGTGTTTTGTGCAGGAGTGTCCTGACCCTTCGTTGGGGGGATGGGTGCTTCCCGATGCTCGGATCTCGTATACCGGAGAGAGTGGATCCGAGATTGTGGAGACTTTCCCGGAAGACCGGGTTTTCCATGCTCCGCTCCCTGAGGGAGTACAGGCGGTATGCACCTTTTATTTGTGAACCCTTCTTATATCTTTCTTTTTTCTTTTGTTACTAACTTTCCTGTTTCAGGTTCCGGCCCGTACGGCAAACGCGATGGTGGGGGTGATCAACCAGTTGAAGTCCGCGTTGGTTCGGGCCCGATCTGCACTTTCTTGCAGGAGCCCCCACTGTACTCGGGTAATGTGCCCTCTTTTTTCTTTTGATCTGTACCTTTTGTTTGGCTTTCTGTTACTCACCCTCTTTTCGTCTTTTCTTGTAGACGGGTGCTGGACGAGCCAGGGCAGACAACGCGGGTCCCTCGGGCGGGGGACACGGTCGTGAGAGAGAGAGGGCACGGCACTCGCCCCTACGGCATCGCCGTTCCGATGCGGGGGTGAGTTCTTCCGGGGAGAGGTCCAAGCCGGAGCGTAGGCGACGTTCCCTGTCGGTGGCCCGAGAGCCTAGCCCCGAGTTGCAGTCACAGCCTCATTTTTGGGATGATTCTGGCTGGGGGCCCTCATACCACGGGGAGTGGAGTGGATGGACCGGCGAGGCTTGGAGACATGGAGTCGATGACGAGTCTTAGGCTTACCTCCTGTTTTGTATATATTCATTCTTGTGATCCGCATGTATATATATTTTTTGCGATTTTTTTTTTTGGTGCAAGAATGTTTTGAGCCTTCCGTGGGCTTTGCTTTAACATATTATAGTAATATTAGCTTTCTAAACCAACGACGAATTTTGAAAAGAGAAAGAATTCCGTAAAAATAATGAGTTCATACAAGAGTGCACACATATTTTTAGACTAACCGACTACTTGGGGTATTACATATGCATGTTCACTATTTTTCGTTTTTTTGCCGACTCGTGCCATACTCCTTTGTTGGGCTTGTTCCTGAAGATTCTTGTGGCTTTGTTTTTCATTCTATTTGATCTTGCCCGTGCATGGGTTAGGGTATAGTGCCCTTTGCAATCCTTTCTTCTTGATGCGTTGCATGACTTTATTATTTTTTAATTTTTATTGGACCGAATCCTTGATAAGGATTGCCTACGTATCTTGTCAGAATCAGGTCGCGCGTAGTTCTAGCTTTTTGAATTTTTTTTGAAAGGGTGTTCATTACACGTCTGCTTCCCCCCCAAGTGTTCGTGGTTGTTTTGATGGTTTGAAAAAGGAGTACGAACACTTGCAGAAGCGGGAGGATAGGTGGCAAGAGAGAATGACGCCCATACACGGGCGTAGGAAATATCGGCGCCCAGGCCTGGGCGTGAAAAATAACAGCGCCCAGTCCTGGGCGTTAAAACATGGTCCTTCGCCTTTTTCTACTTTATCGAGTTTTATGCCGTTTGCTTAGAGTAATGTGCAGAATGCTTGCTTATGAGTCTTAACGTGTTTTATTAGATGCCTTAACTCCGGACTGAATTTTAGTAAATATAGTACTTTTTCAATTGGTCTAAGTTCGTGAGGTTAGCGAATTCCGCTCCATCTATGTTAGCTAGTTGGACTGCTCCGCCAGGTAGGATGGTCTTCACAAAGTATGGTCCTGTCCAGTTAGGCCGGAATTTTCCTCGAGGGTCCGTAGTAGGTGCACGGACTTCTTTTAATACAAAATCGCCTTCTTTGATATTTCGAGGTTTGACTCTTTTGTTGAATTGCCTTGCGATGCGCTTTTGATACACTTGCACGTGATGTAAAGCTCTCAACCTCCGTTCGTCTAAAAGGACGAGCTCGTCGTACCTAGCTTGAACCCCATCAGCCCCGGGTAGCTTGCTTTCTAGGACTATCCGGATGGAGGGAATTTCCAACTCGATCGGTTGAACTGCTTCCATTCCGTATACCAAGGAGTAGGGTGTTACTCCAATGGAGGTACGGATTGAGGTTCGATAGCCCCATAATGCGAAGTGTAATTTGTTGGGCCAATCCTTATAATATTCGGCCATTTTTTCGATTATGACTTTAATATTTTTGTTGGCCGCCTCTACCGCGTCGTTCATTTGCGGCCTGTAGGGAGAGGATTTATGGTGTTTGACATGATATTTTTCGAGCAGGTCTTGGACTTCGGCCCTAAAGTGGGAACCTTGGTCACTTATGATTTTAGGTGGAACCCCGTATCGACAGAATATGTTCTTTTCTAGGAATCGAGCGACATGTTTGGCCGTTAATTTTGCATAGGAGACTGCCTCTACCCATTTAGTGAAGTAATCAATTGCGACTAAAACGTACTCGTGTCCCCCTACGCCTGTTGGTGTTACCTTGCCGATTATATGTATACCCCAGGTGGAAAAGGGCCATGGAGAAGTGAAGGTGTATAGTTCCGAGGGAGGCAAATGGTTAAGGTTACTGAAGATTTGGCATTTTGGGCAAGTTTTTACAAAGTGATGGCAATCGGTTTCCATAGTGGTCCAATAGTACCCTGAGCGGGATATTTTTCGGGATAGCATTTTTTTGTTCATATGGGGTCCGCACATGCCGTTATGGTATTCTTCCATTAGTCTTTGGGCTTGGTTTTGGTGGACACAAAGTAACTTGATTTTATTCGGCGTGTACTTGTACAGTTCTCCCAGAATTATGCTATATTGTGAAGCGAGGAGGCGTAGGGCCTTTTGTGCTCGCGGGGAGGTGTTTGGGGGGAATTCCCCACTTGTTTTGTAACGAAGGATGTCCGTATACCATGGTTCTTCTTCGGTGTTTTCAGGTTCGAAGTCTATGGCACAGCAATAAGCTGGCTCTTTCCTTCGCTCGACCCGAAGGGTCATCCCGTCCCATTCATTCGGGATGTTGAGCATTGAAGCTAGCTTCGCTAGTGCATCCGCGAATTGGTTGTCGTCTCTTGGTAAGTACGTATACTCGATTTTTTCAAATTTCTCGACTATTTGGTCTAAGTGAGCTTGATATTTTGAGAGACTAGTGCTTCGGACCTTCCATCTTTTGGATATATGGTTTATTATTAGGGAAGAATCCCCGAAGACTTGTAGATGTTTGACTCCGAGGCTAACTGCGGCCTCTAGCCCAACTATGCAGGCCTCGTATTCGGCGGCGTTGTTTGTGGCCTCGAAGTCAAGTTTGACGGAAATTGGTATATGGGCCCCTTCGGGACTGACTAGGAGAACTCCGACGCCGCATCCTTTCTGGTTGGACGCGCCATCGAAGTATAGTGTCCAATAGTCGTCTCGTATCATCAGAAGTTCCTCGTCAGGGAGGAGGTAAGCTTCCGTGGTTTCCTCATTCGTGGCATGCTCGGCCAGGAATTCGGCTACCGCTCTTCCTTTGATTGTTTTTTCTGGCATGAATTTTAGGTCAAATTCTAAGATCATGACTAGCCACCTGGACAGGCGACCATTTAGCGCGGGCTTTTCGAACATGTATTTTAAGGGGTCTAGTTGTGACACTATATGAACAGTGTGGGCCAATAGGTAATGTCTGAGTTTTTTGGATGCCCAGACGAGGGCGAGGCAGGTTTTCTCAAGTTATGTGTATCTCGTCTCGTACTGTATGAACTTCTTGCTCAAGTAGTAAATGGCTTGCTCGGATCCATGTACACACTGTGAGAGCATAGCTCCTGCTGCAGTATCCGTGACGGTTAGGTATAGGCGTAAAGGGATTCTAGGCAAAGGCGGGGAGAGGACGGGTGGTTTGCTTAGGTATTCTTTGATTTTATCGAAGACAGTTTGTCATTGTTCATCCCATTCGACTTTTTCTTCTTTTCTTAATTTTTTGAATATTAACTCACAAGTCATAGTAAGCTTGGAAATGAACCTACTAATGTACTGCAGCTTTCCTAGGAAGCCCCTTATCTGTTTTTCAGTTTTTGGTGGGGGCATTTCGGTAATGGATTTGATCTTGGATGGGTCAATCTCGATTCCTCGCGTACTAACAACATATCCTAGCAATTTTCCAGAGGTTACCCCGAACACACATTTTTGTGGATTTAGTCTCATGTTATATTTCAAGATTCGGGTGAAGCTCCATCGCTCGCTGTGCGCGCGAGCCATTGCTCGCTGTGCGCGCGAGCCATCGCTCGCTGTGCGCGCGAGCCATCGCTCGCTGTGCGCGCGAGCCATCGCTCGCTGTGCGCGAGCAATTCCGCGCGATCAACGCTGGGCGCAGCGCTCGTGGCACGCAAGCTTGCGCTCGCTGCGCGCGAGGCTGCGCGCCCTTGCGCGAGGCAGTGCGCGTTGTGGCGCAGCTCGCTTGCTGCCCACACGCGACTGCCATGGCTTGCCTTTCGCCCATGCCCATTCGTCCATAGCTCGTGGCCCACGACACAAGGCAGGGCTGCTGCCTTGTGCTCGTGCACCATGCCTTGCTCATTGCATTTGTGCCGCACGGGCGACGAGCTCCCTTGCTCGTCGTCGCATGCCCGCACTATACAACACCCCTTAAGGGTAACACGAAGCATCCATTGCTTTGTGCGTGCAAGTTATATGAACGAATCGCATAAAAATTTAAAATTTATATTTAAAATTAATGACAAATTAATAAATAATATTAATCTCATAATTTTAGGGCGAAAAATCGAAAATTTATTATTCAATTGATTTCCGATTGTCATGGATTCAAGTCTAGGTCATAAAAATTTAAAATTTATCATAAATTTACAATTTTTATGGTGGTTTTTAATCATAGGTTTCTAATTAAATTATAATTAATTATGAAAATTAAATTAATTCTAAATTATTCTAATTTTCAACAAATTAATCATAATTACAAATTAGATTGTATAATTAACAAGGCTAGGCATTCAAACTTGTTAAACATATACAGTAGGTCAATCAAAAATTCAAGATTTATCAACAAGAATCGCAAATATTTAATTTAACATCTTAAATTTACGAAATTTTGCATTCGAAAAACTAAAACCTTCGAAAAGTCATAGTTAGGCTTCGAATTTGAGAATTCTGGGTTCGGCAGAAAAATACTAGTTTTGTCAAAATGTTAGAATGCCTTTTACATGCGGAATTGACACAAAAATCACTCGATTTGGATGAGTAACGAAGAAACTGCTGAAAAACTGCGTACGTATAATTAAATAAACGCAATTTGCAATTAATTAACAATTACGAAAATTAATCACCCCTTTTAATTCTTGCAAATTTGTAATATTTAACCATGTTCATGCAATTTAGATTATGAAAATAATAAGGGGCTCGTGATACCACTGTTAGGTTATGATACATATGACAATACATAAATCATGCGGAAACAACCATTAAGCCAGGAATACATATTATTTACACATAATCATATAGCATAATTTAGATGCATACTCTTTGTTGCGTGCCTTCCCTAGCTGCGCCCGAACCGAACAAGAACAAGTCTTTAGGACTCCAAGTGTCGTCCCTCCGTAGATAGTCCACAGCACGTCCGGATCCGCCTTAAGATTGACCAACTAGAATCGCCCTTAAGGTACTAGAATTTTCGGCACTCTTAGGTAAGAAATATGGCTGAATTTTTCTCTCAAAACTCACTTTGAATACTTGAATTAATCTCTGAAAATATGTGACCCTAGGCACGTATTTATAGAGTTATGGAAAGGGAATTGGAATCCTAGTAGGACACGAATTAATTAAACTTAGAATCCTACAAGAACTCTAATTAATTAATTTATCCTTTTAGGAATAGGAATTTAATCATATACTAACTCTAATAGTTTTAGGAATCATGCATGAACACAAACTCACACACACACGGCAGCCACGAGGGCCGCCCATGCGTGTGCGTGCGAGCAGCAGCCCACGCAGCGAGGCCATGGCCTTGGGGCGCGCTGGGCCTGCCTTGCGGTGGGCCTGGGCGCTGCCTTGGCTGGGCGCGCGTTTGGCTTGCTGGGCGATGGCCCGACTTCGTGCTGGGCCTTCGTCCGGCAGGCCTCGTCCGATGCTAATTCGTACGATACGCTTCCGATTAAATTCCCGGTTCCGGAATTCATTTCCGATACGAACAATATTTAATATTTCCGATTCCGGAATCAATTTTCGTTTCGAACAAATATTTAATATTTCCGTTTCCGGAATTATTTTCCGATTCCGATAATATTTCCGATTCTGACAATATTTTCGTTTCCGGCAATATTTCCTATTCTGGCAATATTTCCATTTCCGATAATATTTTCCGATACGTACCATGTTTCCGTTTCCGGCAACATCTATGACTTGGATAATATTTATATTTCCGATACGATCCATATTTCCGTTTCCGGCAATATCATCGTTTCCGGAGTATTCATTTCTTGCCTGTGACGATCTCAGCTCCCACTGAAACCAAGATCCGTCGATTCCGAATATCCATAGATGGAGTATTTAATGCCATTAAATACTTGATCCGTTTACGTACTATTTGTGTGACCCTACGGGTTTAGTCAAGAGTAAGCTGTGGATTAATATCATTAATTCCACTTGAACTGAAGCGGCCTCTAGCTAGGCATTCAGCTCACTTGATCTCACTGAATTATTAACTTGTTAATTAATACTGAACCGCATTTATTAGACTTAACATTGAATGCATACTTGGACCAAGGGCATTATTTCCTTCAGTCTCCCACTTGTCCTTAGGGACAAGTGTGCATTTCCTAATTCCTTTGTCGCTCGATGCTTGCTCTTGAACATAAGGTAAGAGTTGTCATCCTTATTATGTCCAGAGGTGTTTCTCGGTTTCAGAGTTCAGCTGATCAAATAAACAGATAATCATAGCCTATGATTCATCCGAGCACGGCCATGCATTTCACAGTTTCTAGCTCTCCGAGTGGCCTTGTACAACTTTTAAGCATCTCATCCCGATTTATGGGAGGACAATCCCAATCTTGCGATCTTGAGATTAGACTTCGTTTGATAGGTGATTACCTGAGCGTTGCCTTTATAGCCTCCTTTTACGGTGCGACGGTTGGTCAACGTCAAAGCAACCAGTTCTCAAACAAGTCATCTCAAATCAATCAGGTATTGAGGATTTAGTGTCTAATAATTTTAATGAAATTTACTTATGACAGATTTATTAGGTTATGATACATATGACATTACATAGATCATGCGGAAACAACCATAAACCCAGGACAACATATTATTTACACATAATCATATAGCATAATTTAGATGCATACTCTTTGTTGCGTGCCTTCCCTAGCTGCGCCCGAACCGAACAAGAACAAGTCTTTAGGACTCCAAGTGTCGTCCCTCCGTAGATAGTCCACAGCACGTCCGGATCCGCCTTAAGATTGACCAACTAGAATCGCCCTTAAGGTACTATTATTTTCGGCACTTTATAGGCAAATGTGTGACTGAATTTTTCTCTCAAAAACTCACTTTGAATACTTTTAAACTTGTTATAAATTGTGAGCCCTAGCCTCATATTTATAGGGGTATGGAAAGGGAATTGGAATCCTATTCAGATACAAATTAATTAAACCTAGAATTCTACAAGAACTCTAATTTAATTAATTTATAAATTAGAATTAGGAATTTAATCATTAACCGAACTCTGCATGTTTTAGGAAACGTGCACGAACACAAACACTTGCATACACACGCACGGCAGCCACGATGGGCCCCATGCGTGCGCGCGAGCAGCAGCCCACGCAGCGCCCGCGCGTGCTTGCGTGCTGCGCGCGCTGTGCGTGCTGCGCGCGTTGTGCGCGCTGCGCAGCCTGCTGGGCCTGGCCTTGCGCTGGGCCTGGCGTGGCTGTTTGTGCGGCGCGCTTGGCTTGCTGGGCGATGGCCTGGCTTCGTGCTGGGCCTCGTCCGGCAGGCCTCGTCCGATGCTTATTCGTACGATGCGCTTCCGATTAAATTTTCCGATTCCGGAATTCATTTCCGATACGAACAATATTTAATATTTCCGATTCCGGAATTAATTTCCGTTTCGAACAAATATTTAATATTTCCGTTTCCGGAATTATTTTCCGATTCCGGTAATATTTCCGATTCTGACAATATTTCCGTTTCCGGCAATATTTCCGATTCTGGCAATATTTCCATTTCCGATAATATTTTCCGATACGTACCATGTTTCCGTTTCCGGCAACATCTACGACTTGGATAATATTTATATTTCCGATACGATCCATATTTCCGTTTCCGGCAATATCATCGTTTCCGGAGTATTCATTTCTTGCCTGTGACGATCTTAGCTCCCACTGAAACCAAGATCCGTCGGTTCCGAATATTCATAGATGGAGTATTTAATGCCATTAAATACTTGATCCGTTTACGTACTATTTGTGTGACCCTACGGGTTCAGTCAAGAGTAAGCTGTGGATTAATATCATTAATTCCACTTGAACTGAAGCGGCCTCTAGCTAGGCATTCAGCTCACTTGATCTCACTGAATTATTAACTTGTTAATTAATACTGAACCGCATTTATTAGACTTAACATAGAATGCATACTTGGACCAAGGGCATTATTTCCTTCAGTCTCCCACTTGTCCTTAGGGACAAGTGTGCATTTCCTAATTCCTTTGTCGCTCGATGCTTGCTCTTGAACATAAGGTAAGAGTTGTCATCCTTATTATGTCCAGAGGTGTTCCTCGGTTTCAGAGTTCAACTGATCAAATAAACAGATAATCATAGCTTATGATTCATCCGAGCACGGCCATGCATTTCACAGTTTCTAGCTCTCCGAGTGGCCTTGTACAACTTTTAAGCATCTCATCCCGATTTATGGGAGGACAATCCCAATCTTGCGATCTTGAGATTAGACTTCGTTTGATAGGTGATTACCTGAGCGTTGCCTTTATAGCCTCCTTTTACGGTGCGACGGTTGGTCAACGTCAAAGCAACCAGTTCTCAAACAAGTAATCTCAAATCACTCAGGTATTGAGGATTTAGTGTCTAATAATTTAATGAAATTTACTTATGACAGACTTTCATCTCTTACAGTAAAGTTTCATAGGTCTTGTCCGATACTAGTCTTCCCAAAGTAAGTATCTATGCAAATGATTATAACATTGCCATGTCCACATAGTTCAAGAAACAGAACTACTAGTCATCTTGCATTCTAATCGTCTAACGTTTTCTATGCGTCCAATTTTATAGAAAACTCCGATTAGGGACCATTTTCAACCTTTGACATTCAAGTTCACTTGATAGACATTTCTTAGTCACAGGACTGGTCCTGACAGTCTATCTTGAATATATCGTCAAATTGAAGGGACTCATCATTTAATAAACCACAAATTAAATGGAAAAATGAATTCTTTTCATTTATTGTGAATGATTAACCAATAATGTTTTACAAAGATTTAAACTCTAAAACTTTAAAACATTAAACAGAGACATCAAAGCCATTCTCCAATATGCTTGATTCCCATAGCTGCAGTGTGCGAGTTGTGCTTCGCCTGCGGCAGAGGTTTAGTTAATGGATCTGATATGTTGTCATCAGTTCCAATTTTGCTTATCTCGACTTCCTTTCTTTTAACGAACTCTCGTAGAAGGTGAAATCTACGAAGTACATGCTTGACTCTCTGGTGGTGTCTAGGCTCTTTTGCCTGTGCAATAGCTCCGTTATTATCACAATACAGGGCTATTGGTCCTTTAATGGAGGGGACTACACCAAGTTCTCCTATGAACTTCCTTAGCCATATAGCTTCCTTTGCTGCTTCATGTGCAGCAATGTACTCCGCTTCAGTTGTAGAATCCGCAATGGTGCTTTGCTTAGCACTTTTCCAGCTTACTGCTCCTCCGTTGAGGCAGAAGACAAACCCAGACTGTGATCTGAAATCATCTTTGTCGGTTTGGAAACTTGCGTCCGTATAGCCTTTAACAATTAATTCATCATCTCCACCATAGACCAGTAAGTCATCTTTGTGCCTTTTCAGGTACTTCAGAATGTTCTTGGCAGCAGTCCAATGCGCCTCTCCTGGGTCTGACTGGTATCTGCTCGTAGCACTAAGTGCGTACGCAACATCTGGGCGTGTACATATCATAGCATACATTATTGAACCAATCAATGATGCATATGGAATCCCATTCATTCGTCTACGCTCATCAGGTGTTTTTGGGCACTGAGTCTTGCTTAGAGTCATTCCATGAGACATGGGTAGGTAGCCTCGCTTGGAGTCCGCCATCTTGAACCTATCAAGCACCTTATTGATATAAGTGCTTTGACTAAGTCTAATCATCTTTTTAGATCTATCTCTGTAAATCTTGATGCCCAATATGTACTGTGCTTCTCCTAGATCCTTCATCGAAAAACATTTCCCAAGCCAAATCTTGACAGAGTTCAACATAGGAATGTCATTTCCGATAAGCAATATGTCGTCGACATATAATACTAGGAAAGCAATTTTGCTCCCACTGACCTTCTTGTATACACAAGATTCGTCCGCGTTCTTGATGAAACCAAAGTCACTGACTGCTTCATCAAAACGTATATTCCAGCTCCTGGATGCCTGCTTCAATCCGTAGATTGACTTCTTTAGCTTGCATACCTTTTTAGCATTCTTTGGATCCTCAAAACCTTCAGGCTGTGTCATAAACACAGTTTCTGTTAAAACGCCGTTTAAGAAAGCAGTTTTGACATCCATCTGCCATATTTCGTAATCGTAATATGCAGCGATTGCTAACATTATTCGAATAGACTTTAGCATTGCAACTGGTGAAAAGGTTTCATCGTAATCCACACCGTGGACTTGCCTGTAACCTTTTGCGACCAATCTAGTTTTGAAAACTTCAAGTTTCCCATCCTTGTCCTTTTTCAGTTTGAAAACCCATTTGCTTCCAATGGCTTGGTAGCCATCCGGCAAATCGACCAAATCCCATACTTGGTTTTCAGACATGGAGTCTAATTCAGATTGCATGGCTTCTTGCCACTACTTGGAGCTAGGGCTCGTCATAGCTTGCTTGTAAGTCGCAGGTTCATCACTTTCAAGTAATAGAACGTCATAGCTCTCGTTCGTCAAAATACCTAAGTACCTCTCCGGTTGAGATCTATATCTTTGCGATCTACGCGGGGTAACATTTCTAGATTGACCATGATTCTCACCAGATTCTTCTAAAAATCTCTGAGTTTCATCCTGAATAGCATTCTCTAGAGTTTGTTGTTCGACTCGAATTTCTTCGAGGTCTACTTTTCTCCCACTTGTCATTTTGGAAATGTGATCCTTCTCCAAAAAGACACCATCTCGAGCAACAAACACTTTGTTCTCAGATGTATTGTAGAAGTAATACCCCTTTGTTTCCTTTGGATAGCCCACAAGGATACATTTGTCAGATTTTGGATGAAGTTTGTCTGAAATTAATCGTTTGACGTATACTTCACATCCCCAAATCTTAAGAAAAGACACATTTGGAGGCTTTCCAAACCATAATTCGTATGGAGTCTTTTCGACAGCTTTAGACGGAGCTCTATTTATAGTGAGTGCAGCTGTATTTAGTGCATGTCCCCAAAATTCTAATGGAAGTTCGGCCTGACCCATCATTGACCTGACCATGTCTAGCAAGGTTCTGTTCCTCCGTTCCGACACACCGTTCCATTGTGGTGTTCCAGGAGGAGTCAATTCTGATAGAATTCCACATTCTTTCAGATGGTCATCAAATTCATAGCTCAGATATTCACCGCCTCTATCAGACCGCAGTGCCTTAATCTTCTTGCCTAATTGATTCTGTACTTCACTCTGAAATTCCTTGAATTTGTCAAAGGATTCAGACTTATGCTTCATTAGGTAGACATAACCATACCTACTGAAGTCATCAGTGAAAGTGATAAAGTAGCTGAAACCACCTCTAGCATTTGTACTCATTGGTCCACATACATCTGTATGGATTAAATCCAATAGTTCATTTGCTCTTTCACCAACTTTAGAGAAAGGTTGCTTTGTCATTTTGCCAAGTAAACATGATTCGCATTTACCATAATCCTCTAAGTCAAATGGTTCTAGAATTCCTTCCTTTTGAAGTCTTTCTAAGCGTTTCAAGTTTATATGGCCTAATCGACAATGCCACAGATAGGTGAGATCTGAATCATCCTTTTTGGCCTTTTTGGTATTTATGTTATATACTTGTTTGTCGTGATCTAATAAATAAAGTCCATTGACTAATCTAGCAGATCCATAAAACATCTCTTTAAAATAAAACGAACAACTATTGTCTTTTATTATAAAGGAAAATCCCTTAGCATCTAAGCAAGAAACTGAAATGATGTTTTTAGTAAGACTTGGAACATGGAAACATTCTTCCAGTTCCAAAACTAGCCCGGAGGGCAACGACAAATAGTAAGTTCCTACAGCTAATGCAGCAATCCGTGCTCCATTTCCCACTCGTAGGTCGACTTCACCCTTGCTTAACTTTCTACTTCTTCTTAGTCCCTGTGGATTGGAACATAAGTGTGAGCCACAACCTGTATCTAATACCCAAGAAGTTGAATTAGCAAGTATACAGTCTATAACGAAAATACCTGAAGATGGAACGACTGTTCCGTTCTTCTGATCTTCCTTTAGCTTCAAGCAATCTCTCTTCCAATGCCCCTTCTTCTTGCAGTAGAAGCATTCGGATTCAGAAGTGGGTTGACTGACCTTCCTCTTTGCAGATTTGGCGCCAGTTTGCTTAGTTGGGCTGGCCTTGTTGCCACCTTTCTTAGCATTCCTCTTCTTTCCAGATTTCTTGAACTTGCCCCCACGCACCATAAGCACATCCTGCTTATCACTTTTGAGCGTCTTTTCAGCGGTCTTCAGCATACCGTGAAGCTCAGTGAGCGTTTTGTCCAGACTATTCATACTGTAGTTCAGTTTGAACTGATCATACCCGCTATGAAGAGAATGGAGGATGGTGTCTATAGCCATTTCCTGAGAAAATTGCTGATCCAGCCGACTCATATTCTCAATGAGTCCAATCATTTTGAGAACATGTGGACTTACGGGCTCGCCTTTCTTAAGCTTGGTCTCAAGAATTTGCCTATGAGTCTCGAATCTTTCGACTCGAGCCAGATCTTGGAACATGTTCTTCAACTCACTGATGATTGTGAAAGCATCTGAGTTGATGAACGTTTTCTGCAGATCCGCACTCATGGTGGCGAGCATTAGACATTTCACATCCTTGTTGGCATCAATCCAACGATTGAGGGCTGCCTGAGTGACCCCGTCGCCTGCAGCTTCGGGCATCGCCTCATCTAGGACATACTCCTTTTCTTCCTGCATAAGAACTATTTGCAAGTTCCTTTGCCAGTCAAGGAAGTTTTTCCCGTTCAACTTCTCCTTTTCGAGAATTGATCGAATGTTGAATGAATTGTTGTTTGCCATATTAAAAACTACAATTGAAAAGAATAAACAAATAAATAACCATTCACAGTTTCTCTTAATAAACTTAAATTCTAGCATACATGCATAATTCAATGTTTATTAAGCATTTTATTCAAATTATGTGTTCCGGCAGGTGTGAATAAAATGATTCCAAGATCCTAAAATCATTGAAGAACTAAGCACAGTTTGTCGACTTAATCCTAGAACATCTTAGGTAAGCAAAAGCCTTTTGCTAATAGTCTAGAAACTATTCTTGGTTGATAGGTACGTCTAAGAACTTATTAGGTAAACCTAT
The DNA here is from genome assembly GCF_020520425.1 of Spinacia oleracea. NCBI lineage: Eukaryota > Viridiplantae > Streptophyta > Magnoliopsida > Caryophyllales > Amaranthaceae > Spinacia > Spinacia oleracea. The sequence goes on from NC_079490.1 coordinate 94,548,525, forward strand.
CGAATTTGCCACGACATAAAAGGACTCCTTACTTATATCGTTGAGTTTCACCAAAACTAACATGTACTCACAATTATTTGTGTACCTTGCCCCTTTAGGACCAATAAGTAACACCTCGCTGAGCGAAAACTATTACTAGATTGATGTAAAGGATATCCAAGCAAGTGTATATTTTGGCATGGCACCTTTTAACTCAATTTTTAAGTTTGGAACTTAAGGCTCTTACTATGTTGGTTAGATTTTAAGTGAACTAAAATCCTTAATCATGCAACATAATCAAGCTTTTGATCTCATGCATTTTAAGACATATTTAAAAGCAATAAATAACTTAAAACATGCATAAGATATTTGTGATCTAGTATGGCCCGACTTCATCTTGAACCTTTAACTTCAAAGTCCGTCTTGAAAATCTCCGTGGGAGGCACCATTTTCTTCAAATAGGATAAGCTATAACTAATTACAACTATTTGATGGTACGCAGACCATATTTGAATTGAAAAACAACTTTGGTACTTTAGACCAATTACATTCAAATTAATGGTACGCAGACCATATTTTCTATCCTATTTGGGCCATACTAGTCACTTCATAACCTGCAAAACAGTACATATACAATATATACCATTCACCCATTCATTATCATGAATGGCCCACATAGCTGGTTAGTAAAACACATTATGCATCACGTAAACATTTGCAGCAATTAATCAAGGGCACCAATAATCTACCAATTATTCAGTCCTTATTAATTATAATCAAGTTGTTTTAACCTTAAGGATTTGAAGACCTAATCAAGAGTTTATGACTAAAAAGCGCTCCCACTTAAACCAATAAATTTATATGCTTTACTAATTTTAAACATAAAAATGTATTTCTAGTCCAACCGGAAACATACAAATTTAATTAAAATTTAAAGCTCATATCAATTTATAATTGAATCCAAAAATTTAATTTAATTTCAGTCGTATTTAAATTAATTCATGATTTTAATTTTAGTAAAATAATTAGAATAAATAAAATTTATTATAATTATAATATTCAAAATTAAAATCCAAGAAAATAATTTAAATTATTAATTTTAAAATTAATTAAAATTACGTGAACTGAAATTTTCAAATTAAACATTCAAAACGATCTAATCGTAACGCAAACACCCTACGCATTGCACGCCCATGGGCCGCACGCACACAGCCATTGCTGGCCATGTGCGCGCAGCCCATGCGCTCGTCGCATAGCTGCTGCATCCCCATCGCAAGCCTCCGCACGCATTGGTGCTCGCTGCGCGCGCCAGCGCTCATCGCACGCGAGCTATCGCTCGCAGTGCGCGCGCGACATCGCTCGCTGGGCGCGCGACATCGCTCGCTGGGCGCGCGAGCCATCGCTCGCTGGGCGCGCGACATCGCTCGCTGGGCGCGCGAGCCATCGCTCGCTGGGCGCGCGACATCGCTCGCTGGGCGGGCGACAACGCTCGCTGTGCGCGCGAGTAATGCTGGGCGCAGCGCTCGTGGCACTACGCCCTTGCTCATTGCATTCGTGCCGCACGGGCGACGAGCTCCCTTGCTCGTCGTCGCATGCCCGCATTATACAACACCCCTTAAGGGTAACACGAAGCGTCCATTGCTTCGTGCGTGCAAGTTTTATGAACGAATCGCATAAAATTTAAAATTTATATTTAAAATTAATGACAAATTAATAAATAATATTAATTTCATAATTTTAGGGCGAAAAATCGAAAATTTATTATCCAATTGATTTCCGATTGTTATGGATTCAAGTCTAGGTCATAAAAATTTAAAATTTATCATAAATTTACAATTTTTATGGTGGTTTTTAATCATAGGTTTCTAATTAAATTATAATTAATTATGAAAATCAAATTAATTCTAAATTATTCTAATTTTCAACAAATTAATCATAATTACAAATTAGATTGCATAATTAACAAGACTAGGCATTCAAACTTGTTAAACATATGCAGTAGGTCAATCAAAAATTCAAGATTTATCAACAAGAATCGCAAATATTTAATTTAACATCTTAAATTTACGAAATTTTGCATTCGAAAAACTAAAACCTTCGAAAAGTCATAGTTAGGCTTCGAATTTGAGAATTCTGGGTTCGGCAGAAAAAAACTATTTTTGTCAAAATTTTAGAATGCCTTTTACATGCGGAATTGACACAAAAATCACTCAATTTGGATGAGTAACGAAGAAACTGCCGAAAAACTGCGTACGTATAATTAAATAAACGCAATTTGCAATTAATTAACAATTACGAAAATTAATCACCCCTTTTAATTCTTGCAAATTTGTAATATTTAACCATGTTCATGCAATTTAGATTATGAAAATAATAAGGGGCTCGTGATACCACTGTTAGGTTATGATACATATGACATTACATAGATCATGCGGAAACAACCATAAACCCAGGACAACATATTATTTACACATAATCATATAGCATAATTTAGATGCATACTCTTTGTTGCGTGCCTTCCCTAGCTGCGCCCGAACCGAACAAGAACAAGTCTTTAGGACTCCAAGTGTCGTCCCTCCGTAGATAGTCCACAGCACGTCCGGATCCGCCTTAAGATTGACCAACTAGAATCGCCCTTAAGGTACTATTATTTTCGGCACTTTATAGGCAAATGTGTGACTGAATTTTTCTCTCAAAAACTCACTTTGAATACTTTTAAACTTGTTATAAATTGTGAGCCCTAGCCTCATATTTATAGGGGTATGGAAAGGGAATTGGAATCCTATTCAGATACAAATTAATTAAACCTAGAATTCTACAAGAACTCTAATTTAATTAATTTATCAATTAGAATTAGGAATTTAATCATTAACCGAACTCTGCATGTTTTAGGAAACGTGCACGAACACAAACACTTGCATACACACGCACGGCAGCCACGATGGGCCCCATGCGTGCGCGCGAGCAGCAGCCCACGCAGCGCCCGCGCGCGCTGCGCGCTGCGCGTGCTTGCGTGCTGCGCGCGCTGTGCGCGCTGCGCGCGTTGTGCGCGCTGCGCAGCCTGCTGGGCCTGGCCTTGCGCTGGGCCTGGCGTGGCTGTTTGTGCGGCGCGCTTGGCTTGCTGGGCGATGGCCTGGCTTCGTGCTGGGCCTCGTCCGGCAGGCCTCGTCCGATGCTTATTCGTACGATGCGCTTCCGATTAAATTTTCCGATTCCGGAATTCATTTCCGATACGAACAATATTTAATATTTCCGATTCCGGAATTAATTTCCGTTTCGAACAAATATTTAATATTTCCGTTTCCGGAATTATTTTCCGATTCCGGTAATATTTCCGATTCTGACAATATTTCCGTTTCCGGCAATATTTCCGATTCTGGCAATATTTCCATTTCCGATAATATTTTCCGATACGTACCATGTTTCCGTTTCCGGCAACATCTACGACTTGGATAATATTTATATTTCCGATACGATCCATATTTCCGTTTCCGGCAATATCATCGTTTCCGGAGTATTCATTTCTTGCCTGTGACGATCTTAGCTCCCACTGAAACCAAGATCCGTCGGTTCCGAATATTCATAGATGGAGTATTTAATGCCATTAAATACTTGATCCGTTTACGTACTATTTGTGTGACCCTACGGGTTCAGTCAAGAGTAAGCTGTGGATTAATATCATTAATTCCACTTGAACTGAAGCGGCCTCTAGCTAGGCATTCAGCTCACTTGATCTCACTGAATTATTAACTTGTTAATTAATACTGAACCGCATTTATTAGACTTAACATAGAATGCATACTTGGACCAAGGGCATTATTTCCTTCAAGATTTTCATCTCTTACAGTAAAGTTTCATAGGTCTTGTCCGATACTAGTCTTCCCAAAGTAAGTATCTATGCAAATGATTATGACATTGCCATGTCCACATAGTTCAAGAAACAGAACTACTAGTCATCTTGCATTCTAATCGTCTAACGTTTTCTATGCGTCCAATTTTATAGAAAACTCCGACTAGGGACCATTTTCAACCTTTGACATTCAAGTTCACTTGATAGACATTTCTTAGTCACAGGACTGGTCCTGACAGTCTATCTTGAATATATCGTCAAATTTGAAGGGACTCATCATTTAATACTAAACCAAGAATAAATGGAATATGAAAATACATTTCATATATGATAAATGTTCAACCCCAATGTTTTATAACCATGGGCCTCAAACCCATCTTCTAAAACAATTCATGGAATTCAAAGCTATGCTTGATTTCCAGTGCTACAACGTGAGTGTTGCTTCTCACTTGTTGCATAGGTTTAGTTATCATGCTTTGCCAATCTTAATATCCTGTTCATCGAATGTTCTTCGAGATATGATGATAAGATCTTTTCGAGTTTGTTTATTATGTGATCTAGTCTTTCTTACTTCGATGGTGGTTTTACTCATTTTGCAATGAAGAACCATCAAGTTATCAGACGTTTTTCTTGCTTCAAGAGTGGTTCTACGCATTTTTCAATGAAGAACCATCAAGCCAGCAGATAGGTGATCTACCCAAGTTCAGTGAAGAACTTTAAACAACCCTGTTTTATTGCTTCTTAGGCAATAATTACTTTTACTTCAACTGTATAGGTTGCTAGTGATGCTTTGTTTGGATTTACCTATCCAAGCAGTTTATAGATATGTGGAAGACTCTCCAACTATATCTTAGAACATAGAAATTATTATTTTAATTTCCCACGCAACAACTCATGGTCTCCAACGCATGTTGCCATTTTCAAAACACGATGCTCTATAGCTCGTCCTTATCAATGGTTAACTCCAAAGGGTCTTGCTTGATCCTTTGCCAGTGTTTATGCGTGTAGCATCAATATTTAGCATATCTTTATTTCCTTGAATCAAGAACTATTCCTATGTACCTTTTCAAGTACCATAAGTATTCTTGATCTCAATCTAGTTGATCTTTACTTAGATCAATAGAGATTGGTATATGTTCGTCATGGCTAAAGTCATACGATACGTTTTTGGCGATCCTCATATTATATCATACATGATAAATTCTTTTGCAGAATAATTCCCAATTGAATTCTATTCATGTAACTTTAGCTTATCTAGTTTCAGTAGATACTAAATTCAGCTAAATTCTTTGACATATAATATAGGTTAAGAATCTCATTTAGACTCTTTGATGTTTAACTTAGTAAATGCTTATACATAGTTCAAACATCCTTTACTTAGATTTATTCACATGGGTCGAATATCTCCAATGGAGACTTTCGTGTTTGATTTAGTAAATGCCATTACAATATCATAAGATCTTTGTAAATAGATCTTAATACCCAGTATGTACTAAGTTTCGCCATGGTCCATCATTGATGAATAATCTCAAATCTAAGTCATTAGCATTTGAATGTTATTTTACAATAGAGAGATATGTGTGTGATACACATAGGACCAATTAAGTTTTTATGTACTCCCACTAAACTTCTTATATATCTATAAGAATCATGTATATTTTATGAAACTAAAATGCTTATTAGCTTCACTTAAAATACAGTTCCAATTCCCAATTGCTTGCTTAAATCTGTACTTAGATTTTATAAGCTAGCTTTCCTTTTCAAGCATTTATTTGGATCCACAAATCCTATGACATACCATGTACATAGTTATTCCAACATTTGATTGAGGAATAAGTTTTGTCATCCAATTGCCATATGTACCAATATGCAATCATTGCTTGATTTATAGACTTGGGCATTACGATTATGCATGAGGTTTCAACACAATCCACGCCGTGAATTTGCTTGTAACCTTTAGCAACTAATCTAGCTTTGTGTGTGAACACAATTTCATGTTTGATGGTTTTTATCCTTAAAACAAACTTGCAACCAATAGGTGTGAAACTATTCTTGCAAATCAACAAAATTTCAATTTTGTCATCAAAACATTGAGTATGTTTTATGGCCTCCAACCATTTAAAACATTTGAGTCTATATATGGCCTCTAACCATTTTAGGGAATCTGGGTTTCGTCATAGATTTCTTACGAGTCACAAACTCATTAATCTACATGATAATAGTTTGACTGCAAGTTGTAGGTTTCTTCACTATTTAATAGAAGAATCTCATAGTTTCATTGACCTGATCTCTATGTTTCTTCACTATCTAATAGAAGAATCTCATAGTTTTTCAGTGACTTGAATTCTATGCCTACTTGGGTATAGAACATCAAACAATATAATATCAATGGCCACTTGAAAGTCCTTTGAATATTATGTTCTCCTTGAAGCACTTGTAAAGTCTTTAAGAGATGTCTATTCTTTAAAGCCACTTCTAAAGTCCTTAAAGAATAAGTTCGGATTTTCTGAAGCACTTCGAAAAGCCTCCGGAATGTCCGTTTATGTTTGTTGTTCGCCTCGAAGACTTTCGAGGTCTATTTTCTCCCACTTGTCATTTTGGAAACGAATCTCCAAAAGGACATCATTTCGAGCAAACAAACATTATGTTCTCAAAAATTCGTGGTAGAAACAATACCCTTGTGTCTCATTTGAATAAATCACAATGAAACATATATCTATACTTGGGGCCTTAGTTTGTTGAATAGCAAACACTAAGCTCCCACTGAGTTTTGCAACTCTCTAGATATATTTTATGAAAAGTTATTCTGAAATTACTTTTCAATAGCTTTGACGAATTTGGTTTAGTTTGGTGGTAGTTGAGCATTTTGTTTTAGAAATTATAGGAAAAGTCTTTATGATTCATCATTAATCGAATCAAGTACTAATTGACTTAGATTATTCCAACTAAGATATGCCATATCTTATGGACCTAGATTGTGAAATTACAACACACAATCATTGATGATCATATTTGGTCTCAAGTAATCATCAACATGATCTAACCTAGATCTTTATGATTTCTTGCCAAGTGGATTTTATACTTCTGAGTCTTTGAACTAGCCAAACAGATTCAACTTATATCACATTTGAGTAAATAAACCTATATTCACTCAAATCCATGTGAAATAATAAAGTCATAAAATCTTTCTTTAGCTTTGAACTCTATTGTCTAGGTGTTCTAACAATAGTTCATATCTTTTGTTACTTTCAACAAGTAAGACTAGTTGTCTTAAAATGATCTAGAAATCAATCAACTTTCAAAAGTCCATCAAAATAGACCTTTTGAATGTTAACTTGTTGATATGGTCTAAGCAACAATGCCAAAGATTAGTGGAACTCAAATCAAGGGGTTGATTTGAACTTAGTAAAGTTCTTTAAAGAGTTGTTTGTTTTAATCAAGAATATTGACTCAACCTGTAATTGACCATTTCATTCAAATAGACAAACAAACATTGTTTTTGTTTTTCTTGAATGTGAGTCTTTCTGTGTTTGAAAACAGAAATTTAGGTATGTTGATTATGGAACAAAATAGCCATTAAGTTCCAGCCTTTGAAAGGACTTAAAACAAACTAGATGACCCTACAACTAATGTAGCATTGCCATGCTCCATTTCCCACTTGTAGGTCATTAGTGTATCCTAGCTTCCATTGTTTGAGTTATTACCGAAGTAAGAACCTCAAGCGGTATATGATACCAAGGAAGTTTGATTGCTAGGTCACTTCTCTTTAAACATAAACTTATAGGTAGAAACGGAATCGTAAATTCCTTTCATATGTTCCTTTGTTTTCCTATTTCTTGTACCCTTTCTTATAGTCTTAAGAATTGAATTCTTTAGTGTTGACTTTTATACTTTGTTAGACATGTCCAAAGTCACCAACAAGGTTCTTTACCATTTTAATTTATGTTGAATATTTTGTTTCAACTAGATGATCTTACCAGAAGCTTCTAAAGTTCTCTAAGTATCGATCTATTCGAATGTCTAGGGACTAGACTCATTCGAGAAATAAATGGACAAAGATATTAGGTTGTTAACCATTGGTAAGGCTGAGCTTTTAAACTCAATGCTTTATGATCTCAAAACTACATTGTATTTTGAATTCACAAGCACCAATTGGTTTGCCATTCGATTTTGATATTCGAAAACAACCATAAAAGTCGATATAAGAAACGTACATTTTAAATTGCTCACTTTCTCTCTTTTCCGTGAATCGTTCTTGGATTCACTACCAATCGAGGAAATTTACTGTTACCTTTCTAAAAGGATTTATTGCAGTGCAAGATATTTAATTATAAACAATAATTAAAACATACATTGAAGCATGCAAAGTCTAAACATTTATCATGAATAATAACTTGAAAATGAAAGCAATCATGCAATTTAAACAAGTCATTAGCATTTTATTCGAATTATGTGTTCCGGCAGGTGTGAATAAAATGATTCCAAGACCCTAAAACCATTGAAGAATTAAGCACAGTTTGTCGACTCAATTCTAAAACATTTTAGGTAAGCAAAAGCCTTTTGCTAATAGTCTAGAAACTACTCTTGGTTGATAGGTACGTCTAAGAACTTATTAGGTAAACCTATCGATTTTGCCACGACATAAAAGGACTCCTTACTTATATCGTTGAGTTTCACCAAAACTAACATGTACTCACAATTATTTGTGTACCTTGCCCCTTTAGGACCAATAAGTAACACCTCGCTGAGCGAAAACTATTACTAGATTGATGTAAAGGATATCCAAGCAAGTGTATATTTTGGCATGGCACCTTTTAACTCAATTTTTAAGTTTGGAACTTAAGGCTCTTACTATGTTGGTTAGATTTTAAGTGAACTAAAATCCTTAATCATGCAACATAATCAAGCTTTTGATCTCATGCATTTTAAGACATATTTAAAAGCAATAAATAACTTAAAACATGCATAAGATAAATGTGATCTAGTATGGCCCGACTTCATCTTGAAGCTTTGACTTCAAAGTCTGTCTTGAAAATCTCCGTGGGAGGCACCATTTTCTTCAAATAGGATAAGCTATAACTAATTACAACTATTTGATGGTACGCAGACCATATTTGAATTGAAAAATAACTTTGGTACTTTAGACCAATTACATTCAAATTAATGGTACGCAGACCATATTTTCTATCCTATTTGGGCCATACTAGTCACTTCATAACCTGCAAAACAGTACATATACAATATATACCATTCACCCATTCATTATCATGAATGGCCCACATAGCTGGTTAGTAAAACACATTATGCATCACGTAAACATTTGCAGCAATTAATCAAGGGCACCAATAATCTACCAATTATTCAGTCCTTATTAATTCTAATCAAGTTGTTTTAACCTTAAGGATTTGTAGACCTAATCAAGAGTTTTATGACTAAAAGGGCTCCCACTTAAACCAATAAATTCATATGCTTTACTAATTTTAAACATAAAAATGTATTTCAAGTCTAACCGGAAACATACAAATTTAATTAAAATTTAAAGCTCATATAAATTTATAATTGAATCCAAAAAGTTTAATTTAATTTCAGTCGTATTTAAATTAATTCATGATTTTAATTTTAGTAAAATAATTAGAATAAATAAAATTTATTATAATTACAATATTCAAAATTAAAATCCAAGAAAATAATTTAAATTATTAATTTTAAAATTAATTAAAATTACGTAAACTGAAAAATTTTAAATTAAACATTCAAAACGATTTAATCGCAACGCAAACACCCTACGCATTGCACGCCCATGGGCCGCACGCACACAGCCATTGCTGGCCATGTGCGCGCAGCCCATGCGCTCGTCGCATAGCTGCTGCATCTTCCATCGCAAGCCATCGCACGCTGTGGTGCTCGCTGCGCGCGCGCCAGCGCTCGACGCACGCGAGCCATCGCTCGCTGTGCGCGCTCGCCAGCGCTCGCTGCGCGCGCTCCATCGCTCGTTGTGCGCGCGAGCCATTGCTCGCTGTGCGCGCGAGCCATCGCTCGCTGTGCGCGCGAGCCATCGCTCGCTGTGCGCGCGAGCCATCGCTCGCTGTGCGCGAGCAATTCCGCGCGATCAACGCTGGGCGCAGCGCTCGTGGCACGCGAGCTTGCGCTCGCTGCGCGCGAGGATGCGCGCCCTTGCGCGAGGCAGTGCGCGTTGTGGCGCAGCTCGCTTGCTGCCCACACGCGACTGCCATGGCTTGCCTTTCGCCCATGCCCATTCGTCCATAGCTCGTGGCCCACGACACAAGGCAGGGCTGCTGCCTTGTGCTCGTGCACCATGCCTTGCTCATTGCATTTGTGCCGCACGGGCGACGAGCTCCCTTGCTCGTCGTCGCATGCCCGCACTATACAACACCCCTTAAGGGTAACACGAAGCATCCATTGCTTTGTGCGTGCAAGTTATATGAACGAATCGCATAAAAATTTAAAATTTATATTTAAAATTAATGACAAATTAATAAATAATATTAATTTCATAATTTTAGGGCGAAAAAATCGAAAATTTATTATTCAATTGATTTCCGATTGTCATGGATTCAAGTCTAGGTCATAAAAATTTAAAATTTATCATAAATTTACAATTTTTATGGTGGTTTTTAATCATAGGTTTCTAATTAAATTATAATTAATTATGAAAATCAAATTAATTCTAAATTATTCTAATTTTCAACAAATTAATCATAAGTACAAATTAGATTGTATAATTAACAAGGCTAGGCATTCAAACTTGTTAAACATATACAGTAGGTCAATAAAAAATTCAAGATTTATCAACAAGAATCGCAAATATTTAATTTAACATCTTAAATTTACGAAATTTTGCATTCGAAAAACTAAAACCTTCGAAAAGTCATAGTTAGGCTTCGAAAATGTTAGAATGCCTTTTACATGCGGAATTGACACAAAAATCACTCGATTTGGATGAGTAACGAAGAAACTGCCGAAAAACTGCGTACGTATAATTAAATAAACGCAATTTGCAATTAATTAACAATTACGAAAATTAATCACCCCTTTTAATTCTTGCAAATTTGTAATATTTAACCATGTTCATGCAATTTAGATTATGAAAATAATAAGGGGCTCGTGATACCACTGTTAGGTTATGATACATATGACAATACATAAATCATGCGGAAACAACCATTAAGCCAGGAATACATATTATTTACACATAATCATATAGCATAATTTAGATGCATACTCTTTGTTGCGTGCCTTCCCTAGCTGCGCCCGAACCGAACAAGAACAAGTCTTTAGGACTCCAAGTGTCGTCCCTCCGTAGATAGTCCACAGCACGTCCGGATCCGCCTTAAGATTGACCAACTAGAATCGCCCTTAAGGTACTAGAATTTTCGGCACTCTTAGGTAAGAAATATGGCTGAATTTTTCTCTCAAACTCACTTTGAATACTTGAATTAATCTCTGAAAATATGTTACCCTAGGCACGTATTTATAGAGTTATGGAAAGGGAATTGGAATCCTAGTAGGACACGAATTAATTAAACTTAGAATCCTACAAGAACTCTAATTAATTAATTTATCCTTTTAGGAATAGGAATTTAATCATATACTAACTCTAATAGTTTTAGGAATCATGCATGAACACAAACTCACACACACACGGCAGCCACGAGGGCCGCCCATGCGTGTGCGTGCGAGCAGCAGCCCACGCAGCGAGGCCATGGCCTTGGGGCGCGCTGGGCCTGCCTTGCGGTGGGCCTGGGCGCTGCCTTGGCTGGGCGCGCGTTTGGCTTGCTGGGCGATGGCCCGACTTCGTGTTGGGCCTTCGTCCGGCAGGCCTCGTCCGATGCTAATTCGTACGATACGCTTCCGATTAAATTCCCGGTTCCGGAATTCATTTCCGATACGAACAATATTTAATATTTCCGATTCCGGAATCAATTTCCGTTTCGAACAAATATTTAATATTTCCGTTTCCGGAATTATTTTCCGATTCCGATAATATTTCCGATTCTGACAATATTTCCGTTTCCGGCAATATTTCCGATTCTGGCAATATTTCCATTTCCGATAATATTTTCCGATACGTACCATGTTTCCGTTTCCGGCAACATCTACGACTTGGATAATATTTATATTTCCGATACGATCCATATTTCCGTTTCCGGCAATATCATCGTTTCCGGAGTATTCATTTCTTGCCTGTGACGATCTCAGCTCCCACTGAAACCAAGATCCGTCGATTCCGAATATCCATAGATGGAGTATTTAATGCCATTAAATACTTGATCCGTTTACGTACTATTTGTGTGACCCTACGGGTTCAGTCAAGAGTAAGCTGTGGATTAATATCATTAATTCCACTTGAACTGAAGCGGCCTCTAGCTAGGCATTCAGCTCACTTGATCTCACTGAATTATTAACTTGTTAATTAATACTGAACCGCATTTATTAGACTTAACATTGAATGCATACTTGGACCAAGGGCATTATTTCCTTCAAAAGGGTCGTATCCCAGAGCATGCATCTCTTGGGTTTGTGCGACCTCTAGGTATAGATGTTCGGGATATGCTTCCTCCATCGCGTTCCTTGATGGCTATCACGGGCAGGTATTCAGGGGCCCTGCATTATTGTTGTGGAGTAGGAGACACATTAGTTTGTTTCGTGAGTCGGTTTTTTAGACATTCTATGACTACCCTTAAGTCGGACTAGTATATTTGGATTGCTATGTGTGCACTTTGAACTCTTTATATTTTCGAAAATCTTTCCCCGTGCGACATTCATAATTATTTGCATGTTCGATTTTTAGTGCCGAGCATTGTCGTCGTAGGAGGCCTAACAATGACGCAAAGAGTTATTAATTTTTTCACGAGTCGCTTTTGAAATCGAGTGCTTTTCTTACGCCCTCGTAGCAATTCTTTTTACGAAATTTATTTGTGCTACGTATTTTCCTTTCGCGCGGGCACCGAGGCTGCTACGCCTGACCAGAAGGCCAAGCAACAACTTCTGCGCCCAGCGTCGGGCGTGAGAAATTCTGGCGCCCAGCCAGGGGCGTTGAAAATGCGTCCCTGGCTGATTCTCGTTTTCTGTTTGCGTATACTTTTATTTATGCGACTTCGATTTGCGTGCTTGCCTAATAACGTCCTTTACGCGTTGTGCAGCGTTTGTGGGATTCGTTACAGGCCATCCCGCGCGTCGCTTATTTTTGTGGCGATCATTCGGGTTTGCGGGACACGTATTTCGGTATAACTCTTTGGCAAATTAGTCTACGAATGTTTGGGCAATTTTTAAGGTCGTTGGTTTTCTAGGATAATTTGTCACACACAATCACATATTTCGCTACACATAACTAACATTCATCATGAGGCGATAAAAACATGTCATGTAGTTTATGATAGGCTTCTATGGGTAGTTATTTGCGCCTGGCTTGGTACCGCTTCTATCGTAGATCCAACACATGCCCCGGTCGAGGTAATGTCTTCAACGGACGAATTTCGCTCAAGAGGCCAACCCGCAAGTGCAAGCCAAGGGGGCATGCAGGCGAGAGGGACCTAATGAGCGAGCGATTGGGTTCGGGATAGGTGTACTACCTGCACAAGTACCGAGTGGGCAACATGTGCGGCGTATGCACCCCCCTATTGGCGAAAAAATGTATCCTTAGTCCCAACTTCCGAGGGAGCCGAGATTCGTTATGCTGTTCTGCCCGTTCACATTAATATACTGATTTTCAGGTCGTCCCACCTTGATGGGGAAATAAACCCGGGGTAGGATCGTTTCACCCTTCGGCTATTTTGATTACCTACAAGCACGAGTATTTCCTTCACTATCCCCAGTGGAGTCGCCACTGTGAGGGGGTCGAAAAAGCACGAGGCTAATGCGTGACCTCGTCCCTCGTGGGTGTGACGATTCTTTTTATTCAATCAAGTGTAATTGGATTTCCTGTGAGTTTACACCCAATTGACTAGTAATATAGGAGTCGCCATTCAGTTTTTAACGACAATGAGAAAAACTGACAAAACCCGGTTATCGTGACATAAAGGGAGTGCAATTATGTTTGACCACGACGGCCGTAGGTTCCCTTGTGATCCCTGGTGTGGGGATCTCTTAACATACACCCGCAAGGTAGAGATTGAGAGTTCGGGGGACTGTAACTACCGAGAGGAGTACTCGCTCGTCGATAACTCCAGAGGCAGGATATCCTTACTAGCTCAGCATAAATAATTGAAGGGACATGCGTTAACTATTAAACTAATCTGAGTTGATTTTAGCAATATGCAACATATAATACTAGATCGATGGCGATTATCTGATTTAAATAGCATTAAGGTACCTAGCATGATAATCCAATTTCCCAAAAATATTATATTTGTTAGGCGTGGCAGGACAATCAGATTTAGTTAGTTTAACAGTTCATAAAAAGGGCGAGGAAAGAAATTAAATCATCGAAAAGGGACACATTACGACGCACCCTTGAGAGGTGCGTCACGGTTCTCAGAAAACTAACCACTTTGACTTTGCTATTTCTCCTTTTTATTTAACGAATCTCAAATTATGGGACAGGATACGTTCTGTTCGATTTATGGATCGATTGCGACAGAACGCGTGAACAATTTCGCAGCGTGAGGCTTAGGCTAGGGGTTGGAGTCAATACTCAGAATATGAATTGTGTGTTGTATTATTTCACGTCGAATTTGGGGTTGTATTTATAGAAAAGAGTTTGTGGAAGGATAGAATTGCAGAGCTCTAATCCACAAAGAATTAGGAAAAAACACGTACCCAGGTAATTCCAGCGCCCAGGCCTGGGCGCCGAAGATTTCGGCGCCCAGAGCCAGGCGTTGAAAATAGGGTCTGGCCTGTTTTCTTAGTCAGATTCGGATTTCTAAAATCCGTAGTGTTTGAGACTTAATCGAGTCTTTTGGTGCGTATCAATTTCATGACGGAACGCGTCTGGGCCCGTTACGAACTATAGGCTCGTTAGGATTTTAATTAATACGTAACTCTTTTTTCCGAATCATATTAGGAATAGGATTCTCGCAGTTTTCTATCTCATTTAGGATTTATGTTGGAGTGCAACACCTAATTCTGACAAGTTTCTATCTTTTATGACTTGCCACTTTTAACAACTACCCATTACGGCAGTTACTATCTTTAGCAGGTTTCTATAAATAGCAGGTTTCGGGTGAAATGAAGAGGGTGATTGAGATTCATTATTTTATAGGAGATGCGTTGTCAAGTGGAGATTTATGTTTTCATCATCGAACCTTTCCCTTTCGGGAATGGGGACAAAAGTAGGTATCTACAGCAGTCCATTCCTAGAATTACATCTAGCCCTCCCAACTCAAACTCGATTAGGTTAGATAAGAATAAGGTCTTAGCTATGGTCAAAGGCACATCTCTATGGATTTTGGTACACTTCACTATGCTACCAGTAGGTATGACTATAGGTACTTCAATTGTTTCGGGCATTTTCAAACCTAATTTCCCCAAAGCGTCTACTGAGATAAACGAATATGTTGCACCAGAATCAAATAGAACTTTAACCAAAGTTAATAGAGAAAGTACCCGCTATGACGTCAGAGGAAGTCGCCGCTTCTTGCCTAGATATCACATTTAGCTTTCCTTGGGTAACTCCTCAGTTATAGCCACCTCCATTGGTGTTTCCATTGCTGTTTCGGTTCCCATTTTGTTGTTGGTTTCCTCCAGGCTTTCCATGGTTCTGGTGATTGCCATTTCTATTACTATTGTTACCACCTTGGTAATTCCTTGGGTTTCCACCTCCATTTCCTCCATTTCAGTTCTGATTATTCCGATTATTGTTCTGGTGGTTACCTTGGTTAGGCTTTCCATTCTTAGAATAGAATTCGTACTCCCTATGGCCTAACTTGTGACAGAATCTATAGGTCACTAAGTTTCCGTCACAATCCTTTCCAGGGTGATTCATGTTACAGCGCCTACAGTCGAAGGTCCTTACTCCATTCCTTCCATACTGATTCCCACCACCTTGGTATGTTGTTGCGATTTCCACCATTGTTAGCTCTAAACTGGAAATTCCCATTCCCTTTATGCTTCTTAAAATCCCCTTGATTCTATTGGTTATTCCCTTGATTCGAGTTCCCAACATCCTTTCTTTTCTCAGTACTTCCATTCTTCCTTTGATGTAACCCATACAGGTGAGCAGCTTTTCCGTACAGGGTGTCTAATGAGGTAATGGTCTCTCCAGACAACAACAATTGGAAGTCCATGGTCAATCCATTCTCAAATATTTGAGGCCTGAGCTCTTCCGTTGCCACCACTTCAAGTGCAAACCTAGAAAGCTCTATAAACTTAGAATAGTATTCCGTCACAGACATACCCTCCATTTTGAGTTCGATGAACTCCTGCGCCTTTTGCTTCTTCAGATAAGGTGGGTAAAACTTGTTCCTTAATGCGGTTTTAAACGCTTCCCACCCAAAGTTCTGTGTGGCTCTAAGGGTATTCTTACATCGTTGCCACCATAAATCAGCTTCACCTCTAAGGTAGTACACAGCACTGTTTACCCAAAGGTTTTCGGGGCAATTCACAGCTACGATAAGCTTATCAAATTCTCTCAACCAGTTTTCAAGCACACTTGGTTCAATCTCTCCGCTATACAGTGGAGGCTTGCTTTGAGCTATTTTCTAAAACATTTCCCCAGCCGGATCATGAACTGGGTTGGCTCTAGTTTGAGCTAGGTCTCGAACTACCTCAGCTAGTTGTCTAACCACTTCAGAAATCTCTTGGTTAGCCATATCCCTTCTCCTGAATAGAATAAAATACTAACTTTAATATTGGTCGGACACGACATTACTAAGGCACTAATTCGACAACGAACCCACTCACAACAAGAACACAACAACACGTGCCCTAGGGGAGTTGGCGCCACTTTGGGCCTTCTCTCCCACCTATTCGATGCATGTAATTTTAGATGGTTGCTACTTTGACCACCTTGCACATAAAATTTCATTGAAGAAATAACAATTAATCCCTTTGCGATACCCACAAAACATAGAATTGAAAATTGAACTTAAGAGATAACGAAAAGGAAATTCTATGCTTTTATTAATGCTTCAATGATAAAGTCTTACATCCATCAATGATATAACTTTTATTTCTCCAAACTATAATAGAACTAATAACCATAAGTAGTAGCTTTGCCACTTTATTATTCAACGAAATAAATAACTAAGATTACATTTATCTAAAGACTAATGTCATCACGACGATCATTTCTTTCTTTGTATTGCTCTGGAGTAAAGTCTTGATCATTAGGATCATCCAAGTCTTCTTCCGGATCAAAGTCTTCATCTATAGCCTCACCATCCTGTTGTGGCTCACTATCAACCACATTGTTCTCTTCAAGCTCATCCTCGGATCCACTAGATATCTCAATTGTTGGTTCAGGAACTATATGATTAGGATTTTCAATCTCCACTACATCTTCATCATCATCCTCCTCAACATCATTAGCTTGCTCATCATGGATCATGCCATCTTCACCATCACTTTCTACTCCTCCATAACCCATACCTAGACCCGCAGAGTACTTCCCATCCTCATAGCTATTCTCCGCAACCTCTAAGATAGTAGTGAGAACCTCAGTATCATACTTTCACCTACCATCTCCAGTCCCATATTTGTACCAATTAGGGGTACCATCATTATAGTGCATGTCACTGAACTTGTTCTTAAGGTCTATGTAAGGGTTCTTATGGGGCAAACAATGAATAACCATACTAGCCATCATATCGTTATGTCTAAGATGGGGGATATCCTTGGTCGAAGCAAAACAGTTGCAAGCAAACACGATCTTCTGGACATACATATGAGTAGTCTCGTTATCCAGCTTATCTAGGTATCCTAGACTTGAGAACTTAGAAGGTAGCATCTTAATTCCTGAAAATTCACAACTAGAAAGTCTTACTAACGCGTTCCCGTAGAAATTCCAACCCAAAAACGATACAATAAATAGTTCGTGGAGCCATACAATTTCAATGCACATGTACATGCTCAACATGAATTATGATGCAAATAATCACACAAAGCAAGATAAAACATGGTTAAAACACACACATGGCAATTGTTAGCTCACATAATCACATAAAATGCATACTTAAACTAATATGCCCTTCTTAATCTACCCAATCCTCACTTGAAAGTAATATTAATTTTCAAAATTTATTAAGAAATAACTCCTAACTTAGTTGAAATTATTAAAATTAAAATCGAAAATTAATAAGAATTATTAATTTAAATAAATTAATTTCGGATAATAATTAAGAAAATCCGGGAAAAAAAAAATTTAATTCGAAAATAAATCCAATAAATAAATTCGGACATTTAAAGGAAAATCCGAAAATTAATTCGAATTTATTTCGAAAATTTCAAATAATTAAAGATTTCGAAAATTTGATTAAATTAAATAAAAAAAAATCTAAACTTTTCAACTTGTTTCAAATGGCCCAAAATAATTTATATTTGACCTTTAAAATATTGAGCACTCAAAATAATACGTTTTGACTTTAGGAAAATAACATTTTAAAAATCCTAAAGTTCTGCATTAGTCTCCGATTACCACTTTGTAGTATTGCTTACTACAAAGAAGGAATGAAACTAAGCTCTAGTATACCACTTTGTAACACCCTAATAATTCCTTGCTTTTATAAAACCATTTTCCATCTTGAAATAATGGAATTTTTAAAGTATTACCGCCACCGTGATAACGGTTAAGGCTATTACCAGAATTACGCAGCGGTATTTAATGTCAACTAACTTTTCAAAATATAAATAATTAAATTATCGAGGCCTCCTACAAATTGGAACCATAATGGCAAAAACCAAAGTATTAAAAGTTCAACAATTCAAAACACAATTAAAGTATAGATAAAAATAGTTTTAAAGTACGAAAGCATGCAACTCTCTCAATCATCCCAAGCCACATGATTTCGATCGTACGTCGATCTACCAACCTGCTATATTATTCTAGTCCCCAACAATGCAAGTGCAAATGATGGATCATCATAGGGTCATTAAGGCAAAGGCCATGACCAAAAGTCACAAAGCACGTAGTCAGCAAAAAGCTGAGTACTTACAAGACTAGAGTGAAATAAAGCTATAAACATACATCACTCACTAAGTACTAATCAACATGCAAAAGCCATTTAATGATTAACAAGCAAATCATGAATAAAAGACTCGACTCTTGACTTGACTCTTGACTCACAATTTAATTAGAATAAGCTTCGAACGGGCCAAAAGAGTGTTCCATAAAGGAAGGGTGTTGGGAGCCCACCAAACACCATAATAAATAATAAATAACGGACCACACCGAGTGTCGGGCCATACCGACGGAATTCCAGCGCATAATATGAATGAAACAACGTCTTGTATCATTAGTAGGAGATCAAGCTTTCCGGCAAGGCTCTCCCCATTGTTCATACTCAAGGTATATACGTTCCAAGAGTTTTGAAGCTTGTTCTGGTTGCACTTTACGTTTATTAATATTTTATTAAAGCGAACTCGAGACTCAAACAAACATACATACATACAATTAATAAACAACAACCAAAACAATCTTAATTTAATTCTTTAGGACTTGTGATCAATCATCAAGACATAGTGAAATTACTACCAAGTTCCTTCTCACAAAAGGTGAGATTCCACATCATGCCCATTAACATGAGGGTTGTGCCCTTGCACGACAAATCCTAATTCATTTCATATAAAATATTCTCAACTGAACCCTACATGTGCGGTGGCTTACGTGAGCTAACCCTTCACATGTGGTAAAATAAATAGTACAACGTGGTACGAATAATTGGCTCAAAAGTATGCTAGACATCCCGTACAATAGCATAACAATAAATAATTCATCCCTTGCATGTGAAACAAACCATACATGCATAAATATTGAACAACATGATTGACACTGAAATCCATACTTATAATAATCCCAACATGCTTGTTCAACCAATAATTCAATAATGTCAATATAAAGATCCACATGATCGTTCACCAGACAAATATGAATCCACATAATATAATTCACATCAACAACAATCATTTAATGTCCTTGATAAATAGTGTGGTCGCCCTAGACTTGTACATACCTTGAATACCTAAGCGTAGGGGCCAATTTGCAAAACGATCACTTACATAGAAATCACCTCCTATCATCAAAATAAAGAAACTTTAATTATTTCCATGTTCACTAAATTTCCAGCAACTTTATAAAATATAAAACCTTGTTAAAACTTATGAATTCAATCGTCCTTTAATAAAATAATCGTCTCAATTTGCAAAACTAATCCCTAGTAAGAAAACATACTTTTTCCACCCTTAAAATCAATAAAAATCAACACTTTAGACCTTTTTTATAAATCTGAAAATATAATTGATTATCATAATTAAATTAATCACCTAATTATGGTAATCAATTGATTCATTAGGTCTAGGTTAAAACCCTAATTTGAAATTCCCAATAAAACCAATTTAACATCATAAAAATCAATTCTTTATTAAATAAAAGAATCTGAAAATTCATGCTTTAATAATTAAAATATGCCTCATGAATCACAACATATAAATCCTCAAACTACGGTGTTCATAACCGTTTCCCAACATTTTAATTATTAAAAACAAAAATAATAATATAATTTAGAATACGAAATTGAAATAGAATAGGTATGGAAAAAGAGGATTATACCAATCCGGCCTATAGCACGGAACAACCACGAAAATTGTGATTGGGCGAAAGAATTGAACGAACGAACGAACAAAACACACACACACACACTCGACGTGTGTGTGCGCGGCAGAGGGGCGACGAGCAAGGCACAACAGCGCTGGGCGCTGGGCGCTGTGCGCGAGGAAGGGGCGAGAGAGCAGGGACGCGCTCGCGCTGGGCGCGGGGATGTGCGCGCTGGGCGAGAGGGGCAGCATCAAGGCAGGGCGAGAGGGGCAGCAAGCAGAGCAGCAGCGCAGGGCACTCGAATGCGCGCTGCGGGCTGCGAGGCAAGAGAGGGAGTGGGCGAGCGAAGGCCGCGACGGGCGAGCACGAAGGCACGAGGCTGCTCGTGCTGTGCGGGGCTGCGGGCCGGACAAGAGGGAGGGGAGAGGAGGAGTGTGGGGCAAGAAAAGCAAGAGAGGGTTTATGTAAAATAAGGGGGATCATTTAAAGAGGAGAGTCCTATTTGTAGGCTCTCATATCACTAGTGGGCTAGGCTTGGCAATTTGATATTGGGATTAGCATTTAAGCTTTGGAATTAAATCCTTTTGATTGGGCTTGATTAATAAAACGAGTTGGACTTTTCATTTAAAACCCAAACCTTTTAAAATTACTTGCGACCCATTAAATTTCCCGACTCGAAAATTAAATTTGTTTCGTAATTAATTAAAATAATAAATATTCTAATTAATTGAAATACATTTAAATAATATTTAAATGCGTAATAAATTATAAAAATTATAAAATTATTTATAAATATAATAAAATATATTTATAAATATTATAAAAATACGAGGTATTACAGTTGGTTTGAGAAGCTATCTACGGCGCTAAAGGGATATGGATATCGACAATCATATTCCGATTACTCTCTTTTTACTCTTTCGACAGATGAGTTGCAATTGGGTGAGCCTATTTATGTGGATGATATGATTACAGCAGGAAATAATAATTTGCGCTGGAAAGTTTTAAAACATATTTGAGTGAATGCTTTAAGATCAAAGATATAGGTGCTCTGAATTATTTTTTGGAGTTATAAGTGGCTCGTAGCAAGCATGGATTTTATGTTTTTCAGAGAAAATATGTCCTAGATATTATTTCGAAAACTGGAATATTGGGTGCTAAACATGTTGACTTTCCTATGGAGTAGAATCATAAATTGGCCTTATCAGAGGGGAAGGAGTTAGCAGATGGTGAGAAATACAGACGCTTGATTGGGAGACTCATTTATTTAGTTGTTACTCGTCCTGATTTGGCGTATTAAGTGCATATTTTGTCACAATTTATGCAAGCACCAAGAGAGGAGCATTGGGAAGCGGCATTGAGAGTAGTTCGATATTTGAAAAAGTGTCCGTGCTAAGGTATACTTTTGCGTACTGATAGTGCATTATATTTAGAAGGATGGTGTGGCTCGGATTGGGCAAGTTGTCCCTTGACTCGTCGATCGTTGACTGGTTGGTTTGTATTACTTGGTTTTTCGCCTGTGTCCTAGAAGACTAAGAGACAACATACAGTTTCATGCTCGTCTGCAGAAGCAGAGTATCGTTCTATGGCAGCGTTAACATGTCAGTTAAAGTGGTTGAAGCAACTACTTCGTGATTTGGGAGTCGAACACAAACAAGGTATGAGTATGTTGTGTGATAGTGATGAATTAAAAAGTGATACCTCAAGTGCACGGTGTCTGTTGTTAGAAGATACTTAGCAATTACGGGTCGATCCCACAGGGAGACAAGTTCTATTAGTTTTTGCCCAATTATACGAACTATTTCAATAACGAAAGTTGATTTTGGATATTATTAACTAATGAAGCTAAAGCAATAATGTAAATGTGAAATTATCAATGAATTAAAAGGTCTAGGGCGTCTGTTCGGTTCACCATGCTTATACCAATCCAAGAACACAAATCAATCCAAAAATGAATAAGTTAAGCCGAGTAATTAAAGTACATGTTAATCATACGGTCGGGTCTTAACACTTTCAATTCAACATATGCAGTACGGTCGCTAACATAATCAGAATTGCCAATTGTACTAAGCCTCTAAAAATACGATCTTTCGATTCTAATTCCTATTAGCTAGATAATCAATTCATGAAATTGGCCGATAACATGAAACAACAATTAAAACAAATCAATCGGAATACTCAAGCAATAGTCTATAAATTAACAAACTTTATGCATAATAATCATGGTATAAACATGGCTTCCCTTACTTAGCCCTAGAATACGACTACTCGCTCATAATTAAATTAACAAACATGATATAAATAATAAACATGAATTTCATAATCAAAGGAAAAATTAAACTAAGGAACGAAAACAATAATAATAAATTAAAGCAAAAAAAACGATTCTTGAATTACCTCTAGATTGATGAATTGAAAATTGAAAACCTAGGGTTCAACAATGGAAAAGGGAAGAAAAGCAAAACTAACGTGAAAAGCGTTCTAAGGGAATTGAAAACGTAAAGGAAAAATAAAGCATAAGGGATAAAAGCATTCCCTTGAAGTATTTATATGCTTCCTAAATTCTAAACAAAATAGGAAAAAATAACAATTACATAAGCTAAGATTTAATTGGATGATCACGAAGTCCAAAACACGCGCGGAAATCACTTGGGCGCAGAAACCAGCGCGCCCGCTGGTCCGTCGCTGGTTTTCGCGCCCAAGGAGAGGAATCGGGCCATCGTTTGGGCTGTGGGCGAATCGGATAGTCGATCCATCTTGTTTATGTCATAACTCCTTTTCTTCAATGCCTATAGGGACGTGTGACCTGTCGTTTGAAAGCTCTTGAAACCTACTTTCTAGTCTAATCAAAATCGCCTCATTCCGACATGTAGAACTTGAGATAATATCAAAAGAGTGAACGCTTGTCCGTTTCGATGCTTAGAAAAATAACGTTTAGCTTCGTTGTTGACTCGAAATTATCCCTAGAGACATGTAATGATCCTCGAGTCAACATTCCATCCGTTCATCAACCAAATCAACTCATAACACTCCCAAAACATCCAAATGACCGTAAAATCACCTGAAATATTAAGAAAACACAAACGGGGCGTAATAGAGTACGACAACGATAACTTATGCAAATTTGATCCTAAATGCAACTAAAATGATATAAATGCCTAATAATGCAACCTAAATGCGCCTAAAATACCCTATACAAATATGACTCATCAAATTCCCCCAAGCTAGACTGTTTTTTTTTGGCAAATAAGGATTTTATTAACAAAAATGAGGATAATTACACCAACACAACAGCACAACCCACACTACAACTTGGAAGAGGAGACCAACCACCAACAAGGTGGAGAACCCTCAACCACTACCTAGGTAAGAGACAAAACAGCAAGCATTGCCTCATTACACCTACAAGCTATATGAAACAGAATTCTAGCAACAACAACAGCACAACTATCAAGCCTATTACTAAAAAAAAATTGCATTTCTTTGAAGCCAAATGTGATAGACTGTCTCAGTGAAGGCTGCACACAGAACCTTGGCTTCTGGTTTGCTACTTCTGCTCTTCCTTATAATCCATTGCAGCTCCTCTGGGAACATGCCTGTCTGTCTACAAATACCAAGCTTGGTTTTAACTGTACACCATATTTCAGCTGACACAGGGCACTGAAAGAACAAATGTTGCAGATTCTCAGTATCTTGTTGGCACAGACTACACACTGCATCCACATTAATATGCCAATGAAGTAGCCTATCCTTGGTTGGGAATTTGTTTTGCACTGTAAGCCATAGTAAAAAGATACTCTTTGGGCTGGCAGAATTGTTGCAAATGAGTCTTCTCCAATCCACCTTTGGACCATTCAGCTTTAGGTGTTTATACATTTTCTGGATCTTATACTTTCCAGTTGAAAGGAATTGAGTACTCCCACCAGTGGCAGCAAATACATCTCTCCCACTCCAAATCTTCCTAAGGGACCAGGTCAACCCATTGGGAATAGGCATGGTCCAGAACTCTTTGTGCTTAACATAGTACATATGCACCCATTTGATCCAAAGCCTATCTTGCTTCTGAGATAATGCCCAGCAGTGCTTCAAAACTACAGCTTTGTTCCAAATGGTAAGATCCCTCAAATTCGACCCACCACTGCTTTTTGGAAAACAAAGTTGTTCCCAGGCAACAGGAGCTTTTTTAGACCCTAAACCACCACCTGTCCACAGAAAGATCCTGCCGATAGCATGAATTTCTCTCATGACTTTCTTAGGCATCACAAAAATCTGACACCAGTAAAGCTGCATGCCATAGAGTACAATTTTGACAAGCTGTAGTCTGCCAGCATAGGAGAGTAACTTAGAGGACCAACTCCTAACCCTTGCAACAGTTTTATCCACAAGAGGCCTACAATCACTGTATTTCAATTTCCTAGTGGTCAAGGCACCCCTAAATATTTGAAGGGGAAAGAACCCTTCAGCATACCAAGGCCACTTCTAATGGAATTTTCTTCATCATCAGTCACTCTCCCCCATGTATACATTACTCTTGTCCAGATTTGCAGCAAGACCTGAGGCAGAAGAGAACATGGTGAAAGCTTTAAAAAGCACATGGACTGAAATCTTGTCAGCTTTGGAGAACATTAAAAGATCATCTGCAAACATCATGTGTGTTATACCCAACTTTTTACATCTACGGTGGTATTTGAAACTGTGTTGTTGGGAAACACTCTGCAAGCATCTAGAGAGGTACTCCATACCAATGGCAAATAGAAAAGGGGACATGGGGTCTCCTTGTCTAAGCCCCTTCTTTGCAGGGATAGGTTCAGTAGGATACCCATTAAGTAGGATAGAGTAAGAAACAGTAGATAAACACTCCATGATCCAATCCAAAAATCTAGCAGGAAACCCTAGTTCTTGCATCATGACTTTTAGGAAAGGCCACTCAAGTGAGTCATAAGCTTTCCTAAGGTCAATTTTGATCATACACCTTGGTGAGATGTATTTCCTGGTGTAACCTTTTATAAGCTCAGAAGCTAGCAAGATATTATCAGCAATCGATCTACCGGGATTGAAACCAGCTTGAGCATCACACACCACATCCCCTATGACCCCATGTAATCTGGAAGTGATCACTTTGGAGATAAGTTTGTAGATCACAGAGCAGCAAGCAATAGGTCTATAATCTTTCACACTAGTAGCATTCTGAATTTTAGGAATCAAGGTGACCACTGTATTATTGACTTGCTTGATCAATTTACCAGTCTCAAAGAATTCCAACATTGTTGCATAAACCCCCTCCTTAATAGAAGGCCAAGCTTGCTGGAAGAAGAAACTATTTAGACCATCAAGGCTAGGAGCCTTGTGTATGTCAATTCCTTTGAGAGCTAAATCAATTTCCTGCTTGGTAACAGGTCTAATCAAATTCTGAGCTGCCTCATTTGTAAGCTGAGCACCATGTCTTACCACACTAAGATCCACCCCTTGAAGGGACACAGCAGCAGTACCAGTCAAGTCTTTGTAAAAAGACCTAATATTCTCCTTGATGTCAGATGCAGTGGTGAGCTTGTTGCCATTGCTGTCATACAGCATGTCAATACTATTAGTAGTATACCTCTCTTTCATTGCAGTGAAGAAGAATTTTGTGTTAGAATCTCCAAGTTTGAGCCACTGTATCCTTGATTTCTGTCTGTAAGCACTCTCTTGGAAAGCAAGGAATTTTTTTAGAGATTCCATTGTACCCCTTTCTTTTGATTGCAGGTTTACATCAGTAGGGCAACTAGATAGCTGAGTTTGGATACTATCCAGTTCCCCCCTAATAAGCTCTAATCTCTCCTCCAGCTTTGCAAAATCTCTTTCATGAATAGTCTTAAGACCATGCTTGTGAGGGGGTCGAAAAAGCACGAGGCTAATGCGTGACCTCGTCCCACGTGGGTGTGACGATTCTTTTTATTCAATCAAGTGTAATTGGATTTCCTGCGAGTTTACACCCAATTGACTAGTAATATAGTAGTCGCCATTCAGTTTTTAACGACAATGAGAAAAACTAACAAAACCCGGTTATCGTGACATAAAGGGAGTGCAATTATGTTTGACCACGACGGCCATAGGTTCCCTTGTGATCCCTGGTGTGGGGATCGCTCAACGTACACCCGCAGGGCAGAGATTGAGGGTTCGGGGGACTATAACTACCGAGAGGAGTACTCGCTCTTCGATAACTCTAGAGGCAGGATATCCTTACTAGCTCAGCATAAATAATTGAAGGGACATGCGTTAACTATTAAACTAATCTGAATTGATTTTAACAATATGCAACACATAATACTAGATCGATCGTGATTATCTTGTTTGGCGTGATAGAACAATCAGATTTAGTTATTTTAATAGTTCATAAAAAGGGCGAGGAAAGCAATTAAATCATCGAAAAGGGACACATTACTACGCACCCTTGAGAGGTGCGTCACGGTTCTCAGAAAACTAACCACTTTGACTTTGCTATTTCTCCTTTTTATTTAACGAATCTTAATTATGGGACAGGATACGTTTTGTTCGATTTATGCATCGATTGCGACAGAACGCGTGAACAATTTCGCAGCGTGACGCTTAGGCTAGGGGTTGGAGTCAATACTCAGAATATGAATTGTGTGTTGTGATTTCACGTCGAACTTGGGCTATATTTATAGAAAAGAGTTTGTGGAAAGATAGAATTGCAGAGCTCTAATCCACAAAGAATTAGGAAAAAACACGTACCCAGGTAATTCCAGCGCCCAGGCCTGGGCGCCGAAGATTTCGGCGCCCAGAGCCAGGCTTTGAAAATAGGGTCTGGGCTGTTTTCTTAGTCAGATTCGGATTCCTGAAATCCGTAGTGTTTGAGACTTAATCGAGTCTTTTAGTGCGTATCAATTTCATGACGGAATGCGTCTGGGCCCGTTACGAACTCTAGGCTCGTTAGGATTTTAATTAATACGTAACTCTTATTTTCGAATCATATTAGGAATAGGATTCTCGCAGTTTTCTATCTCATTTAGGATTTATGTTGGAGTGCAACACCTAATTCTGACAGGTTTCTATCTTTTATGACTTGCCACTTTTAGAAGCTACCCTTTACGGCAGTTACTATTTTTAGCAGGTTTCCATAAATAGCAGGTTTCTATAAATAGCAGATTTCGGGTGAAACGAGAAGGGTGATTGAGATTCGTTATTTTATAGGAGATGCGTTGTCAAGTGGAAATTTATGTTTTCATCATCGAACCTTTCCCTTTCGGGATGGGGACAAAAGTAGGTGTCTACAGTTAGCCCCCACTTTGACTGAGTCTTGGAGTAAGACGATGGTCAAAGTATTAGACGGAGTGCGTCACACAAGCCATGGTGACCTGTTTTTTGCGCGGGTCTCACGAGCCCCCGAGTGATAACATTTGACTTAAGGGTCATCACTTTGAAGTGTCGACATATCCCTCACGTGTCATTGGGATTTGTCAACTGATACTATAGAAACTTCCTCACTTTGTCATTGGAAGGATCTAAAGGTGCGTAGAAACTCCCTCACTTTGTCATTGGGAGTAGCTACAAATGTTTTCGAAATCAAAGCTGTAAAGTGTAATTGGGCCTGGCCAAGCCCAATCACGAGGTAAAAATGTTTTTAAAGATTCTCATTTTTAGGGTTAGCTAAACGAGAAAACCCCCTTGTTTTTATGGGACGTAAAACGAAGGAAAATCCAGCACATCGTTCGTTTTTGGAAAAAACGGAAAACCAATCTTTGAATTTTTTTTTTTTTTTTTTTTTTTTGTGGAAAAAGGAAAGCTACTCACATGGTTCTCTTTTTTTTGGAAAAACGGAAAACCAAAAGCTACTCACATCGTTTTTGGGAAAAACGGAAAACCAAAAAGCTACTCACATCGTTTTTGGGAAAAACGGAAATCCAAAAATCTACTCACATCGTTTTTTGGAAAAACGGAAATCCAAAAAGAGTTATCGCTGCAGCGACTAAGGACCTGCGCGGTTAGGGACGCAGACCCCGCCGGCTAAAGATGGCGAGCCTGTCCGCTAAGGGTGGACACCCCGTCCGATAGAAGTGGACGAATCTGTTTTGAAATTTGTTTGTGTTTATTTTTTGAAAATAAGGACCTACGTGGTTTGCGCCGTAGACCCCGCCGGCTGAAGATGGCGAGCCTATTTCATTTTGTTTTTGAAGATTCTATTTTTCGAAAACTGAGGACCTGCGCGGCTAGTGACGCAGACCCCGCCCGCTGAGGGTGGGCGAGCCCATTTTGAATTTCTTATTTTGCCTATGTAGAAGGGCTTTTGTGATTACAACCTTTTGGTGGGTCGCAATATTTCCTGATCAGGTGTGTCCTATAAGTGGGTCCACACTGTGTATATTTTTAACGATATTGCAAAATACCGTTCTTGGGAAAGAAATATCAAGATAACAGATATTTTACACAAAATAGGGGATTGCGCGTGCCCGACAGCGAATATTCGCTGTCTGGGAAGCATTTTCAGCGCCCAGCTCTGGGCGCGAGAATTTCTAACGCCCAGAGCTGGGCGTTGAAAATGCGAAGGGGAGACGGGTCTTTAAATTCGCGGACCGTCTCCTTCCTTTCCCATTTCCACCATTTTCGCTCAAACTCCTCACCTCTTTCAACAGATTTCTTGCTCGTTTCTTCACTTTTCTTTACGAATTCTACTCCAAATCACTTCCTAATCTTCCCAATGTAAGTAATTTTCAGTAATTTTGAGTTTTTTTGTCAATTTCAGTATTTTTGTCAAGTAATTTTATGCATGAAATTGATTTGGGGGTTTTTGATTTTGGGCCCCTTTCCTTCAATTAGATAGTTGGAAATGTTCCACATAACATGTTAATTAGTTTGTGCATGTTAATTTTCGCAAGTATGTTGATTCTTGTTGAATTTGGGCATTTTTATGCTAGCCCCCAAGTATACCTACGACTCTAGTGTTTTCTTACAATGTAGGTGTTTTTGGTATATTGCTTGCGTTCCTCCTAATTCATGAATGACAAATCATGGAAGAATTTTCATTTTGTTGGAGTTAATTAAAAAAAATTCACTTATGGAATTTTTTGCTCGATATGAACTTAGTATCATGTCTTAGGGAACAAAAATTGTATGACTCCATTTTATGAGTGGAATGCACTCCTTTAGTGATTTGTGTGAGTGCTAGTTTTGTTAAAGGTATAATGCCTTATTGTATTATTGATCAGCATGCCTGACGAGTCGTCACCTCCTTCTGGTGGCCACGAGGAGCGTGGCATGACGCGTCAGTCTACTGGCGCGAGTCCCCTATGGGTGGGTCCTAAGCTCTACGACGGCCGTGATCTGCACTACGACCTAGAGCACCACGTGACTTCCCGCCTTCACGCGAGGAGAGAGACTACGGTTCGCGGCTACGGCGCGGCGACTAGTGAGACCGTTTTTAGTTTCCTGAGCTCGGACGCCCAGGCTTTGGTGAGGGCGAGCTCACCGTTTCCGGTGGTCGAGACCTTCTGGGAGATACTGCGGCTTAACATCTCCTTGTCCTTTCTGCGGTCGTTCATGAGGTGGTGGTGGGATACCACCAACACCTTTCATTTTCCTTGGGGTGAGATGACGATCACTCCCGAGGACTACACGGCTTTGACGGGCTTGACCTTTACAGGGAACCCCGTTCGTCTGAGGTCGGATGGCCCACCGCCGACTGTTGCTGAGGGTACCAGGCTCCTGGGCTCGTGGATGGGCATGAGATTGCCTTCGTACCAGCCTCGTGGGATACCTTTCGCTGACCTGATATGGGCCTTGGAGCAAGGGGTAGAGGAGTCGTCTTCGAGACAGGCTCGGCTGTTCTACCTCCATTTTATTACTTCCACTTTTCTATCGGGTCCGACTGACACCTTTGACCCGAGGTGGATAGGCATGGTGGAGGACGTGTCTACACTGGGTGACTATTGCTGGTGCGATTTGGGCTATGCGACGCTCGTTGGCCAGATGAGCTTGGCGGTGCGTGACTCGGACCTGAGTAGACGTCACTTTGTCATTACATTGGCGGGAGTGCCGCGTTTGATTGAGGTATGTGCCTAGACTTTCTTTTGTTTTCTCGCTTTTACCGGGCCTCTTTTTTTTTGACGTTTTATTGTCTTTTCCTTTTGCAGGTGTGGGCCTTTGAGCACTTACCTTGGCTGGCTCCCCGAAAGGGGCAGAGGCCTTTGGAGTACCCTGCCGGTCGTCGTTGGGGTTGGAAGAAGAAGCTGACTGCACGTCCACCGCCCGATACCGTGTGGGATCTCATTCGGGACGGGAACCCTGAGCATGTGCAGAATCTTATCCTCTATCTCGTATTTCGCCATTTTTTTTTTAATTTTCTATGTGCGAGATCTAACCGTGTTTGTACAAAACAGGTGGTTTGGACCCCATGGCGCTCCTTCAGGGGTACTTATGCTTCGGTCAGGGATAGTTATGCCCTGAGCCAGATGCGGGTCTTGTTCGTTGGCCGCCGGGACCCTGTCTGGTACCTGGGAGAGCGGGTACGTATGCAGACGGTCGGGGCTTTTTCGGTGCCTAGGCCTCCGCCTGCGACCATGTTGTCTACTCGTTCGATAGGCGAGTCGTGGAGGGTCCACTCGAGGACTGGCGTGCCGGCGACGTAGTTGGTGATAGAGGGAGCTAGCTATTATCAGTTTATCCAGGATTCTCTTCGTCTCCCGGAGCCCGGCGCTGTAAGTTGCCCTCCCCTTTCATATTGATTTTAGTGTTTTCATGCTCGTGCCCATGTGTTTTATGTTTACTGTGTTTTGTGCAGGAGTGTCCTGACCCTTTGTTGGTGGGATGGGTGCTTCCCGATGCTCGGATCTCGTATACCGGAGAGAGTGGATCCGAGATTGTGGAGACTTTCCCGGAAGACCGGGTTTTCCATGCTCCGCTCCCTGAGGGAGTACAGGCGGTATGCACCTTTTATTTATGCACTCTTCTTATATCTTTCTTTTTTCTTTTGTTACTAACATTCCTGTTTCAGGTTCCGGCCCGTACGGCCAACGTGATGGTGGGGGTGATCAACCGGTTGAGGTCCGCGTTGGTTCGGGCCCGATCTGCACTTTCTTGCAGGAGCCCCCACTCTACTCGGGTAGTGTGCCCTCTTTTTTCTTTTGATCTGTTACCTTTTGTTCGGCTTTCTGTTACTCACCCTCTTTTTGTCTTTTCTTGTAGACGGGTGCTGGACGAGCCGGGGCCGACGACGCGGGTCCCTCGGGCGGGGGACACGGTCGTGAGAGAGAAAGGGCGCGGCACTCGCCCCTACCGCATCGTCGTTCCGACGCGGGCGTGAGTTCTTCCGGGGAGAGGTCCGAGCCGGAGCGTAGGCGACGTTCCGTGTCGGTGGCCCGAGAGCCTAGCCTCGAGTTGCAGTCACAGCCTCATTTTTGGGGTGATTCTGGCTGGGGGCCCTCATACCACAGGGAGTGGAGTGGATGGACCGGCGAGGCTTGGAGACATGAAGCCGATGACGAGTCTTAGGCTTACCTCCTGTTTTGTATATATTCATTCTTGTATTCCGCATGTATATATATATTTTTTTTGCGATTTTTTTTAGTGCAAGAATGTTTTGAGCCTTCCGTGGGCTTTGCTTTACCATATTATACTAATATTAGCTTTCTAAACCAACGAAGAATTTTTTAAAAGAGAAAGAATTCCGTAAAAATAATGAGTTCATACAAGAGTGCACACATATTTTTAGACTAACCGACTACTTGGGGTATTACATATGCATGTTCACTATTTTTCGTTTTTTGCCGACTCGTGCCATACTCCTTTGTTGGGCTTGTTCCTGAAAATTCTTGTGGCTTTGTTTATCATTCTATTTGGTCTTGCCCGTGCATGGGTTAGGGTATAGTGCCCTTTGCAATATCCTTTCTTCTTGATGCGTTGCATGACTTTATTATTTTTTAATTTTTATTGGACCAAATCCTTGATAAGGATTGCCTACGTATCTTGTCAGAATCAGGTCGCGCGTAGTTCTAGCTTTTTGAAATTTTTTGAAAGGGTGTTCATTACACGTCTGCTTCCCCCCCCCCCCCCCAAGTGTTCGTGGTTCTTTTGATGGTTCGAAAAAGGAGTACGAACACTTGCAGAATCGGGAGGATAGGTGGCAAGAGAGAATGACGCATGTTCAAGGGCGAAAGAAATAACGGCGCCCAGGCCTCGGCGTGAAAAATAACAGCGCCCAGTCCTGGGCGTTAAAGTTTTGTCCTTCGCTTTTCCTACTTTGTCGAGTTTTATGCCGTTTTCTTAGGGTAATGTACAGAATGCTTGCTTATGAGTCTTAACGTGTTTTATTAGATGCCTTAACTCCGGACTGGATTTTATTAAATATAGTACTTTTTCAATTGGTCTAAGTTAGTGAGGTTAGCGAATTCCACTTCATCTATGTCAGCTAGTTGGACTGCTCCGCCAGGTAGGATGGTCTTTACAAAATATGGTCCTGTCCAGTTAGGCCGGAATTTTCCTCGAGGTTCCGTAGTAGGTGCGCGGACTTCTTTTAATACAAAATCGCCTTCTTTGATATTTCGAGGTTTGACTCTTTTGTTGAATTGCCTTGCGATGCGCTTTTGATACACTTGCACGTGATGTAAAGCTCTCAACCTCCGTTCGTCTAATAGGACGAGCTCGTCGTACCTAGCTTGAACCCAATCAGCCTCAGGTAGCTTGCTTTCTAGGACGATCCGGAGGGAGGGAATTTCCAACTCGATCAGTTGAACTGCTTCCATTCCGTATACCAAGGAGTAGGGTGTTACTCCAATGGAGGTGCGGATTGAGGTTCGATAGCCCCATAATGCGAAGTATAATTTGTTGGGCCAATCCTTATAATTTTCGGCCATTTTTTCGATTATGACTTTAATATTTTTGTTGGCCGCCTCTACCGCGCCGTTCATTTGCGGCCTGTAGGGAGAGGATTTATGGTGTTTGACATGATATTTTTCGAGCAGGTCTTGGACTTCGGCCCTAAAGTGGGAACCTTGGTCACTTATGATTTCATGTGGAACCCCGTATCGACAGAATATGTCCTTTTCTAGGAATCGAGCGATATGTTTGGCCGTTAATTTTGCATAGGAGACTGCCTCTACCCATTTAGTGAAGTAATCAATTGCGACTAAAATGTACTCGTGTCCCCCTACACCTGTTGGTGTTACCTTGCCGATTATATCTATACCCCAGGTGGAAAAGGGCCATGGAGAAGTGAAGGTGTATAGTTCTGAGGGAGGCAAATGGTTAAGGTTACTGAAGATTTGGCATTTTGGGCAAGTTTTTACAAAGTGATGGCAATCGGTTTCCATAGTGGATAAGCGGGATATTTTCCGGGATAACATTTTTCCATTCATATGTGGTCCGCACACGCCGTTATGGTATTCTTCCATTAGTCTTTGGGCTTGGTTTTGGTGGACACAAAGTAACTTGATTTTATTCGGCGTGTACTTGTACAGTTCTCCCAGAATTATGCTATATTGTGAAGCGAGGAGGCGTAGGGCCTTTTGTGCTCGCGGGGAGGTGTTTGGGGGGAATTCCCCACTTGTTTTGTAACGAAGGATGTCCGTATACCATGGTTCTTCTTCGGTGTTTTCAGGTTCGAAGTCTATGGCACAGCAATAAGCTGGCTCTTTCCTTCGCTCGACCCGAAGGGTCATCCCGTCCCATTCATTCGGGATGTTGAGCATTGAAGCTAGCTTCGCTAGTGCATCCGCGAATTGGTTGTCGTCTCTTGGTAAGTACGTATACTCAATTTTTTCAAATTGCTCGACTATTTGGTCTAAGTGAGCTTGATATTTTGAGAGACTAGTGCTTCGGACCTTCCATCTTTTGGATATATGGTTGTTTATTAGGGAAGAATCCCCGAAGACTTGTAGATGTTTGACTCCGAGGCTAACTGCGGCCTCTAGCCCAACTATGCAGGCCTAGTATTCGGCGGCGTTGTTTGTGGCCTCGAAGTCAAGTTTGACGGAAATTGGTATATGGGCCCCTTCGGGACTGACTAGGAGAACTCCGACACCGCATCCTTTCTGGTTGGACGCGCCATCGAAGTATAGTGTCCAATAGTCGTCTCGTATCATCAGAAGTTCCTCGTCAGGGAGGAGGTAAGCTTCCGTGGTTTCCTCATTCGTGGCATGCTCGGCCAGGAATTCGGCTACCGCTCTTCCTTTGATTGTTTTTTCTGGCATGAATTTTAGGTGGAATTCTGAGAGCATGACTAGCAACCTGAACAGGCGACCATTTAGGGCGGGCTTTTCGAACATGTATTTTAAGGGGTCTAGTTGTGACACTATATGAACAGTGTGGGACAATAGGTAATGTCTGAGTTTTTTGGATGCCCAGACGAGGGCGAGGCAGGTTTTCTCAAGTTTTGTGTATCTCGTCTCGTACTGTATGAACTTCTTGCTCAAGTAGTAAATGGCTCGCACGGATCCATGTACACACTGTGAGTGCATAGCTCCCGCTGCAGTATCTGTGACGGTTAGGTATAGGCGTAAAGGGATTCCAGGCAAAGGTGGGGAGAGGACGGGTGGTTTGCTTAGATATTCTTTGACTTTATCGAAGGCAGCTTGGCATTGTTCATCCCATTCAATTTTTTCTTCTTTTCTTAATTTTTGAATATTGGCTCACAAGTCATAGTAAGCTTGGAAATGAACCTACTAATGTATTGCAGCTTTCCTAGGAAGCCCCTTATCTGTTTTTCAGTTTTTGGTGGGGGCATTTCTGTAATGGCTTTGATCTTGGATGGGTCAATCTCGATTCCTCGCGTACTAACAACATATCCTAGCAATTTTCCAGAGGTTACCCCGAACACACATTTTTGTGGATTTAGTCTCATGTTATATTTCAAGATTCGGGTGAAGAACTTTTTAAGTGCCGGGAGGTGACCGTGCCGGTCTTTAGATTTGACGATCATGTCGTCCACATAGACCTCGATTTCTTTGTGTATCATGTCATGGAGTAACGTGGTGGATGTTCTTTGATAAGTGGCCCCCGCGTTTTTCAACCCAAAAGGCATTACAGTGTAACAATATGTACCCCAAGGGGTAATGAAAGTTGTTTTTTCCATGACTTCTTCTGCCATGAGTATTTGGTTATATCCGGCGTACCCGTCCATAAAGGAGAGGAGCGCGTGCTTTGCGGTGTTGTCTACTAGTATGTCAATGTGAGGTAGAGGGAAGTCATCTTTGGAACTGGCTTTGTTGAGGTCTCGAAAGTCTACGCACATTCGCACGCGTCCATCTTTTTTAGCTACGGGGACAATATTGGCCACCCATTCTGGGTAGTTGTAGACTTTTATAAAGCCGGCGTCTAATTGTTTAGTGACTTCTTCTTTTATTTTCAAGGCTATCTCTGGTTTGAGCCGCCGTAGCTTTTGTTTTACTGGTGTCATTTTGGGATCTAGCGGAATTTTATGCTCAGCGATTTCTCGATCTATTCCAGGCATGTCTTTGTCGGACCAAGCAAAGACACCCTCGAATTCCCGCAAAGTGGAGATTAGATCGGTTTTTCAGTGGGAGTTATGGTGAGGCCAATTTTAATGATTTTAGGATTTTCTTCTGTTCCAATATTTACCGATTCTGTGTCCTCAATTATAGGAGTTTTGAGTTCTTGCTCATTTACAGCTTTTATCAATTCGGTATATTTCTCTTCTGGCTCTTTTTCGTGCTCATTAATGACGAGACATTCTGCATTATTACTCTGTTTTTTAAGCGGCATATACTTAAAAGTTTTGTTTATCTTATTAAAGTCATGAAACATTACATCAAAAAGATCTCCCGGAGTAGATATTTCCGGGTCTAAACTATTTTTGGGAGGGGTTACAATTTTGCTAGGTTCGGACTCGGAGTCAGACTCGGATTCAGACTCTAATTCTTCGTACATCGGACCCTCTCCCGCAGATATCTTGAACTTCATCCCACGAGCATTAGTCCATTTGAAAGTCTTGCGCCACCCTCGTTGGATTTGGTCATCTTTTGAGGGTGATGGAGCGATCAATTTAGTAGGATCGAACACTTCATCTTGGAGAGCTAATGCCATAATTTCTGTTTCATTCTTCGCTCTTTTCTTTTCAAACCCAAACAATAGCCCGAAAGCATGTGAGTTGGGGAGCGTTTTTGGCATAGCACGATTCTTTGGGGCGAGTGGCCTTTGAGAGCGTAAAGGGTCGTGTCCCAGAGCATGCATCTCTTGGGTTTGTGCGACCTCTAGGTATAGATGTTCGGGATATGCTTCTTCTATCGCGTTCCTTGATGGCTATCACGGGCGGATATTCAGGGGCCCTGCATTATTGTTGTGGAGTAGGAGACACATTAGTTTTTTTCGTGAGTCGGTTTTTTTAGACATTCTATGACTACCCTTAAGTCGGACTAGTATATTTGGACTGCTATGCGTGCACTTTGAACTCTTTATATTTTCGAAAATCTTTGCCCGTGTGACATTCATAATTATTAGCATGTTCGGTTTTTAGTGCCGAACATTGTCGTCGTAGGAGGCCTGTCGACGACACAAAGAGTTATTTATTTTTTACGAGTCGCTTTTGAAATCGAGTGCTTTTCTTACGCCCTCGTAGCAATTCTTTTTACGAACATTTTTTTTGTGCTACGTATTTTCCTTTTGCGCGGGCACCGAGGCTGCTGCGCCTGACCAGAAGGCCAAGCAGCAACTTCAGCGCCCAGCGAGGGGCGTGAGAAATTCTGGCGCCCAGCCAGGGGCGTTGAAAATGCGTCCCTGGCTGGTTCTCGTTTTCTGTTTGCATCTACTTCTGTTTATGCGACTTCGATTTGCGTGCTTGCCTAA
The DNA here is from genome assembly GCF_020520425.1 of Spinacia oleracea. Classification (NCBI taxonomy): domain Eukaryota; kingdom Viridiplantae; phylum Streptophyta; class Magnoliopsida; order Caryophyllales; family Amaranthaceae; genus Spinacia; species Spinacia oleracea. Next base: position 94,585,853 of record NC_079490.1, read on the forward strand.
TAACGTCCTTTACGCGTTGTGCAACGTTTGTGGGATTCGTTACAGACCATCCCGAGCGTCGCTTATTTTTGTGGCGATCATTCGGATTTGCGGAACACGTATTTCGGTATAACTCTTTGGCAAATTAGTCCATGAATGTTTGGGCAATTTTTAAGGTCGTTGGTTTTCTAGGATAGTTTGTCACGCACAATCACATATTTCGCTACACATAACTAACATTCATCATGAGGTGCTAATAACATGTCATGTAGTTTATGATAGGCTTCTATGGGTAGTTATTTGCGCCTGGCTTGGTGTCGCTTCTATCGTAGATCCAACACATGCCCCGGTCGAGGTAGTGTCTTCAACAGACGAATTTCGCTCAAGAGGCCAACCCGCAAGTGCAAACCAAGGGGGCATGCAGGCGAGAGGGACCTAATGAGCGAGCGATTGGGTTCAGGATAGGTGTACTACCTGCACAAGTACCAAGTGGGCAACATGCGCGGCGTATGCACCCCCCTATTGGCGAAAAAAGGTATCCTTAGTCCCAACTCTCGAGGGAGCCGAGATTCGTTATGTTGTTCTGCCCGTTCACATTAATATGCTGATTTTCAGGTCGTCCCAACTTGATGGGGAAATAAACGCGGGGTAGGATCGTTTCACCCTTCGGCTATTTTGATTACCTACAAGCACGAGTATTTCCTTCACTATCCCCAGTGGAGTCGCCACTGTGAGGGGGTCGAAAAAGCACGAGGCTAATGCGTGACCTCGTCCCTCGTGGGTGTGACGATTCTTTTTATTCAATCAAGTGTAATTGGATTTCCTGTGAGTTTACACCCAATTGACTAGTAATATAGGAGTCGCCATTCATTTTTTAACGAAAATGAGAAAAACTGACAAAACCCGGTTATCGTGACATAAAGGGAGTGCAATTATGTTTGACCACGACGGTCGTAGGTTCCCTTGTGATCCCTGGTGGTGGGGATCGCTCAACGTACACCCGCAGGGTAGAGATTGAGGGTTCGGGGGACTGTAACTACCGAGAGGAGTACTCGCTCTTTGATAACTCCAGAGGCAGGATATCCTTACTAGCTCAGCATAAATAATTGAAGGGACATGCGTTAACTATTAAACTAATCTGAGTTGATTTTAGCAATATGCAACATATAATACTAGATTGATCGCGATTATCTGATTTAAATAGCATTAAGGGACTTAGCATGATAATCCAATCTCCCAAAAATATTATATTTGTTAGGCGTGATAGAACAATCAGATTTAGTTAGTTTAACAGTTCATAAAAAGGGCGAGGAAAGCAATTAAATCATCGAAAAGGGACACATTACGACGCACCCTTGAGAGGTGCGTCACGGTTCTCAGAAAACTAACCACTTTGACTTAGCTATTTCTCCTTTTTATTTAACGAATCTCAATTATGGGACAGGATACGTTCTGTTTTATTTATGGATCGATTGCGACAGAACGCGTGAACAATTTTGCAGCGTGAGGCTAAGGCTAGGGGTTGGAGTCAATACTCAGAATATGAATTGTGTGTTGTGATTTCACGTCGAACTTGAGCTATATTCATAGAAAAGAGTTTGTGGAAAGATAGAATTGCAGAGCTCTAATCCACAAAGAATTAGGAAAAAACACGTACCCAGGTAATTCCAGCGCCCAGGCCTGGGCGCCGAAGATTCTGGCGCCCAGAGTCAGGCGTTGAAAATAGGGTCTGGGCTGTTTTCTTAGTCAGATTCGGATTCCTGAAATCCGTAGTGTTTGAGACTTAATCGAGTCTTTTAGTGCGTATCAATTTCATGACGGAATGCGTCTGGGCCCGTTACGAACTCTAGGCTCGTTAGGATTTTAATTAATACGTAACTCTTATTTCCGAATCATATTAGGAATAGGATTCTCGTAGTTTTCTATCTCATTAAGGATTTATGTTGGAGTGCAACACCTAATTCTGACAGGTTTCTATCTTTTATGACTTGCCACTTTTAGAAGCTACCCTTTACGGCAGTTACTATTTTTAGCAGGTTTCCATAAATAGCAGGTTTCTATAAATAGCAGATTTCGGGTGAAACGAGAAGGGTGATTGAGATTCGTTATTTTATAGGAGATGCGTTGTCAAGTGGAGATTTATGTTTTCATCATCGAACCTTTCCCTTTCGGGAATGGGGACAAAAGTAGGTGTCTACAATGCTTGATATGTTTGAGCTTTTCCCATAGTTGGAACATTGGTTTCCCTCTCACAGGAACACTCCACCCTTTTTTAACAACTTCCTGAAACTCTGCATGCTCAACCATGTAGTTGAAGAACTTTAAAGGTCTTCCACCCTGTTTAACATCCAGGTGACAGTGAATTATCAAAGGAGAGTGGTCAGACACACCAGGGTTGAGGTATTCCACTATAGAGTTTGATAAATTGCTCTGCCAGGCTGCATTGCAAAGACATCTATCAATTCTAGAGGAGATTCTACTATCACCATCCCCTTTATTGCTCCAGGAGGAAAAGTTGCCACTAGTTTTCATTTCTCCCAGATCAGTTGTGTCTAGCAGTGAAGCAAAATCTGCAGTTTCAGCAGTAGCAACTGGATTCCCATTAATTATGTCACCAGCATACAGAACAGCATTGAAATCACCCACCACACACCAAGGAGATGTGATGGAGTGGGCCAACAAAGAGAGATCATGCCACAAAGGCTTCCTGGTATCAACTGTGTGTAAACCATACACCACAGTAAGGAAGAAAGCAGCCTTCCCATTCTTCAGCTGAACCCAACAGTGTATCAATTGTTCAGTTTTCTGGATAATTTGAATAGTAATATCTGCATGGTTCCAAGCAAGCCAAATCCTTCCCCTAGGTGAAAACAGATAGTTATCATCCCAGGTCCAGTTTGGCCCAAATTTTCCCATAATTTTTTTGCTTTTATTACTTTTTACCCTTGTTTCTAGTAAAGCAACTATACTAACTTTATTATTGGCTAACACCTTCTTTACTTCCCCCCCCCCCCCCTTACTGAGGTCATTAATACCCCTCACATTCCAGCTACAAATCATGGAACTGGATATGGGGAATCTCCTCCACCTGCTTCCCCACCTCCTCTAACTCCATCAGCATCAAATGAAGCATTAACCTGTACCAGCCCTTCAGGAATTGACACCAAAGGTGTACCCATGGGTGACTTAGTTAATCTCCTCCTGGTGACCACCCTCCACCCATCATCTTCAACTGGTGGATTTGGGATCACACTGGTTTCCTGTTGGGCCTTGGGTTGCACCTCATTGGTGGTGGTGTTTTTTTTTACAGTACCCTTCATTACCCACTTCTTTTTAGGAATGTGAACAGAAGGATGAAACCTAGCAGTTGGCATCCCCTTAGAACAGTCATTACCTACATTCTTGCATTTCTTGCAGTATGGGGGAATCCAGTCATAGATCACCTTTTGAACAACAGTGTTCCCACTTGGATCCTGAACTAAAACTGACCTAGGGAGAGCTTTAGTCACATCAACCTCAACTAGAATTCTAGCAAAGGAGATCCTAAGTTGTTTTGAGGTGCATTCATCAGCATATAAGGGCACTCCAACTAAACTACCAATTCTGCTTAGTGAGTCAGTTCCCCAACAATTCAGTGGTAGATTGGGCAATTTGATCCACAGAGGAACAACACGAAGAATCTCAGCATGAAAGTTGAAAGTTGCAGACCATGGCTTAACAATCATGGGTTTGCCATAGAAGGAATGTGGTCACTAGTGGAAAAAATACCTGTTGAGGGGGGCATTTTGGGCTTATTGAGGCGAACATGGCCCGCTTCGACAGACGTGGCTTCAACAGCACACTTAGCTGTTGAGGCGGGCTTTGTTCGCCTCAACAGGTCATCTGTTGTGGGGGGCTTTCAAAAGCCCGCCTCAACAGCCCAAAACAAAAGGGAAAAATAAGGACCTATTGTGGGGGGCATTACCAAAAGCCCGCCTCAACAGACACCTCTGTTGAGGCTCACTTCTTAAATGCCCCCCACAACAGACCTGTATTTTTTTCATATGTTGTTGAGGCGTACATTAAAAGCCCCCTTCAACAACATTAATTTTTTTTTCCAAATTCTTTTAAAATATAAAATAGGTGGCAATAACCAAATCTATATATATACACCATTGAGTTTTGAAACCTGTACACCAATCAACACCAGAATAGCAAAGGTATGAATCCGCTTATTTTTTATTAATAAAATCATTAAATTAACTTCATTTATATTAACCCAATAGAGAAAAGCGTATAGTACGTACGTTTACAATTTTTAAACACCTAGCTAGCTAGTCTAACAAATTAAAACTAATATTAACAAATAAAGACAAAAGGCTAGAGAGCTAGTCTAACAAATTTCTCTAATCCGGCCACTTAGCTCCCTTTAGATCATGCATTACAAACCTTAATTAAGGTCGTGCTGACTTTCTTCCAATCGACTCCCTGCAAGATGTAAGGAAAATATATATGAGTACCAAAAATTTACACTCACGATATTATCTTTATATTCCACTGTTTCACAAGCATAAAAAGATATAGTTGCAGACTAGAGCATTATTATCTTTATCAACCATAGTTATTTATTGATTTTAATTTGGTTGCAATTAATTTTAGGAATGATTTGAGTCATGGACTTGGACTGTAATATTACTTTTAAAGCCCCATAATTTTCCAGTTATTGCTGGCTGAAGCATTATTAATTTGCAATACTGTATCTTAGGAGGTTGGATTTTTTCTTAAATTGATGTGAAAAAGATGGAGACATAACTAGCTATTACGAGTACACCAATATGTAAAAAAAGAATGTCAAGGTCTACTAACTACTTAGAATTTGCAAACATCACTCATTGGAGGATCACCTCGTAACCTCAACGTCAAATTCCCTCAGTGGCTAACCATCGGGATGTGGATCCCTTAACACCCCCCCCCCCCCCCTTTCCAAGTGTCTGGCCAGCAAAAGCTGGACTAAAAAACCTTACCCATTAAAAAAATTAATAAATCTTCGGTATCTTCTTAGTTATTCTTTACGTGATATAACAGGGAAAACAAAGAAGTTAAAACCCACATGTGAAAAGACAATACTTCAGTGTTGTTATATCTAAACAAAACTGAGTGCAATGATATCTTAATAGAACTGAGTATAGTAACTGACCAGTGTTTCCAAAGATGAAGATCTGTAATAAACTGCTACACCAGCACGTTTTGTAGTTCGTGTTTTAGATGAAGCAATGTTCTTTCCCCACCTTAGAATATCCCTATGAATTCCAAATAGTCAAATGCAATATTAGTGTTACTGATTTTCAATTTTCCAGCATATCTTTCCAACTTAAGTTGTTCTCTTTTGATTCGGAATTTGTTAATTTGTTTTATGCCTTTGTATCTTGGAATCTACTTTTTTAAAATTATTGCCTATTCTGATCCCTGAACATCCTACTGTGAAAGTTGTAAGCAATTACCCGAGCATATCTAAATTACAAAGAAGTTCCAACCTCCAACATGGTAGTGTCTTTAATTACCACTGTTGAACCAGATGTCTTCCCTAACTTGTCATGGTGTTCTACAGTAACTTTTCTCAAAGAGTAAGGCATGATGTTCTGCAAGAGTAAGGCATGGTGTTCTACAATAACTTTTCTCAAAGAGTAAGGCATACTTTGTGCAATTTCCGTCTTCTATTTACAATTACTTAGACGTGGCAAGGGCATATTCTTATTCTGATGACATTATCAGTCTTCCAACATTTATTATTGATTATTGCATAGTGCGTTTAAATACACTTGGATCCTGACTCAAACCGTCCTATAGTTAGTTGGGCAGCAGAAACATTTTCTACACCTGTATTTTTCCTATATGAGCAGGTTTTATTTTTCCTATATGAGCATGTTGTATGTTTCCTATATGAGCAGGTTGTATTTTTCCTATATTAGTTAATCAGTAACGTAGTCAGAATGTGAGATCAGTCGCAAGACCAGCAGATTACTATTCACAGCAGCATATCAGTAGATCAGTAGATTATTATTTGTATCAGAATATCAGTAGATCAGTATGCACAAAAAGAAATAAATTAGAAAAAGATCAGTAGAACAATATTCAGAGCAACAAAGAACTTACAGATTTGCTGCTTGAACCACTTCAGTAATATTCAGAAGCATATATCCCGCTTGAGGTCCTCAGAGGTGTCTAGACAAAGGATACATTTTAGAGGCATAAACTAACTGTTCTTGGGCTTCAAAATAATAACTAAAATGAATAACTTATGCATGACTATAACCAGACTCTTTAGGGATAATCAGTCTGAAAGATGTGTAATTGATAATGCCGGAAGGTTTCAGGACACTTGCCTCCAACTTCTTTTCTCCCTTTAGTAGTGCAAGCTTTCTCTCAAATGAATTTCCATCCATCTGAAAGGGGGAACATATAATGATATAATAGAATTGTCATATGCAATACAAGTAAATGTTAATTTTGTATCTTCAATTCATCTTCGATGACTACAGAAACTGCATTAAAAAACCTAATAGTCTGGCACATTCCGTGTTAGCAAAATACAAAATTTTGTATCAATTGTACTTCAAGTGCACGATCAATGAGATGACAACAAATAGTACACAAGAACCATACAAAGGCATAGAATATTTCCTTACCTGTGATTTTGAAACATCCCAATCAAAAAAGCAAGTAAAGAACTATGGTTCATGTCTCTCTGTAACCATATACAATGTGGTTTCCAGCGATAGTCCTTGAGCCAAAATGTCTCCCTCCAGGTATTTCTGGATTTTTTAATACAAGACGAAAGCAATATAAGTGAATTATAGGTTAGACTGAAAATAAATAAACTCATGTGAACTCATGTTCCATAAATTGCACATGTGGTCACGAAGAAAATTTGTCTGTTTTCATGAGGAGTGCTTGACCAATAAACCAAGAAAGCCTAATAAGCATGTTTTAAGCACAATCCAAAGGTTGAGGAACTTCTGAAATTTTGATTGTAGTTTAGTAACATTCAAGACTAATCTAGTTAAGAGATACCTTTACTGATGTTAAACGTGTTCAAGTCTATATGCCTCAGCCTCAATCTTAGCCCTTCAAAGAGGTTACAGTGATAATAGGTATAGCAGATTGTTGATCGAAACCCAGGTAGTACCTAAACATCAATGCCCACTCCTCTGAACAGTCCGAACGGAAAAGGCCTAAAATTTACATATTGGATCCAGATTCGTACCCTCAAGGTAGATTGCCTTCAATGATCATTTTTTTTTGTCATCCCTATCTCTAAATATGTAACTCCATTTATGTCATAGTTTTGAGTTTTGACAGAGTCTGGAAAGCTGGGAAGCAGGCAATAACCATTATGTGATGCAGTCAGTACCCTAGCCTGATTTGAACTAAGTCTTATGCCAATATCTTAAAGTGAATTAATATTCAAAGAATAAGCAAACTCACATCTGCAAAACGGAAATCCGCAAGAAGTTCGTAGTAGATACACATACATGGATTTCCAACTTAGAACTTCTGCAGTTATTGCAAATATATGCTCAAAGATCCATTACATTTTTACTTGTCATTCAGTATTAGTAATAACAGTACCCATCAATAGTAATGGGCATATTTGAGCAAGAGACTACTAGCAAGAAATAAGACACAAGAGTAAGGACGCAGAATTACCTGTAAACAACCGCCATCAGAGAGCACAAAGCCGACAGTTGAGTACCCGAACTGGCTGTACAACAAGTAATTAAAAATATATCAAGATCAAAATAAGAAATCAACAGTTGAGTACAGAATGTTTCACAATAAGGCGAACCAAATGTGATAACCTAACAGAATTGCACCTAGTGTAAAAAATCCCAAATTGAACTTATTACTAACAACTGAAAAAAACCACAAATATTAAACCCTAATTAATTTGCAAATTCATCGAATAACTGTAAAATTATCCTAAGTTATGCTCAACTAATTGAAGTGAAACTAGATTTCAAGATAAAAAACACTTATAAACTAACCTCAAAAAAGAAGAGAAACAGATCAGGGAGATAGGGAGGACGCAGTCGGGGGCGTGTATTATAAAAGACGCGAAGAAGGTGGTGGTGGTAGTGGTGGCGCTAGTGAGAACCGGGAAGTGGCCGGGAATTCAAGAATCTCCACCGCCCACGCAGTACGTTAGGTTTTTTTTGAGAGATGGAATAGCGCACAGCAGGGACGACAAAAGGATGAAGCGTTTACCTTCTTTATTTTTTAATTTAAAAGTTAATTTCTCTTTCCGAGCACCGGTTGAGGCGAACAACAGAAGGCCCGCCCTTTCAAGTACTCATATGTAGAGGGGGGCAATAAAAAGCCCGCCTCAACAGATGTTGTTGAAGCGAACACAGTAAAAGCCCGCCCCAACCTTTCCGCAAATTGTTTGACCCGCGTTGACTAAATGGTTGTTGAAGCGTACTTTTAATTGCCCGCCCCAATAGGGGTGCTGCAACAGGGGTTTTTTCCACTAGTGGGTCCAGCAAATAGCACAACATTCCTATCAGCTACAGAGGCAAACTTGAGCACAAAGAAGCCTTCATCATGAAGGAAAACTTGTGGTTTAGCCACTTGCCCCCATTCTTTGGCCACATATCTCAAAACAGATCCAATGGTAGGCAGTTCGCCCACCACATACATAACCAGTGAAGTTTTCCAAACATCAGACATTTTATCAAGTCCATCTTTGTCCAGACAAGCAACATTATCACCATTAACGATAGTGGGAGCAATAAAATTGAGAGTGTTACCTTTAGCATTAAGCTGTCCCCCTGAGAACAATTGAGCCCATGAACCCCCTGTTGCAATCGGTTGCTCCGTTTCTCGAAGAGGCGGCGTTGGAGAAGGAGGGCCACTAGGCAAGGAGTTCAAAAGAATACCATTGATGCTAGTCATGATGGTCTATAACCGTTCATGTGAAGCACTAGCATCCTGTTCTCCGGCCAACACATTCGCCATCAATTCCACCATTGAAGGCGGTTTCGGGGTTGAAGGATTCAAGTTAGTCATAGGGCGTCTAACCGACTGGTGGTATTGTTCAATAACATCCAGGAGTTCTTGCGACGGTGGGCCAGAACTCGGGTGAGGCGGCGGAGCCATTCTCGGAATTTCATTTTTCGACATAAAAGAGTTCGAGCTGGGTATAAGATTTCTTCGTTGATTCTGGTTCATTGGTCGAGTTGGTGGGGTAGGAGACCTAGCAGAAGCATCCCCATGAGAACCCCCATCGTCATGCTTCTGATTCTTCTTCTTTCTGGCCATGGAAAAAACGGGGTGTAGGTTAAGAAGTTCACCTTATCCTGCGCATCACACCATTGCTGGAGAGAAAACCCGTTTTTTTGTGGTTTTTCCCCAAGCTAGACTGTTTCTTGTCCCCAAGCAACACTAAACCAAAGATAGAGAAACAAGACGCACATGACTTTCATAAAACCATGGTAAGACCAACCCAACTCTCGAGCAAACAATCAAACAGAGTTATTGAGACAGAAATCTAGCTCGGATACAAATAGAACCACAAAGCATCATGATCCACAATTGAAACAACCAAGCTTAGCCAGTAACTATTCTCAATCAAGCTAGTCGTCGCCGCATATCTTGTAGAATATAAATATATGATGCAACATGGGGTAAGATGACAATAGCAAGAAACGATTTTCAGTCAATCACAAAACAAACATGCCGATCAAGAGGTCTTTATAATAAGCTTGTAATGGGGCTAGGTGAAAAGGAAGGGTAGGGTATAATTTGGGAAAAAGTGAGAGTAAGGTCCAACTTGGGAAGCAAATGTGAACTATATGCGTCGGCGTGATAATGCCGCAAATCCAACTCCATCGAACCATGAAACCCGAACAATCAACCAAGTTATAACCAAGGGGAAGAACATAATATAATGTCAATGATCTTTGTTCAATCCCCTTTCCTTGCCTTCAAACTATATGCAAAAACGAAAAAACATATTTTTTATTTTTCTTTGATTTTCCTTTTTTTTTTTTTTTTTTCCTTTTTTTCTATTTTTTTTCTATTTTTTTTTCAAATTTGAGATGAAATAAATTGATGAAAATGAAAGTACAAAAATAAATACTAATGCTAACTGTTATAAACTTGGGTGCCAACAATAATATACACCATTTCCAAACCACAAATCCAAACATAGCCTCGAACCACGATCTATTGGCTTAGTGTGCCAATCAATCAACATTAATGAAACCATTACGAACACCGAAGCTCCCCCAAGCTAGACTCGGGACAAGTAACCAACGGGGCAAATAGGGCTCAATTTTGTGGAGTTAAAAGAATAAACGGACAAGGCTACAACATGGGTGTGAAAGGCAGGAACTGATGTTTCTAAATTCGTCTGAAGGCTTCCTAAGAGAATGGCCTCTGTCATACGCGGCATGCGTGAGTTGCAACTAAGCTACTAATGAATCTCAAGCCAAAATCATATGATAACAAGTCACATCAATCACACAAACACATAGTAAGGTGACCTACAAGATAATTGGCTAGCTATTCTTGACACGAGACCAACATCTTACCGCATACCATTCAATTGGTTCACACAATGCCAAGCAGTTATCAATGTATAGCATGACCGATTGAATTTCATAATCATAACTAAGTTCAAAAGAAGCTCAAGAGAGTCAAGTAAAGCCCGAACATAGTATGAAAGTCAATTGCACAATGTAGGGTATAAAGACATGTGAATGCAAAAAAATGCAACTAAATTGAACAATAACACTAGGAAAGCAGTACATTTTTTTTGTTGCACGTAAACTCCCACCCCTAATGGATGGTACAAAGCGTACAACACCTAAAAAAACAATAAAACTATACTAGAAAGCAATAAATATAGATATCCCTCCCCCAAGCTAAACAAAACACAGTGCACTCACTGTGAAAATAGCAACAATATAACTCAAACAAGGGAGAGAGATGGAAAGTGCTCACTCGTGATGAGCCTCGTCTGCCGAGTATGACTCGGTAGGACAGTCGACAGTAGAAGCGGTGTGGCCAGAAGCTTCAAACTGACGACGCAAAGAGCCAATCTCCATAGATGTGGTGGATTTGGGTGAAAGCTAGTTGGTTTAGTTACTTTCATGATGCAACAACCACGATTTAAAATACTCCAATAAACCGGCCAAGACGGTGCATACTTCGACATTCAACGATCAATCCCAACGAATAGTTCAAGCAATCCCAATGCTAACACTTTGAACTCAACAATCAACAAACGTTAACCAATCTTAATAAATAATTCATATAATATTCACAACGACAACCATTTGAATTCAACAACCAATATTGTCATCAATATTCCAAATTTCTTTTCAAAATATGATTCAAGTGAATAAACGTTAGAAAAATTGAAATTTTAATATCTTTTGTGCACCACAAAGACCATAATTTAGTTGTGAATTCCGCAAACGAGCCACAATACTACACAATTTACCAATGTCCACAAACAACCAAAAAACCCCAAATTGATTTCAAAGTTAGGGTTTTAAATTCATGAATAGAACAATGGTGAAGGTGAAAGATTGGAGAGGTGGAGAAGGAGGGAAGGTGGTGCGGTGGTGCGCCGACCACAATGGTGCAGGTGGCCGGCGGTGGTTGTTTGTGGTGGAACGTCGCAGGATGAGAAAAGATGGAGGGCTGGCGGCGCGGAGAAAGATGGCGAGGGGAAGGCTGGCCGGCTGGGTTTCGTGGGTGAGGGAGAATGGCGGGGTGGGCGGCTGCGGTTTATGGTGATGGTGGAAGGTTGTTTGCGGGAGCGGGGGGGCGGTGGCGCTGGCTGGTGCACGGCAGAGGGGTGAAAGGGAGTGCGCGGGGGTGATCTTCGAAGGAGGGAGAGGGGCGGCGAATAGGAAAAGGTGGCAGGTGGTGGTGTTTCGCCGACCTCCGGTGGTACAGGTGGTGTGCCGGTGAGGTGATGGGGAGTGGTTGACGGTGATTAATGGAGGAAGGAAGGTGGGCGAGGAAGAACGAGCAGGGAGGTTTAGCGATGAAGGATTCAAAGTGAATTTTTTTTTGTTTTTTGAAATATGGGTAGGCGGCCAATCTAGCGTGGCTGCTAGATTGCCAGCGGGCAAGGCAGAACTGCAGCAATTGGCGTGTTAACAGGCCAGGCGGGCACGCTGCGAAGGCGCTGGAAAACGCGCCGACGATCAGCGACTGAGCCAGCGAGGGGGCTGGTTAGCGTGTGTGTTGGGGCGAGTTGCTAAGGCTTGTCGATGTTTCAAAATTCTTGGAATTAACTTGTTCGTGCACCTAAAGATCCTAAAAAAAAAATTCAAGCACCACTAAACTCAAAAATTAAAATCGTTAGTCAAAATTAAACACCCAAAAATAAATAAATAAATACGATTAAAGAAAATTTAATCTAAAAATGAAATAAAAATATGAATTCAAGCGAACTAAAAGAGGGGAAAAATCGTTAGTAAAATTAAACGCAAAAAAAAAAAGTAAATACGATTAACGAAAACTAATCTAAAAATAAAACAAAATTATGAATTCAAGTGAACTCAAAGGAAAATATTTTTGTGCTTTTGTTGTTTTTTTTTTCAATAAATTAAGCAAATAGAAATAAAATACTAAATTAAAATGGAAATAAATGAAGAAAATTGAAATGAGGGAAAGTTAGGAATCGGGTTGCCTCCCGATAACCGCTCGTTTTAAGTCTTTAGCTTGACTCCACTCAAATTGTTAATCAGAAGAATCCAACGCCTTGAGTAATTTATCAAATGCCCCTGCAAACATGTCATTGAGCACTACGTATGGCTTGAGTAAAACCAAATTCATCCTCGCAAATAGGGTATTAGATAAATAAGCAGAAAAAATAAAACGAGAAGAATAAGAATCAGATGTAAAGGAAAAATCAAAAGAAAAAGAAAAAGGAGAATATTTACAACTTCCCTCTAATTGCTCCTCGGGCAACGTAAACGTTTTAGAATGAGCATCAAGGACGGCAAGGTCAAATGTATCATGGAATGGAGACCTATTGATAAAGTGCGAAAGACTTAACATGGGGGATGAAGGAACAAGATCAAGCCTCCGCGAGAACGGGACATAGCGGGGAGGAGATATAGGCTCAACATTAATACTTTTACCTACAATTCCACCCTCGTGAATAAGCTTGTCATTAAAATCTTCAACCAAAAGTTTCTCAACCAATGGTTTCTCAACCATCGGTTCTACAACCATTAGTGATTCTTCATCCTCCAAAGTCTCCATTATATCCAACCTTTTTTCATCTTGACCATTATAAGTACCAAAAGTCAAATGATAACCTTCCTCTAATGAACTAACATTCTCAACTAATCCACCACCATCATCATCATCATCATTATAAAGGATTTTCATGTCAAAATAAGATGGTTCGAGTCGGAAATTTTGCATATCAAATCGAAGGAAAGGGTTGACGGTACTAACATATGACTCGTTATAGGGACAAAGAGAAGTATCATGGTCATGACAATGACAACAAGAACAATAATACGGGGAAGGGGTGTGAGTTTCAGGAATAGGAAAAGAGAAATTTTGCAAAGTAGGTTCAACAAACATTGTCATCTCCCACTCATATGTATCTCTAGCTAATTGCTCGATTAAATCCCAACACTCTTCTGGAGTCTTCTCCACAAATATATAACTATTCATGGAATCCAACACCAATCTTGTATCTTGATTCAATCCCTCATAAATCACCATACATAGTTCCCATTGTTCAAAAATATGATTTGGACCAAGAAAATCTCCAAACCTATAATAATATCTCCAAAACACTTCATTCTCAATTTGAGGAAAAAAAATAGAAGCCATTTAATATTTAAAAAAAATGAAAATTTTATACACAAACGAAAAAATATATACAATGTAGTCTCACCAAAAGTAAAAGCTAAAAAGAAAAATAAAACCGTCTCCCCGGCAACGGCGCCAAAAACTTGATGAATTAAAAAGTGGTACCGCAAGTGCACGGTGTCTGTTGTTAGCAGATACTTAGCAAATACGGGTCGATCCCACAGGGAGACAAGTTCTATTAGTTTTTGCCCAATTATACGAACTATTTCAATAACGAAAGTTGATTTTGGATATTATTAACTAATGAAGCTAAAGCAATAATGTAAATGTGAAATTATCAATGAATTAAAAGGTCTAGGGCATCTGTTCGGTTCACCATGCTTATACCAATCCAAGAACACAAATCAATCCAAAAATGAATAAGCTAAGCCGAGTAATTAAAGTACATGTTAATCCTACGGTCGGGTCTTAACACTTTCAATTCAACATATGCAGTACGGTGCCTAACATAATCAGAATTGCCAATTGTACTAAGCCTCTAAAAATACGATCTTTCGATTCTAATTCCTATTAGCTAGATAATAAATTCATGAAATTGGCCGATAACATGAAACAACAATTAAAACAAATCAATCGGAATACTCAAGCAATAGTCTATAAATTAACAAACTTTATGCATAATAATCATGGTATAAACATGGCTTCCCTTACTTAGCCCTAGAATACGACTACTCGCTCATAATTTAATTAAAAAAACATGATAGAAATATATAATAAACATGAATTTCATAATCAAAGGAAAAATTAAACTAAGGAACGAAAACAATAATAATAAATGAAAGCAAAAAAAACGATTCTTGAATTACCTCTAGATTGATGAATTGAAAATTGAAAATCTAGGGTTCAACAATGGAAAAGGGAAGAAAAGCAAAACTAACGTGAAAAGTGTTCTAAGGGAATTGAAAACGTAAAGGAAAAATAAAGCATAAGGGATAAAAGTATTCCCTTGAAGTATTTATATGCTTCCTAAATTCTAAACAAAATAGGAAAAAATAACAATTACATAAGCTAAGATTTAATTGGATGATCACGAAGTCCAAAACACGCGCGGAAATCACTTGGGCGCAGAAACCAGCGGGCCCGCTGGTCCATCGCTGGTTTTCGCGCCCAAGCAGAGGAATCGGGCCATCGTTTGTGCTGTGGGCGAATCGGATAGTCGAGCCATCTTTTTTATGTCATAACTCTTTTTCTTCAATGCCTATAGGGACGTGTGATATGTCGTTGGGAAGCTCTTGAAACCTACTTTCTAGTCCAATCAGAATCGCCTCATTCCGACATGTAGAACTTGAAATATCATCAAAAGAGTGAATGCTTGTCCGTTTCGATGCTTAGAAAAATAACGTTTAGCTTCGTTGTTGACTCGAAATTATCCCTAGAGACATGTAATGATCCTCGAGTCAACATTCCATCCGTTCATCAACCAAATCAACTCATAACACTCCGAAAGCATCCAAATGACCGTAAAATCACCTGAAACATTAAGAAAACACAAACGGGGCGTAATAGAGTACGACAACGATAACTTATGCAAATGTGATCCTAAATGCAACTAAAATGATATAAATGCCTAATAATGCAACCTAAATGCGCCTAAAATACCCTATACAATTATGACTCATCAGATAGTCAATCGACACTTCACATTGCCTCGAATCTGGTATTTCATGAGAGAACGAAGCACATTGAGTCCGATTGTCACTTTATTCGAGATGCGATTAACGAGGGCGTCATTTCACCTTCGTATGTGTCGACAAAGGTGCAATTAGTAGATATTTTCACAAAGGCGTTGCGTAAGGCGCAGTTTAAGTTTTTTCTAGGTAAAATGGGCATTTGAGATCTTCATTCTCCACCCTAAGGGGGGATGTTAAAATAGTACTTCCTCCGTTCCGGAAATATCGCACCATTTGTTTTTTACACTATACACACTACGACTTTGGTCATTTATTGTGATTTGTACGTAAGAAAATTTTAATCATGTGCGGTCATGTCAGATTCCTATCGATATATATTTTCTAAATATTGATTGTTTATAATTTTTACTTGCACACGTTTTGATATATTAAGAGTCAAAGTAATGGTTAGATGAGTAAAAGTCAACCATGGTGCGATATTTCCGGAACGGAGGAAGTATATATATATATATACATATGTATATGTATATATATATATGTATATATATATATATATATATATATATATATATATATATATACACGCACACGAAGTATACGGAGTTTATTATGTTAATAATGTAATATCCTAAATATACGAAATTATCTTGAATAACCCTTCCCATATAATATACTAGTCTTATATGCACGCGATGCGTGCGAGTATTTAAAAACTAAATATTGTATTAGTATTATATTACATTTAATCGATCACCTAAAAAAATAATAGGTAAGAAAAAATGTGATCTCCGTGGGCACAGGAGTTCGAGGAAAAAGAGTTGCTTCATTCTTTCTCAAGACATAAGTTCTTGTTGATGTTGCAAATCGCAAAAACTAACCAAACATGAGAAAATAATGGTACCAACATGAGAAACAAATCATTAGTCACACATGCAACATAATTGAATAATGTAAAGGATAAAAAAAATGTAAAAGAAAATGTTTCATGTCGAATTTCCTATCAATATCTATCAGTCAGTCCAACACACATTCTTTTTCTGTTTTGCCTATACATATCCCTTGGGATAAAACTAATTAAGGAATTCATGACAAAATCATTAATATTAAAATTACATTTCTGAGCTTGCGGACTTGAGATCTAAGACCTGTGATTTCATCATCAAGATCTGCGTGCATAGGATTATTAATCCGCACTTGTACCTCATCTGAATTACCCACCTGCCGAATGCTCAACCCATCACTGCACTCAAAAATCAAACAAAAAATACCCAGAAAAAAGAAATTTAATCAAATGAACAAATCTGAAAAAACTGAACTGAACAAATGAACAACTGAACGTAACTGGCCTGATTCTGAACTAATCAGAACAACTGAACTAATGAAAACAAAAGAATAAACTAAACTAATCAGATTAACTGATAATCAGAAAAACAAAAAACAATTAAACTTTTCATATTAACTTAACTAATCAGAACAACTGAACTAGTCTAAAGCCAAGTTATATAGCTAGCATATACCAGAAAATTTGTCAGAACAACTGAACTGATCTGATCAGAAGCAGTAGTAGATAAGAAAAAAGTTAATCTGTTCAAGACAATAGAAAACAATTAATCTTTTCATATTAACTTAACTAATCAAAACAACTAAACTAATCTGAAGCATGAGCAACGGTATCCGCAAGAATACAGATTTGAAGTAACTAAACTAATCTGGTCAGTTTCTCTTTTTTTGAACAAACTTTAAGTTATTTCTAATATAAGAAATGTCACAAGCGCATTTTCTTTTTCTTTTGATAGCATTTGTTTTAAGCTATTGTGTTTGACTTGACTTGCCTTAACTCAATTAATTACCAATCTTTGTTTAGTGTTTATGGACTTCAATCATCATATTACAAAAATTAACAAAACAAAAAAAGACGAATAATGAAAGAGAGCGCGCGCGAGGAAGATGGGATCTACAATTATATACTACTACTGAAATTGAAAAACAAAATACTCTAGAAATTGAAAAACACCTCGAAACCCGAGCTTGGTACGACACCAATGCATGCGCTTCGCATTGTACCTTCAAATTTCAAAATAAAATCAACAAATAAGTGAATATTCACACAAATCACAACAATTAAACAAAAGCACGACAATCGCCCCTCTACGATGAGTATCCATATGACCCTTGCAATTAATCGTATAATTCTCCCTACTCTTGATATGCAAATTACAGTTATTCGCATGCGAGGATAAGCAGAGGGAGTTATAAGATATATGTAATTAAGACTGCACGCATTATTGGATTAAGACTGCACGCATTATATGTTCAAACTTTTAAGTGAATCAATACAGTTTACTGATTTGATTGGATTTATGGAGGTACTTCATGAATTGACTAAGTTGTTGAATAATCATCAGAAATTGAGTCCTTTTACTTCGTATGTATCAACATCTATGATAGATGTTTTGCCTATGTATCATTGTATGAGTAGAAAAGAAGTTAGTCGTCAATTGTACAATCTTTTGGATATATTTCGAATTTTTCATTGTAGGAAGGGAGTGTTTCATCTCTGCAAGTCCGTTTACATTTCAGACTTACTGGAATGATATATGTACTAAGTTATACTTCAAGCAGATATTTCCCTCTGTTTGTCTTTCCTTCTGTTATCATTGACTCATTTATTCGAATTCATTTTCATTCCCCCTACTCTTAAGTAAATGAAATTAATACGAAAAATCCATAATTGAAAAGAACAAACATGAAACAAAAAAAAATCCCCACTCTGTACAAACTATAGTTAAGTACCCCAATTTGATCCAATCAACAAAATAAGTTGAACATTTACAAATGTTTTACGGAGTATGAATCAACAAAATAAGATGAATACACACAGGTAAAAACATAATCACAGCAAACATCAAAATAAACCAAACCAAAACTTCTAAAACAACAGAAATTATACCTTATCATTTTTTGGATGACCTGCCGCCTTACGATCCAGTAATGCTTTCCTGTCTTTATCGAGCTTCAACCTAGTCACAACCACAATTGAAGGGTGAATTCCAACCTTCAAATAACAATGTCATATTAACCATGAGTATTTTCTATTCATATCCTTTGAAAACCCTAACTCCCCCTTATAATTATTGGTCACATTACCAAAAAAAAATGTGTTCCTAAAATTTAGTATTTCGTATGTAATAAATTATCTTTTTCTACTGAAATACGGCCTAGCATTCATATCGAGTATAGTAAATAGTCACGACACTTTGAAAAAACTATGATTTGAAGAGACTGAATATTGGGATAGAAATCTAACAGTTGATTCTACATAATACTGGAAAATGAAACCAAATTGCACAATTTAATTCAGAAAATCACTACTACAAATCATCACTTGTGCCACGGTAATCATCGTGGCACAAGTAGAAAATTTCCGTGGCTATGCTATGTAGCCACGAAAATTTCAGTCTGATACTCCCGTGGCACAAGTGGCCGTGGCAAGAATTTTGCCACGGGAAAAACATGGTTCTGGCAAGAAAAATTTTTTTGGCCACGGGAAAAGCCGTGGCAAATTTTACTATTTTTCCACGGAAAAAGTTGTGGCAAAATGTGGAAACTCGTGGCGAGGAGTAATATCTTGTGGGAAGCAATATCCTATAGCCACGAAAAAAACCGTGGCAATAATACAACATTTGTGGCTAAAAACTCAATCAGCCACACACATAAATCATTTATAATCTGTACTGTGTACATGTTGCCATAAATCAAGAAAATTGAAAACTAAAAGAAATAGTCTCAAGCAAAAAACTTCCATTCATATCAGAAGTGTTTACACAAAAGTATATGCATTAAACAAATCACTAATCTGTTAACAAAAGGAAAATAAGTCAATGTTATTATGTATCTCTAAAATCTAAAATACAATAGCTAATTTCCATAATATCAAAGTGTAGACACCTACTTTTGTCCCCATTCCCGAAAGGGAAGGTTCGATGATGACAACATAAATCTCCACTTGACAACGCATCTCCTATAAAATAGCGAATCTCAATTCCCCTTTTCATTTCACCTGAAACTTGCTATTTATAGAAACCTGCTATTTATGGAAACCTGCTAAAAATAGTAACTGTCGTAATAGGTGGTTGTTAAAAGTGACAAGTCATAAAAGATAGAAACCTGTCAGAATTAGGTGTTGCACTCCAACATAAATCCTAAATGAGATAGAAATTGCGAGAGAATCCTATTCCTAATACAATTCGAAAATAAAGAGTTACGTATTAATTAAAATCCTAACGAGCCTAGAGTTCGTAATGGGCCCAGACGCATCCCGTCATAAAATTAATACGCACTAAAAGACTCGATTAAGTCTCATACACTCCGGATTCTAAGAGTCCGAATCTGACAAAGAAACGGCCCAAACATCAATTTCAACGCCCAGCCCTGGGCGCTGAAATTGCCTGGATCCTATTTTCAACGCCCAGAGCTGGGCGCCGAAATCTTTGACGCCCAGCCCTGGGCGCTGAAAATACCTGGGACGTGTTCTTTCCTAATTCTTCGTGGATAGAGTTCTACAATTCACAATTCATATTCTGAGTATTGACTCCAACCCCTAAGCCTAAGCCTCACGCTGCGAAATTAATCCCGCGTTCTGTCGCAATCGATCCAAATATCGAACAGAACGTATCCTGTCCCTTGTAGCTGAAGAATTAATCCCGGAAACTTGAGATTCGTTAAATAAAAGGAGAAATAGCAAAGCCAAAGTGGTTAGTTTTCTGAGAACCGTGACGCACCTCTCAAGGGTGAGTCGTAATGTGTCCCTTCGCATGATTTAATCGCTTTCCTCGCCCTTTTATAAAACTGTTAAACTATTAAATCTGATTGTTCTATCACGCCTAATAAACATATTATCTTGGACAATTGAACTATCATGCTAGGTCCCTTAAATCAATCTAAACAAGATAATCACGATCGATCTAGTATTATGTGTTGCATATTGTTAAAATCAATTCAGATTAGTTTAATAGTTAACGCATGTCCCTTCAATTATTTATGCTGAGCTAGTAAGGATATCCTGCCTCTAGAGTTATCGAAGAGCGAGTACTCCTCTCGGTAGTTACAGTCCCCCGAACCCTCAATCTCTGCCCTGCGGGTGTACGTTGAGCGATCCCCACACCAGGGATCACAAGGGAACCTATGGTCGTCGTGGTCAAACATAATTGCACTCCCTTTATGTCACGATAACCGGGTTTTGTCAGTTTTTCTCATTGTCGTTAAAAACTGAATGGCGACTCCTATATTACTAGTCAATTGGGTGTAAACTCACAGGAAATCCAATTACACTTGATTTGACAAAAAGAAACGTCACACCCACGAGGGACGAGGTCACGCATTAGCCTCGTGCTTTTTCGACCCCCTCACGGTGGCGACTTCACTGGGGATAGTGAAGGAAATACTCGTGCTCGTAGGTAATCAAAATAGCCGAAGGGTGAAACGATCCTACCCCGCGTTTATTTCCCCATCAAGTTGGGACGACCTGAAAATCAGCATATTAATGTGAACGGACAGAACCGCATAACGAATCTTGGCTCCCTTGGATGTTTCATCTCGGGAGTTGGGACTAAGGATACCCATCGCCAACCGGGGGGTGCATACGCTTCGAATGTTGTCCACTCGGCACTTTTCGCTAGTAGTACACCCGTCCCAAACCCAATCGCTCGCCTACTAGGTCCCTCTCATTGATGCATGCCCCCTTGGCTTACATCGTGATTGGCCTCTTGGGCGAAATTCGTCTGTTGAAGGCACTACCTCGACCGGGGCATGTGTTGGATCTGCGATAGAAGCGGTACCAAGCCGGCGCAAATACTACCCATAGAAGCCTATCATAAGCTACATGACATATTATTATTTTGCCTCATGATGTAATGTTAGTTATGTGTAGCGAATTATGTGATTATGTATGACAAATAATGCTAGGAAACCAACGACCTTAAAAAATTGCCCAAACATTCATAAACCAATTGGCCAAAGAGTTATACCAAAATACGTGTTCCGCAAACCCGAACGATCGCCACAAAAATAAGCGACGCTCGGGACGGCCCGTAACGAATCCCACAAACGTTGCACAACGCGTAAAGGACGTTATTAGGCAAGCACGCAAAATCAAGTCGCATAAACAAAAAATATACGCAAACAGAAAACGAGCACCAGTCAGGGACGCATTTTCAACGCCCCTGGCTGGGCGCCAATAATTTTCACGCCCACCGCTGGGCGCTGAAGTTGCTGCCTGGCCTTTTGGTCAGGCACAGCAGCCTCGGTGCCCGCGCATAAAAAAAATACGTAGCAGTAAAACAAAATTCGTGAAAATTGCTGCGAGGGCGTATGAAAAAGGCACTCGATTCTATAAGCGACTTATAAAAATAAATAACTCTTTGTGTCGTTGTTAGGCTTCCTATGACGACAATGTTCGGCACCAAAACCGAGCATGCTAATTAAAATAACTTTGAATGTCACATGGGCAAAGTATTCAAAAAATGATGTTCGAATTAAGTTTTCAAAGAAAAAAAATAATGTTCAAATAAAAAATAAATAAATCCGAGTCTAGACTAGGCTATGCCAAAGTACAATCTAAATCCTAAGTCTTAGTTGTCTTATACATAGAATCGGTCCTAATGCTTGGTGTCGTTCTGCAAGTTAAAAGGTTAACCATATTGAGTTTCCCTGCCTAACATTTAAAAGAAATCAATAAGCACCCATATGTAATTGTCATCCCTTGCTAAGAATCTACGGCCTCAATACTCTCTCTCACCGATAAAAAGAATATATTACGTAATTCAAACATTTGCAAAATGGACACAGTCACATTCTGAAAATCATTCCTCCATAGTCGCACAACCCCCAAAGTGAGCCTAAGGTGTCAATACCGTTGGCAAAGAAAAAATTAATGGCCTCAAGGCTTATGATCACATTGGGTCACGACTATCATAGTCCTCTCGAGCCACTCGCTCCTTGACGTACTCCTAAGTACGGACTAAAAGATTTTCCACGAATGCAACATGACCAACCATGAAAATACCCAAATCGGCATGCCATAAGGCTACCATTGGGGTAAAGCAATACACACTAAGAGGGAAGCCGCACTAATGATTCTAGTCTTGCAAAAATGAAAATTCGATCTCCCCAACTAACTACCTTGCCAATATTAAGCAAAATGGCGCATGACAAATGAACACCCAAGGGTTAAAATCTAAAGTGTCAACCAATGAAAGTTATGGTCCAATTAGCCCAAGTCTGAAAGTTGCTTGGTCAAGTATTATGGGCTTACGCCACGTCATTATTTTGAGTCTAGGCCACCTCCTTGTATTCATACACGGGTTATAATCAGAAAAATTAATGAAAGTTCGAGTCTAAATCACAACTTCCAGTTTAATCCGCACGTGCACGGAAAAATAACGATCACATGGAGGGGTACAACACGTATTCAGATATACGTACCAAAAAACACATGAAAAGATTTTTGTGCAAATACATGTACTTAAAAAAATAAAACAAAATTTTGGCTTACGGCAAAGCGGCAGATTAAAATAATAATAAACTTCACTTATTTCACCTTATTTCAAACATTACGATTCCACTCGAACGTACTTGTTTAAAATCAGCATTCTAAGAAACCATTTTCTAGGCTAAGAACTACGCAAGACCTGATTCCAAATTAAATCTATTTATGGCGGATACGTAGGCAATCCATGATTCGGTCCAACCAATTTGCAAAGATGTTAGAGCCTATGGAATAACAAGAATAAGAAATAGAGCCCCTTATTGAAATTTAATTACTTGCAACCCAAGTCGAAAGAAAATTTTGAGTCAAAGGAAGAATCCAAGTCATCAAGATGCCAAAACGAGCACACATCGAAAAATAATAAGGGCACGTACCCTTGCCAGAAGGAGCACTCACACTCCTAGGCACTTAGCCGAGACTCAAAAGATCGCTTTGCCTCAATTGAAAGGGGGCTAGCGCAAGCGTCCATGACCTCTAAAGTACTCGACTTGACCCTCCCTAAAAGCGAACTAACTCACTTAAAGACCTTCTTTCACCACTAGACATAGTCGTTCGCGTAAAGACCTTCTTTCACCACTAGACACAGTCATAATCGCCAATAAAGTAGTAAAGGCAGTAAGCTTGCAATAAAAAGGATTGTTCTACGGCATCGCCCCATCGTTCCTGCAAACTCAGGGCACCCGTTCATGGTAATTCAAATCCTTGCGAATCTCCTTTGAAAAAATCAGACGTTGTCAATAGGACTTGGCACTTAACCAAGGCTCACCCTACTCAGACATATGACACGGGCATCTAAAATCGAAATCTGAAAGCATCATTAATGGGAAGACATAATAGCAACTGGGGGCTAAAAAATTGAAATGAAAGAGATAGGGAAGGAACTAAGTATACCTTGACCTTTTATACAGACATACACCAAGTAAATCTAAGTCAATTTGAAAACGGTTTATATTCTCGCAATTCTGGAAAAGATGGCCCTAAAAGCCTAAAGCATGTGCCACACGGGCACAAGTAATACCTTGACGCCTGCACCCTGGCTTCCAGCAAATCCTTAGACAGCATTCCAAAAATCGTAACAGTATTTTTATTCACTCATGTAATCCTGTACGAACCCTTTTATAAGTCAACTTACTTAGGACACCTCGGATTGTACACAGTAGGAATCGGATTTCAAATAATTTTCAAATAATTTCTTCGAACATAATAAAGTGTCATTGGTTTAAGCTAAGTATGCGTTTATCTCGATGCTGCAAGTGAGTCAAAAAGATTTCTAAATATGATTATGGGTAAAGAAAGGCACCTAGCTTTTGGTCAAGGCACACTTCAACATGTGACTACCTTGACCATGGCAATGTCGCACAATACGACATTTACAAGAGAAGTAGCAAATCACTACTCGAAAGTACCTCGCACTAAACGAGTCTGGTTCAAACTATTCATGATCCATGTCACCATGAATGCATAAAAACGTATGCAAAGCATTATAGCACCAAGCCAATCCCGTAGCTACAGTTGGAGGCTTGAAAAAAACACTCTAAAAATGCTCGAAATGACGATTTTACCGCAAATTCTCGATGCTAATGCTATACATACGTCATAGGGGCACAATCCTAAGATTTGATCGTGTAAAACGAATCTTAGAATGGCTACAACCCCTCCCAAATTCTAAGCACTACTTAGAGTATATAAGGTAACCCCACTAACAAGGGTAACTGAAAATCGCGAGCTGGAGTCATCAAAACTCCGATCAAACTATTGCACATAACGCTCGCCCTACAAGCGCCCGTTACACAGTCTACGTCGTTCCAAAGCAAAAGCGAAAGAAAAATCAAGGATATATAAGAAAATAAAAAGAAAGAAACATCTATGAATCCTCGCATCGAACGAAGTAATAAGCCGTGCACACCCACGCAGAAGGTGCTACACTTGTTCGAGCACCTGAACGAGACGTGATGAAGTACTCCAATGCAAAAAATAATAATGATATCCCAACACCTGGAGGAATGTTCTAAGACACGCTGTTAGGCGACACAAGCCTACGACGCACCATAAGTTCAACCATCCCACGGTACAAGTCTAAGAAAAAAGAGTAAGGCATATTGTGAAGGAAATAATGCCCTTGGTCCAAGTATGCATTCTATGTTAAGTCTAATAAGTGCGGTTCAGTATTAATTAACAAGTTAATAATTCAGTGAGATCAAGTGAGCTGAATGCCTAGCTAGAGGCCGCTTCAGTTCAAGTGGAATTAATGATATTAATCCACAGCTTACTCTTGACTGAACCCGTAGGGTCACACAAATAGTACGTAAAGGGATCAAGTATTTAATGGCATTAAATACTCCATCTATGGATATTCGGAATCGACGGATCTTGGTTTCAGTGGGAGCTGAGATCGTCACAGGCAAGAAATGAATACTCCGGAAACGATGATATTGCCGGAAACGGAAATATGGATCGTATCGGAAATATAAATATTATCCAAGTCGTAGATGTTGCCGGAAACGGAAAAATGGTACGTATCGGAAAATATTATCGGAAATGGAAATATTGCCGGAATCGGAAATATTGCCGGAAACGGAAATATTGTCAGAATCGGAAATATTATCGGAGTCGGAAAATAATTCCGGAAACGGAAATATTAAATATTTGTTCGAAACGGAAATTAATTCCGGTATCGGAAATATTAAATATTGTTCGTATCGGAAATGAATTCCGGAACCGGGAATTTAATCGGAAGCGTATCATACGAATAAGCATCGGACGAGGCCTGCCGGACAAGGGCCCAGCACGAAGCCAGGCCATCGCCCAGCAAGCCAAGCGCGCCACACGAACAGCCAAGGCCACGCCAGGCCCAGCGCAAGGCCAGGCCCAGCAGGCCATGGCAGCGCGCGCAGCGCGCGCAACTGCGAGCAGTGGGCTGCGAGCATTGCTGCAGCTCGCGTGGGCTTGTAGCTCGCATGGGCCGAGCGGCCGTGTAGCTGTGCGCGGGCATGGCCTGCACGCTTGCGGGTCATGCTCATGTAGAGTTTGT
The DNA here is from genome assembly GCF_020520425.1 of Spinacia oleracea. NCBI lineage: Eukaryota > Viridiplantae > Streptophyta > Magnoliopsida > Caryophyllales > Amaranthaceae > Spinacia > Spinacia oleracea. Next base: position 94,611,930 of record NC_079490.1, read on the forward strand.
GTTCACATACGAAACCTAAAGAGTACAGGATTTGTTTAATGATTAAAATTCCTAATCCTAAAAGATAAATTAATTAAATAAGAATTCTACTAGGATTCTAATTTAATTAATTCGTATCCTAGTAGGATTCGATTATTTATTCCATGGTCTATAAATATGAGTTAAGGGCTCATAATTTATATCGAGTATTCAAGTATTCAAAGTGATTTTTGAGAGCAAAAATTCAGTCATATAATTGCCTACAATAGCCGAAAATTCTAAGTACCTTAAGGGCGATCCTAGTTGGTCAAGCTTAAGGTGGATCCGGACGTGCTGTGGACTATCTACGGAGGGACGACACTTGGAGTCCTAAAGACTTGTTCTTGTTCTTGTTCGGTCCTGGCTTTATGGTTTTTCCGCATGATTTATGAATTGTCATATGTATCATAACATAACAAGAACAAGTCTTTAGGACTCCAAGTGTCGTCCCTCCGTAGATAGTCCACAGCACGTCCGGATCCGCCTTAAGCTTGACCAACTAGGATCGCCCTTAAGGTACTTAGAATTTTCGGCACATATAGGCAATTGTATGACTGAATTTTTTCTCTCAAAAATCACTTTGAATACTTGAAATCTCTATACAAAATAATGACCCTAGGCCTTTATTTATAGAGGTATGGAAAGGGAATCGTAATCCTATTAGGATACGAATTAATTAAACTAGAATTCTAATAGAGTTCTTATTTAATTAATTCATCCTTTTAGGTTTAGGAATTTAATCATTAATTGAAACCTGGTAGCTTTAGGATTCGTATAGCACACCAACACACACGCACGCACAGCAGCCCACGAGGGGCGCCATGCGCGCGCGCGCAGCCCGCGAGCTCGAAGCCCATTGCTGCGAGGCCCACACGCTGCCGCAGCCTTGGCGCGCGTTGGGCCTGCCTTGCGGTGAGCCTGGCGCAGCCTTGGCTGGTGCGTTGTGGCGCGCTGGCTTGCTGGGCGATGGCCCGGCTTCGTGCTGGGCCTTCGTCTGGCAGGCCTCGTCCGATGCTAATTCGTACGATACGCTTCCGATTAATTTCCCGATTCCGGAATTCATTTCCGATACGAACAATATTTAATATTTCCGATTCCGGAATTAATTTCCGTTTCGAACAAATATTTAATATTTCCGTTTCCGGAATTATTTTCCGATTCCGGTAATATTTCCGATTCTGACAATATTTCCGTTTCCGGCAATATTTCCGATTCGGGCAATATTTCCATTTCCGATAATATTTTCCGATACGTACCATGTTTCTGTTTCCGGCAACATCTACGACTTGGATAATATTTATATTTCCGATACGATCCATATTTCCGTTTCCGGCAATATCATCGTTTCCGGAGCATTCATTTCTTGCCTGTGACGATCTCAGCTCCCACTGAAACCAAGATCCGTCGATTCCGAATATCCATAGATGGAGTATTTAATTCCATTAAATACTTGATCCGTTTACGTACTATTTGTGTGACCCTACGGGTTCAGTCAAGAGTAAGCTGTGGATTAATATCATTAATTCCACTTGAACCGAAGCGGCCTCTAGCTAGTCATTCAGCTCACTTGATCTCACTGAATTAGTAACTTGTTAATTAATACTGAACCGCACTTATTAGACTTAACATAGAATGCATACTTGGACCAAGGGCATTATTTCCTTCAGTCTCCCACTTGTCCTTAGGGACAAGTGTGCATTTCCTAATTCCTTTGTCGCTCGATGCTTGCTCTTGAACATAAGGTAAGAGTTGTCATCCTTATTATGTCCAGAGGTGTTTCTCGGTTTCAGAGTTCAACTGATCAAATAAACAGATAATCATAGCCTATGATTCATCCGAGCACGGCCATGCATTTCACAGTTTCTAGCTCTCCGAGTGGCCTTGTACAACTTTTAAGCATCTCATCCCGATTTATGGGAGGACAATCCCAATCTTGGAATCTTGAGATTAGACTTCGTTTGATAGGTGATTACCTGAGCGTTGCCTTTATAGCCTCCTTTTACGGTGCGACGGTTGGTCAACGTCAAAGCAACCAGTTCTCAAACAAGTAATCTCAAATCACTCAGGTATTGAGGATTTAGTGTCTAATAATTTTAATGAAATTTACTTATGACAGATTTTCATCTCTTACAGTAAAGTTTCATAGGTCTTGTCCGATACTAGTCTTCCCAAAGTAAGTATCTATGCAAATGATTATGACATTGCCATGTCCACATAGTTCAAGAAACAGAACTACTAGTCATCTTGCATTCTAATCGTCTAACGTTTTCTATGCGTCCAATTTTATAGAAAACTCCGACTAGGGACCATTTTCAACCTTTGACATTCAAGTTCACTTGATAGACATTTCTTAGTCACAGGACTGGTCCTGACAGTCTATCTTGAATATATCGTCAAATTGAAGGGACTCATCATTTAATAAACCACAAATTAAATGGAAAAATGAATTCTTTTCATTTGTTGTGAATGATTAACCAATAATGTTTTACAAAGATTTAAACTCTAAAACTTTAAAACATTAAACAGGGATATCAAAGCCATTCTCCAATATGCTTGATTCCCATAGCTGCAGTGTGCGAGTTGTGCTTCGCCTGCGGCAGAGGTTTAGTCAATGGACCTGATATGTTGTCATCAGTTCCAGTCTTGTTTATCTCGACTTCTTTTCTTTCAACGAACTCTCGTAGAAGGTGAAATCTACGAAGTACATGCTTGACTCTCTGGTGGTGTCTAGGCTCCTTTGCCTGTGCAATAGCTCCGTTATTATCACAATACAGGGCTATTGGTCCTTTAATGGAGGGGACTACACCAAGTTCACTTATGAACTTCCTTAGCCATATAGCTTCCTTTGCTGCTTCATGTGCAGCAATGTACTCCGCTTCAGTTGTAGAATCCGCAATGGTGCTTTGCTTAGCACTTTTCCAGCTTACTACACCTCCGTTGAGGCAGAAGACAAACCCAGACTGTGATCTGAAATCATCTTTGTCGGTTTGGAAACTTGCGTCCGTATAGCCTTTAACAATTAATTCATCATCTCCACCATAGACCAGGAAGTCATCTTTGTGCCTTTTCAGGTACTTCAGAATATTCTTGGCAGCAGTCCAATGCGCCTCTCCTGGGTCTGACTGGTATCTGCTCGTAGCACTGAGTGCGTACGCAACATCCGGGCGTGTACATATCATAGCATACATTATTGAACCAATCAATGATGCATATGGAATCCCATTCATTCGTCTACGCTCATCAAGTGTTTTTGGGCACTGAGTCTTGCTTAGAGTTATTCCATGAGACATGGGTAGGTAGCCTCGCTTGGAGTCCGCCATCTTGAACCTATCAAGCACCTTATTGATATAAGTGCTTTGACTAAGTCAAATCATCCTTTTAGATCTATCTCTGTAAATCTTGATGCCCAATATGTATTGTGCTTCTCCTAGATCTTTCATCGAAAAACATTTCCCAAGCCAAATCGTGACAGAGTTCAACATAGGAATGTCATTTCCGATAAGTAATATGTCGTCGACATATAATACTAGGAAAGAAATTTTGCTCCCACTGACCTTCTTGTATACACAAGATTCGTCTGCATTCTTGATGAAACCAAAGTCACTGACTGCTTCATCAAAACGTATATTCCAGCTCCTGGATGCTTGCTTCAATCCGTAGATTGACTTCTTTAGCTTGCATACCTTTTTAGCATTCTTTGGATCCTCAAAACCTTCAGGCTGTGTCATAAACACAGTTTCTGTTAAAACGCCGTTTAAGAAAGCAGTTTTGACATCCATCTGCCATATTTCGTAATCGTAATATGCAGCGATTGCTAACATTATCCGAATAGACTTTAGCATTGCAACTGGTGAAAAGGTTTCATCGTAATCCACACCGTGGACTTGCCTGTAACCTTTTGCAACCAATCTAGCTTTGAAAACTTCAAGTTTCCCATCCTTGTCCTTTTTCAGTTTGAAAACCCATTTGCTTCAAATGGCTTGGTAGCCATCTGGCAAATCGACCAAATCCCATACTTGGTTTTCAGACATGGAGTCTAATTCAGATTGCATGGCTTCTTGCCATTGCTTGGAGCTAGGGCTCGTCATAGCTTGTTTGTAAGTCGCAGGTTCATCACTTTCAAGTAATAGAACGTCATAGCTCCCGTTCGTCAAAATACCTAAGTACCTTTCCGGTTGAGATCTATATCTTTGCGATCTACGCGGGGTAACATTTCTAGATTGACCATGATTCTCACCAGATTCTTCTAAAGATCTCTGAGTTTCATCCTGAATGTCATCTTGAGCATTCTCTAGAGTTTGTTGTTCGACTCGAATTTCTTCGAGGTCTACTTTTCTCCCACTTGTCATTTTGGAAATGTGATCTTTCTCCAAAAAGACACCATCTCGAGCAACAAACACCTTGTTCTCAGATGTATTGTAGAAGTAATACCCCTTTGTTTCCTTTGGATAGCCTACAAGGATACATTTGTCAGATTTTGGATGAAATTTGTCTGAAATTAATCGTTTGACGTATACTTCACATCCCCAAATCTTCAGAAAAGACACATTTGGAGGTTTTCCAAACCATAATTCATATGGAGTCTTTTCGACAGCTTTAGACGGAGCTCTATTTATAGTGAGTGCAACTGTATTTAGTGCATGTCCCCAAAATTCTAATGGAAGTTTGGCCTGACCCATCATTGACCTGACCATGTCTAGCAAGGTTCTGTTCCACGACACACCGTTCCATTGTGGTGTTCCAGGAGGAGTCAATTCTGATAGAATTCCACATTCTTTCAGATGGTCATCAAATTCATAGCTCAGATATTCACCGCCTCTGTCAGACCGCAGTGCCTTAATCTTCTTGCCTAATTGATTCTCTACTTCACTCTGAAATTCCTTGAATTTGTCAAAGGATTCAGACTTATGCTTCATTAGGTAGACATAACCATATCTACTGAAGTCATCAGTGAAAGTGATAAAGTAGCTGAAACCACCTCTAGCATTTGTACTCATTGGTCCACATACATCTGTATGGATTAAACCCAATAGTTCATTTGCTCTTTCTCCAACTTTAGAGAAAGGTTGCTTTGTCATTTTGCCAAGTAAACATGATTCGCATTTACCATAATCCTCTAAGTCAAATGGTTCTAGAATTCCTTCCTTTTGAAGTCTTTCTAAGCGTTTCAAGTTTATATGGCCTAATCGACAATGCCACAGATAGGTGAGATCTGAATCATCCTTTTTGGCCTTTTTGGTATTTATGTTATATACTTGTTTGTCGTAATCTAATAAATAAAGTCCATTGACTAATCTAGCAGATCCATAAAACATCTCTTTAAAATAAAACGAACAACTATTGTCTTTTATTAAAAAGGAAAATCCCTTAGCATCTAAGCAAGAAACTGAAATGATGTTTTTAGTAAGACTTGGAACATGGAAACACTCTTCCAGTTCCAAAACTATCCCGGAGGGCAACGACAAATAATAAGTTCCGTTCCCACTCGTAGGTCGACTTCACCCTTGCTTAACTTTCTACTTCTTATTAGTACCTGTGGATTGGAACATAAGTGTGAGCCACAACCTGTATCTAATACCCAAGAAGTTGAATTAGCAAGTATACAGTCTATAACGAAAATACCTGAAGATGGAACGACTGTTCCGTTCTTCTGATCTTCCTTTAGCTTTGGACATTCTCTTTTGTAATGGCCTATTCAATCACAATAAAGACAGCTTGATGTGGACTTGTCCTGCTTTGATTTAGCATCGCCCTTGGACTTTCCACTTTTCTTGAACGGTCTCCTTCTAGCCTTGAGTAAATCTTTGGCTTCACAGTCCAGTATTATTTCAGCCTTTCTGACAAGGTGAACAAATTCTGCAACTGTTTCTTCTCTTGGTTCACTTAGGTATAGTTGCTTGAAGCGACCAAACCCACTGTGTAGTGAATTGAGCAAGATAGAGACTGCCATCCTTTCGCTTATTGGTGTTCCTAGTAGACTTAGGCGATCAAAGTATGAACGCATAAGATCCACATGGAACCTCAGTGGGACGCCTACCCTCTGTTTAGTGCGAAGGAGCTGAACATGTGTTTCTTGGACTTCCATCCTATAACACCTGTTGGGAGAACTAACCTTTAGACCAGACATTGATTCAATCAACTCATGGACGTTCAGGTCCCTGTCCTCCGTGCTTCCACGACAGATATCCCTCAGATTCTTGATGAGCGTAAAAGGTTCATAGGCTACAAACCTTCTAGCCCAATCATCAGGGATATTGTTCAGCATGAGACTCATAACCTTTTTGAGATCCGCATCCCAGGCGTAAAATCTCTCAGGGGTCATGTCTCTGGCATAGTAGCTTGGCATGGGATGTGATAGTACATACTCAAGTCCATTGAGTTTGACTATTTTCAACTAGCTTAGCTTCCCATTCAAGAAAATTTGCTAGGTTCAGCTTGACCATAAGCTCAGAACCCATGATGATGTTTTGATTGTTGTTTGCCATAGTTAAAACTACAATTGAAAAGAATAAACAAATAAATAACCATTCACAGTTTCTCTTAATAAACTTAAATTCTAGCATACATGCATAATTCAATGTTCATTAAGCATTTTATTCAAGTTATGTGTTCCGGCAGGTGTGAATAAAATGATTCCAAGATCCTAAAATCATTGAAGAACTAAGCACAGTTTGTCGACTTAGTCCTAAAACATCTTAGGTAAGCAAAAGCCTTTTGCTAATAGTCTAGAAACTATTCTTGGTTGATAGGTACGTCTAAGAACTTATTAGGTAAACCTATCGATTTTGCCACGACATAAAAGGACTCCTTACTTATATCGTTGAGTTTCACCAAAACTAACATGTACTCACAATTATTTGTGTACCTTGCCCCTTTCAGACCAATAAGTAACACCTCGCTGAGCGAAAACTATTACTAGATTGATGTAAAGGATATCCAAGCAAGTGTATATTTTGGCATGGCACCTTTTAACTCAATTTTTAAGTTTGGAACTTAAGGCTCTTACTATGTTGGTTAGATTTTAAGTGAACTAAAATCCTTAATCATGCAACATAATCAAGCTTTTGATCTCATGCATTTTAAGACATATTTAAAAGCAATAAATAACTTAAAACATGCATAAGATAAATGTGATCTAGTATGGCCCGACTTCATCTTGAAGCTTTAACTTCAAAGTCCGTCTTGAAAATCTCCGTGGGAGGCACCATTTTCTTCAAATAGAATAAGCTATAATTAAAACTAATTACAACTATTTGATGGTACGCAGACCATATTTGAATTGAAAAAGAACTTTGGTACTTTAGACCAATTACATTCAAATTAATGGTACGCAGACCATATTTTCTATCCTATTTGGGCCATACTAGTCACTTCATAACCTGCAAAACAGTACATATACAATATATACCATTCACCCATTCATTATCATGAATGGCCCACATAGCTGGTTAGTAAAACACATTATGCATCACGTAAACATTTGCAGCAATTAATCAAGGGCACCAATAATCTACAAATTATTCAGTCCTTATTAATTCTAATCAAGTTGTTTTAACCTTAAGGATTTGTAGACCTAATCAAGAGTTTATGACTAAAAAGGGCTCCCACTTAAACCAATAAATTCATATGCTTTACTAATTTTAAACATAAAAATGTATTTCTAGTCTAACCGGAAACATACAAATTTAATTAAAATTTAAAGCTCATATAAATTTATAATTGAATCCAAAAAGTTTAATTTAATTTCAGTCGTATTTAAATTAATTCATGATTTTAATTTTAGTAAAATAATTAGAATAAATAAAATTTATTATAATTACAATATTCAAAATTAAAATCCAAGAAAATAATTTAAATTATTAATTTTAAAATTAATTAAAATTACGTAAACTGAAAATTTCAAATTAAAATTTCAAAACGATCTAATCGCAACACAACAATCCCACGCAACGCACGCCCATGGGCCACACGCACACAGCCATCGCTGGCCATGTGCGCGCAGCCCATGCGCTGCGTCGCATCGCTGCTGCTCACCATCGCAAGGCATCACGCGAGCTGGTGCTCGCTGCGCGCGCCAGCGCTCGACGCACGAGCATGCTGCCGCAGCCCATCGCTGGGCGCAGCACTCGTCGCAAGTCGCAACAAGCAAGCTGCTTGCCATCGCTGGGCGCAGCGCTCGTCGCACGTCGCAACAAGCACGCTGCACGCCATCGCTGGGCGCAGCGCTCGTCGCACGCACAATGGCGCTCGCTGCGCGCGAGCGATCGATGCTGGGCGTAGCACTCGTGGCACGCGAGCTTGCGCTCGCAGCGCGCGAGGCTCCGCACGCTTGCGCGAGGCAGTGCGCGCTGTGGCGCAGCTCGCTTGCTGCCCACACGCGACTGCTCGTGCCTTGCTCTCGCCCTCGCCCACTCGCCCATTGCACACAGCCCACGACACAAGGCAGGGCTGCTGCCTTGTGCTCGTGCACCATGGCCTTGCTCATTGCATTCGTACCGCATGGGCGACGAGCTCCCTTGCTCGTCGTCACATGCCCGCACTATACAACACCCCTTAAGGGTAACACGTAGCGTGCATTGCTTTGTGCGTGCAAGTTATATGAGCGAATCGCATAAAAATTTAAAATTTATATTCAAGATTAATGACAAATTAATAAATAATATTAATTTCATAATTTTAGGGCAAAAAAATCGAAAATTTATTATTTAATTGATTTCCGATTAACATGGATTCAAGTCTAGGTCATAAAAATTTAAAATTTAACATAAATTTACAATTTTTATGGTGGTTTTTAATCATAGGTGTCTAATTAAATTATAATTAATTATGAAAATCAAATTAATTCTAAATTATTCCAATTTTCAACAAATTAATCATAATTACAAATTAGATTGCATAATTAACAAGGCTAGGCATTCAAACTTGTTAAACATATACAGTAGGTCAATCAAAAATTCAAGATTTATCAACAAGAATCGCAAATATTTAATTTAACATCTTAAATTTACGAAATTTTGCATTCGAAAAACTAAAACCTCCGAAAAGTCATAGTTAGGCTTCGAATTTGAGAATTCTGGGTTCGGCCGAAAATTAATATTTTTGTCAAAATTTTAGAATGCCTTTTACATGCGGAATTGACATAAAAATCACTCGATTTGGATGAGTAACGAAGAAACTGCCGAAAAACTGCGTACGTATAATTAAATAAACGCAATTTGCAATTAATTAACAATTACGAAAATTAATCACCCCTTTTAATTCTTGCAAATTTGTAATATTTAACCATGTTCATGCAATTTAGATTATGAAAATAATAAGAGGCTCGTGATACCACTGTTAGGTTATGATACATATGACAATTCATAAATCATGCGGAAAAACCATAAAGCCAGGAAAGCATATTATTTACACATAATCATTTAGCATAGTTTAGATGCATACACTTTGTTGCGTGCTTTCCCTAGCTGCGCCCGAACCGAACAAGAACAAGTCTTTAGGACTCCAAGTGTCGTCCCTCCGTAGATAGTCCACAGCACGTCCGGATCCGCCTTAAGCTTGACCAACTAGGATCGCCCTTAAGGTACTTAGAATTTTCGGCACATATAGGCAATTGTATGACTGAATTTTTGCTCTCAAAAATCACTTTGAATACTTGAAATCTCTATACAAAATAATGACCCTAGGCCTTTATTTATAGAGGTATGGAAAGGGAATCGTAATCCTAAAGGATACGAATTAATTAAACTAGAATTCTAATAGAGTTCTTATTTAATTAATTCATCCTTTTAGGTTTAGGAATTTAATCATTAATTGAAACCTGATATCTTTAGGATTCGTATAGCACACCAACACACACGCACACACAGCAGCCCACGAGGGGCGCCATGCGCGCGCGCGCAACCCGCGAGCTCGCAGCCCATTGCTGCGAGGCCCACACGCTGCCGCAGCCTTGGCGCGCGTTGGGCCTGCCTTGCGGTGAGCCTGGCGCAGCCTTGGCTGGTGCGTTGTGGCGCGCTGGCTTGCTGGGCGATGGCCCGGCTTCGTGCTGGGCCTTCGTCTGGCAGGCCTCGTCCGATGCTAATTCGTACGATACGCTTCCGATTAATTTCCCGATTCCGGAATTCATTTCCGATACGACAATATTTAATATTTCCGATTCCGGAATTAATTTCCGTTTCGAACAAATATTTAATATTTCCGTTTCCGGAATTATTTTCCGATTCCGGCAATATTTCCGATTCTGACAATATTTCCGTTTCCGGCAATATTTCCGATTCGGGCAATATTTCCATTTCCGATAATATTTTCCGATACGTACCATGTTTCTGTTTCCGGCAACATCTACGACTTGGATAATATTTATATTTCCGATACGATCCATATTTCCGTTTCCGGCAATATCATCGTTTCCGGAGCATTCATTTCTTGCCTGTGACGATCTCAGCTCCCACTGAAACCAAGATCTGTCGATTCCGAATATCCATAAATGGAGTATTTAATGCCATTAAATACTTGATCCGTTTACGTACTATTTGTGTGACCCTACGGGTTCAGTCAAGAGTAAGCTGTGGATTAATATCATTAATTCCACTTGAACTGAAGCGGCCTCTAGCTAGGCATTCAGCTCACTTGATCTCACTGAATTATTAACTTGTTAATTAATACTGAACCGCACTTATTAGACTTAACATAGAATGCATACTTGGACCAAGGGCATTATTTCCTTCACTAGGTCCATAAGATATGGCATATCTACGTTGGAATGATCGAAGGCAATTAGTACTTGATTCGATCAATGATGAATCATAAAGACTTTTCATATAATTTCTAAAACAAAATGCTCAACTACCACCAAACTAAAACAAATTCGTCAAAGCTATTGAAAAGTAATTTCAGGATAATTTTTCATAAAATATATCTAGAGAGTTGTAAAACTCAGTGGGAGCTTAATGTTTGTGATTTGACAAACTAAGGCCCAAGTATAGATATATATTTCATAGTGATTTATTCAAATGAGACACAAGGGTATTGTTTCTACCACGAATTTTTGAGAACATAATGTTTGTTTGCTCGAAATAATGTCCTGTTGGAGATTCGTTTCCAAAATGACAAGTGGGAGAAAATAGACCTCGAAAGTTTTCGAGGCGAACAACAAACATAAACGGACAATCTGGAGGCTTTTCGAAGTTCTTTAGAAAATCCGAACACGTATTCTTTAAGGACTTTAGAAGTGGCTTTTAAAGAATAGACATCTCTTAGAAGACTTTACAAGTGCTTCAAGGAGAACAGAATATTCAAAGGACTTTCAAGTGGCTATTGATATTCTATTTGTTTGATGTTCTATACCCAAAGTAGGCATAGAGTTCAAGTCACTGGAACTATGATATTCTTCTATTGGATAGTGAAGAAACATGGAGTTCAGGTCACTAAAGCTATGCGATTCTTCTATTAGATAGTGAAGAAACCTACAACTTGCAGTCAAACTATTATCATATAGATTAATGAGTTTATAACCTGTGAGAAAGCTATGACGAAACCCAGATTCCCTAAAATGGTTAGAGGCCATAAAACATACTCAATGTTTAGATGACAAAATTGAAATTTTGTTGATTTGCAAGAATAGTTTCACACCTATTGGTTGCAAGTTTGTTTTAAGGATAAAAACCATCAAACATGAAATTATGTTCACACACAAAGCTAGATTAGTTGCTAAAGGTTACAAGCAAATTCATGACATGGATTGTGTTGAAACCTCATGCATAATCGTAATGCTCAAGTCTATAAATCAAGCAATGATTGCATATTGGTACATATGGCAATTGGATGACAAAACATATTCCTCAATCAAATGTTGGAAGAAAACTATGTACATGGCATGTCATAGGATTTGTGGATCCAAATAATGCTTGAAATGAATGCCAGCTTAGGAAATCTAAGTACAGATTTAAGCAAGCAATTGGGAATTGGAATTGTATTTTAGTGAAGCTAATAAGTATTTTAGTTTCATAAAATGTACATGATTCTTATAGACATATAAGAAGTTTAGTGGGAGTACGTAAAACTTAATTGGTCCTATGTGTATCACACACATATCTCTCTATTGTGAAATAACATTCAAATGCTAATGATTTAGATTTGAAATTATTCATCAATGATGGACCAAGGCGAAACTTAGTACATACTGGGTATTAAGATCTATTTACAAAGATCTTATATTAATGTTTTAGATTAAGTAATGGCATTTACTAAATCAAACACGAAAGACTCCATTGGAGATATTCGACCTGAAGGAAATAATGCCCTTGGTCCAAGTATGCATTCAATGTTAAGTCTAATAAATGCGGTTCAGTATTAATTAACAAGTTAATAATTCAGTGAGATCAAGTGAGCTGAATGCCTAGCTAGCGGCCGCTTCAGTTCAAGTGGAATTAATGATATTAATCCACAGCTTACTCTTGACTGAACCCGTAGGGTCACACAAATAGTACGTAAACGGATCAAGTATTTAATGGCATTAAATACTCCATCTATGGATATTCGGAATCGACGGATCTTGGGTTCAGTGGGAGCTGAGATCGTCACAGGCAAGAAATGAATACTCCGGAAACGATGATATTGCCGGAAACGGAAATATGGATCGTATCGGAAATATAAATATTATCCAAGTCGTAGATGTTGCCGGAAACGAAACATGGTACGTATCGGAAAATATTATCGGAAATGGAAATATTGCCGGAATCGGAAATATTGCCGGAAACGGAAATATTGTCAGAATCGGAAATATTATCGGAGTCGGAAAATAATTCCGGAAACGGAAATATTAAATATTTGTTCGAAACGGAAATTGATTCCGGAGTCGGAAATATTAAATATTGTTCGTATCGGAAATGAATTCCGGAACCGGGAATTTAATCGGAAGCGTATCGTACGAATAAACATCGGACGAGCTTGCTAGACGCAAGGCCTAGCACGAAGCTAGGCCCAACGCCTAGCAAAGCCCGCGCGCGACCAAAGCAAGCAAAACCCAAACGCGAGAGCAAGGCCAGCAGGCGCGCGCCCCTCGTGGGCTGCGAGCACTTGCTGGGCCTGGGCTTAGCGCGCGCGCGCGCACGGCGCCCCTCGTGGGCTGCTGCGCCTGCGTGAGTGTTTGTGCTTGCGTACGAAACCTTGATCGGTTAGGATTCGTATAAGATTTATTCCCTAAGTCTACTAGATAAATTAAGTGATTGAATTTTAGATTAATTCAGATTCACTAAATCGTTTCCTAGTAGGATTCTAATATCCGATACCCATGCCCTATAAATAGGTGATCAATGCTCACAATTTAAATCGAGTATTCAAGTATTTAAAGTGATTTTTGAGAGCAAAAATTCAGTCATACAATTGCCTATATGTGCCGAAAATTCTAAGTACCTTAAGGGCGATCCTAGTTGGTCAAGCTTAAGGCGGATCCGGACGTGCTGTGGACTATCTACGGAGGGACGACACTTGGAGTCCTAAAGACTTGTTCTTGTTCGGTTCGGGCGCAGCTAGGGAAGGCACGCAACAAAGAGTATGCATCTAAATTATGCTAAATGATTATGTGTAAATAATATGCTTTCCTGGCTTTATGGTTTTTCCACATGATTTATGAATTGTCATATGTATCATAACCTAACAGTGGTATCACGAGCCTCTTATTATTTTCATAATCTAAATTGCATGAACATGTTTTAATATTACAAATTTGCAAGAATTAAAAGGGGTGATTAATTTTCGTAATTGTTAATTAATTGCAAATTGCGTTTATTTAATTATACGTACGCAGTTTTTCGGCAGTTTCTTCGTTACTCATCCAAATTGAGTGATTTTTGTGTCAATTCCGCATGTAAAAGGCATTCTAAAATTTTGACAAAAAAGTATTTTTCGGCCGAACCCAGAATTCTCAAATTCAAAGCCTAACTATGACTTTTCGGAGGTTTTAGTTTTTCGAATGCAAAATTTCGTAAATTTAAGATGTTAAATTAAATATTTGCGATTCTTGTTGATAAATCTTGAATTTTTGATTGACCTACTGTATATGTTTAACAAGTTTGAATGCCTAGCCTTGTTAATTATGCAATCTAATTTGTAATTATGATTAATTTGTTGAAAATTGGAATAATTTAGAATTAATTTGATTTTCATAATTAGTTATAATTTAATTAGATACCTATGATTAAAAACCACCATAAAAATTGTAAATTTATGTTAAATTTTAAATTTTTATGACCTAGACTTGAATCCATGTAAATCGGAAATCAATTGAATAATAAATTTTCGATTTTTTCGCCCTAAAATTATGAAATTAATATTATTTATTAATTTGTCATTAATTTTGAATATAAATTTTAAATTTTTATGCGATTCGCTCATATAACTTGCACGCACAAAGCAATGGACGCTACGTGTTACCCTTAAGGGGTGTTGTATAGTGCGGGCATGTGACGACGAGCAAGGGAGCTCGTCGCCCATGCGGTACGAATGCAATGAGCAAGGCCATGGTGCGCGAGCACAAGGCAGCAGCCCTGCCTTGTGTCGTGGGCTGTGTGTGATGGGCGAATGGGCGAGGGCGAGAGCAAGGCACGAGCAGTCGCGTGTGGGCAGCAAGCGAGCTGCGCCACAGCGCGCACTGCCTCGCGCAAGCGAGCGCAAGCTCGCGTGCCACGAGTGCTGCGTTAAGCATCGATCGCTCACGCGCAGCGAGCGCTATTGTGCGTGCGACGAAGCGCTGCGCCCAGCGATGGCGTGCGAGTGCTTGTTGCGACGTGCGACGAGCGCTGCGCCCAGCGATGGCGTGCGAGTGCTTGTTGCGACGTGCGACGAAGCGCTGCGCCCAGCGATGGCGTGCGATTGCTTGTTGCGACGTGTGACGAGCGCTGCGCCCAGCGATGGGCTGCGGCAGCATGCTCGTTGCGTCGAGCGCTGGCGCGCGCAGCGAGCACCAGCTCGCGTGATGCCTTGCGATGGTGAGCAGCAGCGATGCGAGGCAGCGCATGGGCTGCGCGCACATGGCCAGCGATGGCTGTGTGCGTGTGGCCCATGGGCGTGCGATGCGTGGATTGTTGCGTTGCGATTAGATCGTTTTGAAATTTTTAATTTGAAATTTTCAGTTTACGTAATTTTAATTAATTTTAAAATTGATAATTTAAATTATTTTCTTGGATTTTAATTTTGAATATTGTAATTATAATAAATTTTATTTATTCTAATTATTTTACTAAAATTAAAATCATGAATTAATTTAAATACGACTGAAATTAAATTAAACTTTTGGATTCAATTATAAGTTTATATGAGCTTTAAATTTTAATTAAATTTGTATGTTTCCGGTTAGACTAGAAATACATTTTTATGTTTAAAATTAGTAAATCATATGAATTTATTGGTTTAAGTGGGAGCCCCTTTTAGTCATAAACTCTTGATTAGGTCTACAAATCCTTAAGGTTAAAACAACTTGATTAGAATTAATAAGGGCTGAATAATTTGTAGATTATTGGTGCCCTTGATTAATTGCTGCAAATGTTTATGTGATACAAAATGTGTTTTACTAACCAGCTATGTGGGCCATTCATGATAATGAATGGGTGAATGGTATATATTGTATATGTACTGTTTTGCAGGTGATGAAGTGACTAGTATGGCCCAAATAGGATAGAAAATATGGTCTGCGTACCATTAATTTGAATGTAATTGGTCTAAAGTACCAAAGTTGTTTTTCAATTCAAATATGGTTTGCGTACCATCAAATAGTTGTAATTAGTTTTAATTATAGCTTATTCTATTTGAAGAAAATGGTGCCTCCCACGGAGATTTTCAAGACGGACTTTGAAGTTAAAGCTTCAAGATGAAGTCGGGCCATACTAGATCACATTTATCTTATGCATGTTTTAAGTTATTTATTGCTTTTAAATATGTCTTAAAATGCATGAGATCAAAAGCTTGATTATGTTGCATGATTAAGGATTTTAGTTCACTTAAAATCTAACCAACATAGTAAGAGCCTTAAGTTCCAAACTTAAAAATTGAGTTAAAAGGTGCCATGCCAAAATATACACTTGCTTGGATATCCTTTACATCAATCTAGTAATAGTTTTCGCTCAGCGAGGTGTTATTTATTGGTCCTAAAGGGGCAAGGTACACAAATAATTGTGAGTACATGTTAGTTTTGGTGAAACTCAACGATATAAGTAAGGAGTCCTTTTATGTCGTGGCAAAATCGATAGGTTTACCTAATAAGTTCTTAGACGTACCTATCAACCAAGAATAGTTTCTAGACTATTAGCAAAAGGCTTTTTCTTACCTAAGATGTTTTAGGATTAAGTCGACAAACTGTGCTTAGTTCTTCAATGATTTTAGGATCTTGGAATCATTTTATTCACACCTGCCGGAACACATAACTTGAATAAAATGCTTAATAAACATTGAATTATGCATGTATGCTAGAATTTAAGTTTATTAAGAGAAACTGTGAATGGTTATTTATTTGTTTATTCTTTTCAATTGTAGTTTTAAATATGGCAAACAACAATCAAAACATCATCATGGGTTCTGAGCTTATGGTCAAGCTGAACCTAGCAAATTTTCTTGAATGGGAAGCTAAGCTAGTTGAAATAGTTAAACTCAATGGACTTGAGTATGTACTATCACATCCCATGCCAAGCTACTATGCCAGAGACATGACCCCTGAGAGATTTTACGCCTGGGATGCGGATCTCAAAAAGGTTATGAGTCTCATGCTGAACAATATCCCTGATGATTGGGCTAGAAGGTTTGTAGCCTATGAACCTTTTACGCTCATCAAGAATCTGAGGGATATCTGTCGTGGAAGCACGGAGGACAGGGACCTGAATGTCCATGAGTTGATTGAATCAATGTCTGGTCTAAAGGTTAGTTCTCCCAACAGGTGTTATAGGATGGAAGTCCAAGAAACACATGTTCAGCTCCTTCGCACTAAACAGAGAGTAGGCGTCCCACTGAGGTTCCATGTGGATCTTATGCGTTCATACTTTGATCGCCTAAGTCTACTAGGAACACCAATAAGCAAAAGGATGGCAGTCTCTATCTTGCTCAATTCACTACACAGTGGGTTTGGTCGCTTCAAGCAACTATACCTAAGTGAACCAAGAGAAGAAACAGTTGCAGAATTTGTTCACCTTGTCAGAAAGGCTGAAATAATACTGGACTGTGAAGCCAAAGATTTACTCAAGGCTAGAAGGAGACCGTTCAAGAAAAGTGGAAAGTCCAAGGGCGATGCTAAATCAAAGCAGGACAAGTCCACATCAAGCTGTCTTTATTGTGATGGAATAGGCCATTACAAAAGAGAATGTCCAAAGCTAAAGGAAGATCAGAAGAACGGAACAGTCGTTCCATCTTCAGGTATTTTCGTTATAGACTGTATACTTGCTAATTCAACTTCTTGGGTATTAGATACAGGTTGTGGCTCACACTTATGTTCCAATCCACAGGGACTAAGAAGAAGTAGAAAGTTAAGCAAGGGTGAAGTCGACCTACGAGTGGGAAATGGAGCACGGATTGCTGCATTAGCTGTAGGAACTTATTATTTGTCGTTGCCCTCCGGGCTAGTTTTGGAACTGGAAGAATGTTTCCATGTTCCAAGTCTTACGAAAAACATCATTTCAGTTTCTTGCTTAGATGCTAAGGGATTTTCCTTTTTAATAAAAGACAATAGTTGTTCGTTTTATTTTAAAGAGATGTTTTATGGATCTGCTAGATTAGTCAATGGACTTTATTTATTAGATCACGACAAACAAGTATATAACATAAATACCAAAAAGGCCAAAAAGGATGATTCAGATCTCACCTATCTGTGGCATTGTCGATTAGGCCATATAAAATTGAAACGCTTAGAAAGACTTCAAAAGGAAGGAATTCTAGAACCATTTGACTTAGAGGATTATGGTAAATGCGAATCATGTTTACTTGGCAAAATGACAAAGCAACCTTTCTCTAAAGTTGGAGAAAGAGCAAATGAACTATTGGGTTTAATCCATACAGATGTATGTGGACCAATGAGTACAAATGCTAGAGGTGGTTTCAGCTACTTTATCACTTTCACTGATGACTTCAGTAGATATGGTTATGTCTACCTAATGAAGCATAAGTCTAAATCCTTTGACAAATTCAAGGAATTTCAGAGTGAAGTAGAGAATCAATTAGGCAAGAAGATTAAGGCACTGCGGTCTGATAGAGGCGGTGAATATCTAAGCTATGAATTTGATGACCATCTGAAAGAATGTGGAATTCTATCAGAATTGACTCCTCCTGGAACACCACAATGGAACGGTGTGTCGGAACGGAGGAACAGAACCTTGCTAGACATGGTCAGGTCAATGATGGGTCAGGCCAAACTTCCATTAGAATTTTGGGGACATGCACTAAATACAGCTGCACTCACTATAAATAGAGCTCCGTCTAAAGCTGTCGAAAAGACTCCATATGAGTTATGGTTTGGAAAGCCTCCAAATGTGTCTTTTCTTAAGATTTGGGGATGTGAAGTATACGTCAAACGATTAATTTCAGACAAACTTCATCCAAAATCTGACAAATGTATCTTTGTGGGCTATCCAAAGGAAACAAAGGGGTATTACTTCTACAATACATCTGAGAACAAGGTGTTTGTTGCTCGAGATGGTGTCTTTTTGGAGAAAGATCAAATTTCCAAAATGACAAGTGGGAGAAAAGTAGACCTCGAAGAAATTCGAGTCGAACAACAAACTCTAGAGAATGCTCAAGATGACATTCAGGATGAAACTCAGAGATCTTTAGAAGAATCTGGTGAGAATCATGGTCAATCTAGAAATGTTACCCCGCGTAGATCGCAAAGATATAGATCTCAACCGGAAAGGTACTTAGGTATTTTGACGAACGAGAGCTATGACGTTCTATTACTTGAAAGTGATGAACCTGCGACTTACAAGCAAGCTATGACGAGCCCTAGCTCCAAGCAATGGCAAGAAGCCATGCAATCTGAATTAGACTCCATGTCTGAAAACCAAGTATGGGATTTGGTCGATTTGCCAGATGGCTACCAAGCCATTGGAAGCAAATGGGTTTTCAAACTGAAAAAGGACAAGGATGGGAAACTTGAAGTTTTCAAAGCTAGATTGGTTGCAAAAGGTTACAGGCAAGTCCACGGTGTGGATTACGATGAAACCTTTTCACCAGTTGCAATGCTAAAGTCTATTCGGATAATGTTAGCAGTCGCTGCATATTACGATTACGAAATATGGCAGATGGATGTCAAAACTGCTTTCTTAAACGGCGTTTTAACAGAAACTGTGTTTATGACACATCCTGAAGGTTTTGAGGATCCAAAGAATGCTAAAAAGGTATGCAAGCTAAAGAAGTCAATCTACGGATTGAAGCAGGCATCCAGGAGCTGGAATATACGTTTTGATGAAGCAGTCAGTGACTTTGGTTTCATCAAAAACGCAGACGAATCTTGTGTATACAAGAAGGTGAGTGGGAGCAAAATTGCTTTCCTAGTATTATATGTCGACGACATATTACTTATCGGAAATGACATTCCTATGTTGAACTCTGTCAAGATTTTGCTTGGGAAATGTTTTTCGATGAAAGATCTAGGAGAAGCACAGTACATATTGGGCATCAAGATTTACAGAGATAGATCTAAAAAAATGATTGGACTTAGTCAAAGCACTTATATCAATAAGGTGCTTGATAGGTTCAAGATGGCGGACTCCAAGCGAACCTACCTACCCATGTCTCATGGAATAACTCTAAGCAAGACTCAGTGCCCAAAAACACTTGATGAGCGTAGACGAATGAATGGGATTCCATATGCATCATTGATTGGTTCAATAATGTATGCTATGATATGTACACGCCCGGATGTTGCGTACGCACTCAGTGCTACGAGCAGATACCAGTCAGACCCAGGAGAGGCGCATTGGACTGCTGCCAAGAATATACTGAAGTACCTGAAAAGGCACAAAGATGACTTCCTGGTCTATGGTGGAGATGATGAATTAATTGTTAAAGGCTATACAGACGCAAGTTTCCAAACCGACAAAGATGATTTCAGATCACAGTCTGGGTTTGTCTTCTGCCTCAACGGAGGTGCAGTAAGTTGGAAAAGTGCTAAGCAAAGCACCATTGCGGATTCTACAACTGAAGCGGAGTACATTGCTGCACATGAAGCAGTAAAGGAAGCTATATGGCTAAGGAAGTTCATAGGTGAACTTGGTGTAGTCCCCTCCATTAAAGGACCAATAGCCCTGTATTATGATAATAACGGAGCTATTGCACAGGCAAATGAGCCTAGACACCACCAGAGAGTCAAGCATGTACTTCGTAGATTTCACCTTCTACGAGAGTTCGTTGAAAGAAAAGAAGTCGAGATAAACAAGATTGGAACTGATGACAACATATCAGATCCATTGACTAAACCTCTGCCGCAGGCGAAGCACAACTCGCACACTGCAGCTATGGGAATCAAGCATATTGGAGAATGGCTTTGATATCCCTGTTTAATGTTTTAAAGTTTTAGAGTTTAAATCTTTGTAAAACATTATTGGTTAATCATTCACAATAAATGAAAAGAATTCATTTTTCCATTTAATTTGTGGTTTATTAAATGATGAGTCCCTTCAATTTGACGATGTATTCAAGATAGACTGTCAGGACCAGTCCCGTGACTAAGAAATGTCTATCAAGTGAACTTGAATGTCAAAGGTTGAAAATGGTCCCTAGTCGGAGTTTTCTATAAAATTGGACGCATAGAAAACGTTAGACGACTAGAATGCAAGATGACTAGTAGTTCTGTTTCTTGAACTATGTGGACATGGCAATGTCATAATCATTTACATAGATACTTACTTTGGGAAGACTAGTATCGGACAAGACCTATGAAACTTTACTGTAAGAGATGAAAATCTGTCATAAGTAAATTTCATTAAAATTATTAGACACTAAATCCTCAATACCTGAGTGATTTGAGATTACTTGTTTGAGAACTGGTTGCTTTGACGTTGACCAACCGTCGCACCGTAAAAGGAGGCTATAAAGGCAACGCTCAGGTAATCACCTATCAAACGAAGTCTAATCTCAAGATCGCAAGATTGGGATTGTCCTCCCATAAATCGGGATGAGATGCTTAAAAGTTGTACAAGGCCACTCGGAGAGCTAGAAACTGTGAAATGCATGGCCGTGCTCGGATGAATCATAGGCTATGATTATCTGTCTATTTGATCAGTTGAACTCTGAAACCGAGGAACACCTCTGGACATAATAAGGATGACAACTCTTACCTTATGTTCAAGAGCAAGCATCGAGCGACAAAGGAATTAGGAAATGCACACTTGTCCCTAAGGACAAGTGGGAGACTGAAGGAAATAATGCCCTTGGTCCAAGTATGCATTCTATGTTAAGTCTAATAAGTGCGGTTCAGTATTAATTAACAAGTTAATAATTCAGTGAGATCAAGTGAGCTGAATGCCTAGCTAGAGGCCGCTTCAGTTCAAGTGGAATTAATGATATTAATCCACAGCTTACTCTTGACTGAACCCGTAGGGTCACACAAATAGTACGTAAACGGATCAAGTATTTAATGGCATTAAATACTCCATCTATGGATATTCGGAATCGACGGATCTTGGTTTCAGTGGGAGCTGAGATCGTCACAGGCAAGAAATGAATACTCCGGAAACGATGATATTGCCGGAAACGGAAATATGGATCGTATCGGAAATATAAATATTATCCAAGTCGTAGATGTTGCCGGAAACGGAAACATGGTACGTATCGGAAAATATTATCGGAAATGGAAATATTGCCGGAATCGGAAATATTGCCGGAAACGGAAATATTGTCAGAATCGGAAATATTATCGGAATCGGAAAATAATTCCGGAAACGGAAATATTAAATATTTGTTCGAAACGGAAATTGATTCCGGAATCGGAAATATTAAATATTGTTCGTATCGGAAATGAATTCCGGAACCGGGAATTTAATCGGAAGCGTATCGTACGAATAAACATCGGACGAGCTTGCTAGACGCAAGGCCTAGCACGAAGCTAGGCCCAACGCCTAGCAAAGCCCGCGCGCGACCAAAGCAAGCAAAACCCAAACGCGAGAGCAAGGCCAGCAGGCGCGCGCCCCTCGTGGGCTGCGAGCACTTGCTGGGCCTAGGCTCAGCGCGCGCGCGCGCACGGCGCCCCTCGTGGGCTGCTGCGCCTGCGTGAGTGTTTGTGCTTGCGTACAAAACCTTGATCGGTTAGGATTCGTATAAGATTGATTCCCTAAGTCTACTAGATAAATTAAGTGATTGAATTTTAGATTAATTCAGATTCACTAAATCGTTTCCTAGTAGGATTCTAATATCCGATACCCATGCCCTATAAATAGGTGATCAATGCTCACAATTTAAATCGAGTATTCAAGTATTCAAAGTGATTTTTGAGAGCAAAAATTCAGTCATACAATTGCCTATATGTGCCGAAAATTCTAAGTACCTTAAGGGCGATCCTAGTTGGTCAAGCTTAAGGCGGATCCGGACGTGCTGTGGGCTATCTACGGAGGGACGACACTTGGAGTCCTAAAGACTTGTTCTTGTTCGGTTCGGGCGCAGCTAGGGAAGGCACGCAACAAAGAGTATGCATCTAAACTATGCTAAATGATTATGTGTAAATAATATGTTTTCCTGGCTTTATGGTTTTTCCGCATGATTTATGAATTGTCATATGTATCATAACCTAACACGACCCATGTGAATAAATCTAAGTAAAGAATGTTTGAACTATGTATATGTATTTACTAAGTTAAACATCAAAGGATCTAAGTAAGATTCTTAACCTATATTATATGTCAAAGAATTTAGCTGGATTTAGTATCTACTGAAACTAGATGAGCTAAAGTTACATGAATAGAATTCAATTGGGAATTATTCTGCAAAAGAATTTATCATGTATGATATAATCTGAGGATCGCCAAAACGTATCGTATGGCTTTAGGCATGACGAACATATACCAATCTCTATTGATCTAAGTGAAGATCAACTAGATTGAGATCAAGAATACTTATGGTACTTGAAAAGGTACATAGGAATAGTTCTTGATTCAAGGAAATAAAGATATGCTAAATATTGATGCTACACGCATAAACACTGGCAAAGGATCAAGCAACACCCTTTGGAGTTAACCATTGATAAGGACGAGCTATAGAGCATCGTGTTTTAAAATGGCAACATGGATTGGAGACCATGATTTGTTGCGTGGGAAATTAAATATTAATTTCTATGTTCTAAGATACAGCTGGAAAGTCTTCCACATATCCGTGAACTTCTTGGATAAGAAAATCCAAACCAAAGCATCACTAGCAACCTATACAGTTGAAGTAGAAGTACTTATTGCCTAAGAAGCAATAAAACTGAGTTGTTTACATTGAAAGTTCTTCACTGAACTTGGCTGGATCACATGTCTGCTGACTTGATGGTTCTTCATTGCAAAATGCGTAGAACCACTATTTAAGTAAGAAAGACTAGATCACAAAATAAACATACTCAAAAGATCTTATCATCATATCTCGAAGAACATTCGATGAAAAGGATATTAAGATTGGCAAAGCATGATAACTAAACCTATGCAACAAGTGAGAAGCAACACTCACATTGTAGCACTGGAAATCAAACATAGCTTTGAAATTCCATGAACTGTTTTAAAGATGGGTTTAAGGCCCATGGTTGTAAAACATTGGGGTTGAACATTTATCATAAATGAAATGTATTTTCATATTCCATTTAATCTTGGTTTAGTATTAAATGACGAGTCCCTTCAATTTAACGAAATATTCAAGATAGACTGTCAGGACTAGTCCTGTGACTAAGAAATGTCTATCAAGTGAACTTGAATGTCAAAAGTTGAAAATGGTCCCTGGTCGGAGTTTTCTATAAAATTGGACGCATAGAAAACGTTAGACGACTAGAATGCAAGATGACTAGTAGTTCTGTTTCTTGAACTATGTGGACATGGCAATGTCATAATCATTTACATAGATACTTACTTTGGGAAGACTAGTATCGGACAAGACCTATGAAACTTTACTGTAAGAGATGAAAATCTGTCATAAGTAAATTTCATTAAAATTATTAGACACTAAATCCTCAATACCTGAGTGATTTGAGATTACTTGTTTGAGAACTGGTTGCTTTGACGTTGACCAACCGTCGCACCGTAAAAGGAGGCTATAAAGGCAACGCTCAGGTAATCACCTATCAAACGAAGTCTAATCTCAAGATCGCAAGATTGGGATTGTCCTCCCATAAATCGGGATGAGATGCTTAAAAGTTGTACAAGGCCACTCGGAGAGCTAGAAACTGTGAAATGCATGGCCGTGCTCGGATGAATCATAGGCTATGATTATCTGTCTATTTGATCAGTTGAACTCTGAAACCGAGGAACACCTCTAGACATAATAAGGATGACAACTCTTACCTTATGTTCAAGAGCAAGCATCGAGCGACAAAGGAATTAGGAAATGCACACTTGTCCCTAAGGACAAGTGGGAGACTGAAGGAAATAATGCCCTTGGTCCAAGTATGCATTCTATGTTAAGTCTAATAAGTGCGGTTCAGTATTAATTAACAAGTTAATAATTCAGTGAGATCAAGTGAGCTGAATGCCTAGCTAGAGGCCGCTTCAGTTCAAGTGGAATTAATGATATTAATCCACAGCTTACTCTTGACTGAACCCGTAGGGTCACACAAATAGTACGTAAACGGATCAAGTATTTAATGGCATTAAATACTCCATCTATGGATATTCGGAATCGATGGATCTTGGTTTCAGTGGGAGCTGAGATCGTCACAGGCAAGAAATGAATACTCCGGAAACGATGATATTGCCGGAAACGGAAATATGGATCGTATCAGAAATATAAATATTATCCAAGTCGTAGATGTTGCCGGAAACGGAAACATGGTACGTATCGGAAAATATTATCAGAAATGGAAATATTGCCGGAATCGGAAATATTGCCGGAAACGGAAATATTGTCAGAATCGGAAATATTATCGGAATCGGAAAATAATTCCAGAAACGGAAATATTAAATATTTGTTCGAAACGGAAATTAATTCCGGAATCGGAAATATTAAATATTGTTCGTATCGGAAATGAATTCCGGAACCGGGAATTTAATCGGAAGCGTATCGTACGAATAAGCATCGGACGAGGCCTGCCGGACGAGGGCCCAGCACGAAGCCAGGCCATCGCCCAGCAAGCCAAGCGGGCCACACGAACAACCAAGGCCACGCCAGGCCCAGCGCAAGGCCAGGCCCAGCAGGCCATGGCAGCGCGCGCAGCGCGCGCAGCTGCGAGCAGTGGGCTGCGAGCATTGCTGCAGCTCGCGTGGGCTTGTAGCTCGCGTGGGCCGAGCGGCCGTGTGGGCTGTGCGCGGGCATGGCCTGCACGCTTGCGGGTCATGCTCGTGTAGAGTTTGTGTTCACATACGAAACCTAAAGAGTACAGGATTTGTTTAATGATTAAAATTCCTAATCCTAAAAGATAAATTAATTAAATAAGAATTCTACTAGGATTCTAATTTAATTAATTCGTATCCTAGTAGGATTCGATTATTTATTCCATGGTCTATAAATATGAGTTAAGGGCTCATAATTTATATCGAGTATTCAAGTATTCAAAGTGATTTTTGAGAGCAAAAATTCAGTCATATAATTGCCTACAATAGCCGAAAATTCTAAGTAACTTAAGGGCGATCCTAGTTGGTCAAGCTTAAGGCGGATCCGGACGTGCTGTGGACTATCTACGGAGGGACGACACTTGGAGTCCTAAAGACTTGTTCTTGTTCGGTTCGGGCGCAGCTAGGGAGGGCACGCAACAAAGTGTATGCATCTAAACTATGCTAAATGATTATGTGTAAATAATATGCTTTCCTGGCTTTATGGTTTTCCGCATGATTTATGAATTGTCATATGTATCATAACCTAACATATTGCACTAATGCGAACACGACCAAGAGTAAGAGGCAAAGACTGTTAGGTTATGATACATATGACAATTCATAAATCATGCGGAAAAACCATAAACCCAGGAAAACATATTATTTACACATAATCATTTAGCATAGATTAGATGCATACTCTTTGTTGCGTGCCTTCCCTAGCTGCGCCCGAACCGAACAAGAACAAGTCTTTAGGACTCCAAGTGTCGTCCCTCCGTAGATAGTCCACAGCACGTCCGGATCCGCCTTAAGATTGACCAACTAGAATCGCCCTTAAGGTACTATTATTTTCGGCACTTTATAGGCAAATGTGTGACTGAATTTTTCTCTCAAAAACTCACTTTGAATACTTTGAAACTTGTGTTATAAATTGTGAGCCCTAGCCTCATATTTATAGCGGTATGGAAAGGGAATCGAAATCCTATTCAGATACAAATTAATTAAACCTAGAATCCTACAAGAACTCTAATTTAATTAATTTATCAAATAGAATTAGGAATTTAATCATTAACCGAACTCTGCATGTTTTAGGAAACGTGCACGAACACAAACACTTGCACACACACGCACGGCAGCCACGATGGGCCTCATGCGTGCGCGCGAGCAGCAGCCCACTCAGCGCCCGCGCGTGCTGCGCGCTGTGCGCGCTGTGCGCGCTGCGCGCTGCGCGCAGCCTGCTGGGCCTGGCCTTGCGCTGGGCCTGGCGTGGCTGTTTGTGCGGCGCGCTTGGCTTGCTGGGCGATGGCCTGGCTTCGTGCTGGGCCTCGTCCGGCAGGCCTCGTCCGATGCTTATTCGTACGATGCGCTTCCGATTAAATTTTCCGATTCCGGAATTCATTTCCGATACGAACAATATTTAATATTTCCGATTCCGGAATTAATTTCCGTTTCGAACAAATATTTAATATTTCCGTTTCCGGAATTATTTTCCGATTCTGACAATATTTCCGTTTCCGGCAATATTTCCGATTCTGGCAATATTTCCATTTCCGATAATATTTTCCGACACGTACCATGTTTCCGTTTCCGGCAACATCTACGACTTGGATAATATTTATATTTCCGATACGATCCATATTTCCGTTTCCGGCAATATCATCGTTTCCGGAGTATTCATTTCTTGCCTGTGACGATCTTAGCTCCCACTGAAACCAAGATCCGTCGGTTCCGAATATTCATAGATGGAGTATTTAATGCCATTAAATACTTGATCCGTTTACGTACTATTTGTGTGACCCTACGGGTTCAGTCAAGAGTAAGCTGTGGATTAATATCATTAATTCCACTTGAACTGAAGCGGCCTCTAGCTAGGCATTCAGCTCACTTGATCTCACTGAATTATTAACTTGTTAATTAATACTGAACCGCATTTATTAGACTTATCATAGAATGCATACTTGGACCAAGGGCATTATTTCCTTTAGTCTCCCACTTGTCCTTAGGGACAAGTGTGCATTTCCTAATTCCTTTGTCGCTCGATGCTTGCTCTTGAACATAAGGTAAGAGTTGTCATCCTTATTACGTCCAGAGGTGTTCCTCGGTTTCAGAGTTCAACTGATCAAATAAACAGATAATCATAGCCTATGATTCATCCGAGCACGGCCATGCATTTCACAGTTTCTAGCTCTCCGAGTGGCCTTGTACAACTTTTAAGCATCTCATCCCGATTTATGGGAGGACAATCCCAATCTTGCGATCTTGAGATTAGACTTCGTTTGATAGGTGATTACCTGAGCGTTGCCTTTATAGCCTTCTTTTACGGTGCGACGGTTGGTCAACGTCAAAGCTACCAGTTCTCAAACAAGTAATCTCAAATCACTCAGGTATTGAGGATTTAGTGTCTAATAATTTAATGAAATTTACTCATGACAGATTTTCATCTCTTACAGTAAAGTTTCATAGGTCTTGTCCGATACTAGTCTTCCCAAAGTAAGTATCTATGCAAATGATTATGACATTGCCATGTCCACATAGTTCAAGAAACAGAACTACTAGTCATCTTGCATTCTAATCGTCTAACGTTTTCTATGCGTCCAATTTTATAGAAAACTCCGATTAGGGACCATTTTCAACCTTTGACATTCAAGTTCACTTGATAGACATTTCTTAGTCACAGGACTGGTCCTGACAGTCTATCTTGAATATATCGTCAAATTGAAGGGACTCATCATTTAATACTAAACCAAGATTAAATGGAATATGAAAATATATTTCATATATGATAAATGTTCAACCCCAATGTTTTATAACCATGGGCCTCAAACCCATCTTCTAAAACAATTCATGGAATTCAAAGCTATGCTTGATTTCCAGTGCTACAACGTGAGTGTTGCTTCTCACTTGTTGCATAGGTTTAGTTATCATGCTTTGCCAATCTTAATATCCTTTTCATCGAATGTTCTTCGAGATATGATGATAAGATCTTTTCGAGTTTGTTTATTATGTGATCTAGTCTTTCTTACTTCGATGGTGGTTTTACTCATTTTGCAATGAAGAACCATCAAGTTAGCAGACGTTTTTCTTGCTTCAAGAGTGGTTCTACGCATTTTTCAATGAAGAACCATCAAGCCAGCAGATAGGTGATCTACCCAAGTTCAGTGAAGAACTTTAAACAACCCTGTTTTATTGCTTCTTAGGCAATAATTACTTTTACTTCAACTGTATAGGTTGCTAGTGATGCTTTGTTTGGATTTACCTATCCAGGCAGTTCATAGATATGTGGAAGATTCTCCAACTATATCTTAGAACATAGAAATTATTATTTTAATTTCCCACGCAACAACTCATGGTCTCCAATCCATGTTGCCATTTTCAAAACACAATGCTCTATAGCTCGTCCTTGTCAATGGTTAACTCCAAAGGGTCTTGCTTGATCCTTTGCCAGTGTTTATGCGTGCAGCATCAATATTTAGCATATCCTTATTTCCTTGAATCAAGAACTATTCCTATGTACCTTTTCAAGTACCATAAGTATTCTTGATCTCAATCTAGTTGATCTTTACTTAGATCAATAGAGATTGGTATATGTTCGTCATGCCTAAAGTCATACGATACGTTTTTGGCGATCCTCATATTATATCATACATGATAAATTCTTTTGCAGAATATTTCCCAATTGAATTCTATTCATGTAACTTTAGCTTATCTAGTTTCAGTAGATACTAAATTCAGCTAAATTCTTTGACATATAATATAGGTTAAGAATCTCATTTAGACTCTTTGATGTCTAACTTAGTAAATGCTTATACATAGTTCAAAACATCCTTTACTTAGATTTATTCATATGGGTCGAATATCTCCAATGGAGTCTTTCGTGTTTGATTTAGTAAATGCCATTACTTAATCCAAAACAATATCATAAGATCTTTGTAAATAGATCTTAATACCCAGTATGTACTAAGTTTCGCCTTGATCCATCATTGATGAATAATTTCAAATCTAAGTCATTAGCATTTGAATGTTATTTCACAATAGAGAGATATGTGTGATATACATAGGACCAAATAAGTTTTACGTACTCCCACTAAACTTCTTATATATCTATAAGAATCATGTATATTTTATGAAACTAAAATACTTATTAGTTTCACTAAAATACAGTTCCAATTCCCAATTGCTTGCTTAAATCTGTACTTAGATTTTATAAGCTAGCTTTCCTTTTCAAGCATTTATTTGGATCCACAAACTCTATGACATACCATGTACATATTGTATTCCATCATTTGATTGAGGAATACGTTTTGTCATCCAATTGCCATATGTACCAATATGCAATCATTGCTTGAATTATAGACTTAAGCATTACGATTTTGCATGAGGTTTCAACACAATCCATGCCATGAATTTGCTTGTAACCTTTAGCAACTAATCTAGCTTTGTGTGTGAACATAATTCCATGTTTGATGGTTTTTATCCTTAAAACAAACTTGCAACCAATAGGTGTGAAACTATTCTTGCAAATCAACAAAATTTCAATTTTGTCATCAAAACATTGAGTATGTTTTATGGCCTCTAACCATTTAAAACATTTGAGTCTATATATGGCCTCTAACCATTTTAGGGAATCTGGGTTTCGTCATAGCTTTCTTACAAGTCACAAACTCATTAATCTACATGATAATAGTTTGACTGCAAGTTGTAGGTTTCTTCACTATTTAATAGAAGAATCTCATAGTTTCATTGACCTGATCTCTATGTTTCTTCACTATCTAATAGAAGAATCTCATAGTTTCAGTGACTTGAATTCTATGCCTACTTGGGTATAGAACATCAAACAATAGAATATCAATAGCCACTTGAAAGTCCTTTGAATATTCTGTTCTCCTTGAAGCACTTGTAAAGTCTTCTAAGAGATATCTATTCTTTAAAGCCACTTCTAAAGTCCTTAAAGAATAAGTTCGGATTTTCTGAAGCACTTCGAAAAGCCTCCGGAATGTCCGTTTATGTTTGTTGTTCGCCTCGAAGACTTTCGAGGTCTATTTTCTCCCACTTGTCATTTTGGAAACGAATCTCCAAAAGGACATTATTTCGAGCAAACAAACATTATGTTCTCAAAAATTCGTGGTAGAAACAATACCCTTGTGTCTCATTTGAATAAATCACAATGAAACATATATCTATACTTGGGCCTTAGTTTGTCGAATAACAAACACTAAGCTCCCACTGAATTTAGCAACTCTCTATATATATATTATCGAAAAGATATTCTGAAATTTCTTTTCTATAGCTTTGACGAATTTAGTTTAGTTTGGTGGTAGTTGAGCATTTTGTTTTAGAAATTATAGGAAAAGTCTTTATGATTCATCATTGATCGAATCAAGTACTAATTGACTTCGATTATTCCAACTAAGATATGCCATATCTTATGGACCTAGATTGTGAAATTACAACACACAATCATTGATGATCATATTTGGTCTCAAGTAATCATCAACATGATCTAACCTAGATCTTTATGATTTCTTGCCAAGTGGATTTTATACCTCTGAATCTTTGAACTAGCCAAACAGATTCAACTTATATCACATTTGAGTAAATAAACCTATATTCACTCAAATCCATGTGAAATAATAAAGTCATAAAACCTTTCTTTAGCTTTGAACTCTATCGTCTAGGCGTTCTAACAATAGTTCATATTCTTTGTTACTTTCAACAAGTAAGACTAGCTTGTCTTAAGTTGATCTAGAAATCAACCAACTTTCAAAAGTCCATCAAAATAGAGCTTTTTAATGTTAACTTGTTGATATGGTCTAAGCAACAATGCCAAAGATTAGTGGAACTCAAATCAAGAAGTTGATTTGAACCTAGTAAAGTTCTTTAAAGAGTTGTTTGTTTTAATCAAGCATATTGACTCAATCTGTAATTGACCATTTCATTCAAATAAACAAACAAACATTGTTTTTGTTTTTCTTGAATGTGAGTTTTTCTGTGTTTTGAAAAACAGAAATTTAGGTATGCTGATTATGGAACAAAATAGCCATTAAGTTCCAGCCTTTGAAAGGACTTAAAACAAACTAGATGACCCTACAACTAATGTAGCATTGCCATGCTTCATTTCCCACTTGTAGGTCATTAGTGTATCCTAGCTTCCATTGTTTGAGTTATTACCGAAGTAAGAACCTCAAGCGGTATATGATACCAAGGAAGTTTGATTGCTAGGTCACTTCTCTTTAAACATAAACTTATAGGTAGAAACGGAATCGTAAATTCCTTTCATTTGTTCCTCGTTTTCCTATTTCTTGTACCCTTTCTTATAGTCTTAAGAATTGAATTCTTTAGTGTTGACTTTTATACTTTGTTAGACATGTCTAATGTCACCAACAAGGTTCTTTACCATTTTAATTTATGTTGAATATTTTGTTTCAACTAGATGATCTTACTAGAAGCTTCTAAAGTTCTCTAAGTATCGATCTATTCGAATGTCTAGGGACTAGACTCATTCGAGAAATAAATGGACAAAGATATTAGGTTGTTAACCATTGGTAAGGCTGAGCGTTTAAACTCAATGCTTTATGATCTCAAAACTACATTGTATTTTGAATTCACAAGCACCAATTGGTTTGCCATTCGATTTTGATATTCGAAAACAACCATAAAAGTCGATATAAGAAACGTACATTTTAAATTGCTCACTTTCTCTCTTTTCCGTGAATCGTTCTTGGATTCACTACCAATCGAGGAAATTTACTGTTACCTTTCTAAAAGGATTTATTGCAGTGCAAGATATTTAATTATAAACAATAATTAAAACATACATTGAAGCATGCAAAGTTTAAACATTTATCATGAATAATAACTTGAAATTAAAGCAACCATGCAATTCAAACAAGTTATTAGCATTTTATTCGATTTTATTGTTCCGGCAGGTGTGAATAAAATGATTCCAAGACCCTAAAATCATTGAAGAACTAAGCACAATTTGTCGACTTAATCCTAAAACATCTTAGGTAAGCAAAAGCCTTTTGCTAATAGTCTAGAAACTACTCTTGGTTGATAGGTACGTCTAAGAACTTGTTAGGTAAACCTATCGATTTTGCCACGACATAAAAGGACTCCTTACTTATATCGTTGAGTTTCACCAAAACTAACATGTACTCACAATTATTTGTGTACCTTGCCCCTTTAGGACCAATAAGTAACACCTCGCTGAGCGAAAACTATTACTAGATTGATGTAAAGGATATCCAAGCAAGTGTATATTTTGGCATGGCACCTTTTAACTCAATTTTTAAGTTTGGAACTTAAGGCTCTTACTATGTTGGTTAGATTTTAAGTGAACTAAAATCCTTAATCATGCAACATAATCAAGCTTTTGATCTCATGCATTTTAAGACATATTTAAAATCAATAAATAACTTAAAACATGCATAAGATATTTGTGATCTAGTATGGCCCGACTTCATCTTGAAGCTTTGACTTCAAAGTCCGTCTTGAAAATCTCCGTGGGAGGCACCATTTTCTTCAAATAGGATAAGCTATAACTAATTACAACTATTTGATGGTTCGCAGACCATATTTGAATTGAAAAATAACTTTGGTACTTTAGACCAATTACATTCAAATTAATGGTACGCAGACCATATTTTCTATCCTATTTGGGCCATACTAGTCACTTCATAACCTGCAAAACAGTACATATACAATATATACCATTCACCCATTCATTATCATGAATGGCCCACATAGCTGGTTAGTAAAACACATTATGCATCACGTAAACATTTGCAGCAATTAATCAAGGGCACCAATAATCTACCAATTATTCAGTCCTTATTAATTCTAATCAAGTTGTTTTAACCTTAAGGATTTGTAGACCTAATCAAGAGTTTATGACTAAAAAGCGCTCCCACTTAAACCAATAAATTCATATGCTTTACCAATTTTAAACATAAAAATGTATTTCTAGTCTAACCGGAAACATACAAATTTAATTAAAATTTAAAGCTCATATAAATTTATAATTGAATCCAAAAAGTTTAATTTAATTTCAGTCGTATTTAAATTAATTCATGATTTTAATTTAAGTAAAATAATTAGAATAAATAACATTTATTATAATTATAATATTCAAAATTAAAATCCAAGAAAATAATTTAAATTATTAATTTTAAAATTAATTAAAATTACGTGAACTGAAATTTTCAAATTAAACATTCAAAACGATCTAATCGTAACGCAAACATCCTACGCGTTGCACGCCCATGGGCCGCACGCACACAGCCATTGCTGGCCATGTGCGCGCAGCCCATGCGCTCGTCGCATAGCTGCTGCATCCCTATCGCAAGCCTCCGCACGCATTGGTGCTCGCTGCGCGCGCCAGCGCTCATCGCACGCGGGCTATCGCTCGCAGTGCGCGCGCGACATCGCTCGCTGGGCGGGCGACATCGCTCGCTGTGCGCGCGAGCAATGCTAGGCGCAGCGCTCGTGGCACGCGAGCTTGCGCTCGCTGCGCGCGAGGCTGCGCGCTCTTGTGCGAGGCAGCGCGCGTTGTGGCGCAGCTCGCTTGCTGCCCACACGCGACTGCCTTGGCTTGCCCTACGCCCATGCCCATTCGTCCATTGGTCGTGGCACACGACACAAGGCAGGGCTGCTGCCTTGTGCTCGTGCACTACGCCCTTGCTCATTGCATTCGTGCCGCATGGGCGACGAGCTCCCTTGCTCGTCGTCGCATGCCCGCATTATACAACACCCCTTAAGGGTAACACGAAGCGTCCATTGCTTCGTGCGTGCAAGTTATATGAACGAATCGCATAAAAATTTAAAATTTATATTTAAAATTAATGACAAATTAATAAATAATATTAATTTCATAATTTTAGGGCGAAAAAATCGAAAATTTATTATCCAATTGATTTTCGATTGTTATGGATTCAAGTCTAGGTCATAAAAATTTAAAATTTATCGTAAATTTACAATTTTTATGGTGGTTTTTAATCATAGGTTTCTAATTAAATTACAATTAATTATGAAAATCAAATTAATTCTAAATTATTCTAATTTTCAACAAATTAATCATAATTACAAATTAGATTGCATAATTAACAAGACTAGGCATTCAAACTTGTTAAACATATGCAGTAGGTCAATCAAAAATTCAAGATTTATCAACAAGAATCGCAAATATTTAATTTAACATCTTAAATTTACGAAATTTTGCATTCGAAAAACTAAAACCTTCGAAAAGTCATAGTTAGGCTTCGAATTTGAGAATTCTGGGTTCGGCAGAAAAATACTAATTTTGTCAAAATTTTAGAATGCCTTTTACATGCGGAATTGACACAAAAATCACTCAATTCGGATGAGTAACGAAGAAACTGCCGAAAAACTGCGTACGTATAATTAAATAAACGCAATTTGCAATTAATTAACAATTACGAAAATTAATCACCCCTTTTAATTCTTGCAAATTTGTAATATTTAACCATGTTCATGCAATTTAGATTATGAAAATAATAAGGGGCTCGTGATACCACTGTTAGGTTATGATACATATGACAATTCATAAATCATGCGGAAAAACCATAAACCCAGGAAAACATATTATTTACACATAATCATTTAGCATAGATTAGATGCATACTCTTTGTTGCGTGCCTTCCCTAGCTGCGCCCGAACCGAACAAGAACAAGTCTTTTGGACTCCAAGTGTCGTCCCTCCGTAGATAGTCCACAGCACGTCCGGATCCGCCTTAAGATTGACCAACTAGAATCGCCCTTAAGGTACTATTATTTTCGGCACTTTATAGGCAAATGTGTGACTGAATTTTTCTCTCAAAAACTCACTTTGAATACTTTGAAACTTGTGTTATAAATTGTGAGCCCTAGCCTCATATTTATAGCGGTATGGAAAGGGAATCGAAATCCTATTCAGATACAAATTAATTAAACCTAGAATCCTACAAGAACTCTAATTTAATTAATTTATCAAATAGAATTAGGAATTTAATCATTAACCGAACTCTGCATGTTTTAGGAAACGTGCACGAACACAAACACTTGCACACACACGCACGGCAGCCACGATGGGCCTCATGCGTGCGCGCGAGCAGCAGCCCACTCAGCGCCCGCGCGCGCTGCGCGCTGCGCGTGCTGTGCGCGCTGTGCGCGCTGCGCGCTGCGCGCTGTGCGCGCTGCGCGCTGCGCGCTGCGCGCAGCCTGCTGGGCCTGGCCTTGCGCTGGGCCTGGCGTGGCTGTTTGTGCGGCGCGCTTGGCTTGCTGGGCGATGGCCTGGCTTCGTGCTGGGCCTCGTCCGGCAGGCCTCGTCCGATGCTTATTCGTACGATGCGCTTCCGATTAAATTTTCCGATTCCGGAATTCATTTCCGATACGAACAATATTTAATATTTCCGATTCCGGAATTAATTTCCGTTTCGAACAAATATTTAATATTTCCGTTTCCGGAATTATTTTCCGATTCTGACAATATTTCCGTTTCCGGCAATATTTCCGATTCTGGCAATATTTCCATTTCCGATAATATTTTCCGACACGTACCATGTTTCCGTTTCCGGCAACATCTACGACTTGGATAATATTTATATTTCCGATACGATCCATATTTCCGTTTCCGGCAATATCATCGTTTCCGGAGTATTCATTTCTTGCCTGTGACGATCTTAGCTCCCACTGAAACCAAGATCCGTCGGTTCCGAATATTCATAGATGGAGTATTTAATGCCATTAAATACTTTATCCGTTTACGTACTATTTGTGTGACCCTACGGGTTCAGTCAAGAGTAAGCTGTGGATTAATATCATTAATTCCACTTGAACTGAAGCGGCCTCTAGCTAGGCATTCAGCTCACTTGATCTCACTGAATTATTAATTTGTTAATTAATACTGAACCGCATTTATTAGACTTATCATAGAATGCATACTTGGACCAAGGGCATTATTTCCTTCAAAGACTACTTATCGCCCAAATTCAAAATGCAAGCCCCACGACTTCTACATTATGGATTAAAGGTAGCAAAACATTACCGATAGCTCGCACCTACACGAGCGGAACCCCAAGGCATATTTCTCGAAAGTACCTACAAAAATCGTACGCCAAAAGGAAGCATCCCAACATGCATACTTGGGGGCTCCAAGCTACGAAACGACCATAGCAAAATAAAAAAATCTCGAAGCAAATGTTTGAACAATCGAAAGGGCACGATGTTTGAGCCCACTTCATGAATGGGCCTGAACCCTATCAAGCTTCTAAGCAAACTATTCAAAATTAGTCATTGCTCAAAAAAAAAAAAAAAAAATTGATTCAAGCAAACTGATTAATGGACCGCACACAACGGCCATTCTATGAACGCTCGTTCGCACATACATATCATCTTTTCTAAGTATCGAACATTTACAAACGCGTTCAAAAGAAAAAAAGAAGAAGAAAACGAACGAACAAGAGGCCAACTGTGTCATCAAGAAACCTCGCCAGAAATTATTTTCAGCGCCCAGCGCTGGGCGCCGAAGTCTTTAACGCCCAGGCATGGGCACCGAAAATGATCCCAGACCCAAAAAAAAAAAAACAGCTCTGACTTCTATAGGGCCCTGCCATATTCATTCGACTTGAAAATTGCCGATTTCTTTACTGAAAGTCGCACCTCACGGCTTTGTTAAGAGTAGCACACCACTACAAATGTCGCTCGCACTTACGAGCACAATCCCAAACACGATCAAGGACATAACAGAATGCGTATCCCCAAGGAACCTCTTTGACAAGAAATGACCGTCAAGCACGAGTGCTTGGGGGCTCGAAGGAAAATATATATTATGCAAAGTTAAAACAATATTCCCAGACCACGCTGTACGAAGTCCCATGTTTGGATGTCTAAAAAAAAAACGGGATTACAACCTCAAGACAAAGGTCGCCGTTGATACTTATACATAGTCCCCTAATCAAGGACCCAAGTAGTGGCAAAATTGAGCAGAAAAGACTAGCTCAAAACCATGAAAGATGATGACCACCAGACAATGGTCCGTCTAAGCACGTTGTCAATCCACATTCAGGTTGTAACTAAATCTGAGCATCCCCCGAAAGAAAACAAAATTCTTCAAAACACAAAAACAGGCTCGCCCACCTCCAGCGGGCGGGGTCTGCGTCACTAGCCGCGCAGGTCCTCAGTTTTCGAAAAATAAAGTCTTCAAATTCCAAATAGGCTCGCCATCTTCAGCCGGCGGGGTCTACGTCACAAACCACGTAGGTCCTTATTTTCAAAAAGCACAAACAAATTTCAAAATAGATTCGTCCACTTCTATCGGACGGGGTGTCCACCCTTAGCGGACAGGTTCGCCATCTTCAGCCGGCAGGGTCTACGTCACAAACCGCGTAGGTCCTTATTTTCAAATTTCAAAAACAGATTCGTCCACTTCTATCGGACGGGGTGTCCACCCTTAGCGGACAGGCTCGCCATCTTTAGCCGGCGGGGTCTGCGCCACTAACCGCACAGGTCCTTAGTCGCTGCAGCGATAACTTTT
The DNA here is from genome assembly GCF_020520425.1 of Spinacia oleracea. Classification (NCBI taxonomy): domain Eukaryota; kingdom Viridiplantae; phylum Streptophyta; class Magnoliopsida; order Caryophyllales; family Amaranthaceae; genus Spinacia; species Spinacia oleracea. The sequence continues at coordinate 94,649,936 of NC_079490.1, forward strand.
TCTGGTTTTCCCTTTTTCCAAAAATTAAAGGACTGGTTTTCCTTTTTTCCAAAAATTAAAAGGATTGGTTTTCCGTTTTTCCAAAAAAGAACGATGTGTTGGATTTTCCTTCGTTTTACGTCCCATAAAAACAAGGGGGTTTTCTCGTTTAGCTAGCCCTGAAAATGAGAATCACTAGTAGAAAAAAGCCCTGTTGCAGCCCCCTTATTGCAGAGTACATGTACTAATACGCTTCAACAACCAGTAGGTCAACGCGGGTCAAACTCTTTAAAGGGTTGTTGCAGCGTAAAAATTAATTGTCCCCTACAAAAGAGCTTTTTGCAGCGTACATAATAAAAGCCCGCAGCAATAACCCTTTTATTTTGCAGCGTACATGGTAAAAGCCCCTGCAATAGCATGTTCTAATTTTTTTCGCCGCAACGTTAATTCACACCAAACATTTCATCTCAAACCTCAAGGCCGATTTCGAAATTATATCTCGCGCTCAGTACCCCCTTTATTCTTCCCTCAGCGTTCCCTGCGTCTCACCCGTCGCCGGTGGTTCTCGCGAGTCTCCGTCGCCGCTGGGTCTCGCCCGTCGCCGGTGGTACTCCAGCAAGGGTATATTTCCTCGCCTCCTCGCCTCCTCACCAGTGGTTCCTTGGGGATTTGGGAGTTATGTATTTTCGTATCGGCGGCAGAGCACCACTCCACCGTAGCGACGTGAGTGACGGCGGTAAGCAACTCTGTCACTTCATCTTCTTGCTCCTTTTTTTTGTTGTTTCTGGGGTAAATTAATTTTGTGATTTGGGTAAGTTGAAAAGTACAGAAGATTGAAGGGTGCACACAGATTGACTCAGATCTGGGTAACATACAGTGGAGTTTTATAATTTAGGAAAAATACATTCTTGTGATTATATTTGTTTTTTTGCTTGTTATTCCATGACCCTTTGCTTTTTTGCCCCTTCTCGTTGTTGATATTTTGGATTAATGAAAAAATATTAAATTTCTTGTTGGGCTTCTCGCAAAATTCACAAAGTTAATGATTTAAGCAATTTTTTTTTTGTTTTCCTGGGATTGATTTGGTTGATGAAGGTTAGTTGTAAAGAAACAGTGTTTAGATTGACTAGCTTTTAGAGTTTTCTTTGTTTTATTAACTAGAATTAGGGATTTTCAGTATAAATAGACAAGATTGAAGTAGAAATAGATGCCTATTTCTTGATATTCAATTGATCAGATTCTTGTTTTGGTCTTTGTTGCTGGTTATTTATCTGGGAATTGAAGATTTGAAGCTCATAATTGGTTGTTTGAGCTGTAACCTTTCCTGGGAAGTAGAGAAGGGGGAGAACAAGAGGTGATTTTGATAAGCTCATAATTGGTTGTTTGAGCTGTAACCTTGCCTTGGTTGTTGAGTGATTTAAGGACTTGATTAGGCACCAGTTTCCTTGTGATCAACACTCATGAGTTTATACAGAAGTGGGTAATGAGTCAAATTCGTATTAATTGGTATGTGATTGATGGAGTTTGTAGAGGAGATTCAGAAAGGAGTTAGTATACCAATAATGATTGGCAATCTGTTAGTGAGGAAAAGGCTATTAGTTCACCTCTGCAACTTGTTGGGCTTGTGATGAAAGCAAAGTCTTATAGCTTATCACCCGATAAGCCTGAAACAAACACACTCTTTGTGCACAGATCAACTACTGGGAATAAGGTTGTTGATTGCAATGATCTTCCTGTGAAAGTTAGTGAATCTGTAGAATCATTTTCTGTTAAGAATGATGAAGAAGAGCCTGAATCATTGAGGGTGTTGATCTGTAGTCATAGTTCTGGTGTTTCTAATGATATCACTGGTCAGGAAATTAGGGAGGAAGATTTTGTATCCTGCACGTCATTGGCTAGTGAAAACAACAGTAATAACGACGAAGAATTCGGCTAGTGAAAACAACAGTAATAACGACGAAGAATTCCTAGCTTTAGAGTCTAATTCTGATGCAAATTCACCAGCCTCAAGTGATACAGAGAACACCCAATCAGCTGTTGTTGTTCCTCAAAAGTCTAATATTATGGGGTCAATATCTATGCCAAATCCTGTTAGAGACGTGTTTGCAGTTGCGGAAGAATTCCTTTACTTTTTCTCCCCCTTCTATTTGTGTCAGACTGCTAGATACCTGATTAAGTCAGCATGTGACATGAGTGGTTGTCACGCACTTGGCAGCACTCAGTGAGAAAGTCAAACTTTGCTAGTCTTAGACCTTTTTTCTACACTTCTATCTATGCCATGTAGATGACCTAGTTGAGATATACATGTATGGATTACATTCTTTTATCTCACTTGCTTAATATTTTAACCCTTTTCAAATTATCTCACTTGTTGCATAGTCATAGTGCAGGCTTTTGGTGCCCTAACTCCCTTGCCAGTTGATGAGCTTAGGGATGGATTTGGTTGGTCCCATGTCATCCTTCCTTTAATCTTCATCTACACTTGTCTCTGAAATAGAAGTGTCTCCCGAGTTTATAGTTGTACTGTTGTAATATTCTTTTTAACCTGTGTACTGTCTCTTTTTGATCTTGCAATAACATCATCTGCCTTTATAGTTGGGGTGGAGGGTGCATATCTGCCGTCTTTTCATTTTTTGAGCCAATAATTTATATTGGGTCAGTTATTGATTACAGGAACTATATAATTATCTGTGTTAATCCAGATAATTATTGCCGGAAAAAGTAAATCAAAACTGGTATTGAAATTCAAGGCTTTGAAACCAGTTATGCAAACCTACTTATAGCTTGCTTTGTGAGCCTGTGACGAGATTGACTACATGCTTTATTCATAAGTTAGATATGTTAGTTTTCTGATCTTTTTTTACCATTTTCTCTGTAACAGCTTAGAGTGCTCGATAAAGAAGATCCACTTCATCTTATCTAATATTCCTCCTCTAGGAAACGTTGATGAGAAAGATGCTATTGAGATGTGGAGTGCAGGTGATACCCCTTTCTTGTTTGATTAATTGGCTTCTGGTGTCCATCAATTTCTTTTGTTTTCACACCCTATGATTTCTCATTCTTATTTATCCAGATTAGTCTTAGCGCTGCAGACTTGGGGGAGACTTTATGCTCCCTGAACTTTTCTAGTCGAGTCAAGGGAATCGAATATGGTCCATATTTGGTTGGTTGCTTTTTTGTTCTGTTCTGTATGAGATATTGGTGCATTCCCATTGTGTATTAGCTAGACATTTGTCCTCTGAGTATGAACTTATGTTGGAAATATGGTAGAATAGGTAGGAATTTCTTCACTCTTAGACCAATTAAAGGGTTCAAATGGTATTTCTAAACTAGCAGAACTGTGATGGATGGATGGCCTTCAAGCGAATTGTATACATGTAGAGTTCACCTCTTATATACTCGAATGCATAGAGATTGTATGCGTACAGTTTAAGGCCGGCTAGAGATAGTCACGTTACACCATGACTACGAAGGCCGGCTAGATGAGGTAATTAATTAATTTTCCTTACTCTTGATTCGTATTCGAGACTATTAGTACATTGTCATTAGTTGCTTGAATTTTAAAATGTGACATTTAATTGAATTTAATCTAATGCTCCCATCAAATTTTATCTTTTGTAAAGGTCTATACTCCGAGGAATGCGCCTTATGCTAGTGAGGAAATTGATGTGGTTCGTGAGCAATGGGCTAAGTTTTTTACGAGCAAGTATTTATTATTGGCCTGAGCGCGCTTGATTGAGTAGGTTTAGATGTTATAGAACAATCTTTTACTTCGTATATTAAAATGTATGCGTTCCTTGAAATTGGAACGTACATATATTTAAATGTATATGGTACGTGCACTTTGGTTTTGGAATATATACAAAACTACAGTTATTGTTTTTATATTTGTTATACAGGTTTCGATATTCTATTATTGTTGTGACATGTTTCTATATTTGGTGCAAGGCACTCTAGGTATCCCTAAACAAAATTAAAATTTTCCACCCAAAAGTGCTTTGTTGCAGCGTACATATATATGTGTACGCTGCAACAAGGGTGTAAAATTTGGCAAAATTTCAGACTTGTTGCAGCGTACAAATAGATGTACCCTGCAACAGGTCGGGTCTTTTACAGCGTACATAAATTTGTACGTTGCAACAAGCCAAGATTTTTGCCAAATTTTTTACACTTGTTGCAGCGTACATGCATATGTACGCTGCAAAAAGGTACTTTTCGCAACGAACATTGTACGCTGCAACAAGTTCAGACTTGTTGCAGGCCCCCTAGTTGCAGCATACGATGTACGCTGCAACAGGGGTCTAAAAGCCCGCTGCAATAAGGGTTTTTTCTACTAGTGAATCTTTAAAAAACATTTTTACCTCGTGGTTGGACTTGGCCAGACCCAATTACACTTTATAGCTTTGATTTCGAAAACATTTGTAGCTACCCCCAATGACAAAGTGAGGAAGTTTCTACGCCTCTTTAGATACTTCCAATGACAAAGTGAGGGAGTTTCTATACTATCCGTTGACAAATCCCAATGACACGTGAGGGATATGTCGACACTTCAAGTGATGACCCTTAAGTCAAATGTTATCACTTAGGGGCTCGTGAGACCCTCGCAAAAGCAGGTCACCATGGCTTGTGTGACGCACTCCGTCTAATACTTTGACCATCGTCTTACTCCAAGACTCAGTCAAAGTGGGGGCTAACTGTAGACACCTACTTTTGTCCCCATTCCCAAAAGGGAAGGTTCGATGATGAGAACATAAATCTCCACTTGACAACGCATCTCCTATAAAATAACGAATCTCAATTCCCCTTTTCATTTCACCCGAAACCTGCTATTTATAGAAACCTGCTATTTATGAAAACCTGCTAGAAATAGTAACTGCCGTAATAGGTAGTTGTTAAAAGTGGCAAGTCATAAAAGATAGAAACCTGTCAGAATTAGGTGTTGCACTCCAACATAAATCCTAAATGAGATAGAAATTGCGAGAGAATCCTATTCCTAATACGATTCGAAAATAAAGAGTTACGTATTAATTAAAATCCTAACGAGCCTAGAGTTCGTACGGGCCCAGACGCATCCCGTCATAAAATTAATACGCACTAAAAGACTCGATTAAGTCTCATACACTCCGGATTCTAAGAGTCCGAATCTGACAAAGAAACGGCCCAAACATCAATTTCAACGCCCAGCCCTGGTCGCTGAAATTGCCTGGATCCTATTTTCAACGCCCAGAGATGGGCGCCGAAATCTTTGACGCCCAGCCCTGGGCGCTGAAAATACTTGGGATGTGTTCTTTCCTAATTCTTCGTGGATTAGAGTTCTACAATTCTATCTTTCCACGAACTCTTTTTTATAAATATAGCCCCAATTTCGACGTGAAAAACACACACAACACACAATTCATATTCTGAGTATTGACTCCAACCCCTAAGCCTAAGCCTCACGCTGCGAAATTGATCCCGCATTCTGTCGCAATCGATCCAAAAATCGAACAGAACGTATCCTGTCCCTTGTAGCTGAAAAATTAAGCCCGAAAACTTGAGATTCGTTAAATAAAAGGAGAAATAGAAAAGCCAAAGTGGTTAGTTTTCTTAGAACCGTGACGCACCTCTCAAGGGTGCGTCGTAATGTGTCCCTTCGCATGATTTAATCGCTTTCCTCGCCTTTTATAAAACTGTTAAACTATTAAATCTGATTGTTCTATCACGCCTAATAAAGATAATATCTTGGACAATGGAACTATCATGCTAGGTCCCTTAAATCAATCTAAACAAGATAATCACGATCGATCTAGTATTATGTGTTGCATATTGTTAAAATCAATTCAGATTAGTTTAATAGTTAACGCATGTCCCTTCAATTATTTATGTTGAGCTAGTAAGGATATCCTGCCTCTAGAATTATCGAAGAGCGAGTACTCCTCTCGGTAGTTACAGTCCCCCGAACCCTCAATCTCTGCCCTGCGGGTGTACGTTGAGCGATCCCCACACCAGGGATCACAAGGGAACTTATGGCCGTCGTGGTCAAACATAATTGCACTCCCTTTATGTCACGATAACCGGGTTTTGTCAGTTTTTCTCATTGTCGTTAAAAACTGAATGGCGACTCCTATATTACTAGTCAATTGGGTGTAAACTCACAGGAAATCCAATTACACTTGATTTGACAAAAAGAAACGTCACACCCACGAGGGACGAGGTCACGCATTAGCCTCGTGCTTTTTCGAACCCCTCACACAAAGACATCCACAATATTTTTCTGCTCCACATAATTTGGCTATTTGCCTTAGCATCCATACTTCACTTTACCTACAAAGACAAGCAAAAATCTTAAACATTGTTAATACCAATCACAGATGACGAATAAGATTAAAATTTAGAATAAAATTTAAAATAAAATTAAGATTAAAATAATTTCTTCATCTATTTCACTTGTCAGCAAATGTTTCATGTTACATAGTCAATAATATTCGACTGCACTGCTTCAAAATCAATTTTGTTTCACCTATATCATTGTTTAAGATAATACCTTATCTTCCTCTTTGTATACTTTACAGTTCATATGGGTCTTATGATTAAAAAAAAAAATATGTTGTTTCTTTCAATACTAGCAATTCAGAAATCCCGCAAACAAGATGATATCAAAATCGTGTGTCAGAAATATAACTTCAAGCTTCCAACAGAAAACTATGTACATTCTATTGTACAGTTATATTACAAATTTATGAATAAATGACACATTCATACAGATGATAAATAGTTGAATTTCAACACAAATCTAATCAAGTTCACATGTCAAATGTCACAGATCATATAACATGTAAGTCACTCTTTTCAGGTCCAATGTTGTAAGCATTAACAAACGTAGTGCGTTTCCTTTCAGGGGTTTTGTTCATGGTTTTTAGCATTGATCCTAGGTTGAAGCTTACCGCCCACCTGGGTTTATACTTTAAATTTACCGAAGTGTTTTTCTTTTGGTTAAGTGAAGTTGTTGTTTTTTGCTTCAGTTTGTGGTTGCCTGTCAGGGTTTTTTAGCATTGATCCTAGGTTGAAGCTTAGAGCCCACCAGGGTTTATATTTTGGCATTTTGCTAATGCCTTGTTTGTCATTATTTGGGGCTTGGAGGGGGGGGGGGGGGGGGGGGATTCTCTGTCCTTAACAGAGTCTGCTTTCCAGTTTAACTAATATGGAGAGAGATAGAAAGACAGATAAGTTTTAGAAGCTGATTTTCTTGGTGTACAGAGAACAACCGATACTTAACCGTGAAGGAAAAGTCTGTCTCCTAATCTGAAAATAAAAGCATATTTATGCAGATTACTGTTCATATGGATTTTGCTTGTAAAATACAAGTAGCATTTTGGATATCCGTATAAAGCTTTGGAAAATAGTTATTATGCAGTACATATTTTTTGAATACTTAAGTACGTTTCTTTTTGTTCCTGATTTATATCTAGGTCCCGGATTTCGTTATCCATCAATCTTAGGAATGTTTGGAGAAGATGAATGGCTGGTCTATAGATCACCATGCAGCTAGTGGTAAGAAAGGCTTCACCTTTGTGCTCCATTCTACTCTATATATGTCATCATGAAATGTGTGAAATGTTGTTAGTTATTTTAATATGTCAATTTTATTTCATTTTGTTTGTCCATTTTGGGTATCATATTTTCGCCCCACAACGTTCAACTGAAAGTTTGTTGTATTGCTTCAAATGCTCACTTATATTTATGGGCTTATTAACTGACACAAACGATTTCAGGGTTGACAAAGAAGGTCGGTGCACAAACAGATTTTATGAACATGAATTCAAACAGAGCCACAATGGCAACATAAACCGCCCCTTTTGTGAGAGGTTGGTGCACACCCTATAATGCAGTTTCATCCTTGCATCATCTCTGGCAAAAATATAGAACTAACAGGGGAAGAGCTCAATTCCTGCAGAAAAGCTTCAAACATTCAGAAGAACCATGTTGTATAGGTGACTTACAGATGCATTTCTAAGTTACTTTTCTTCATAAGCTGTTCATATTTCAAGATTATAAAACAGCAAGTTGGTTGAAAAAAATGATGAGTTCATTTGGATGTTTAAATATTGGTAGCAATGCATGCTTTATGAGCCTACTAAAAAAGTGAAAATCATAGAGACTGACCTACCAGCTATTCATAACCATGACTCTGAGGTTCTGAATTGGCAACCCCCCCCCCCCCCCCCCCCACCAGGTAAGGTCAAACTCAATACAATTTTGCAGTGTCGAAGGAGGACAGGGTGGGGTTTGGGATGGTGGTTCGTCCTAATGGTGGCTGGCAGCAAGCCCACAAAGGGCATCCCTGTACTACAGGCAGAAGCTGCAGCTCTGCAGTTTGGTCTGCGTTACGCGAAGGAAGCTGGCTTCTCACTGGTTGAGGCAGAGGTTGATAGTGCAGGTCTTGTAGCACTGCTGAAGGGGAACTCTACGGAGCTATCCCCCACCCAAGTTATTGTTCATATGGTATTAAGTGTTTCGCAAATAGCCTACCTTATTGTTGTTTTGGTTTTCGTAGAAGGAGTTGTATCATTTCACTATTGATCCTGAAATTGTTACGGTGGTTTGAACACGACCTATGTTTGAAGGTTAACCAAGTGCCCCAGGAAAACAGTTAAATCCTTCTCTTTCATTTTTTTGAACTAAAGTTTTATTGATTGGAATTTCCTAAAAAAAGTAATGACCCTAAAGCTTAACATTAATACACTTGGAGCTTTTAAAAATGATGAACCTCTAGTTGTAAAAAAAAACCAAAATTACTAACGATAAACCAATCACGAAACGCTGCAAATCCTAAAATATATTCTTACGAGTAATGACATTGCAAAACAAAAAGGTGGGCAGATGAACTAAGAAAGGGCAACACATCAGGTAATTTAGAGGCTTAAAGGTGGGCAGAGGAAGCAGATAGCCAGATAAAACAGTTTATACCTGGATAGAATATCATTTCAAACGTTCGCAATGTAATAGTTAAAATGATACCAAATCATCAGTCATTCAATCATAGAATTTGATCTCATAGAGGGTCTAATTGTCAGTTCTTAGCTCAACAAGGTTCATAAATATTCACAAGAAACGAAAGTCATACCAGGATTATCAAGATCCACATCCATATTCACAAGGGCACCATCAATTCATCAAGGGGTGCATCTTCCGGTCCATCTCTTCCTGTCAGTCCATCTTTATCAAAGTCTGTCTCCATATATACTATCTCCAATCATCTCCTCTTCAGGTTTGCAAATTAAATTAATAAGTCACATGAAAGTACATGTAACACATCAAAATATTATTTACATAACTCTTTTCCAGTTGCAAAAGCATAATATGTTTACCTCTTTCCAATTCCATATCTTGATTATTCCCACTAAATTGCTCAGCATTCACATCACGTGCATCTACATCATAGAGTAAAAAAATAAACAATTTTCAGTTTATAAAAACACAATAAACAAAGAAGAAGTTGGGCCCTTTCAACATGTCAAGTGTTAGGGGGAGGGAGAGAGGAGGCAATAGGAAACTTTCTAGCTAAACCAAAGTGGCAAGATTTATTGTCAGGGTAAACCAAAATATCACCTTTCCTACTTTGCTAAGATACAGATGTTCAAGCCAACTACTTCATACAATGTTAATTGGTGCCACTAGATATTGTATAAATATCTAAGATAACCCGAACCCATACCCAGACTCACTATAGCCTAAGTCCGAGAGCCCAAATCAACTACACTCGTTACCAGAACTGAAGGCCCCAAACCCATATAAAAGATGAACACGCCATCAACTCTGCTGAACCCACAACAGTGGCTTAGTGCCAACATAGTTCAAACTAATTTGTCTAGCTATTATATTAACTAAAATCAGACTTATATCATCCAAAAAGCAATCATAATCAAATCTGCTAAAAAATCATAATCAAATCTGTTAAAGAATCATAAACAAATATCCATCAACAAAATTCGGATAATCTCAATAAAATCAAATAGAAAACAAACATTAAGTTCAAACTTATGTCATCCAAAACAGGAAAAAAAAAGAGCCAAATCGTCAAAATTACAAAAAAAAACGCAATAAAACATAGAACTGGAAAAATAATGATGAAAATTACCTTCTTCTCTAATTACCTCCCTAAGAAACTGCAATAGAAAACTACAGATCACCTCCTTGTTCTCTCCTGTCCTCTGCCTCTTCTTTCAAAGCCTATAACAACACCCAATTAGTCATTACACTTATTAAAAATTTCAAACATATAAACTAGTTCACCAAAAGAGTTAATCATGTACTTAATTGAGAATACTGATTCTCAAGATGATGAATCGTCACTTTCATATGATGTAACCATTGCTCAGTTTCTAATCAATTGACAATATTCCACAAAATTTTAACACCCAATAGAAGCAAATTCAGTCAAATTTCATCATCAGACAATTTCTAGTATCATCAGCAATACAAATTTCGATTAATTAATTAATAATAACCAAATCAATCAAACAAAATAAGTAAAAATATTTTACGAAAACAAGAAATCAATCGCAAAATTAAAATATGGTGTGATTGAAATTCAAACTCGTATATGGAACTTACAAAAAATCGCATAATTTAAATATCATATGATTTAGATTCAATATTAATGTCTGATAGAAGCAAGGAGTATAGAATTGTTGATAAATAAGCATGAAAGGGGAAGCAACAGGAGGGTGAAAGAGGCAAGAGAAAGAGGCGATAAATTGGGGGAATTACCTCCTATAAATTGAAGCTAATTCAGGGGAATTACCTCGGCGGAGAATCGTTGTTGATTTTGCCCTCGTTCTTGATCAGCAGCAAGAAGCTTGAAGGTTTCGTAGCGGTGCCGCCTTGAAGAGTTCTTTGACAGTTTGAGAATTAGGAGTTCGGTCAGAATAGAGAGAGAGAACAGTTTTAGGGAATTCGCGTTGGATTCACCATATTTTTCCCGCTTTTGTTTTTTTTTTTTTAGATAAAAAAAAGTGATTTTTATTAGCCACGAAAATAATTTTGTGGCAAATTTCGTGGCACAAGTGTATGTTCGCCACGAATGTATTTTTCTCGTGGCATAAATTTTGTTGTTATTCTTAGTTTATTACTAAATGTTATTTTTTCCGTGGAAAGATGTAAAATTGCCACGAATTTAAAATTCCCGTGGTTCACAAGTGATGATTTGTAGTAGTGAATGTAGCCAAAAAATTAACGAAATTGAAGCGATCACTACTACAAATCCCGTCATTTAGAGACACTTTTTAAGCCTGTTTTCGACGCCTAAAAGCGTCGAGAATTCTGGCCTCGACGCCTTCCAAAAGCGGCGACAAAATGTTAGTCGAGAATTTCTCAACGCTTATAGGCATCCTCAAAGGTCAACGCTTTTTTCCGACTAGGTGTTGATTCAAGCGTCGAAAATCGCGACGCTTTAGGGCGTCGAGAAATGTATACATTGGCGTCGATAATATCTACTTATCCCGCCATACTTAGCAACATCCTAATTAACTTCTAGACGCTTTTGGTAGTCGGCTAAGAGAATTATGGCAGAAATTTTAAATCTATATATAAATGAGCACTATATCACGAAATCAAAAAGCATTCAAATTTATTTGTATAAGCTTTTTTTTCCACCTACGTACATGCACAAGAATAAATTTATAATTATAAAATTAAAGCAACAAGATCAATAATGGAACCTGAATTTTGAATAATTGGTCTTCAATAAAATTAGCTTAACTATAAAAATTTAGATATAGCTAGTTAATATCTATAGTACATACATGTTACTAGCCAAAATCCATAGTACATAAATGTCACTAACCAAAATCCTAACCAAAACATCATCAGATATAGAAATCATATCTACTAAACCAAAGAACTAAAGCCTAGAAAAACTAGGATCTAACTATATATATTATGATAGTAGCTTAGAAGCTAAGTGTCCTTGCCTTCATTCTCGTCTTGCACCTTATCAAGTTGGACGACCTTCAAAGAAAAATAAAAAATGTAACAAGTACACTATATATATTTACTATGAAAGTAATCAAGCTAGTCATTGTGATCACTATATATATATATATATATATATATATATATATATATATATATATATATATATATATATATATAGCAATGCATTAAAAAAATAAGATAACTAAATTCTGTACAAGGTGGGAATGAGTCGGTTATCTAGTATTTGCATGAAGCTATCTGGTAAGCAGTACTAACCATTGTACACTAAATACTATAGTACAATACTAAATACACAAGTTCAAGTCACCGATTATTACTCCTTTGGACAATGTAAGAACTTCAAAACTAATAGTGCAAATAAAGAATACAACAAAGCTCTTATTTCATTGACTGGAGTACAAATTAAACAAAATGCAGAACTTCCAGCTATAACTTGAGTGTTGAGTGTTGAGTGTGATCACAACTTGGGTGTGAAATCTGTTTGGAAAGTTCTACTGAACTTCCAGCCTTCGTTAGTATAGAAAAAGTGAACCTATCAAGAGTTGAAGACACATTCTGCCACCCTCGTGCATTGGTTGTTGGAGAAACTCACTAGATTACCACTAACATTCATGAATAACAGAAAAATTCTAAAATTCTTGAAGCTGCCTCCACAACTCACCTAACATAACATAAACCAGTTATTCTAACTAGTTTACGGGACTCCAAAGAAAGTGTAAATGCATTCTTTCTCTGGAATGTGTTAGTAATTGATCTTGGCTGCCTAAGGCAACTACTAACCTGCAGTAGGGAAAATCTTTTAGGCTTTAAATAAAAAAGGCAACTGTCTTATCATTAGACGAGTGCATGCATTATTATAATAAGGGGTTCTGAATGGTTATATCTAGGAAATTAGGACTAGCTAGAAAGTAACAACAACCTGAAGACACAAAGCAAGAAACTTTATTTAAAGTGGCTGCCTCGGCATCAGAAACTATCCTTTGTTCTCATCCCTTGTTCCATATTTGACCTGACTACATAAATGAAATTGACAGGTTTCTCTTTCTTAAGCAGTAATTCTTCTAACACAAATAACAAAGCTATGACACAGTGAGGCAGTAGCTAATCTATTCTTGCTGTCCTATATTCCTGTAGTCCTGTGAGGGGCTATGACTCCATCCCAGACAGTTCCTATCATTCGTTCATGATTGTGAGTTTCACTGGCACTTTAAGCTCATAGCTTTTAGAGCATCATGAGCATGAATTCACTTCATATCATATTGAAGCTATGCAAAACGGTTTGCACGAATGATTAAAAACAACACAATTCAGAGAAAGACCTTGTTTTAGAATCACCTACTAAATACAACAAGAAGCAAATAGTGAAACCAGAACACTAAAACAAAACCAGCATAGAATGGGTTTGGAAATGGTCTCAAAATATTAGATTGCTTTGTTTTCAGAGGTTAATCAAGTACACTCAGTAATAGGACCCAACAAAACTGATCAGGAATAACAAAGAAACAGCTATAAACTGATCAGTCTAGAAAATTCTCAACGGAATGATTTTTCACCCAGCGCTTACACCCAGGCATTGAGCTAACCGCGCCTAGAAACAATGTGTTTTGTAGTAGTGCATGTGTAGGACAAAGTGACAAACTCCCCACATCATTTTAACACCAAGAAGTTCACGTAAAAAATAAGAACACCAAGATTCTAGAGTGCATAGAAAGTATTTACACAAGGATTGTATTACCTTGTCTCACTTTTCTGAACTTTTTGTGCAATATGGTGGAGAACTTTAGGGAGACAAGTCACCAAGATATCACATATTCACATGAACCCCAACCTCAATTGTTCTGTATTTCTCTCTTGTTCATCGATTTTTTTTGACACCCTAGGTAATTAGCTTTACAAGGGACCACTCTAAACCCATTCTGGATTTTGGTTTGTAAAAGTATTACCATGCTCCACTAAAACATAGAGAAAATAACCTTATAAGCCCTTGGTTCCATTATAACACGAACAAATAACCTTATAAGCTTAGAACACCAAAACTGCTAAGCCCTTATAGAGAGATATATAGAACGAAGTTTATAGCCACTAATACAAAAAAGGGCATAGAGTACTGTTGAAATACACTTTATAGGACGCCTTAGAGGCGTTCTCCAACTTAACGCGCTATAAAGTTTATAAAACGGGTAAAAGAAGCGTTTTATATAGATAGTCATAAAGTACAGTGATAAGAGATAAGCGTCCTCTATTCCCTTCCTAAAATCAGAAAATAAAGAAGAAATATAGAACGGTTAACGTACATAGCCGTCTCTTTACTCTATAATAATGCGCGCCTTCCGTACATAACCGTCCTCTATTCTTCCTGTTAAATATTGAGATACATAACACCTTGCGTACATAGGCGTATTATATACTTCCTGTTTAATATAAAAATAGAAAGCAGTTTCCTTACACAACCGTTCTATATTCTACCCTTTTTTTTATATATTATAGTTGCACACGCGTCCCTAAAATAGGATATTACGATTCTAGGTCCTATATGTAAACCAAATCTTAATAGATAAAATAGAAATGATATCCACGCGATCTTTCTGAAAATAATTTCATTCAATAATAAAATAATATTGTTCATTCAATAACAAGATCCTATTATTCATTGACAAAATATAAATGATCTACCCAAGTACGGCAAAAACAAAATCCAATATCAATAAAAAAAATAAAAAAAATTGTAGCGGAAGAGCTTTGGTAGAATGGTAGCAGCAACAACGTATTGGGGATTGTATAGCAGCAGCAACTGGGGATGGTGTAGCAGCAATAATAGCAGCTTCTGAAGCAAGAACAACTTCTGCAGCAACATCAACTTCTACAGCAACAGTAGGGACAATATCGGTGCAATTGTCTACTGGTGGTAGACTAGCTTGGCAGTTCGTCTGCAGGACTGAACTGAGGTAATTAACCATCTCCTTGAGCTAGCTTAAGTCACACTAGATCATCGTCAAAAAGGATATCAAATATACTAATTAGTAATTACTAAACCTAACATAAGATAGAAAATGCACCTTAAGATGAATGGAGTTTTCAATTTTGATGGGACTGTATCACCAAAAAGGCTGGCCTCATCTGCCATCCTATACAAGACTCTTCGCACAATCTCACCCAAGTACATTCCTGATATCATTTTCTCAAATATCTGTCACAATATGTGGATATTGTTTAGAGTTTGTAAGATAAAAGGAATACGCAGATTTGAGGGTCACGAGAGAAATAAAGAGGACAGAAAAAGAAGAGGATAAATTTGGAACGTTGAGGGGGAAACAAAGAATCAAGGATAGCAGAAAAGACTCACCATCTCCCCTGATTTGGGAAAAGGACCATGCCAATATGCCACTTGTGAATTTCACTAGCACGTTCGACATAAGCTGCGTTTATTCCAGTACCCAATATAACAGCAGCAATTACATCTTTATGGTACCTACCTCTAGCTAGGGTTCCAACTGTATCGTTGACCTGAACCATTATAGAAGGTAAAATGATATCAAATATACTGTAAGTTAAAAACATCTACTTATAGAGGAGAAAGTAAAAACTAAAAGAGAAAGGACCATCACAATTTTGTTCAAGCAAAGAACTCTTTACAAAAAGAACAAGACTACAATGATTGATTTCTAGGATATAATCTAATCACCAGAAAGAACATAGCAAGTACTCGTATTAGTCCACTACAGGCAACCATGCCTCCAAAGACATCTCAAAGCACAACTTGGTACAATAATCATAACATGAATTTACCATAACTTATCTGTTATTTGTAAATGTTAACCTGAACCCAAATAATTCACAATAATAGAAAATTTAAGGCAACTAACCATTGGAGAAGCGCAAAAAACAAAGGAGGTCGTGATTTACCAATGCGAGTTTTGTTTTATCAGCAGAAAATATCACTTGCTGTAAATTTAAGAAAGAAAAATCAGATTGAAATTTTGGGCACACGATCATATTCAGGCATGAGAGCGCCCACTAAGGCATGGCCGGCCTCTACACAAAAAGGAAAGCTTAAAACAGTTACAACCTATAGGTTAGCACTATCAGGCGAGAAGTTTACTAGGCTTGATCATTTTATCTTAACCCACCATGATATGCTACTAAATGCTTCGTCTCCTCGGAAACATCTGCGTTTTTCTTCTCTGGACCAGCAATGTTCTCTCCGAGCACATTATTCTCATCACTGTAAATAGCAAGAATGCAAATTACAATGATCCTAGCACATTGCAGTATTAGAACCTGGGAGCAACCAACATTGTAATTTGTAAACATCATATTAACCTCAACAAGACAACCACCTTTATAACAGACCACCTCAACTCAAGGCAAGGGCAGAAAAAGGGTTATGAGGATTGGATACGTGCATTCCCTTTCATCAACCAAACTGGTTACTTTCCCCCCTAACACATTTTGTATAATAACCAGGTGTCTTAATTGAAACAGATGAAAACAACTAGGTGCCTTAATTGAAACAGATGAAAACAAAAGACAAAGAAATCCCACCTTTAGGTTTACAGAACTAATTTGACAGGAGTTTGTAAAATGAAAAATGCAGATTCAAAATCCCTTGTGAACCTCAAGGCTACAGTTTCATCTATAAGCATAGTTATGGTAAAATGACAAGCTTGCATCATCATCATCATCTACACAAACTAATTTTCGTAATATGTTGCTAGAATTACACAAATTTCTTCGTTAATGCCTAAAACTTCAGATAAACAAATCATCTGATCTAATATAAAATTTATTCTTAAAAAGTATTTCCCCCTCCTCCTCTTTCTTTCTTTAACTGGGAATTTCAATATAACTCGACTTAAATCATATAAACTTAAAACTAAATCAGTTTAAAGGACTTAGTTTATCAGATTCATTCGGTAAAAAATCATGAATTGTTCGGCTTAATTATTAATCAAGCATCAATGATTCGATCTAAAACTTGAATGAAAGTTTCTTCCACATATAAAATTCCATACTTTGACATTGTAATTTGATAATTAACAATATTCATAATCCCTAGGGTTATTAGTTGAAGGATAAATATGCAGAACAAAATTAAGGATACCAACCTTGAAATTTGGAGTGGTGGGGAGTCGATCGGCGTTCACCGGATGTTGAAAAGGAGCGGCGGCGGTATTGCAGTACGGCAGTACAACGGCACAGCGAGGGAGAACGGGTAGTGGTGCGCGGTTTTGGGATTTGGTTTTGCGGGAGATGGATTTTGGGGTTTATATTCTGTGAAACACTAGTAATACGAGTAGTTGAGTTTTACTGATTAGAGTTTCATTTGTATTTGGTTTTGGGTTAACCCTAAAATTTAAATTTTTGTTCAGTTAATTAGATTTGGTTTTAATTTCATTCTGCCGTCAAGGTTAATAGTACGCATATATCATTACCGCTTTATATGTTATGAGTCGTATATATGTATTTATTTATTTTAATTTTTTTTTTTTATCGTGGTAAAAAATACGAAACTGTTAAGTAAGGCAAGCGCTCTATATTCTTTTTCCACGGAACAGTTATCTGGGAAAGGCGTTCTATATTCTCCTGAGAAACGCCTACCACACTTAAGTGTTCTCTATCCAGTGTCACTTATTCTAACTTTTGTAGTAGTGAGCCTTTCCTCACGGCAAAGCAAAGCAAATGTATAATAAAATAAAATGCAAAGAATACTGTAATCTGGAAGATGACAAATTTCCGAGAAGTTAACATATCGGTTATTGCAGTTTTTTATTACATAGTGACCAATTCTCATTATGATGAGTATTTGTTAGGTTGCTAGCTTATCCTCAGGAAGAAAAGTGAGTTATTTATTTAAGAAAAAGAAAAACAAACTTCAATCCAATATAAATTTGTATAACAATGATTTACTATTACTACTACTGGAATCTTCTTTAACCCCTTTTGATTCCATTATAACATTCAACTAGACAGTTAACGATAAAAATGCCAAATATAAATCTGAAGGCCTAGATAAATTACCAATACCAATCTAGATAGTTAACTAGTATAATACCCGTGCGATGCACGGTTTAGATTAATTTCGAATGAAAATTAAATTATAGTTATTGACAACTGTCATCAATAGTGTTTATAGATGCTCTTCTAACTAAAATTATTATTGGATAGATATGTTATGGCTCCGTCCAATCTCTTATTTTATTTAAGAAAAAAAAAACACAAACGGTACGTATATAAAATTATTTTCACCATGTTCATCACCCGTGTCAAAAATTAAAGTCATTTACATCCATCATTTACTTAGATAATCATATCCACCTAATACTCAACAAACCATGTATCTTTATACACGATCACTTAACACCCACCTACACAATCTAGTTTATTTAGCTACAGATGACTTCAACGCGGGGCGAGTGCGGAGGATTGGTCACTCCATAACTGTACTTGCTTATCTTGTTCCTATCCTTTCCACCCACGATAAATATGATATTCATCCTCATCGCCAACACAATCTCGATCCCACCCTCGCGGGGCACAAAATAAAACTCATCCCGCTCCTTCACCCACCCTAAAATCTACACCCGCCTCAAGCTCACCCTTGGTCCGACAATTTTTTTTTGGTATGAATGTTTTGAATTTTAAAACATTGTTCTAGAGTGTTTGGCAACTTAGTTATCTGATTAGGTGATTGAGTAAATGTGCGAAATTATAATATGTAGGTTAGTATTAAAAAAAATATTGATATACTTATAATCAATTAGATAAAGGATAATTGAAGCTGTCAGGTACTACCTACGGCAGATAACCTCATCACCCGCATCAGATAAACTTTTCATTCCCATAACCCACAAAACTTATCTCCATCCCTAGCCACCTAGGATCAATGATGGGGTCAATCATGTTGAGGGTCAAAAACTTTCCTTCATTCCTGCGTTAGATAACTAAGTTACATATATATGAAATAGTTCATTATCACTTTCATGATTCACGATAAAATTTTAACATCAATTTAGGCACTAATTTAAAATCAATCTACTTATTGAGTAATAGTGAAGATGTTTACATTTTAATTAATAAACTACAACCCTTGTTGGAAATAATAGCGTAGCAAATGCAAAGCGGTAGCAATCGAACAATAGGAGATTTCAAGTCGAAGTAACTCACAAGTAGTCGCCCCACATAACATC
Organism: Spinacia oleracea; assembly: GCF_020520425.1. Taxonomy (NCBI): domain Eukaryota; kingdom Viridiplantae; phylum Streptophyta; class Magnoliopsida; order Caryophyllales; family Amaranthaceae; genus Spinacia; species Spinacia oleracea. Next base: position 94,669,078 of record NC_079490.1, read on the forward strand.
TTATTCAATTTTTTCGTTTTTAGGTGGTAAAAAATATATTTTTTTTGGGTGGTAAAATACAAGATTTTTTTTAGGTGGTAAAAAACAAATTTTTGATTTTTTAGGTGCTAAAAAACACTTTGTCCTAATAAATATGGACTATGAAATTCTATTTAGCACTCCTATTTTCTTCTTTTTTTGAATGTTCAACAATAAAGCAATACAATTAGATAGTGACACTTGTCAGCTCCACACCGATGCATCTTTATATACATGTATATGTTAATAGATTAATAAAATTGCAAATATGTATATGGCTTTTGAAATTCTCTTTAACACTCCCATTTACTTATTTTTTGAATGTCCAACAACAAAGCAATACAATTTTTCCCCTTACTCTTTTTTGAATTCATTGAATTACTTTTCATAACAGGGGATTTAAATGTTCTTTAAGATATGAATAAGTCATACCCTAACCCGTTCTATGTCCTTTTTTAATATGTCATTTGTTGTAAACAACAAAAAATTGTAAATCCAATTGGTAATTTCATATATTTAATTTTTTAACTTGCAACAAAGTCTCGCAATACACAACTTACAGAGGAGGTAAAGAGGAAAATATCAATATAGAACATATAAAAATTTGAATCACATAATGTGTCATCCTTACATACGTTTAGGTTTCAATTAAATTGTTCGTTTGCATATTTTCTTATTCCTTTTAAACTTAGGCTTTGTTTGGTTGATAGATACAGAGTAGTATATTCTTCATCTAATCTATTTCTATGTTGTGTAATAAAAACATATTTTGCTATCCATACAATAATAGCGGCTATAATATTTCAGTATTAATATACGTCATAGTACACATATTGCATGTTCAATTTTTTTGATATAAGATAATATACAGGTTTTCCATAATATTGTATAAGATAATTATTTTTTGGACAAAAAATTATTTATGTCAAAGGTTGTTGAAATTTATTTTTTGGAAGTTTGTTGCATTTCATATAGATACTCGTTAGTATGTAATCAGCAATATTTCAATTTTTATGCAAGTCTACAAAATATGTCTTTTTAAAATTAAAATCCTTATATTATATTCGTACAATATACTCCGTATTGATTCTATCTTCATCTTTCTTTTAATATGAAATATTTTCTTACGATATATTTGATTCTCTCTTCATCTTTGTTTTAATAATTTTAATTTTTATAAAAAAATACTACTATAGTACATACTTAAATCAAGGCGATACTATGAAGCATGTTCTAAGTGTGAAATAATTACAACAAAACTATGAAATATGTTAAAAGTGTGAAATAATTAGATCAAGGAGATTAAGAATGTCATTTATTGATTTAAGTAAATACATATTCAAACATCCCTTATGTTAATAAACACTTTATTAAACGATTGTAGTTTAATTAAATTATATGGTAAGAGTATTAAACTCTATTGTCTAATCGTAAGAGTGCTTAACATAAGCATGGTTAAATTGCCTATACATTAAATTGATATTTATCAGACAATTGCTCTCTTTTTAATCTATTTAGATACGACAAACTATTTGCACAATAGCTTAGATAGTTCAAATTTACTTGAACGTAAATATTTAGTATGCAATACTTTTTGTTATTTGATTCTATTAAACAAATTCTATTAAAAAGAAATAGTGTCTTAGTTGTTTGATTCTATCAAACAGGCGTTATGCCGCTATTAATAAAAAATAACAAACTTTTCTTTCAACCTTGTTCGGTTGTTACTCGTGTTGTTTAATGTTAAACAATGAAGCTCTTTTATGGATTATTGACATTGTTGGTATTGAATTACTTTTTTTGTTTTTTATGTTATAGATCGGTTTGCATTGGTTTGGGTGGTGGACTGGTGGTCTTACATTGGGAAGAGTTTGGGAATTGTTTTTTTAAATTGTAGAGAAAAATTTCATAAACCGTACTTTGAAAACATACTTCGTAATATGATATTGAACTATAAGCTAAAACATATTTCGAAATATGATAATAAACTGAAATATATATTCCGTATAATTGATTTGTTTGCCGGAAAATATTTTTAGAATGTATATTATAAACAGAATCTTTAGGATTTGTAATCAAAATAAATAATACAATTCCTTAAATAAAATATTCTAATTCCCTCAAAAAAAATTATTTTTTTAATTAAAAAGAGAGGCGAATCAATGAGTGACACTTGTCATCACCACATTGATTTCCTCTCTTTTAGTATATTATATAGATATATAGATATAGATTTCCTCTCCTAAAAAATTATAAAGTTTCCCTAAGAAAATTAAAAATTATAAAGTTTTCCTAATAAAATTACAAAGTTAAGTACTCTTATATTATGAGACTACGACGAAGTTCAAGCTTGAATTTTCTCACTATGTCGATGGCGCAAGTGTTTAAGTTTAGTTTTCAGTTCATAATCCTATATTAGAGTGGAAATGGAGAATGTGAGAGGTGAAAGCTAAAATAGAGGAGTGAAAAAGAAAAAAGAGAACCGACATTCAATATTACACCCGATTTCTTGAAATATTTGGGTTAGACAATACTCCGTAACATCCAATATGATATGCATAAATCGATATTTTCAAATATGTGCAATATTATAAAAAAAAAACCCTAAATACTTGGACATATATCAACATAATTTAGATAGCATCTGATGCAAAATGCATATTTTTTTTATAGAACTCAGAGATTATATATCTCAATAAGTCAAAGTTCGTTGTTATGCTTGCATATTAGTAAGATATAGTTTTCATATTCAGTAAACATAATTTTTTTTTTGAGGGGATTCGTTATACATATATTCCGTATATGTTAGGAATGTTGTAAAATTTTTAGTAAAAGATTGTTAGTTAAAATATTGATGAAATTTTATGGCATTATCCATAGTACATTTTTATCATTTACAATGAATGCAGTTAGTTATAAATGATAAAAATGTATCTGTAATATATTTTCCTTATATACCTCCTATAGTTAATTCTCTAGCTCTTTATCTTCTTTAATAAGATTTCAGTTTAAAGAGTAAAAAATGTCTATGATTTATATACCATATGTTTATATATTACAATATATTTTTTAACAAAAATAAAACAAAGACAATAATATCTTTCATATTTTTATAATTAAAAAAATATATTATATAACTAAAAGAGAGGCAAATCAGAGAGCGACATTTGTCAGCTCCACATTGATTTCCTCTCTTTTAGTATAATATATAGATAGATGATAATAAGGCCTACATAAATTAGCTACTCAAAATTTACAAAAAGAGTGCAACTTTGTGAGATTTATATAACTCAGGTATGGTGTTTTATTGCATGGAATAGACTATCTCTTCCCATACATTGTTTCATAGAATGGCTGAGTAGTTCAAACAGACTACAAAAACTCCTATGGTAATGTTTGTTTACTGATGGCCAAATGATTTAAGAAGTTTGACAGAAATATGGACTAGTAACAGGCTAACACAAAGTAGTAAGAAAATCACCTTTCCGGCAGCACCAGACACACAGAGACAAATACCTATATCCTTATGAGAAGATCCAACCTCATAGAAACCAGTATATTGATCATCTACTAAAATAATAGGGACATAGATTGCAACATTATTAGCCTTTAAGGGAAATATGGTTATTGATCGAACTAGAAGAGGCAAAGTTGCTTAGTAGTAATCTGTTTTATAACCAATGAAGTATTAGCAATAGTTGATGACAAGGATACTTCATATTATTATGTATTTTCGGATATTAGGCTTATAAGATAATACCTGCATTTTTAACAAAACAGAAACTAAAGAGACAAGAGGAAGAGATAATGTACCTGATTGCCACACAATAGCAAATCTCGCCAAAAAAGTCTCAAATGTTGCCAAGTACTGGTCATTCATACGCATTTTCACACACTAATGAAATATATGTAATTCTAAAAACTCAAAAGTACCGTCTAAAAGAGGGCATGAAGCTCAATACCCTTGATACGATGGTTAAAGCCTATATCTCTAGCTATACCTGAAATTTGCAAAATGAAAATGACAAATGACAGGTCTGCCTGTATCTATCTACAATAAGCACGTAAACATGACCACTTGAATCCTATATAAAGGGCTTAAGAGATATGATTGAGAAAGACAGACATGTAATTATTCAAGCGGGAATATGAAATTTAGCTAACTAGTAAAACAAAGAATGTGATCCCAGAAAAAAATGAAGGATCAAGCCACAAAAGATTTTGTAGCATAACATGTAAAACCCAAACGAAAAATATTAAAATTCAAGTATACAATGAAAATACTCCATGTAACATCTGCATTTGATATTTTTATGTACTCAAAAGTCAAAATGATCCCTGAGAAGTATATTTTTATGACCTAACTTATTTCATAACTTCACAGCCACACATGTATGCTAAAATACATGAAAAATCATCATTAAGTTTGTATCCAGCAAAAATAGTCAAAAAATCTAAGAGAAAGGATGCCATCAATTCCCATGATACCCTTAAACTGGATTCACTACATTAGATATTACACCGAAAACCTAAATCAGATGTCCAATGCTCAAACTATCTAACGAATTAAATATGGACATTCGACCAAAAACAAAATAAAATTCCATTATGAAAACCCTGAATCAAAATCTAAGTTATAGACCAAAAATTCCCAATTGACATATAATTAGGGGTGTTCAAAATCTGAAACTCAATTAAAAGTGGATGCCAAACCGGTAGCGAAGTAAAGAGAATTGACAAAGTATAGAAGATTTATCATTTTAGCAATTGACACAAGAGAGAATATAAAAACTAACGCATAAAACCAAAGAATTCTGAACTTGAGAGAAATTTCATACCTTAAAATCAAGATGGAATTTTCGGCAAAGAATTTTGTTTTGTTAGATTCTGGAACAAAAATTCATTAACTAGAACAAGATATGGAACAAAAAATTTAACTTGAGGAAAAAACCTAATATATTCAACAAATTCAGAACATGGGAGACCATTAATACCTCAAAGTGTTTGAATTTTGTTTACAGCTTGTTGTAATTCTTATAATTGCAGCAATTCTTATTGCATTCTTGTTACATCAACCATACGATACAAATTAAAGTGACGAACTTGCGGTAGAAGTAAAGAGAAAGCACGTAGCCGGTAGCCTATTATATGACGTTCGATGATCGGACGACAATAAGTAAATGTAAAAACAAGGAATCTCTGAGGGTGGGTTGACAATGACAATTCTATAACACTTGTACATTATTATTTATATTCACGCATAGGAACATTATTGAGCGTTTTTGATTTGAAGTTGCAATTAGGAATGAAGGTAGCTAACGTTGTAGGCTATCAAGGTTAGGTTGTAAAGCAGTGGTTAGAGCTTCCCAGCCCGCTTGAGTTGGGTGTGAGTCATCCCAGAAGAAGTAGTTGTTTGGGTGTTGGCATACCGTGTACATGTTATTGCCATTTTGATCCACATTTCCACAGTAGTAAGCGGGACTTATACCCCTGCAACATGGCCTCATGGGGTTTGCAAATTTTGAACTTCCTGCAAGAGGTTTTACAAGTTAATTTAAGTAGCTAGATATATCGATCATGTGTTAAGCTAACTAGGTTGATTGTTAAAATGAATAAGTACCTTGTTGATTAGTAGCATTTTGTTGGATGACCGATAAAAAGGCATTATACAAATCAATGATGACAATTGGGGAGCCATGAGTGTGATTATTGTTCAAGTTGGTAACTGCTTGTTGTAATAAGGTATTGTGAAAAATAACGGCCTGGTTGAATGTGTCATTGCACCTTTGGAATGAATTCTGTATTGTACTACGAGGTAGACATCCCAAAGGTTGTAATGCCGTCACTGATATTTTCTTCACTCCTAATTTGTAGATGCGTTTAATATCCACCACCAATTCATTTACGACTTGAGGTATAAATGTTTGCAATCCCTATATCAAACCAAAACCACCCATTTAGCTTCATCAAAGTCCTATCATGAGTCATGAGTCATGAGTCATGAAAAATAAAACATAAAAAATAAAAAATAAAAATACTTGGCTACTTATTTACCTGAACGGAACCACCTCTAGAAAGGTACGCTGAGTAATCATTGCCAACAAGACTAACGTGAGCAATGGAAGTCTCAAGGTCAAAAGGTGTGAAAACGGATTCATTGAGTAGACGTTCAAAGAAATCGATCTGGGTTGTCATGTTCGGGTATGGTGCCGTAGTGTCAAACACTCCCGTTCCTCCGAAAGCGAAGTTCATCCCATATTTCAAATGCTTGCCTCCAAATCTTCTAAATTTGTAGGCTACCGGTGACTTTAATCCCAGATATCTAGCTGTATATATATACCAAATTATAAACATGCATATATAATTATATTGTCCATTTTTATAATTTGCAATGTTCTTGTAACTCATTCAAACAAAAAAGCATACAAATCACTTAATCGTACAAGTAAACGTTAAGGCAGATTACACCAAAACTTAGACAGTCAAATGTGAACGATAAAGTAGTAAGGCACACTTTATTTATCTGTATAAAGGGGACCCCAATAATATACTCCGCATATTTTACAGCCTTAAAGAGAGATAATGATATGAGTTAGGACGTGGGTGAAAAAAAGGAGGGAATCAAAGGAATTGGACAGCCACATAAAAGATACGGAGTATAATTGGAACAAATTATGTTAGGAAAAGAAGGGTGATTTTTACTTCAACTCAAAAACAAATAGGGTAGTTTTTTTTTCGGATATCAGATATGTGTGGCTATACACATATCAGCTAAAAGACAAAAAATGAAGTATCATTCATGTTAAAAAAGTAACATTCTGTAAAAAAAAAAATATCATTCTGTTAAAAAAAGTACCATTTTTGTTTTCAAAAATGTTTTTTTTTTTTTTTTATACTTTTGTCTTTTGCTATGATATGCATTAGCAAACACATATCAAATATGCAAAAGACTTCCTCAAAACAAATACAATAAAGATGTCACTATGGAAAAAAAGGTGAGTAAAAAAGGTGAGTATTTAAACAGTCTTTTCCATTCTTTTGTTGACTATCATTTCATACATCAAACATCAAAACATAGGGTGGTTCTATAAAAGTTAATTAAGACCACTAATGTTGAAACAAGCCTTTCCAAAAAACACATTTAAGTGTCCTACATTGATAAAAGATGAGAGAGTTAATCATTTAATAAGGCTAAGAGGCTACTCCCTTTATTGCCATATAGTTTAAGGTAGAATTTCCTACGGTTTTGTTAAATGGACTTTCTTTCTCTTGATAACGGGTGCGGCATAGGCCCGTATTTAACATAGTATCAGAGCGGAAGTTTGTTGGGCCTTTCAATTTCTAAGCCACTAGTTAAGGGACTTCTGTTGGATGTTCATTCCCAATGAGGGCTATAATACCTTCTAGTGTGTTACAAATCCTATGGATACATTGGAGAAAAATGAGATAAAAATACCACCTTATAAGCTTGTGGAGTCACTCCCACTATTGCCAATTGATTTTAGTGTGGAACCTCAATTGGGCTTATAAGTGGTACAAACTCTCCTCCTCCTCGTGGGTTGCCCAGATCTATTTCATCAATCATTCGAATCTGTTAATTCCAACATGATTCACCGGGCCATACACGGGCCCGTACATGAGAAGAGGTTGACCACATATAAGCCTGGCGGATTTCCATCCTATAACCAATTGGTGCTAAGTGGAGTTGCCCCTCGATCTTATATGTTAGTCAATCTCTCCCTATTTCTTCCATGTGGGATGACTAGTCCCAACTCACATGTGGATCATGCTCTTAACGTTCCCCCTCACATGTGACCGGTTGAGTTAGTCATTTGACATGGTATCGGAGCCAGCATGACGCAAAGGTCACGGGTTCAAATCTTATCTACCCCTCCTTTCAAAGTGGAATATTTCGCGTTGGGTATGAGAAGGCCTATGCTGCATCCACACTTCAGACCCAAAAGGCTTTCATGTGAGGGGGCGTGATAGAGTATAAAACTAATCTTAAAGCTTCAACCATCAGCTTAAGCTTTTGATTGATTTGATTCTTTGACACAAATATTGTTAGAGTGTTAGCATTTATACCAAAATTTTCCTAAATATTTTGTAAACATGAAGCGGGTATTAACTGTAGAACCGGTGTTAGCAGATTTTTGGCATAAAATCGCTCATCATATTAGCTATTTATTTTAGCATAGAGTGGATGATAATACCCACCTATAAAAGATGGATAGCTATTTTAACTCAAACACCAAAATAGAGTCGATGATAATGCATGTAATTGGCGGTTTTATATAAGGTAAATATTGATTACATCTTTAACGTATACGGTTCTTAACTTGACTAAAGTTGACTTATAAATTAAATTCTAAAATACTTAATGGATTAGTAGCAAGTCAATCGCGAAAAGGCTACATATATCCCTTGGGTATGATACCCTTGGTTGTGATTGGTTTAAAATTTTAAATTCCATGTGGGGTTGCTCGTTTAGATTTAAATTTTAATCCCATGTGGAGTTGTTTATGTGAAAACAACCAATGAGAGCCCAACATATGTTACTATTTGATACCCATGGGATATATGTATCAGCTTCATTAGCTAAAGGAATAGTTTGGATCTATTAATAATTGGAGTATAATGAAAGATAATGAAAGATAATTCGACTTCCATCTCTAAAACAAATATAGAGTAGCAAATATAGAGTACTACCTATTAAATTAAATAAGTCAATTCAAGTCCCTTAAACTCTGTGCCGGTCAAATCGGGTCGAGTATTTCGGGACGGAGGGAGTAGTTTACAAGTACTACAAATGGCCAATGAAAAGGATAAGAGTGCACGGAACTGAAAAAAGGAACGTACTACTTAACTTATACAAAATGCTTCTAGATTTTAAACAACTCCGTTTACTTTTGTAAATTTTGCGAAAATAAAATAAATTATAGTACTCCCTCTGTCCCTTAATACTCGACCTGTTTTGACCGGACACGCTTGCCAATGTACAATTTTGACCACCAATTTCTTTAATTGCATATTATAAAAACTTATAAAATATTAATATTTTGAAAATATATATTAAGATGAATCTAACAATATATTATATACTAACATTTGTTTTCATATACTAGAAATAAAATAAGGTTAAAGTGAATTATGTGAATATTGCAAAAAGTCAAAACAGGTCGAGTATTAAGGGACGGCGGGAGTACTCCGCAATAGATTTCAATAATTTTGACAATACATTATTAATTTATACTGTCGTTGTAACTTTTTCTCAATCAATACTCGATCAATATGTACCCTCATTTCCCTTTTTAAAAAAAATTTACCTGCAAATATCAAACAAAGGAAAACTACTTTGAAAATACTTTCTTCTTGGAAAATTAATTGAAAACATTTTTACGCCAAATTAAATAGAACCATGATAAAATTTTAAATATTGTCTGAGAAGAAAGTTTAATTTTTAAAAAAATCTACAAACCCTACTATTGTATGTAATACGGATTACTTGGTAAACTTCAAATGCTAAGTATGTTTCACAAATTTACTATGATCCAAAGCGCGCATGAAGTGACACAGAAAAACGAAGGAAAAAAAAAAAGGACAATATGTTAAATGATAACATATTTAGTTACTTAGTCGGTTGATAAACAACAGTTCGAATACTCGGTTGAACAACGCACATTTAATTATATCTTTGGTTTATAACTTACGAATTATATCATTTGATATCTTAGTATTTCGGCTCTGCTTGGTTTGACGGAAAACATTTCAAGTAAAAACATATTTTTGAGGCGGGTTATGAAAGGTTTGAATTAAACGGGGTGTAAACGAGTTACGGTTTGTAAACGGTTTGGGTTGTAAACGGTCCGGATTGAAACAGTTTGGGTTGTGAACGGGTTTTCCCCGGGTTGAAACTGTTCGTGTTAAAATAAATCGGGTCATTAACGATTTTCGGGTCCATTCGGTCCGGGTAGAAACGGTTTCGGGTTGACGCATGACGGTTTGTTATCGGGTATCGGGTCTTAATCGGTTAATATTTTCGAGACGGTTCAGGTTCGGGTTGATTGTTATCGGTTCGGTTAGTTTTCGGGTTCCAACTAACGGGTTATTAACGGTTCGAATTCTTAACGAATCGGATTAACCCAGCAGGTTCAACGATTCGGGTTGAGATTTGACAGCGCCTACCTTTTACTACCTTTTACTAATGCACATATATAATTCAAACTAATTTGTTTATTTATTTGCATGTGTTAATTTGGGGGCTTTCATATGGCAAAATGACCGACCATAAACTAGGTTAGGTAGCTACTCTTGGTCATTTCACCTTTCACATACGGAGTAGTACAATTTTGAAGCGGTGTAAAATACAAACCTCCAGTTGTCATTTTACGAAGTCACGCATGCATTTTAATTTGTAATCATGGACCACGTCTCAAAATTAGCAACAAGTTACTCAAATTATAAACGTACGTACCTAGAAAATCAGTGAAAACACGACCATCCGAGAAACGTCCAGAAGGCTTGCCGGGAAATGTGATACCATATGGTAACTTCCAAGAGTCACCATTTGAAATTCTGTTATTTCCGGTATCTGCGTAGGAATCTCCGAACACAAACAGTTTCTTTGTGTCCACACCGTTATGCTTCACATGATGGTGGTGCTGGTGGTGGTGACGCGAGGAACCCTCTACCACCTCCACACCTATTAAAAAGATAAATAATCAAGTAATGCATACGTAGTACTACATACATGTTTAGAATAACTTTTTTGGGAGTGAATAAAATTATTGTCTAATGTTTATATAGAAAATTTATGTTTGTGCGTAGATCACTAATTGATTTTAACAAACCATTATTCGTGAGTAGAGCACAATAAACTACGTTCTCACAAAGTGTATGTCAAAATCAACTTTTATTGTGCCTAAATCGTTTCTCTTTATTTATATAAAGGTAATGACACTAATAATTTTTTTTAATTTTGTATCTAAATAGCTATTTAGTCCGTAATCCGTACTGATCTGGAATGCACGACCTTTAGCTTTAAGGTTAAAAGGGGATCCCAGGTCCCAACCTACAGAAATCCCAACTAATTCTAAAGATTGATAAATATATATACTTCGTCCGTTTCTGAAATATTGCGTCATTTGTTTTTTACACTATTTTGTTTTTTACACTATTTACACTACAATTTGGCTATTTTTTGTGATTCGTACGTAAGGAAATTTTAGTCATGTGTGGTCATGTTAGATTCGTATCAATATATATTTTCTAAATATTAAATTTTTATAATTTTTACTTGCACAAGATTTGAGATATTAAGAGTCAAAGTAATGATTAGAGGAGTAAAAATAAACTATGGTGCGATATTTTGGAAACGGAAAGAGAAACCATTTGGGGCGGGCAGTAAGAATTGATTGAGCTCCCACTTGATTCTCTACTATATGAACTATTTGAAATCAAGTACTTTTAACAAAAATTAATAATTACTCTCGGTCTCAGCCTGTCAAAGATATGTTGTAAGTAGATGAATAATGTGTATACTTACCTTTACCTGTGAGAAGGAAACTGGATGAGCAAAGGAAGAAGGTGAATAAGAGCTTTTGCCCCGGAGCCATTATTATTGTAGATTTGTAGGTAGCAAAGTAATAAGAAGGATGGATGAAATGCGGAATGAGATGTTGTGGTCGTAAAAGAGGGATGTATGCTTAATGCTTTGAATCTTTGGTGGCTCAGGAAAAACGTTGTATATATAATGCTTTCTGAATCAAAACTGAAGAAAAAAAGAAAAAAGACAAAATAAAAAACGAAAATGTTAGTTGTATTGTATTATGACCAAGTGTAGACGCACTTGGCTTCGTAAAAAAAATAAAGAAATTGTCTTCTCTTTTTATTTTAGTGTATGACTTTATTCCATGCTTCCCTTTTGTGGGCCCATCGTCCTATTTTGTATCATTATCTTATTCATCCTTTTATTGTTTCATGTATTCCTTTAATCCCTCTGTATTTTATTAAAATTCACATATTGATCGACATACATATTAAAAAATGAAAGTTGAATCTAATTGTTGTAGGTGAAATTACCGTGTCAGCTTGTATTAGTAAGAAGGAGACACGTGGCACTATCTATGCCTCGTATGCAGTCTACAGACCAAAAGATAAAACAACGTGTCTCAATCACTGCCCTACACGTGATAAATACTCCCCTAAATATTTTAAAAGATGATAATTAACATAGCCTTATTATTATCTTTAAAACGCTCCATACGAATAAAATGTCCTAACGGAAATTTATCTTATTTTATCATTTCCATGTTTTCTACTCCGTGTATATTACCCATAGTGATAAGTTAAATATTTAAAAAGATGATAACAAACAAAAGTACAGTAGATTTCATCGTAAATTTATCCTACTTCTACTTTTCCATGTTTTGTACATATCTTTTTCATTCTTTAAATTACCCATGATGAACAAATAACTAAGACATTAAAAGTCATTTTTCAATCTGATTTGCTCTAAGGATACACCAATGTAATAAAAAAAAACAAATTATGAATGAAGAATCAACTGAAAAACCTTTGCAAAGAGAAAGAAGAAAAGAAGAGTAATATTTTATTTTATTTTATTTTATTATGAGTGTATGTAAATGGGGTAAATGCTGAAAATTTAATACAATATAAGAAAATGAAGCAATCTCTAAGGGATGAACTAAATAGAATATGAGGCGAATAAATAAGGACAGGGGGAGTCTACACTTACAAAGCATATGTAATGATTTTGTTAAGATCACATGAATAACTTACTCGAGTTTTTTCATTATTGAACTAACATTTCATAACTCGATTTTTCTATGAGTGTCTTATGTATAAACATTTTAAATTTTTTTTTTTTTGGCAGTCACAAACATTTTAAATACGGATATTTCATGAAATACCCTCGAGTTTTGAAATAATTCACCAAATGCCCATCAAGTTCCAATAATTCACCAAATACCCCTGACAATTGACTTAATGCCCCAAATACCCTTACTGATAACGGTCCGTTAGTCCGCCGTTAGCCTAGTTTCATAATTCACCAAATGCCCCTTTTTTAAAATTTTATTTCACCAAATACCTCTATTATTAAACTTATTTCACCAAATGCCCCAACCTTAAAAATAGTTATTCTGATGTTCCAACGTCTAGTTTTTTCGTTTGAAAATTAGTCCTATACTAGTTAAGAAACTATTACGCACCATACCATATAATAACATAACTGAGCAATTCTTGAGTAAGATTGTGTTAAAAGACCCATTGTTATTACTTATTATTGACCAAGACGACTTTTAATTCATAAAATAGGCAAGTAATTTCAGGGTTAAAACTTCGGATCTACGACTCTACGTGATTAATTGATTGTTATAGTGCATCACCAAGTAGTACGCAACTACGTACGTAGTACTCCTTACGTCTCTTAATACTTGCATCGCTTTTTTTTTTGGTCCGTTTCTTAATACTTACACCGTTTTTATAAATGTTTTTTTTTGTCAATATTATATTATTTTTCACACTTGCCTAATAACCCATTTACACCCAGGGGCGGAATTAGGGGGGCTGGCGGGGCCATGTCCCCCCATGATATGTTCAAGTATTAAATATGCACTTTAAAAACACATGTCTAGTATAACTCAAGTGGTTATTTTCCTTGAAAATTGGAGGTGCAAGGGAGGTACAAGGTTCGATTCTTAGCTCTCTATTACATGTTAATATTTGGCCCCCCTATGTATACTTTCTGTTTCCGCCACTGTTTACACCCATACTCCTTATAAAAAATCATTTAACAATCACTACAACATATAAGATCAAAGAGGGCGAAAAAAGTCGCCCTCTTAGATCAAATTATCGCCCTGCTAAGCTATAAGGGCGACCTTAGAATCGCCCTCAAGGTCGCCCTGTTATTGTCGTTGTATTAGCTTTTCAGGGCAAACAATAAAAGTCGCCCTCTTTCGTTGAGATCTAACAGGGCAACTTTCTTCACCCTATTTGGTTTATTCAAAAAAGGCATCCATATTCGCCCTCTTTGGTAAGAATCAAGGACGGCAGAGTATATTTGTTTGCCCTCTTAAATCATATCAAAAAGGGCAAGCGTTTTGCCCTCTTTGTTCAAATCAAATACAACAAATAAAGTCGCCCTCTTTGATAATTATTTTATTTTAAAAAAAAATAATCTGATAGGTAGGCTCCTACCTGATATAGGACAATGACATAATTCACCACAAACAATAACAAATCTTTGCACATTCGAAAGTTCTTTTACAGCCTCCAAAAAAGCATATATATATATATATATATATATATATATATATATATATATATATACAGCAAGCCAACAACTTAACAAAATAGTTCATACAACTTCATAAAGCTCTGTAATTTGCCCCGCGCGATGCACGATATAATCATCTAAATATAAATTTGCACCGCGCGATTAAATCCTAGCTATATTAACACTTTACTACAAGGAACTCAGAATTCTATTAACACTTCAATGGAACAGAAACTAGTCATTTATATGGAACAGAGGGGACGTTATGGTGGCATGCTCATAGAAAATGGTTGCGAGCCACTGTATATGGAGCTCTAGTCATTTATCCAAAGCTAGGATCTTCATATCCCTTCCCAAAGCCTGCTAAGGAATTTCCTTTAATTCTAGGTAACATTAATCTCTTATTCTCATCAGACTCCTTCAATTCCTAATCTGTATATGTTCTGAATGCTTAACAGACGGCTACAGATGCTGCTTATACCAAGCCCTTCACTACCAATGTTGTGTGCACCTTTCAGTAATCTAATGTTCAAGCCCTTCACTATAGATGCTGCTTATACCAAGCCCTTCACTACCAATGTTGTTATGATAGGGCCAGGACAAACAACCAATGTATTAGTCACTGCTAACCAACCACCAGGACGTTACTACATGGCAACTACACAATAGTTGATAGTCAATGCAACTATCAAAAATTTAGCATGTAGGAAAATGCAAGATGTCATAAGCAAAAAGTACATTCCCCCCATTTGATTCCATTCATTAAGTAATCCCACTGTCCCAAGAGATTTTTTATTTTTCTATATTAGTTTATCCCATTTTATTGTCCACTTTAGCTCATAAATGAATATTAAGAATCCATTCTCAATGAATTAATTGATTAATTGATTTTATAATAGTTTGTCCAAATATAGAAAACAGAAGTGCATGCATCCAGATAGATTTTATAAACTTTGTCATCCATGGCTCTTAATTTCCAGATTTAGAGAGCAACTGTAAATACAGAGATATGGCATAATTGACCTTAAAGTGACTCAAAATCTGTCTAGATTAGTATGTCTGCAGGCTTACGATATCAAACATGAGAGTAATAACAATACTTATATACATTGTCTTTTTTTCTTAGGTTGTTGAGTGGTAGAGTCTAGTTGCGATAATGATGATTGAGTGTCTAGATTGATTGTTCTTTCTCCTGCAAAATCAGAAATCGATATCAGAAGCTCCACAGAATGTGGTTAGTTTACAGATTCTAATAACAATGCTAGAAACCAATCATATATACTCACCTTCGGGCAAATTTCTTGAGCTAGAAGCCATCAAATCAACTCCTGAAAACAACGGAACAAGACCTATAAATTAGAAATTTATGTAATATTAAGGTCAAAACCAGATGCAAACAACTAAACCCGAAAGTAAAGGAGGGGCAGATATTAAGGTCAAAACCAGATGCAAACAGATTGAAATTAGGAACAAGACTTATAAATTAGGAATTTATGTAATGGACAAACAATAAGAAATATTAAGTTCCATTAAAGATTAACCAATTCAAATTAAGTCCTGAATACATATAACTAGTAGCATAAATGAGAAACAAAAAATCTCCTTAGCAGCAAGTCGATGAGTTATTCACTGTCCAAGTCATACAAGCCCCCAGGGATTTCTTCTTCTTCTTCATCGTCTAGCTCACTTTGCTAATCTTGCTCACTATCTTCTTCTTCTTCTTCCTCTTCATTCACAACCTCATTTCCCAACTCAAAATCACTTGCATTCACCAACTCTGGAGGAACATCATTTCTTGGTAAGAGAACATCATCATCATCATCATCTCCACCATCTCCATCACCTTCCACTGAATTTGGTACTTCAAAGTCCAATCCAACGTCGTCATGATCATCATCAGAGCCATCTACCTCAACAATAGGGAAATTGTAGAAATTACAAGGGACAGTCTTAATAACAATTCTCCAATCTGGCTCATTATGTGCCCTAACATTATAAACTTTCCCTACTTGAGATGCCATAGCAAATGGCTCATTGGTCCCTAAGAACTTTTTGAAATTGAGACTTACGCCGCCAAACTTATCTCTTTTTATCCCTCGCCGATAAACATCAAACCAAACACATCTAAATAACACCACAATAGGTTCTATATCCCCACTATTTGGTGCATCATATTCAAGTTCTATGACTTCTTTCAAAACCCCGAAGAAGTCATTTTCTCCACTCTCTGCATCTCCTTTAACAATTATTCCACTATTTTGCGTCTTTCGCCTTCTTTGACGCTTCTTAGTGTGAAAGCGATACCCATTTACATAGTATCCTTGATAGCTTTTCACACTCTTACTCGGGCCTCGTGACAATGATAGTAACTCAGTTGTTACTCTTGGATCCCCCTCCGTGTAAAGCTTCCAAATCTATGAAAATGAATTTCTTAAGTAGCTTAAATCATAATATATAAAGTGGAAATTAATTAACTACACTCGGTTCACTTACCTGAGATCGAAACCAATCAACTAGACTTGGCTTTGGCCCATGTATAGTGGTGTACTCTCTGTACAACATACAAGTGTTAGTGCACTTCTTGACACTTGTAATAAAATAGTTATAGAAAAGATGATAGCTTACCCTATAAATGGTTGTACTTCTTGACAATTCATCAGAACATACAATTGAGCTTGCTTCCAATCCAAAAAGCTCAATTGCTTAAATGTTCTTTTGCCTAATGGATTCCCCTTCTTTTGGAAAACTGATAACTTAAACAGCAGAGATTCTTGCCTATCCATGTTATTTCTACTCGTGCGATTGAACTTGGTCTCAATCCCATTTAGATATCTAGATATAAAGGAAAGACATTCTTCCATTATGCGCGCATTAGCTATCGAGCCTTCTGGTTGTGCTTTGTTACTCACAGTAGGTTTCATTGTGTGCATTTCCCTACAAGCGGTAACCATTACACAACAGGTTGCAATAAAAAAATAACTTCACATATTAATATAAAAGGAATAACTTGTTACCTTTCAAACCGATATTGCCAACGATGTTGCACTGGGCCAGCTATCTTGGCCTCATTGGCCAAGTGGATTGGAAGGTGGACCATAATATCAAAGAAAGCCGGAACAAATACCTTTTCAAGCTTGCAAAGAGTAATTGCAATACTCTTTTCCATCTTCTCCAACACATCAATTTTTAGAGTTTTAGAACACAATTGCTTAAAAAATAAGCTAAGCTCAACCAAAGGTTCTAGCACCTCCTTAGGTAAGATACCTTGAAATGCCGGTTTAAGCAAATCTTGCAAGAACACATGACAATCATGACTTTTCATGTTTGAGATTTTTCCATCTTCCATACTTGCACATCGAGCTATGTTAGAAGAGTAACCATCTGGCACTTTAACCTTGGACAAGAACTCCAATACTTTACGCCTCTCTATACATGTCAACTGATATGGTGCTCTAGGGATGGCATATTTATCACCTATCTTAATAGGAATTAAATTATGATGCACATTCATCTCCTTCAAATCCTTTCGAGCTTTCAAGGTGTCTTTTGTCTTATTAGGAATATCAAGTATTGTTCCTAATATACTGTCACAAATGTTCTTTTCAATATGCATGACATCTAAGTTGTGTCTTATCAAAAGCTTACTCCAATAAGGAAGTCTAAAGAAGATGCTCAACTTCTTCCATTGGTCAAACAAGTATCGATCGGTTCTCTTTCGCTTCTTCCCAAAAATCACATTGGGGACACCATCAAATGCCTCTAATATCTCATCCCCTGACAAAGGAATAGGAGGTGGTCGTCTCTCCTTTTCCCCATCAAAAGATTTCTTGTCATTTCTCCACCTATGATCGGGTTCCAAGAACATACGAGTACCTTTAAAGCATTCTTTCGATCCATGCTTTAACCGCTTGTGCCAAGTATGCTTATGACATGTTGGGAAAGCAAGTTTACCACAAGTACTCCAACCAGACAGATTCCCGTAAGCAGGAAAATCACTCATTGTCCACAATAGCGCGGCCTTCATATTAAAATTTTGGCGACTATGTGAATCATAAGTTTTCACCCCAACTTCCCATAACTCTTGAAGTTCATCGATCAACGGCTCCAAGAACACATCTATATCATTTCCGGGGGACTTTGGACCAGGAATTAGGAGTGATAGCATGATGTAAGGACTTGTCATACACATCCATGGTGGGAGATTATATGGCACTAAAAAGACTGGCTATATACTGTACTTAGTGCCTAAATGTGCACCAGGATTGAAACCATCAGTTGAAAGACCTAATCTCACATTACGTGGATCTGCTGCAAAATCAGGAAATGAATCATCGAGCTTCTCCCATGCCTTTGAATCATATGGATGCCTTAATACGTCCTTATCCATTCGCTTCCTATCCTTATTCCATCTCATGTGCTTAGCAATTTTTGAAGACATAAAAAGCCTTTGAAGCCTAGGAACTAAAGGAAAATGACGAAGAACTAGACGAGGTATTCTAGGAATCCGTTGTGAGGTCCCTTGAGATTCCGAAAATGTGACACTATCATCAAATTCACCACTACCTTCTTTCCATCTGGACTCCTCACAAGTAGGGCATGAATCGGCATTTTCATACTCCTTTCTATAATGAATGCAATGATTTACACAAGCATGGATCTTCACATAATTCAACCCAAGATCTTTTGTGTACTTCTGGGCTTCACGGGAGCTCTTTGGAAATTTAGGATCATAATTGAAGGCCTTATGTAACGCACTAAGCAGCAAAGTAAAGGACTTATCATGCCAATGTCCACTAACCTTGAGATGTAAGAGAGTTACGATGAACTCCAACCTTGAAAAGGTTTTACAACCCCGGAATAATTCTTCTTCTGCATCTTTCATTAACCTATAAAACTTATCAGGAATTTCGGGATGGTCTTTATCCTCTTCATCTCTATCATTCAAATTCTCGGGCACTACATTTGTGGCATCATGCACCAAAGCAGCCATCTCCTCGGATACGAGAGGATCTTCATCATCAAACAAATCACCTTCCTCCTCGGACATTTCCATGTTTCCCATGTCAAGTTGTTCTTCTCCATGGAATATCCACGGATTATAGTCAGGCTCCATTCCTACTCGCAAAAGATGAGCCCGCATTGTCTCTCGATTATGGTCGATGTAATTTCGACACTTCAAACAAGGACACCATTTCTTAGCCCCGGTATTAGGGATTGTGTCTTTGAAAGAAAAATCGAGAAATTTTTTAACACCATTTCGATAAGTTGGTTGTAGCCGATTGCTCAACCCTTGTATATGCATCCAACTCCTATCATTATCCATGCCATCTAATCACAAGAACATATACTGTACTAGTCATTCAAAGAATATGAAACTACTGCAAGCTTGATCATAAAATAACAGCTGTATAAATTTAGGCTCAAGGATGTTGAGAGTTGACTTATGTATAAAGATCATATAATCTGTGAAGAATACGTACTGTTGAGATATCAGGAGTAGTGTGGGGTAAAATAAGTAATGCAACACAGTACTTTCATACACAACAGACATATGAGTACCTGAAAGTAGAAACCTAATCTTGACAGAAAAATAATTGATTCTTATTATGTACGTTTTAATCTGATTTATATTCCTGACTATTATTTAATTATTCATATATATAAATGAAATTTAGCAAGTCTTCAATTGTCAGCAATACTGTACACTGCTTCAGCTTAAGTAATCACCAATTCCGTTTCAAGTATTTAGTTTTCTTTTTATTATGGAAATATTCGTCTACTCATACACCTATTTAATCCTGTGGCTATTTACAGACGCACAAATGCAGAAGTTGCAGGATGTTTGTATTCATCTATCTGTTATGTACACAAGATTACTGGAGGTGTGAGGCTAGGCTAAACTATATATTGATGGTTGCGGAATTTCAACTGTTATCATAATTTAGAATGATACAACAAGCTTCATATTAAAACATGATAGAACTATATAATGAAGTATACTTTTTTAGGGATGAGTTAATACAAGGGAGCTTGTTATGTATAAATAAATAAATAGCAATTATTTTGAGGAGAAAAGTGGAATATTGTCCACAAATTTTGACCTTCTCATGCTGCTAGATGTATGTGTAATGGACTAATGGGGCTTCGGGTTTTGATTAGGGCATTTATTAATTGTAATCTATGTATGGTAAACTTGATCTTGAGGTCATCTTAGTAAATGCAGTAATGTCAAATTTTAGTGAAATTTAAGCCCATATTGTCAAGAAATTCTGTTAATTTTTTTGTTAGACATTTGTTGAGCCTATTTTGACAAACAAACGAATTCTTTTTTATGAGAACTAGCTATAGACTGAATAAAAAACAGAAAGAGATAAAGGATTCAGAAAGCTAGTTTAAATTTTGTTTTGATGAACAATACAACCAAACAAATAAACAATTCTGTTAAAATCCAACGAGAACAAATTCAATAACTAATCAAATTGAACATTATTCCCACAAGTCAGACAACCAAATCAATAAAACGCAATCTTCATGATATCAATTACAACATTAACCATATTATAATTTCATCAATTACAACAGTAACCATACAAGATACAACAATGCAAGTAGAAGTGTAGAACACTTGCCACATTCATGGAAAAATCAAAAGAAGTAGATGATACCAGTAAGCAGAAATCGGCCTTCTCTCGAACAAATATCTGCGGAAATTGATCTTCTCTCAAACAAATCTCAGCATAATCGGGCTTTTTTCGAACAAATCCCCGAGGTTACGAACTAAGCATAGACGAAGTTGAGAAATTCAATCAATTAGGAAAATCTAGGAATGAATTCGGGAGAGAATCAGGGAGAGAGAGGGCGACGAAAAAACTGAGAATCGATTGATTTTTTTTCCAGGGAAAACGAATTTGGGATTTTAGGGTTTGTGTTTGGAGTTTCTTGAAGAACTCTGGCAGAAGAGTAGGAGAGTCATAATGGCCGATAACGAATTTGGGATTTTCGAGGTTTATGTTTTATTATTTTCATAAAATCATTTGATCAAAGAGGGCAACTCTTGACGCGCGTCTTCGTATTTTTAACAAAAAGGGCGACCCTACCCTATTCGCCCCTATTGTTAATGTGTACGACAACGATATAATGTCGCCCTAGTTGGTTAATTAAGTAAAGGCGATAATTTAAGCGCCCTCTTTGTTTAAAAAGTGTCGCCCTCCCTTTTCTATGTTTTTGTAGTGAATTCACACCCCCACTCTTCACCCCTTACACATTTCCCACTAACTATGTTTAAAAAATACTCCTTTATCAACTAACACTCATTAAATTAGTAAGTCAATTCAAGTGTTTTAAACTCCGCACCGATTTGATGGGAGTAATATGTGAACCAACTTGAGAAGATAGAATACGAGGATATCGTTCAATCACTGTGACCTAGCTGAGTAGCTGCTACTACAAGTAGACTATCAATTTACGATACAAAGTTTGTGCGTAATCATCACAAAACGTTGTTTTTGCAAATTATTGCTTTAGAAATATTTTTTTAAACAACTACGTAGTACTACGTACCTTGCAGTACTATGATTTTTTACCGTTGCTATCATTACCTAGTGTTTGGGCTTCCAATTGAATATCAATTGGGCCACTAAGTCCAAAGCCCAATGGCTCAAAACAACAACATCAAACCCGCTACACTCCAAAAGGCTATTCAGCCATCAACCAAGGCCCATGGCCCAATAGCAATAAATGACCTATGGGAATTTATTATGCAAACACTATAAATAAGCCGCCAAGGCTCACACCTCAAGGTACGTCCAATTTATTTCCTTAAGACTACTCTCTAGAGAACTTCTCTCTCTAGAATCCGAGCATTATTCTTACTTAGGCATCGGAGGGGCATTCCTCGGAAACACCCCCGAGGCTAGTAACTTTGTCTTTGTGCAGGTGAATTCGGACATTACTATTCAAGCTAGCAAGATCTTCAACACACTCGAAAGGGCCTTCATTCGAAGCCCATTGTTCTATCCACTTCAACATCGGAACAATTTGGCGCCGTCTGTGGGGAAAAACACTTCAAAGCCTTGGAAAACACCCCATTTTTCACTAGAAAAATGGAAATTCCCAACAATGGCAACCGTGACTATGTCCTTGTCCATACGGATTCAGGATCCGGCGAGGGAGAGCAATTGCAATCAGTGGCGAGGTCGAAACCGACAAGGGCTACCGCCGCAACAGCTAGCAGACCTCCACTCCCTTCTCGAGAAGAGCTCGCCGTAGCCATGACTATCATGCAGAATTTCCTCTTCAATGAGAAAGAACAGGCACAGGCGGCAGATCTCCGAGAAGCGAGGAGAATCAGGCGACAACTTCTGCTGAACAGGCCACCGCCTAACGAAGAAACTGCGAGACCAGAACGCACTCTCCCTACGATGTCGGGAACACACTTGACGACAAGATGGAGAGAGAGTACATGGGATACGCAAAAAAGGGCAGAACAGCAGCCAGAATGGTTTGAAACACCGTCTCCAACACCGCAAGCTCTCCAAAGCGGGGTAAGTGACCACACTCGGATCCGAAGCTCGGTACACAGCAGGCTGCGACCTTCGGTCCATGATAGGCTGGGCAGCACCAGTGGGTCCAGTAGGCAACCCGAGGCTAGTGGCCGGTTGAGAAGGAGAAGGAGGAGTGACCGAACTCCCAGTCCCCTACACGCCCCCGAGCAATCCCACAGAGGAAACTCGAAGAGCGAAAATATCAGGGCGAGGCTAGGAAAGAGGATCATGACCCCAGCATCTTCCCCGTTCTCAAATGATATTGTCATGGAGGAGATCCCTAAAGTTAGGCTACCAGCACACTTAACATACAGCGGAATCACGGATCCGAGAGATCACGTCATCTCCTACGAACAACAAATGTTCCTAAGCCCCTACTCCGAGGCCTGTTGGTGCAAATATTTCCCAACCACGCTGACGGGAGTTGCGGGAGAATGGTTCAGGTCGCTGCCGAAGGGATCGATCAAGAGCTGGAAGAAGCTGAAGAAGAGGTTCTGCATACAATTCGTGAGCAACAATCGCCCCGAACGAACGACCGCAGAGCTAACCTCCATACAACAAGAAAGAGATGAAAGTCTTCGGGACTTCATGGCCAGATTCATGAAAGAATCAACTAACATCCCGAACTTGCAGCCAGACGTAGCAATCTTCGCTTTGAAGCACGCACTCCGGGAGGGAAAATTCCGAGATAAATTGTCAATGAAAAACCCCTTCAAACATAGCCGACGTGCTACAAATGGCAGATGCATTCATCAGAACGGAAGAGTTCAACAAGGCAGCAGCAAGGTTGAAAGGCCCCTCGGATATGAGGGACACCAAAATGAATCAGAGTAAGCCCGAGGGCAACTCAAGAAAGGGGAAAGAGAAGGTGGGTGCGAGAGAGGCGAGCCGAAAGAAAGATGGAAAGAAGGGAGAATTCCAACCCAAGTACACCAACTACACTCCACTCACTATACCCCGAAGAGAAATTTTCAGCCTCCACAAGGATGATGAGAAGTGGAAGCTACCAGACAAGCTCAGAACAACCCCCTTCGCAGAAACAAGAACAAGTGGTGCGAATTCCACGATGACTTCGGCCATACCACTGAAGAGTGCAACTCACCGAAGGATAACATCGAGGACCTCATTCGCCGAGGATACCTAAAGCAATACTTGCTTGACCGAAGAACGGAGAGGGAAGAGAAAGAAAAAGCAACGTCTGGAAAGCTACAAGAACAGGCCCAGAGAAGAGTCCATGAGACCGAAGGGCAAAAGAAAAAACCAATTCTCGTGGTGTTCGGAGGACACAGATCCGGCCACGCCAGCAAACAACACTTGAGAGCTCTCTCCCACCGAGTCAACTTCAGCACTGTAGGGGAGAACCAACCCACACCCCCGAACATGACCTTCACTGCTGATGATTGCCTCGGGACCCAGTACTCTGTGGATGTTGTGGTTGTTGAGATCCATTTCGATCACCAACGGGTCGTCGTATTTGTACTTTACCCCGAAGACACATTACCTCTCCGGAAGAGGAAAACGCCGATGAAACGAATGAAGTAAGGTCCCGAAGTAGATTCAGATCTTTGCAAATTCACTGTGAATCTGCTTCGGGACCTTACTTCATTCGTTTCATCGGCGTTTTCCGCTTCCGAAGAGGTAATTTGCTTTCCGTTCTCGCTTTCTTTTATTTCTACCCCGAAGTACTGGTCGATGGAGGGAGCGCCGTCAACATAATCTTCAGAAACTGTTTCGAGCAGCTCATCCTCGAGGAAGGAGAAGAGCCACTGACTAAGGTCAGTTACCCGCTCATTGGCTTCAACGGATCCGCAGAAATTCCCCGAGGAAAGATCACCCTTCCCGTTACCATCGGCCAAGGCCTAGCGGCGAGAAACGTCCGAGAAGAATTCTTGGTGATGGATTGCGACTCGGTATATAATGTCATCATGGGACGAACCATGATTCACAAGATACAGGCAATCCCATCCACATACCACCAGATGATGATGTACGTCTCGGACGCAGGTTTCGCCGAACGGATAAAAGGTGACCAGGAGGTGGCAAGATCAACCTGTCACACTGCCATCCGAAAGCCGAAGCTAGGAGACAGTCCTGAAGATGAGGATGGGAAAGGTTCCTCCCTGAGAGAGGAAAATGACGCAAAAAAGAGAAAGGCTGGGCCGAGCAGTCTGATAAAACCCGCAGAGGTTGATGCTCGACCAGAAACCCTTTCCCCCAAACCAGACAAAGAAATGGAGGACATCCCCCTGGAGGATAACTCAGACAGAAGTGTTCGAATAGGCAGGGGCCTAAGCTTGGGACTCCGAATCGATCTGATCCAGTTGCTGAGAGATCACAAAGATATTTTCGCATGGTCAGCAGCCGATATGCCAGGGATAGACCCGGAGATGATCTGTCACAAGCTGGATGTCAATGCCGAGGCTCGACCAATCAAATAGAAAAAAATGAATTACTCCTCGGAGAAGAACAAGGCCATCGCCGAAGAGGTAAAGAAATTGCAAGAGGCAGGTTTCATTGAGCCGTGCATGTACCCTAAGTGGCTAGCCAACGTGGTTATGGTCAAGAAAGCAAACGGCTAGTGGCGCATGTGCGTTGATTTCACGGATCTGAACCGAGCCTGCCCAAAAGACTGTTATCCCCTCCCGAGGATAGATCAACTAGTGGACTCTACCAGTGGCCATGCATTGCTCAGCTTCATGGACGCCTTTTCAGGGTACCACCAAGTATTCATGCACCCCGACGATAGAGCGAAAACCGCCTTCATCACAAGCGCAGGAGTGTTCAACTACAGAATGATGCCCTTCGGATTGAAAAATGCCGGAGCCACCTACCAAAGGCTAGTTGATCACGTCTTCGTCGATCAAAAAGGAAGAAACATCGAGGTCTATGTGGACGATTCCATAGTAAAAAGCATGAAGGAGGAATACCACATCAAAGACTTGACCGAGACCTTCGCCAACTTGAGGAAATATAAAATGAAGCTGAACCCGAAGAAATGTGTCTTCGGGGTAAAGTCAGGGAAATTCCTCAGATTCATGGTGAGCGAAAGAGGAATTGATGCAAACCCGGACAAGGTCCAGGCAGCATTAGACCTACCCGAGCCAAAGACGAAGAGAGATGTGCAAAGGCTAACAGGCAGGTTAGCCGCACTGTCGAGATTCATATCGAAAGCTTCGGACAAGGGGGCACCCTTTTTCAAAGCTCTCAAACCAAAGACCCTCCCAGGAGGAGAAGCAGAGCCTATCAAAAAGAAAGGCGTCCCGAGGAAGGTGGACCCCGAGCTGACATGGGAACAAGAGCAGAAGGATGCATTCCAGCAGCTCAGGGCTCACCTAGCCCAACTGCCGACGCTAGCCAGGCCGAAGGAAGGGGAAACCTTGAACTTATACGTCGCAGTTAGCCCCGGGACAGTAAGCACAGTACTTCTTCGGGAAGAAGAGAAAAAACAACAGTTAATCTACTTCACCAGCCGAACTCTAACAGATGCCGAGACTCGGTACCCACTCATTGAGAAAGTAGCATACGCAGTGGTGGTAGCTGCCGAAAGATAAGGCCCTATTTCGACTCCCATCAAATAGTGGTGCTAACTGACCAAACACTGGAGGAAGTGCTAGATAAGATAGAGAGGTCGGGAAGATTGGCTGCATGGGTTTTCGAGCTATCTGAGTTCGGCATCAAGTATCAGCCGAGGACCGCCATGAAAGCACAAGCACTCGCTGATTTCTTGGCCGAATGCTCATATCAGGAAATGTTGGATGACACCAAAAGAACATGGGAAGTATACACTGACGGATCTTCCACAGTGAATGGCTCAGGAGCCGGCGTAGTGATGATACCTCCAGTAGGAAAAAGCATTGAATACGCCCTGAAGTTCGATTTTAAAGCAACCAACAATGAGGCCAAGTATGAGGCCGCGATCGCAGGGATAGAGCTATGCTTATCTCTGGAGGCCGAACATGTTTGTCTCAAAACTGATTCCCAGCTCGTAGCCAACCAAATCCGAGGGGAGTATGAGGCCAAATGGCCAAGTATGACAGCTTACCTAGCAAAAATTAAATCCTTAACGTCAAAGTTAAGATCCTTCGAAGACATCCTCATTCCCCGAGGTCAAAACACACAAGCAGATGCATTGTCCAAACTTACAAGCTCAACGCTCATCGACCTAAACAGGTCGGTCCATGTGGAAGTACACCAAGAGAGGAGCATTGACACGCCACCCCCCACAGTCTGTAATCTGCGTCCCGAGCCAAGCTGGATGGACGCAGTCATCGCATACAAGGAGAGGGGAGAACTTCCCGGAGACAAGCTGCAAGCAAGAAAGTTGAAAAGATTTAACCAATGGTTCGTCATTGACGCCAACGGAGAGCTCATGAGAAAGTCATTCTCAGCCCCATTGCTGAAATGTGTTGGTCCAACTGACGCCGATTACATCCTAAGGGAAATCCACCTCGGCATATGTGGAAATCACATCGGAGGTAGGGCATTGGCTCACAAGGCACTAAGGGCCGGATTCTGGTGGCCCACCATGGTTTCCGAGGCAAAAGCGCTGACAAGGAAATGCGAGAAATGCCAAAAGTTCGCACCA
The DNA here is from genome assembly GCF_020520425.1 of Spinacia oleracea. NCBI lineage: Eukaryota > Viridiplantae > Streptophyta > Magnoliopsida > Caryophyllales > Amaranthaceae > Spinacia > Spinacia oleracea. The sequence goes on from NC_079490.1 coordinate 94,696,526, forward strand.
GCAATCCACCAGCCAGCTCAGAACCTGCAATCAACACTCTACCCCTTACTATTTGCACAATGGGGCCTGGATATCATTGGTCCATTCCCCTCGGCTGTGAACCAGAAGAAGTGGTTGATTGTAGGAGTCGATTATTTCAGCAAGTGGATCGAAGCCGAAGCAGTCTCATCCATCACTGAGCCACAAGTCCGCAAATTCATCTGGCAAAACATCATCACAAGGTTTGGAATACCGAGGCTAATGGTTTTCGACCATGGAAAACAATTTGACAACACGCCACTGCAGAAGTGGTGCGAGCAGTTTGGTATTCGCCTCGCCTACTCAGCAGTATGCCATCCTCAGAGCAACGGCCAAGCCGAAGCCGCGAACAAGCTCATCCTCAACGCACTCAAGAAGAGAGTCGAGGACGAAAAGAGTAAATGGCTAGAAGAGCTCCCTAGAACACTCTGGTCCCTACGGACCACCGAGAAGGAAGCCACGGGGCAGACGCCTTTCCACTTGGTATACGGTTCCGAAGCTGTCATCCCTGTAGAAATCGGAGCAGAAAGCTTGAGGGTCCAGGCATACAACAAGTATGATGGAACCCATGGACAAAGCAACGATCAACTTCTGTCCGAGGCCCTAGATCTACTAGATGAAGCTCGGGACGAAGCCAGAACTCTAAACGCAGCCTACCAACAGAGGGTTAGCAAACACTACAACCGAAGAGTCAATGCCAGGCCTCTAAAGGTCGGCGACCTAGTGCTCAGAAACGCTGCTGCAGTTCAAAAGGGAAGGATCCATGGGAAGCTCTCGGCAACATGGGAAGGGCCATACATCATCCACTCTGTAAAGAGGACTGGCACCTTTATGCTTAAACAGTTAGATGGAACAATCTTGAAGAACCATTGGAATGCCGATGTTCTCAAGAAATATTTTGTACGACCTCACCCCCCTTGTAACCCAAGTAAGTTGTTTAATGAGAAGAGGAAAGCCACTGGCACCATGTGTTTCATTAAACATATCTCTGTGTCTTTTGTTCTATCACCATTTTTTTTATATATATACATGCATGCAACTTCGGATCTGATCAATCCGAAGCTAAAAACAACCCGAGGCAGCTATTCCTTGGGGACTAAACCCAAGAAATAGCTGACTCAACCCAACCCGCAAGGTATCGTCCAGAATCCCCGGATTCGCGATACCCAGGGAAATTCCGTTCGCAACAAAGTCTCTCGATTAGTTATAAAAAGTTCGACTTAGATCCACGGATCCCCGAAGCTCATAACTAAGAGTCAGACTTGCGACTTCTTGCCCAGGTTTCCGAACCAGAAAAAGTCGGAAGAGCGGAAACAGACGTTAAAGAGCTCAAAAGTAGCCTCTTAATAGATCCACGGATCTGAAGAGCTCAGAAGCAGACTCTGAACATGTCTACAGACGTTAAAGAGCTCAAAAGTAGCCTCTTAATAGATCCACGGATCTGAAGAGCTCAGAAGAAGACTCTAAACATGTCTAAACGCTAAGGAGCTCAAAAGTAGCCTCTTAACAGATCCATGGATCTGAAGAGCTCAGAAGCATACTCTAAATAGATCTAGACTGTAAAAAGTCCAAAAGCTACCGAGTTCCTCAGCAGAGCCTAAGCAAAGCTCATAAGGACTCAAAACGAGTGTCTTAGAAAATCCATGGATTTGGAGAACTCACAAACGAAGAAGTGCCTTAGCAAATCTACGGATTCAAAGGCAAAAGAACTAGATACTTCGAAAGCATAGAAGGCCAAAACATAAAGCAAAGCCATTTTTCATTCAATATTTGGGGGAACAAGTACAATCACACCAACTAAAGCTCGGCACAGCCCTAGGAATCCTCAAAAATTGAAAGCAAAATGACCTAAAAAAGCTAAATCGGCAGCCATCAACAGACAAAATATCGGCCTACCGAAGTACTAAGAAAGAAAAAAGAAATTATTAAAGTACAACGCAGCACCGAGGCAAAAGGGAGAAAGTCAAGCACAAGTTCGGAGGTCCTCAACTGGAACCGACCGACTCTGAAGAAGACGACTTCCCGAGTCCCTAAGAGACATCACCAACAAGTCCCTGAGGAGCAGATCGCGAAGAAGCGCCAGCAGTGGTATCACCTTCCGAGGCGACCTTCCGAGCTTGCTGCTCCTTGGCAGCTTCTTCACGCTCCTTGGCAGCATCGTCTCTATTGGCTTGACACTCCACCAAGTTATCCTCAGCCTCGAGCCACTGGGGCACATGCTCGGCCCACTTGAAGTCAGGCATATGCTTGGCGAACATCCGACGAGCGCCGAGGATCCCCTCCCAATACTGGTCCCGACACTGCTCGGCAGTGTACAACAAGGCCTTCTCCTCTTCGAGCTGGCGAATCTTAGCCTTAAGCTCATCAGCTTCATGCTCAAGCACGGGAATCCGCTCAAGGGCGGCTGTGAACTTCTGGGCACTCTCACGAAGGTTTAGGATGACAGAATCCTTATTTTTTAGCGCAGCCTCAAAGCTAACCTTCTCCTCGGCTTTCTCCTTCTTAAAGGCCTCGTGCTCCCGAGCATCAGGCTCCATCTTCGAGGTCAAATTAGTAATCCCCTTGCCGAGCAGCTCGAGCGTAGCCGTCTGCTCCCGAGTAAACTCGGTAACCAAGTCCTTCATCTCCTCAAGCTCGGCAAGAAGAGTATTAGCCTTCTCATCCAGAAGAGGGACATCATGATTGTAGCGCTCTTCGAACCTGGCCAGCCGCACCTCGTCGAAATATTGGCACTCGGCGGCAAAGGAGAACCAGAAGTGCGCCTACGCGAAGATGAAAGGAAAAGTGAAAACCAAAAAGAATGAAAACAAAATTAATAAAAGAGAAGTGATATTCGCCTTACCTCATTCAAGTGAAACTGAGCCATTTGAGTGGGGTGGTTCGCCTCTTGCCCAGGAACACGCCAATCAGGGATACCCCGAAGCATATTCTCCCTAGCAGCATCGGGACCGATCATAGACTCGGGATGATCCTCGGGATCTTCCCCCAGAACAGACGCCCGAGAAAACCGAGCCATGGTTTCCCGAACTTTACGAGGCACCCTCCTCACTGGAACATCAAAGGATGGGTAAGCCCAAAGCTCCAGCACCGAAGTAGAAGTAGCGCTCAACGTCTCGCGAAATTTCCTCTTCACTCCGTGTTTTTGAGCAGACTCACCACCCCCGGGAACCGCAAACTCAACATCCTTACTAGCCGAAGGACCACCCTCCGCATTCCCCGAAGAAGTAAGGTCCACTGCCACCTTCGGGGGAGTTTGTAAATCATCTCCCTTCCCAGCCGCAGCAACATCCTCGGAACCAGGAACCTCGGAAGAGCCAAGAGGGGGGTCAACTTCAAATTTCTCCACCATTGGAGTAATATCAGAAACAGTCCCCCCCACTGGAGTCAAAGGCTTCAGAGGCGAAGGTATAGCAACTTCTTCGACCAAAGGCTGGTTCACAGGCTCGTCCTGCACCAGAACCGCCACACACTCTTCAGCTTCTGACCAGGAAGCGGAAGCTTACCGCGAAGGCCCTTAGGTGGACCCATCTCTTCTCTCTGCCGAGCAAGATAGCGCTGACCTGCCTCGGAAAGATTGGGATCTTCAGCAACAACCTGCCGAATTCTCTCCTCAGTCAGATAAGGATGACAGCTCAAAAACTCGAGGACCTCGGGACTAGGAGTTACCTTCGACGAAGAAGTAACTTTCCTCTTCAACTTCGAAGGGGATCTCTCTCTTGAAATCTTCTGCCTTTTTGGAGAAGTCTCTCTCCCCAAAGTCTTCCTCTTCTTCGGCTTCTTCGACTCCTACAATAGGAAGAAGGGGCATATGAGAAGCGATCAACACAAAATAGCAAAAAGGCGCAGAAGAAATGTTGCTTACTTCGGAAGCGGCAAAAGAGGGAGGAGACGAGGCAGAGGAAATAACAGGCGCAAGAACTGTTACCTCCGGTCCCTAAAATACAAACACAGGAGGCGACATCAAAACCGAAGCCACAAGAGTTCACAGAACCGAGGTCTAAACAAAATTAAAAATAAAAACAGCGTTATCGGATCAGAGGTAGTTACCAATTCAGGAAGCACTGTCCGCCTCGGAATTGCCTCTCCAGGATTCTGAGAGTCCCAAGGGTCGGCACAAACGTCTCCTAAATGCGCAAGAGCGTGATCCGAGAACTCGTGATCCTCGAGCTTTGGCTGCCGAGGATTCTGCTTCTTGAAGTCGTACGGCGGGCAACGAGTTAGAACCCCGTCACCGTTGAGCTGGTAACCAAGCACCTCGGGAACGATAGCTTTCTCGCCTTGATCTGCGCGAAGAAGATAAAGAGGATGAGATTCAAAAAAATAAAAAGGGAGGTTAACACCTCAACTGAAGCACGATCTCAGCATAGAAAACCTCACCCCTGTCATAGATGCTACTGAGATCGGCAGCAGTGAGGATGACCTCCCGGGTAATGTAATGCAGGTTTGGAAGGCAATGCAACGGCTCACGAACAGCCTTGGCTTTGAACCACTCCAGCTGCATGCCGTGGTCGGAATTCCCCTTGTCAACAGAGCCAACCCGCGACATCGAAGGATCCGGCTTCACAAACCACTTCGGAGGCGAGAAATAGTGAGGATGCTTCGGATCCACAGGGACACGGACTAACAACCATTGCTCCTTTCACCCATGGATCGAAGAGACGTACGGAAAGGCAGTCATATAAAGGTCCTCGCCTTTCCGCTTGTTCTTGTTATTTATGGCCCACCAGCCAGCCTCAACGTTCGCGTTCCTAACAAGCTCATGCATCTCTTTGAAAACCTCGATCGACGGCTCATAGCCGAGGTAGTCACACATCCAACGATACCCCATAATATGGCGCATAGTCTTCGGAGTCAGCTGGCCTAGAGAGACGTTATATTCCTCCAGCACACGAGCAATAAACGGATCCAAAGGGAACCGAAGCCCGTAGTCAAAATGATGGAGATACACAACAATGTACCCCGGAGGAGTACGAGTCACCCTCCCATGCTTCTGCGTCGGAAGCTCGCACCAGCAACCAGCAACCCAAGGCGTGCTGAATGCCATACAAATCCCCGACAAGCCGATGATACCTCCCCTTCTTGGCTTTCACTAGCCACTTCCCATCAACTGGCACACCGTCCGGACCAGCTATCTCGGTTTTATCCTCAAAAAGGCTAGCAAGCCTCCCCAAGGGGTCAGCCTCCTCCCACCGCCTCGGAAAGAATGGGCGAACGGGAAAGCGACCCGTCACACCAGCCCCTCGGCTTGACTCAGCGCGAGCTTCATTCCCCGAATCCTCTTCAGCATTAACCTCGGGAGATGCTGATCTCGGCCCTTCGGAAGCAACCATATTCTCTTCCTCACCACTAGAGGAGGACACCACACCGGATTTCTTCTTCCATCTTCCCCCAGCCATGGCGAAATGGGAAACGCCGAAGAAACACATAAAAGGGTAGTAATAAAAGAAAGCGAGAACGGAAAGTAAATTACCTCTCCGGAAGCGGAAAACACCGATGAAACGAATGAAGTAAGGTCCCGAAGTAGATTCACAGTGAATTTGCAAAGATCTGAAGAAAACACGCGAATAAAACGCCAGAATTCTTAAGAAATATGGAAAGCGTTTGAGCGAATAAAGTTTAAAATGAAGAAAGGGGTGCGGTATTTATAGGCCACGTTCTAAAAAACGCCCAACTTCTGCTCCTTAACACTTGTCATCAATTCGCGAATTCAAACCACCCCATTTTTCGGAAAAAGAGAGGGAACCTTTGGACTTCTGACAGCTGGAAACCTACCCATTTAGTTCTAAATGGACCGGGTCTGGGGGCATGTTGTTTGGGCTCCCAATTGAATATCAATTGGGCCACTAAGTCCAAAGCCCAATGGCTCAAAACAACAACATCAAACCCGCTACACTCCAAAAGGCTATTCAGCCATCAACCAAGGCCCATGGCCCAATAGCAATAAATGACCTATGGGCATTTATTATGCAAACACTATAAATAAGCCGCCAAGGCTCACACCTCAAGGTACGTCCAATTTATTGCCTTAAGACTACTCTCTAGAGAACTTCTCTCTCTAGAATCCGAGCATTGTTCTTACTTAGGCATCGGAGGGGCTTTCCTCGGAAACACCCCCGAGGCTAGTAACTTTGTCTTTGTGCAGGTGAATTCGGACGTTACTCATTCAAGCTAGCAAGATCTTCAACACACTCGAAAGGGCCTTCATTCGAAGCCCATTGTTCTATCCACTTCAACACCGGAACACCTAGAAAATAACATATATAATCCTTCTTTTGGTTTCTGCCTCTTAATTTCATCTCATCCTCCTTTCTCTCCCCCAGAGAAAGGAGGATCATAAATAATGAAAGATCGAATTGTATTGTATTATTGTAATAAGAGGTTAAAACTATTACATGTCGGATATGTACCCTTGAATGAGTTCGTCATTAACGTTTGTCTCAATTCCAATTTTTAAAAATAACAAGGATGCATGAAATATCTTCTACACATATGAGGCAGTGGCGGTGCCAGGATTCTATGCATAAGGGTTTGAAATTTTCAAACGCATAACAAAATAATCCGAAATTCAATTTACAACTAACAATTCGGTGGTACACGTGTTCTATTACAATAACACTAAAAAAAACTATAATTGAACTCCTCGAGTTTTCATTTTCTTGTATTAGAGGTTCATTTTGAGGTGTTGGAGGTTCTCTTTGAGGTGTTAGATGTTCATTTCAAGGTGGTTAAAGTGGTCTTGAATTTGGTAAAAAAACAAGCAGAATTTTTTTTTGTGACTTTGACATACGATCTTTTTCCGAAAGAACTTCAATCTAAACCTTCATCTCATGTCCATCTATTCAAAATCATAAATTTTAATTTTAATTCCAAGTTAGCAACTTTTTTACACAAAAAAATATTCAAAGTTTCAAACCTCAACTCTTTATTCATGAATAAATTTGAAAAAAGTAATTAGTAAACAAGAAAGTTACTGAAGTTTTTCTTCAAGAGTAAAAGGAAAACCAAAAAAGAGGAAAGCAAAAATAAATAAATAAAATGCTTTTTGAATGCAGCACGCTACACAAGGGGATCGAACCCCAGACCTTTGGGTAAGATACTGATCTCAAAGCCACTGCGCTACTTAGTTTATTTATGATACATTGTAGCGATAAAAATATATAACATTTTTCTCTGTCTAGTAAGGGTTCCGTTGAACCCGCTGAACCCTTACTGACACCGCCCCTGATATGAGGTATGTTGTAGGTATAATAATTTCAAAAAAAATGAAGGTTTTGTATCATGTAATGTTATACAGGCCCTGTTCTTTAAAGCTGAACTTAACTGAAATGAAATGAATAATGAATAATAAATAATAAATTTTTAATTATTATTATTATCATTATTATTATTATTATTATTAAGTTGAATTGAATTGAATTGAACTGAACTAAATGCTCCTGAAGTGAACTGAACTGAACTGAACTGAATTGAACTCAACTCAACTGAATTGAACTGAACTGAACTGAACTCAACTTAACTCAACTAAATTGAACTAAACTGAACTGAACTGAACTGAACTGAACTCAACTCAACTGACTTGAACTGAACTGCGAAATAAGTCAAAAATGACTAGGCCATATTTGTATAGGATCTTCATCATTTCGTTAGCCCTTTATTTGTCATATGATGTAAAGGCATAAGGTTATAGGAGAACATTTAAGGTGCACCAAGCTATATAGTTGCATTCCCTTATACTTTCTCCCAACATACGTCGAGCATGTGTTGAGATTTTACAGTACTGTCCTAATATATGTTACTATGTGATTATGACACATTGATAAACTCTAGATGAGAGATGAGTCCGCTCTATAAGGATATGGAATTACTCCCCTTATCGCTATATAGTTATAAGGTGGAAGTCGTGGAACCTTATTTGATATTGTGCAGTAAAAATCCTCTGCTCGTGATGAGTATGGCCCATACCCATATGGCCATATCTAACAACATGTGAGAAGGAGAACCATAAGAGGATCCACCCAATAATATATTGAGTTATAAACTTATAATGCAATGCATTAGATTCAAAATGAGGCATACAGCGCTCGTGCCTCGAATACCAATTCTAGCAAATAGTATCAGTTAAGAATTCCTAGATTGCACGCCGAGCTATCCTAAAAAATTGCAAGTCAAATACACACATAGACGACGAAGCAAGTAAGCTACTCCGTTGTGATTTGGTCAAAGGTTTCAACTTCAAATATAAGCCCCCACCTTAATTACTTATTCAAGTCCTTGATCAATTTTCACATTTTATTAATTTAATGAATTTTGAGGTAGGACCGCCGGATCATAAGAATTGACTTCCTATTTAACATGATAATCGTGCAAAACATTAGTATTTAGTACTCGTCTCTGATATAATTTTCAAAATTTTAATAACACTAAATTATGTTTGAATAGCACAAACAGAGGGTATAAAAACACTAGCTAGTACTAAAATATGAGGCTACACGTGATATATCCGAGGTCGTTTACTTGAACTCAGACAGCTCGAACTCTGAAAGTAATCAAGATATGATAGGTTTATGTGTTCATTTAGAGGGAGGAAAAAATATGGCATCAGAAGTCCTCTTTGATCGGAACTTATTCTCTATCTCTGCGCTCACATTGAAGGCTGCCTGCAGTACTTGAGGAGATAGCGCCTTCCATGCTGAGGTCTTACCGGCTAAGTGAGTGAATACCGGACTGCAAACATCACAAGTCATTTCAAGTATCAATTACGAGAAACAGACCCGAAAAAAATAAATAAAAAATAAAAAATAAAAAATAAAAAATAAAACTTACTTAGGTTGAGTAATGATAGAGAACCACTCCATCCCTGAAGGATCAGCAATCTTGGAGACGACAAAGAACCTGGGAACTATAAACAATTGTCCTGGTTTGACAGTAGTTTCTAGTACCCTTCTTCCATCAATCCCCACAAGTTGAAGTCGTCCAGTTCCCCGTACAATGTATGTAACCTGAAGAGCAGAGTCAGAAGAAAAACCAGGAGAACACATTGCACTACCATCCAATCTTACAAGATCAGCTCCAAGGCCAATCTCTCTAACCAAGGGCAAGTTATTTGTATTCAAAACTACCACTCTACCACCATTCTTCACATCCACATCAAAAGGGGCTTCCTCACAGTTTAAAACCATGCCTTTCCTGTTTTCAATCTTGGGTTCAGGCATTTTTGATGATGCATCAAGATGAACGATTCCACTCCTAGGTTGATTTCCTACAAGAGAATTAACTGTTTTTTCATCCAACTCCCATGCTCGACTTATAAATTCTGTACTAAATCCAGTGAAGATGCCATTTGATCCTGTCAAGAAAAAGTCTGTGAATCTCCCTGCTTTGTGGGCTTTGGAGGTGTCACCTAAGAAGAGAATTATTAGCTCTGTGTCTTCCTTGTTGTACCACCACGTTATTACACCGAAAGGGAGAGCTATTGCATCTCCTTTCTTTACCGGGATCACTTTTTCTTCCTTTTCGGGGAGGACAATTCCGACCACTCCATTACCTGCTAATTAATAATTTATTACAGTGCTATCATTTTAGTATCAATTTAATATATAGGCAATTTAACCATGCTTATGTTAAGCACTTTTACCATTAGAGAATAGAGTTGAATACTCTTGTCATATAATTTAATTAAACTACAATCGTTACATAAAGTGTTTATTAACATATGTATTTACTTAAATCAAAAAATGACATTCTTAATCTCCTTGATCTAATTATTTCACACTTGTAATATATTTCGTAGTTTTGTTGTAATTATTTCACACTTAGAACATGCTTCATAGTATCGCATTGATTTAAGTATGTACTATAGTATTTTTTTTTGTTCTACAAATATAAATTAAAATTATTAAAAGAAAGATGAAGATAGAATCAAATATATCATAAGAACATATTTTATATTAAAAGAAAGATGAAGATAGAATCAATAGGGAGTATATTGTAAGAATATAATATAAGGATCTTAATTTTAAAAAGACATATTTTATAGACTTGCATAAAAATTGAAGTATTACTGATAAGTACATACTAACGAGTATCTATATGAAATGCAACAAACTTCCAAAAAATAAATTTCAACAACCTTTGACACAAATATTGTTTTGTCCAAAAAATAATTATCTTATACAATATTATGGAAAACCTGTATATTATCTTATATCAAAAAAATTGAACATGCAATATGTGTACTATGACGTATATTAATACTGAAATATTATAGCCACTATTATTGTATGGATAGCGAAATATGTTTTCATTACACATCATAGAAATAGATTAGATGAAGAATATACTACTCTGTATCTATCAACCAAACAAAGCCCAAGTTTAAAAGGAATAAGAAAATATGTAAACGAACAATTTAATTGAAACTTAAACATATGTAAGGATAGCACATTATGTGATTCAAAATTTTAGCTATGTTTATATTGATATTTTTCTCTTTACCTCCTCTATAAGTTGTGTATCGCGAGACTATGAAATTACCAATTGGATTTACAATTTTTTGTTGTATACAACAAATGGCATATTAAAAAAGGACATAGAACAGGTTAGGATATGACTTATTCACATCTTAAAGAATATTTAAATCCCCTGTTATGAAAAGTAATTCAATTAATTCAAAATAGCGTGAGGGAAAATTGTACTGCTTTGCTGTTGGACATTCAAAAAATAAGTAAATAGGAGTGTTAAAGAGAATTTCAAAATCCATATACATATTTGCAATTTTATTGATCTATTAATATATAAATGTCCATTATTACTCATTAAAATAGATTGATTTTAATTTGTTTATAAAGATGCATCGCCGTGGAGCTGACAAGTGTCACTATCTAATTGTATTGCTTTATTTTTGAACATTCAAAAAAAGAAGAAAATAGGAGTGCTAAATAGAATTTCATAGTCCAAATTTATTAGGATAAATTGTTTTTACCACCTAAAAAAAATTAAAAATTGTTTTTTACCACCTAAAAACGAAAAAATTGAAGAAAACGTTATGTGGGGCAATTTCTTGTGAGTTACTTCGACTTGACATCTCCTATTGTTCTATTGCTACCGCTTTGCATTTGCCACGCTATTATTCCAGCAAGGGCTGTAGTTTATTAATTAAAATGTAAACATCATCACTATTACTCAATAAGTAGATTGATTTTAAATTAGTGCATAAATTGATATTAAAATTTTATCGTGAACCATGCAAGTGATATACTATCCTTGCATTAATGAACTATTTCATAAATGTAACTTAGTTATCTAACGCGGGAATGAAGGAAAGTTTTTGACCCTCAACATGATTGACTCCATCATTGATCCTAGGTGGCTAGGGATAGAGATAAGTTTTGTGGGTCATGGGAATGAAAATTTTATCAGATGCGGGTGATGAGGTTATCCGTCGTGGGTAGACAGCTTCAATTATCCTTTATCTAATTAATTATAAGTATATCAATATTTTTTTTAATACTAACGTACATATTATAATTTTGCACATTTACTCGATCAACTAATCAAATAACTAAGTTGCCAAACACTCTAGAACAGAGTTTTAAAATTCAAAACTCTCATACCAAAAAAAAAATTGTCGGACCAAGGGTGAGCTTGAGGCGGGTGTACATTTCAGGGTGGGTGAAGGAGCGAGATGAGTTTTATTTTGTGCCCCGTGAGGGTGGGATCGAGATTGTGTTTGAGATGAGGATGGGTATCATATTTATCGTGGGTGGCGAGGATAGGAACAAGATAAGCAAGTACAATTATGGAGAGACCAATCCTCAGCACTCGCCCCGCGTTGAAGTCATCTATAGCTAAATAAACTAGATTGTGTGGGTGGGTGTTAAGTGATCGGGTATAAAGATACATGGTTTGTTGAGCATTAGGTGGATATGATTATCGAAGTAAATGATAGATGCAAATGACTTTAATTTTTGACACGGGTGATGAACATGGTGAAAATAATTTTATATACGTACCCTTTGTGGGTTTTTTTTTCTTAAATAAAATAAGAGACTGAACTGAGCCATAACATATCTATCCAATAATAATTTTAGTTAGAAGAACATCTATAAACACTATTGATGACAGTTGTCAATAACTATAATTTAGTTTTCCCATTCAAAATTAATCTAAACTGTGCATCGCACGAGTATTATAATAGTTTGCGTCCTAAAACGTTTTTTAAAAAATATGTCTACTTTGTTTCTTTTTATTTTCTATCCTTCTTTATAAACTTTTACTTATACAAAAAATATTTGAATATAGAATATGACAACTAATAGATACCACATAATAATAATAATTTTCTTAAATAATTTTGGTAATATTTTAGTCAAATAGGTATATCAAATGGAAAATATATTTACATAATATTTTGATTTAATTAGCATATTAAACATATAAAATACTTCCTCCTTCCCAGATTAGTTGTTACACTTTCCTTTTTTGTCCGTCTAGATTAGTTGTTACACTTCTAAATTAGGTATGACCCCACAATTATTATATTGTCTCTCTCTTCCCACTAATTTTTTTTGTCCCCACACCCTCTCTCATTCAATTAAAAAAATACCCCACTAACTCCACTTCTTTCACATCTACTTTTTCAATAAAATAACAATTGATAACCGAACAATCACTTATCACCTAAAACTTTGTGTAAAGGTAAGTGTAACAACTAATCTGAGGCGGAGAGAGTATGTAATATGTAATAGGACGGAAATTGCATATTAAATGATTAAGTGAGTATGTAACTGATTTATTTATTATGCATTTGCTTTATGAGACGAACTATATTAGTTAAGAATTTTATACATAAAATGATAAAATAACAATGTTAGATATCCGTGCGTGCACATGATCTAATCTAGTGTTAAAATTAAATCAAACTGTACAAACCCAACTATTATCAATAGAGTTCCATAATTGCAATTCTTAAATAAACATGAATATTAAACATATACCATAAAATTCATCATCCAAAATTCACCAAGACAAAGAATTATGAACAACTAGATAGATCCCATGCACGCATGGATATTAAAAGAAATATTTTACCATTTTTTTGGTTAAATATTTGAGTGATAAAAGAATAATTAGAAAAATAAAGTAGTACGGAGTATAAACGATATAGCTTGCATATTTTCAAAAGATAAATAAAGTCATGATATATTTTGTAACATATTTCAGAATTTACAAATATTATTTTTTAGAAATAAAATTAATTGAAAATCAAATAAATTATATTGAAGATCAATTAAGTAAGGAACGGTAAAATTTTAGTCAAAATAGTGAATCTTTCTATAAAAGTTAATTGGAATAAATAAATGAATTAAAAAGGAAAATTTTTGGTAGGAAAAAATTTCACTAGAGGTGACACGTGTCACTTATTTTGTTTGTTTTAAATGTAACTAGTTTGTGGGCCCGTTCGATGAACGGACTGGTTATATGTTGGTAGTGTAATGGGGTTTAGAAGTTATGTTGTTTGTAAGCAGGAGTTTAAACTAAATGACAATAATAAAACTTTACGACCTATGAAGTCTTGTCTTTTTAATCATTACATTTTTATACTTATGTTCATCTCCCCTGAAAAAATAGGTCCACTTTAAATCACTGCCAATAACATAGCATTTGTACAAAAATCAACAAAACTGTTACATTGTACGACTATAATCATGATATTCAATTAAGGAAAAGGCTTAACAAATTCTAACTATTGAACTATATTGACAAAACTTTTCTTATAAGAGAACTAAAGCTAATTGTAATTCCCCTAACAACAAAAATATACAAATAAAACCCACTTAAAAGTCTCAAAATGTTGATGATGATTTACCTATCTTTAATCATTTGCATGGAAACCATACATTACAAGATTCTCCTTCTTTGCAAAATGAATTGCAACTAATTAAGCAAGAAAATAAACAACATACTTTCAATATGCTTAAGAAAAATCAATAACAACGTGCTTAGAGAGAGAGAAGGGGGGGGGGGGAGATGGTACTACTACTTGAATTGCATGCATAAAAATAAAAATAAAAATCGAAATGTTGAATTAAAACACCCTATGACCTCCTACCATTTCAAAAAGGATCAGTAAAAAATTATATTAGTAGGAGATTAAATTTGAATGAATGTCACAGAAGAATGAGAGAAGATTTGAGGATTGAATTAAATTGACATTGAAAATCTCTATTATATAAAGGAACAGCTGAGGGCATAATAGTAAAATAACTTTTCGTGTCCCCCTGTGAATTGACGAAATTACCCCCTAATTAAACCCCCCCACCCTTTCACTCTCACACTCTCACTGAGTCTCGCACATACCTCTCTTTCTCTCTCCTAGGTCTTCGGCGTCCCTAACCTCCCTCAACCTCCCTCCCGTTTTCTCTCTCCTTCCTCTTCCTCTTCATCTTCTTCGATCTTCTTCCTCTAATCCTCTTCCACCAAACCCCATCCTCCATTCCAAACCCTAAATATTTCGTGTTTCTTTCACCGCACACGCAGACTCTCTCTCCTCCGCCTCTCGCCTTCGCCACCGCCATCACCATCACCATCACCATTAACGTCTGATCTTCTGGAGATCCGGGTGAGATAACTCGCCGTTTTTCCGTTCTATTCTCTTCTCAAAGATTCGGTAAATTCGGATTAAAACTTATGTTCTTATTCGTTTGATCTTTGTGTTATTGAGGTTTTTTAATCATCAATTGGTGGAGATGGAGATGGAGGCGGCATCGGTCGGCCCTTTTCACGTTGAATCTCTTCAAAAATCAAAACCCTCATCATCATCTAACCTGTTAAGTTTCCCAACTTTTTGTTTTCGATTAATTAGGGTTTCAATTTTGCTTTACTTATTTCAATTTCGTGTAATTTTCGATTAACCAGAAGGAGGCGGCATCGGTCGATTAATTAGGGTTTCAAAACCCTCACGTTGATTATTTTTGGGTGAAGTTTTTACTGAGGCAATGGCTTCTTCATCAGGTATGAAATTATGAATATCCTCTTACCATTTTGTTTAATTGCTAATTTGATTGAAAAATACAATCTTTTGTCAATCAATTGAAAAAAAATACATTCTTATTTCTAATTCTTCATGTATTTGGTCAATTTGATTCATTTTCTCATTTGCGTATGTCTTAAAAAAACGCCAATTACTTTGAGTTTATGATTTTTTAGCTGATCACTATGAAATTTGGACATCAGCAGGACTGGAATTCCAATTGCACTCTTTTGGTTTGTGCATTTCGGAATAGGCCAAAGTTCCGGCAAGTTGAAGCAGATGGTGGAACAATTGTTTCAAAGGTTTTCACCTTTATCTTGGTAAAAAATCTTGCTTGCATTGCCTTTTATCATTCATCTTTTTCCTTTGTTTCGTTGCCTTGAATCATTAATGGTCTGGGGTAAGTTTAAGTGTCAATAACTGAAGCAAAGTATGCCTGTTCTTTGAACTATTTCTTTGGGAAAATGATTGCTAATGCTACTCATATCTTTTTGCTTTGGAAAATCTACTAGGTTTCGAGAAAGGAACCAAGTCCGTTATCGCTTTCTACATGACATGAAATTGCTATTGTTATTCATGAACTAGCTCAGGCTTAGTGTTGTAAAACAGACACATATTATTGGCATATTAACATATTTATTGTGGCATATTGACACATATTTATTGGCATATTGATACATATTATTGGCATATTGTTGGTGTTCTGACTGAGGCAGGGCTATAGACTACAACTACTCCGTATACGGGGAAACCATTATCGCTTTCAAATGGATATGAGATCAAATTGTTGAACCAAATTTTTGAACTAAATTGTTGGGGTTATAAGGGTAGGAAGAATGTTAAGGTCATGAGAGATTAATCTATCTCTAAGAGTTGAATTACTGGTGTCATTTTAGTTTGCTACAAATGTGACATTCATTAATATTTGCTCTTAATAAACTAAATTACTCTTTTTTCTTAGGTTTGATAAGGGATTTTGAGTGTTAAAGTGTTTATGTGGATTATTTTTGTTACTATGAGGTTGAGAATTGCTATGACAAAATGTTGATACGATAGTAACTCCTTCTGTTGGACAATCACTCTGATAATCAGTCTTGGTTTATTGCCAATCCTTTTGAATATCTTTGTCTGATGAATGGTTATCTGATGTGATGATGAATGCTTTTGGTAATTTGGTAATCACGCTTTTCGTGTCCCCCACGTAAACGACAAAAATACCCTTCCCCTTTAACTTTCAAACCCAACAGCGTAAAACACAAAGTTCACTCTACGCCGCTTCACTCTCATATTTTCTCTCTCCTCCCTTCACTCAAAGAGTCAAAGATCTCAAATCTTTAGTTCTCTCTCATCTTCGATTTATTTTTTTAATTCCTTTTATTTTTTTTAATTTTTTTGCATCAATTTTGTTGTTTTTTTGGATTTGGTTCTGTTTGTGCGACTCCGATTTTACAAACTAAGGATTTAATTGTTGTTTTGTTTTCGTTTTTGCATTTTCATTACTAACTGAAAACATATTTATAACGAGGTTTTACTTTTGATTAGGTTTTAGAAATCTGATTTGCAGCCTTCAGATCATCAAAACAAGTAAGATGTGGGTGTTTCATCTACGCAACGATGTGAAACAGAGGATCAGGTTATCGATCGATTAGGGTTTGAGGGTTTGATGGATTTTGTCAAGGTTTTGGAGGGAAAGATTAATTTGGTGGATCAGAGAATTAATCAGATGCGATTAAATTGTAATAATAATAACAATTCTCTTGGTTTTAGTCATAAGATTATGTTGGATTGTTTTAAGGGTCCTGATCCTGATATGGGTTTTGTTGGTTGGAAGGAGTAATCAGGTGTGGTTGGATTCACCATATGATTGTCATTATCAATCTAACGGTATGATTAACGATATTACGGGTTTAAATGGTGTTGAGGCTCAAATTTTTGCGAGAAAGATGGATTTGATTGATGAAAGGAATAATCAGATGGATTTGATTGATGGTTTTCTCAAGGTAAAGTTTCAATATTTTTATTGATTATTGTTGTCTTTATTTTAAGGTTGTTTTTGTTACCAAAGATTTGGACTTTAGGATATGTAGCTAAGACATTGATACATGTTTAAATCTACAGTTTGGTCCAAATTACCAGAGGCCGTAGCATATTTTTAAATGATAAACAGTAAAGTCTAATACACTGCGGGGTACAAATGATTAAATCTACAGTTTAATTGCTATTTTGGATCATTGTTTATGTGGTATTTCTTATTGTAGATTTAAACAATAACTACAGTTTGGGGAAAATTAAATCATTGTGAATGCGCATATAACAATTAAAAATACATCTCACGTCTTTTCCAAATTAGACCTATGATTTGTAATCAGTATCTTTGTGAATGCATAAAAACATGTTTAACTTAAATTTTAGGTCTGATAACAGATTTATCGATGGTAATAAACCTTTTGGGTTCCATGCGGTTGTGTTGAGTTGTTGCTTAGGTATGAGATGGAAATTATAGAAAGAGAGCAGTAGTGATTGGGAGGAGCAATATTGTGGGACTACCTGCATCCTTACTTTTGATTGCTAATTTTTATATACTTCGTGTAATTTACTAATGTTTGATTGAGTAAGAATTTGGGCAATTTGTTCTTTTAATTTTAGAGCTTGAGGAAACGTAGGTGGTGGTGGTGGTTTTGTTCATGAGAAGACAGTGTATTAGGCTAGGTTTGAGTAATGCAATTTTAACATGGTTAAGCTCACTGGTTCAATTGATTATTTGTTGTTTTAGTGCTAGAGTTGGTCTTCTAATATTTCGTGATGTCATCTTTTGTTTTAATTAAACTTAAACCATTCATGTTTTATCATATCGATTCTGAATTCTGAAATATGTATTAAGTAGTAACAACCTATTGATATCCCTTTGGTTGATATCTTCCTGTGAATCAAGTATTATTTTTATACTCAATTTCTTTTTTTTTTCCTTCTATTGAACGACGTTCTTTTTTCTTTTTCTATTGCAGTGGACCTCATAATCCTAGCATTATTGTAGCTGCGACACTGTCGAAAATGAACAGAATGAGAGATGTCAAAATGTCGAGTGACAAGTCGAAGCTAAAGAGACAGAATAGTCGTTGTACTCGCAATCAAGTCTTATTTTTATACTCAATTTCTATTTTTACTCACAATCAAGTCTCATAATCGTAGCATTTTGTTTTCTGTAGTATTTTTTTGTACTCTCAATCAATTTAAGAGGTTTGTGACAATATATCCATCGCGTGTATAATCTCGCACGCATCGCGTGCATATAAGACTAGTAATTAAGGTTGGAGAGTTAATGAGAAGATGAAGAACCAGGAAGGTTGTTTTGGCATAATCAAGTTGAGTATTGATTCTAATTTTTGGTACTCCCTTCGTCTCATTACTATATAGACCTGTTTTTATTTTGAGCGTCCCGAAAAGTCAAGAACAACGTGCTTAGAGAGATTGGGTGGGGGGGGGGGGGGAGGTGGTACAACAGCTTGAATTGCATGCATGAAAATAAACAATCGAAATGTTGAATTAAAACACCATATATAATCTCTTACCATTATAAAACGGACCAGTCAAAGTCTATTAGTGGGAGGTTAAATTTTGAATGAATGCTACAGGCCGGAGAAGGGTAGAAGATTTGGTGATTGAAATAAATTGACATTGAAAATAACTAAGGCCGAAGAGTTAATGAGAAGTTGAAGAATGGGGAAGATGAAATAGGGGACGGTTGTTTAGGAATAATAAAGTTTTGTATTGATCCTAACTTTTGGTACTCCCTACGTCCCATTTTTATAGTTCTGTTTCTATTTTGAGCGTTCCAAAATTATAATCACGTTTTTTCCATTAAGTTTTCCACTTTTTCATGTGCTATATTAATCTAAAATGCATTGAAAACCCAACAAAACTTTTCCGTGTACTATATTTCAATTCTTCATGTACTATATTCCCTTTTCTATGTACTATATTCCACTTTCTCATATAAATTAATTACTCCGTATCAATGTACTACTCCGTATATTACAATTTCCCGTGTACTATATTTCATTTTTCTTAAAACCCGTGTTTTTTTGTCAACGGAGCTATAAACATGGGGCGAATGGAATACAATTCTAATAAATCAGGGATTAGTAGTATACTACGTGAAAACTAATGGAAATAAAGTGGAATAATGAATGTCCATTATTTTTTTTATAACAAAAAGTAAATAGAAAAATTAATAAAATTTGGACACCTGTATTCAAGATGGAGTGACTTATGTGTCATTAAAATAATCATGGTTATGTTTTTTAAATACTAGTTATTGATAGATAGATATATTTTCTAGATTACAAAGAATCAAACAAATAAAAACAACTAATTCCGAAACTACTAAACTAAAGTAAATCCCAAAAAAATCAAAATAATTATACACCCATCTTAAATACAATTGCAAGATAATCAAATGAACAGCTGGGTATTTAAATCTTAACATAGATTTCACATAAACCAACAAAAAATATAAACCAATTAAAACGATCATTAAAGAAATAAAAAAGGGTACCTTGAAGAACATAGGCAACTTTGGAGGAATCAGAAAAAGCAGGTAAAGAAAATCCAAATTTCTGAAGAGCAAGTTTAGAAGCGCCGATGTTACCCTCGCGTAACATAGGAAGTTCAGAGTCGCACCATGCATAATATGTGCCTCCTGTTCCACCATGAACTTTTGCTGCTGATTGGGGTGTAAGTTTAATATCCATTTTCTCCATTTTTCTTTATATTTCTTATTTTTTTGGATTAATTTACAGAAAATTGAAATGTAAATTGCAGAAGTTGATTGATGATATTATTGCACAAATTGTAGTGATATGGAATGGTGTAGCTGATTTTAGGGGGATGTGTTTTATTTATAGGCTTGTTATTTTAATGAGAGAATTGAATTTGTTTGTAACAGAATTGGAGTTTACGTGTGACACACTAATTTAGTGTTTTACAAATGGATTGGGCCGGGGAGCATGAATAATTAAGTTATTTTTACACCAATTTTCGACCATAGTTATTCGGGATGGCAATTTGGACCAAATTGGATATGATTTTGGCCCGACTTGAACAAATTACGTACTCATGATTTAATTACTAAAGAAGATGTACTTAGATGGCTAGATGCATAACTCATGAACTACTTACTCAATCAGCTTGCTCAACTAAATATTATAATGTCAAGTACAGATTATGTGGTAATTCGACTTGAAAAAACTAATAAAAACCTCGAAATAACTTCACATGTAACAGTAATAGTAGTACTTGTACGGAGTATTAACTTTCTTTCATACACGGTTTTAATTACTGTTTGATTATGAGTATATATAGTTTTTTTTTGAAAGAAAAATTAATTCATTAATAAAGTGTCATATGACATCTACAAGAGAAAAATAGATCTAACAAATACATGAAAAATTGAATCTAATAAAGGTTTCCTTCATCAAAACTACGATCGTTGAATCAATCTTGCATTGTAGAACGTCTCCCGTATATAACGCTGGAACATGCCGCATTTTCAGAGAGAGGGTCTAACGATTTGTTGTAGCCGCGAGGATGATTTTCACTTGATTCATCTTTATGTACTCGAAAAATTGATATCTGTTGCGATCCTGCATAAAACTTTACCAATGGATCAATTCTACATAAATCCACTACGAGTGAACGACAAACCAAACGAACTAAAACTAACTCCACCATAGGGAGACTAACGACAAGGACGAACTCCGCCCATACGGTGAAAATTTATTGAATTTGAGAGACAAAAGATGAATTAATTGAAGACAAAGGGTCGAAAATAGTCTAATATCCGAAGAAATTAGACTATTTCCGACCTACGACGGCCAAGATAATAAACCCTAGAAAGAGAAAATGAGAGTGTTGTGGGATCTTTTGTGGTGATGACGTGTCACAAGTTCCTCGGAGGTATCAAGTATGCGCTGGCACGATCTTCCTACAACCTGCAAAACAAGAATATTCCCGTAGGAATGCCTAAGTAAGTATAGGCTAGAGAGAGAAGTAACTTTTAGAGAGAAGGCAGAGCAAATATAGTTTAAGGTAGGTGGGAATGAATTGAATGCCCCTTTAACTTGGGATCTGAGCTTTTAGAGAGCAGCAACCTCTTGTTTAGTTTTTGTTTCTACATAGTTTTTGAATGCCAATTCTTTGTTTTTATTTATTGGGGAGGCGTCCTGCCACTTGCCGTATTCCTCTCGTATCTGGACGGCGTCTTCGCTTCTTGTTTTTTCTTTCTTTCTTAAGTCGGACGTCCTGTTCGTTATGCAGGGCGGCATGACACGAATTAAACAGACGACCAATGTGGGTGCATGGGCAGCACCCCGAGAGAGGGACAACAGGGTTCCCTTTTCGAACCCGTCCTACGGAACTAGGAGAGGAACTAGTTCCTCATATCATTCGGGGGACATGGGTGCTAGGGCGCCCGTTCTCCAAGAAGATGAAAAAGTGTGGCTTGCCGTCCTCGTGTCCCACGTGAGGATTTCGAGGATGATTCTTCCAGTTCTTCGGACGAAGAATTTGCCAAGCATCTTCCTCCCATGGTTCGTGGAAAAGAGGACGTGGATCTATTTCCCTCTGATATCTTCCCAAGTAGGAAATAGTTGAGGTACCTAAAGGAGCAAGGGCGTGATTTCGAACGTTTCTTGCTCTTGCCTCGTGGTTTCAGTTTTAAATGCCCCCACTCTCATAGTACTGTAGACCGCCTTTCTTCGGGAGAAGTTGCTGTCTATACGGCCACCTTTCGATTAGGCCTTAGGTTTCCTTTACACCCTTTCGTTATGGACGTTTTGAATGGTTTTGACATAAGGCTGGTGAAGAAAATATGTCCTTCACCCAAGGTGCATTAAGTCTAATACCAAGATTCGGATTAATTGCGAACAATTAATTCAGTAAGATCAAGTGATCGGAACAGCTAGCTGGAGCAATGCTTCCGATCAGTGAGCTCTAGTCTATATTACGCTCACAACTTACTCTTAACTGAACCTATAAGGTCACACCAATGACATGTAACAGATCACCGGATTAAATGAATCGGAAATTCATTTAATAGCTTTTCGAGAATTAGTTTGGAAAAACGTATTGTACGATACGACCTTGTATCGGAATTATATATCGTATCGCGAATATTTGTAAGCTAGATGAAATGAATAATCGTATCGTACGACGGTGATTCGTTGTGTACAATACGATAAATAATAGCCGTAAGGCGTTCGTCGCGAATACGAGCCGCATCGGAGCTGTCGGCTCGTCGAGCCAAGCGCGCAAGGCCCAACGAGCCAGCGAGCTGGCAACGCAGCAAGCAAGCCAGCCCGCCTGGGCGTGGCAGCGCGCACAAACGCGCAGCAACACAACAGCGAGAAAAGCAAGGCCCACGACCCATGCTGCTCGGCTGCGCTGTAGGCTTCGGCCTGCAGTGTGTGTGTGTTGTGCGCGGGCTGTGCACGAGTGTGTGATGTTTGGTCGGTCAAGGCCTTTGGTCTTGGCTGGTTACACCTAATATAACAATTAGGTTAAATTTTTCACACACCAACACAATTTAGTTTTTCCAGTAACCTAAACCTAATTCCTATATTACGTAGTTCAGTTTTTCTCTCTACCGAAAAACTGTTCATCTCGAAAAGCAACTATTTTGTGCGTTGTCTAAGCTACAATAATGAAGACGGATCTGAACGTGTCGGTGAACCAAATAGAGGAACGACAAGTGGGGTTCTTTGTTCGTGTTCGTTGATACTACACTCGGAAAAACACGCTCCAAATGTAAGTATGCTTAATCTGTGCTTTAAACATGTTTCCTGGCTTTGGGGATGTTCCGTACATGTTATGTATGTTTAATTGTATTCCCCTACAGTGGTATCATGAGCCTTATGTATTCAAAGCATTTTTTAGCATGATTTATTGTTTTTGCTGTTGTCGAATTTTTTGGAATTTTTTATTGAATTTTTCGAATTATTATGGATTATTGGATGAATCGCGTAATAGGTTCTGAATTCAAAAAGTTTCGTATTTTCGACTTTTCTGACCCTAATCTGATTGAAAACGATTTTCAAATATCAATTCATGAGAACGAAATCGCAAAAACAGGCCTCGAAGTATGTGTTTTTGGGCGTTTTTGTTAATTTTCGTATTAAAATTACCAAATTCGGAACGTTTTTCAATTAATTGGTCGACCTAAACTATTCGGAATTGATTGAAATTTTGACACAATTCTGTTGGGTATATTTTAGAATTATGGTAAAATGTTCGGCCATAAAGGTTAAGTATAAACCCTAATTCTGCTTTCCCCAAATTCGTAAATTTTAGATCGCTAATTGATTTTTTAAATAATTTAGATCAGGAAATTTGGTTAATTGGGAAAGGGAATATAATTTCATGGAAAGTGGAAGTTTTTAAAAATTATTGGATTAAAATTTTGATTAAATTCGTTAATTTTAATCAACACTTAAACCAAATTCGGAAAAATCTGAAATTTAAATGTTTAGAACGATTTAAAGTTTTAGATTCGATTATTTAAAAGATCAAATTTTTGGTTGAAATTGTTCGTTCTCAAAATTTGAATAAAGTTAGCCTAGATTTAATAAATTTAACAAAATTGGAATGTTGTTAAAAATTAATTAAATCGTTAAGTCGTTATTTTTCGAAAATAAAAATCATAAATTTTATGAAAAATAACTTAATGCAAATTTATTCGTGAATTTTTTATTTTTTTTAATTAGTTGGTTGATGAGCGACATTTATGTCGCTCTTAGCCTAGGATTTTATGTTAGTTTTTATGCTTTTTTTATAGTTTTTATAGCTTTTTGTGTGAGATTTATAAGTTTTGTTCCATCTTGTGCTTTATAGGTGATCTTGATGAAAAATGATGGAAAACAAGTGAGTTCGAGCCAAAACAGGGCTTGTGCGGTCGAGTGGCGTTTTGTGCGCCCGAATAGAGTAGTGCAAATGGAGTTCATGGAATTTCCAATTTTGTGCGATCGAATGCCCTCTGTTGTTCGGTCGCACAGAATGGAGTTCATTAAATATGATTTGATGATAGGATATCCATGCTAGTTGAGTGGTAGATGCAAATGCTATTCGATTAGAGCCACGTGGAACCATAGGATAGGTTTGGCAAGAGATTGTGGGCCTATCTTGTGTGATCAAATTGCGGTGCCTACTATATGCTAGTTAGTTTAATCTAGGATTAGGCGAAAGCTCTTCCGTGGATTAGACGCTTAGCGTTCCCTATCCGAGAGGTGGCGGGTTCGTCTTTAGATGCCATTTGCCTAATCACCATTTCGTTGCATGATCACCATTGTTAAATAGTTGAATTCATTTCCCCCGGTTTCCCTAGCCTATCCCCGACTCCCTAACGTTTCCCTTTCTTGATTCAATTTAGCATAATTCTTCGTTTTTAGATTCTTAATAGTGACAATTCAAAACCAAATCCTTGTTCGAACTAGATTGACTTTAAAACTCATTAACCACCGTTTCTTTGGGACGATCCCTTTGCTTACCGCTAGCCAGTAGTTGAGTGGTTTTATAAATATTGTTTGCATAGGTTGTTTTCTATTAACGACGGAAAATACACTTATCAAAATGGCGCCGTTGCCTAATTCTAGCTTGGGGGGAGTTTTGTTGTGTGGTTGTATACTTGTTAATGCTCATTGCTATGAATCATACCATTATGTGCTTGTTTCTTTGTTTTTAGATTGATTTAGTTTGATTTTAGTTTCTTTTCTTTTTGTTTGTTTCTTTTTGTTTCCCTTTTTGGTGTGTTTTCTTATTTTCTTCCTTTTTCTTTCGTTTTGATTTCCTTTTTGTCAAGGCAAGTATTTCTAGGTTTTCTTAGGCAATATTCTTGATTGGGGCATATAAAATTGGAACTTGTAGATTAGAATGCTTTTATTCCTAATTGGTAGATTTTTACACGGTTCTTAATGTCTTGGGTTGAGTCTAGGATTTGGTGTCAATTAAGAAAGTTGGTTGAACTTTGGGTAGCATGCATCTTCAACCCTTGGCTTGTGGTAAGATGGTGTCGATCTCTCTAGTGACTTGAACCCGGAGAGAGTGGTATTTGCTCCCATGTGAGGTTCATGTTCAAATTAGCCCAAACACATATTCATATATTTTGAGTGGCATGGATCCTTAGCATTGACTTTCTTGTCACCCGAGTTTGACCATTTCCTTCCCGAGACCGCGACCGAACTACTTTAGGGGACGATAGAGGCATTTCTTTCGGTGACTAATTTTTCTTTTTAGTTTAGGACTCTATTTTCTTATTTTTCTCATATGTTTTTGTTTGCATTTGCCCCTTTGCTAGCCATTTGAGCCTTGACCCTTCATTTCTTATGAGCACATTACAAGCCTAATAGCCTTTGTTTTGTTTTCACCCTTAGAAGTGATAGTGAAGCTTAGAGTTATGATGCTTGTTGGTTTTGAATGAATATGCAAAGTTGAGGAATGATTGTTATTGGTATGAATGGCAAAGTTTGGGAAGAATGTTGTATATAGTGAATAATTGTTGCAAAAGCAAAAAAAAAAAAGAAAATAAGTTTTGGAAAAAAAAAAGCCAAAAATAGAGAAAAAACAAGGCATGAAAAGTTTCATTTGAAACACAAAAAAAGAGGAAAATCAAATCAAGGAAAAAACGCAAAAAAGAGTTGTAGTTTGGAATTGTTGTTGAATAAGCTTGGGGGTACCCCAAATAAGTGGTACGAGTTTGTGTTTGGTTCAAAATGCTTGAGTTTAGTTCTATCATTCCGCTTCACTTTAGGTATGAGCACCAAATGGCCAAATTTGTTCCGCGCCTTACCCCTAGCCTTCGTTACTCCCTAAAAGCCCTCTTGACTCTTTAGAGTTGAGTCATTGTCGGTGGAGGGAGGATTTGGTCAAGCTTAAGGAACAAGGTTGTCATGCTAAGATGTCGGGTAGCCTAATGTTGATTTTCTGGCGCCTTCGCGGTGTCTTGAGACGCTATTCTCAAGGATGGATAAGATCTAGAGATTTGACGTGGTATGCCCGGATGTAGGGGGATTGACTAGTGCTTGCCCTTAGTTCACTTTCCTTGATGCTCGAATCTTTCACTCGGTTTAGGACATTAGTTAGCGTGTATCATTTATTTGATTAGTAATATTAGTGTTCTTCTATACTTGTACCATAATAAAGCCCATCTTGAATTTTGTAGTTTAATTTCTTTTCTTCTCTTTTCTTTTCTTCTTCTTTTCTTTCTTTCTTTCTTTTCTTGGTTTGTGTTTTCCATTTTAGGATTAGATTTGCTAGATTTTGATTTTGGTAAATTTTTAGAATCTGATTAGTTGCTCATTCTTCCTTAGTTGAGTTTAGTTTGCTAGAGACTAGCAAACGCTTAGCTTGAGGGAGTTTGATGAGCGACATTTATGTCGCTCTTAGCCTAGGATTTTATGTTAGTTTATATGCTTTTTTATAGTTTTTTATAGCTTTTTGTGTGAGATTTATAAGTTTTGTTCCATCTTGTGCTTTATAGGTGATCTTGATGAAAAATGATGGAAAACAAGTGAATTCGAGCCAAAACAGGGCTTGTGCGGTCGAGTGGCGTTTTGTGCGCCCGAATAGAGTAGTTCAAATGGAGTTCATGGAATTTCCAGTTTTATGCGATCGAATGCCCTCTGTTGTTCGGTCGCACAGAATGGATTTCTGAGACAGAATGTCCCAAGATTGTAAAACGACCGCACAACCCTGGTAATTCGACAACACAGGTTTTGTGCGATCGAACGTGCTCTGTTGTTCGACCGCACAGGAGTTGTGCGCCCACACAAGGCATTTCGTTCGAGCGAATCGTGTTGCAGAGGAATTATGAGCCAAAGAAACCCCATTCGATCGAACAGGGTTCTTCGTTCGGTCGCACATGACGAAGGAAATGTTCTTCGCTGCCTTCGCTCGCACAGGACCCAGCATGTGCTCGAATGACTCTTTTACGTTCGGTCGCACAAAAGGTCTGTGCGACCGAATGGTTGCGCGGGCTGCTCTTATTCGAATTTTGGCTTCTATTTGGGGAAACTTATAAATAGATTTTTCGATTATTTTGTAAAGGGTAGAATTTTAGTTGATAATTTTAGATTCTCAAAGTTAGTTTTTCAACAATTCTAGAGAGAGAAACTCTCCTCCATTCAAGCTTCAATTTGTAATCCTTCTTAACTCTTCTTCAATTTTGCAATTTAATTCTTAGTTTCTTAATTCTTGCTCTTGCTTTGTTGTTGATTGTTCTTCAATTCCTTAATTTCTTGAATTCTTGATTTATTTGATTGAAGTTACTTTGATTTTCAATTTATGATTTGATTGTGCAATTGAACTCTTAATTCTCTTCTCCTACTCCTTCAATATCATGCTTGCTAGCTTATTCTTAATGGATTGCTTGATTTCTAAAATGACTATTGAGTAGAATTAGGTTAGGGTAAGGGGAGAATCTAGGGGCTTAATTAGGGGAAATTTTTGATTGATTGTTGGTTGATTCATGTGATTAAATATGATTTGATGATAGGATATCCATGCTAGTTGAGTGGTAGATGCAAATGCTATTCGATTAGAGTCACGTAGAACCATAGAATAGGTTTGGCAAGAGATTGTGGGCCTATCTTGTGTGATCAAATTGCAGTGCCTATTATATGCTAGTTAGTTTAATCTAGGATTAGGCGAAAGCTCTTCCGTGGATTAGACGCTTAGCGTTCCCTATCCGAGAGGTGGCGGGTTCGTCTTTAGA
The DNA here is from genome assembly GCF_020520425.1 of Spinacia oleracea. Lineage (NCBI taxonomy): Eukaryota > Viridiplantae > Streptophyta > Magnoliopsida > Caryophyllales > Amaranthaceae > Spinacia > Spinacia oleracea. Next base: position 94,724,335 of record NC_079490.1, read on the forward strand.
TGCCATTTGCCTAATCACCATTTCGTTGCATGATCACTATTGCTAAATAGTTGAATTCATTTACCCCGGTTTCCCTAGCCTATCCCCGACTCCCTAACGTTTCCCTTTCTTGATTCAATTTAGCATAATTCTTTGTTTTTAGATTCTTAATAGTGACAATTCAAAACCAAATCCTTGTTCGAACTAGATTGACTTTAAAACTCATTAACCACCGTTTCTTTGGGACGATCCCTTTGCTTACCGCTAGCCGGTAGTTGAGTGGTTTTATAAATATTGTTTGCATAGGTTGTTTTCTATCAAGGACGGAAAATACACTTATCATTGGTCCGTAGGCACGAACCAAAGGCACAAACACGAGCGGTGTGTGGACGTGTGGCTCGTCATAGCCATGCGGGCTACCTCACCACTACCGAGCCACAGTAACGCGGGCAGCAGCAAGCGTGCAGCGTGCCTCGCGCGCTGGGAGAGGAGAGCGATCAAGGTAGGCATGCCTTGGCTTGCGAGCTGCGAGCAAGCAAGGGGCAAGGCTGCCTTGCCTTGCGCGCAGCGTCGAGCACAACAACAACACGGGCAGCGACGAGCTGCGGTACGTGTGCGCGCTGGCTGCGGGGGCATGGGCGCATGCTCGTGTGCCTCGTAGGCCACACAGCACGAGCATTGCTGGGCTGGGCGCAGGCCTAGCCCGCATTGCACTTGAACATTTTTTTTGTTTTTGTTGGGCTTGAAAATTTATGTTTGCATTAAATTAGGATAATTAATAATTATTTTATTTAACTTGGGTCGGGCCGTGAGTTTAATTTAATATTTAAATAATTAATTATCATGAATAATTATTGGTTTGAGTGGGAGCCGCTTAATGAAATTAAAATAAAATAATTATTTTAATTATTTTCGTAGGTCGCATTATTTTAATTAAATTAAATTTTAATTAGAATAAATTCTAAGGATTAATAATTTGGAAATTGATTAATCTTTTAGGACGTGTTTATGTGAACGTGAATTTTAAATAATTCACGTAAATACTTGCATAATTAATTGGGCCATTCGTTTTAGTATACGAATGGGTGAATGCATAGAATGTATATTTTATGTAATGCAGGTACTCCAAGTGACTTGTATGGCCAATATAGGATAGTTAAATACGGTCTGCGAACCGTTTTATCTTTAAATGTAAAGTTTTAAATATGGTCTGCGAACCATTGAAATTTTGATGTAATTTTTATTATTTCAAGTATTTCTAGTTTAGAACTTTAAGTTAGCATTGAATGAAGATTCAAGACGATGCCAAGCTAAGAAGATGGTGAAGAAGATTGGATGCTTCAAGAAAAGAGTTTTGGGCCATACTAGTTCGCCAATTTTATTTATGCTTTTATATATTGAATGAATGTATATTATGCATGAATACGTTGTTTGTATGCTCGATTAGATTTAGTTCACTAAATAATCGAACTAACATAGGAACAACTAGGTCCAAAGTAATATTGAGTTCAAAAGTTGCCTTCCAAATCAAGTACTTACAAAAATCTAAGGATCTAACGTAGTAGGTTTATGCCAAAGCGAGGTGCTATATTAGTTGACTTAGATATATGGTAAGGCGTCCCAAAGGAGCACGTTGATTGTGGTTTCAACTCAAACAACAATGGCATTATGTTGTGGCTATGGGATAAATTATGGTATTAATTTATTAGCCAAGAGTAATTTGGAGATTACTAGAAATAGGTTTTTCTTACATAGAATCTTAAAATACTTAAGACATGCCAAAGCTGCTTAAGGATTTAGGACTTTTAGGGTCTTGGAATCGTTTCATTCATTTTGGACCATGTTTTGCTTTTGCATGAATGAAATTTTTAATAGCTTTAATGATTGCATGCTAGCATTTATTTTAAAGTTATTAAGTTATGAATGGTTATTTATTGCAAATTCTTTTCAATTGTAGTAATCATATGGCCGCAAACATAACAACAATCAAATCATCGGAAATTCTGGATGTCGAGTTAAACTTTACTAACATTCTTGAATGGGAAAGGAAACTTATCGAAGTTTTAAAATTTAACGACATGCACTATTTCATTGAATAACCTTTTCCTAGCTATAATGCGCAGGGTATGACTCCAGAAAGGTACAGAAATTGGGCACTTCACAAGTACCTTGTCACGGAGTTTATCCTAAAATTATTCCCGGAAATTGGAGAGGGAGGTTCATTACTTTTGAGCCTCATGCTCTCCTAAGTCGACTTGGGGATAGATGTCGTGTGGGGTTTCAACCCAAAGGCCAAACTGGTGGCAACAGGGTTGATGAATGGGCAAATTCAATGAGCAATCTCAAACTCATTACCCCTCATAGGTCGTGTCTAGAGAACGAACTTCTAGAGGAACAAAAGCGCACTTACTCAACTAAGATGGACAGAAACACACCAATTCGGTCTCATGTGGATATGATGTCTGGATTATTTTTCACAATTGAGAGACTTGGTGGTTCCTTCAAAGAGTCAATAGCTATTGCACTAGTGCTGAATTCTCTTGATAGGGATTATGAGGGGTTTAAGATGCACTATTCTGTGAACTTGTGGAATTGCTCGAGAAATTCGAGAGAATCCTTGAGTTCAAGAAAGACCATTTGAATGTGAGGTGCACCAAATTCAAGAAAGTGTGCAAAGGGAAGAAAAGCAAGGTTGCATCTTCATCCACTCCCGAAGGGCAACTGGCGCCTTCCAAGAGCAAGATGAGGAAAAATGCTCTCCTTCAACATCACAATGCTTCAATTGTAATGAAATTGGTCATTACAAACGAAATTGCCCTAAACTAAAGGAAGAGAAGAAGGACGGAAACGTTGCTTCTCCTTCAGGTATGTATGTTATACATTGTAATCTTGCTAATTCTACTTCTTGGGTATTAGATACTGGTTGTGGCTCACACTTATGTTCCAATTCGCCGGGACTAAGGAGAAGTAGAAGGCTTGATAAAGGCGAGATGAATCTACGCGTGGGAAATGGAGCACGGATTGCTGCATTACCGTAGGATCTTATTTTATTTCTTTACCATGTGGTTTTGTTTTGGAACTAGAAAACTGTTACTATATTCCTAGTATCACCAGAAACATTATTTCAAGTTTCAAGTTTGGATTCTAAAGGTTTTAGTTTTCAATTTAAAGACAATAGTTGTTCTTTTTCTTTGAATGGAATGTTTCATGGTTCAACAAAACAAGAAAATGGTCTATATGTGCTAGATACGAGCAAACACATTTATAACATAAATACTAAAAAGGCTAAAACTGGTGATTCCGATCTCACATTTCTGTGGCATTGTCGATTAGGCCACATAAACACAAAGCGCATGGAATTACTTCAACGGAAGGGAATTCTAGAGTCATTCGACTTAGAGAAGATTGATCAATGCGAATCTTGTTTACTTGGCAAAATGACAAAGCAACCTATCTCAAAGGTGGGAGAAAGAGCAAGGGAACTTCTAGGGCTAATACATACGGACGTATGTGGGCCTATGAGTACGAAAGCTAGAGGTGATTTCAGCTATTTCATAACGTTTACGTACCATTTAGTAGATATGGCTATATTTACTTAATGAAACACAAGTCTGAATCGTTTGAGAAATTCCGAGAATTTCAAAATGAATTAGAGAATAAACATGGCAAGAAAATCAAAGCTCTAAGATCAGATCGAGGAGGTGAGTATCTTAGCCACGAGTTTGATGACCATCTAAAAGAATGCGGTATTCTTTCTTTCTGAATTGACTGCTCCGGGGACACCTCAATGGAATGGAGTGTCGGAACGGAGAAACAAGACCTTACTTGATATGGTCAGGTCAATGATGGGTCAAGCTGAACTTCCTTTACAATTTTGGGGACATGCATTGCAATCATCAGCACTCACACTGAATCGTGCTCAGTCAAAAGCTGTTGAAAAGACTCCATACGAATTATGGACTGGGAAACTTCCAAAGTTGTCTTTTTTAAAGATTTGGGGTTGCGAAGCATATGTCAGGCGATTAATTTCGGACAAGCTCGAACCAAAATCTGACAAATGTTTCTTCGTTGGGTATCCAGAAGAAACAAAGGGGTATTACTTCTACAACAAGTCAGACAACAAAGTATTCATTGCTCGTGACGGTGTCTTTTTGGAAAGAAATCATATTTCCAAATTGACAAGTGGGAGAATAATAGACCTCGAAGAGATTCGAGACGAACAACGAACCAAGAGCTCTTTAGAAGCAGTTCAAGGTGAAGAACCTCCAAGGTCTTTAGAAGAGCCAGTGGGAGTAGTTCCTTAAAACGTTGTTGCCCCTCGTAAGTCAAATAGAACTAAGGTTCAGCCGGACAGATGGACAGGCGTCCTCTTGACTGAAAACTTAGACGTTCTCATATTAGATAGTGATGAACCTATGACTTACAAGAAAGCTATGACGAGCCCAAGCTCCACTAAATAGTTAGAGGCCAGGAAATCCGAGATAGACTCCATGTCTGAACATCAAGTCTGGGATTTGGTAGATTTACCAGATGGGTTTACACCTACCGGATGAAAATGGGTCTTCAAATTGAAGAAAGACAAAGATGGAATTATATACATATATAAAGCTAGATTGGTAGCAAAAGGTCACAGGCATGTTCACGACGTTGACTACAATGAAACCTTTTCTCCAGTCGCGATGCTTAATTCTATTCGGATAATCCTTGTGATTGCCGCGTTTCATGACTATGAAATATGGCAAATGGATGTCAAAACTGCCTTCTTGAATCGTGTTCTTGAAGAGACTGTGATTATGACACAGCAAGAGGGTTTTGTCGATCAAAAGAATAAAGGAAAGGTATGCAAGCTTAAGAAATCCATTTATGGATTAAAGCAGGCATCAAGGAGTTGGAATAAACGATTTGATGAAGCAGTCAATAAGTTTGGCTTCATCAAGAATCAGGACGAATCTTTTGTATACAAGAAGGTCAGTGGGAGTAAAATTGCATTCCTAGTCTTGTATGTAGATGACATACTACTTATTGGAAACGACATTCCTATGTTGGAGTCTGTAAAGACTTGGCTTGGAAAGTGTTTCTCAATGAAGGACTTAGGAGAGGCACATTACATATTGGGCATCAAGATCTATAGGGATATATCTAAGAGGATTATTGGACTAAGGCAGAGCACTTACATTGACAAAGTGCTAGCAAGGTTCAATATGATGGAGTCAAGAGAGGCCATCTACCCATGTCACATGGCACGTATCTAAGCAAGACTCAATGTCCCAAGACATCTGATGAGCGTAGAAACATGAGTGGAATTCCATATGCTTCGGCTATTGGATCCATCATGTATGCCATGATTTGTACAAGGCCAGATGTTTCGTTCGCACTCAGTGCAACGAGCAAGTACCAGCCAAAACAAGGTGAGGCACATTGGACTGCTGCCAAGAATATCCTAAAGCACCTGAAAAGGATTAAGGATCAGTTTCTGGTCTATAGTGGTACAGATGAGTTGATTGTTAAGGGCTATGCGGACGCAAGCTCTCAAACCGACAGAGATGATATCAGATCACAGTCTGAGTTTGTGTTCTGCCTTAATGGAGGAGCAGTAAGCTGGAAAAGTCCGAAGAGAAGCACTGTTGCGGATTCTACAACTGAAGCCGAGTACATTGCTGCCTCAGAAGCAGGAAAGGAAGCTGTTTGGATTCGGAAGTTCATCGAAGAACTTGGGGTTGTCTCCTCCATTAAAGGACCAATGGCTTTGTATTGCGACAATAGAGGAGCCATTTCCCAGGCAAAGGAGCCTAGGAGCCACCAGAAGTCCAAGCACGTACTGCGGCGATTTCATATACTTCGAGAAATCGTTGAAAGGAAAGAAATCGAGATTTTCAAGGTTGGAACTGACGACAACGTCGCGGATCCATTGACTAAACCGTTGCCACAAGTGAAGCATAACACACATGTAGAAACCATGGGAATCAAGCATATTGGAGAATGGCTTTGATTTTCTAAGTTTTGTTTTAGAACATCTGTTAGATCTGTGTTTAAAACAATTGGTTTAACCATTTCATATTTACGAAATTTATTATTTCACATTCATTTAATTTTGGTTTAGTATTAAATGATAAGTCCATGTGATTCAAAACATTCAAATGGGATGTCAAGATGGATTCTTCGACAAAGAAACACCCATAAGTGAACTTGAATATTGAAGTCACAAAGGATCCCTAATCCAGGTCATTGAAAGGTGGACGACCAATGACTAATGAAGATTAGATTGCAAGTAGATTTGTAGTTCGGCTTCTTGAACTAGATTAACTGGATGTCAGAATCTTTTGCATAGATACTTATTGGATCTTGTATCGGATTGACCATGAGAACACTTTAAGAGATTAAAGTCATGTCATAAGTAGTTCTCATTAATGGTGATTAGACCCATTCCTCAGAATATGAGTGATTATATCTGCTCGTTTGAGAATTAGTTCGCTCTAATGCTAGCTAAACGTCGCACCGTAAAAGGAGGCTATAAAAGCAATTATTGGGGGTACTATGAAATAAAGTGAGTGTTCATAGATTGCAAGAGTGGATTTTCCTCCTACATTTGATAGGATATGGTGTTGCTATGTACCAAGGCCTCTCGGAGAGTTAGATACAATGAAAATGCATGGCCGTGCTCAGAATGGTTAAGGCTTAACCTTCTGTAAAAGTTTAACAGTTGAGCTCTGTAATCCGAGAAACACTTCTGGACCTAATAAGGATGGCTTGGATCATACTTTATGTTCAGCAAGTAACACTAAGCGACAAAGGAATGTGAATGCACACTTTTCTGAATGACAAGTGGGAGACTGAAGGAAATATGTCCTTCACCCAAGGTGCATTAAGTCTAATACCAAGGTTAAGATTAATTGCGAACAATTAATTCAGTAAGATCAAATGACCAGAACAGCTAGCTGGAGCAATGCTTCCGATCAGTGAGTTCTAATCTATATTAGGCTCAGAACTTACTCTTGACCGAACCTATAAGGTCACACCAATGACATGTAACAGATCACCGGATTAAATGAATCGGAAATTCATTTAATAGCTTTTCGGGAATTAGTTTGGAAAAACGTATTATAAGATACAACTTTGTATCAGAATCGTATATCGTATCATGAATATTTGTAAGCTAGGTGAAACGAATAATCATATCGTACGATGGTGATTCGTCGTGTACGATACGATAAATAATAGCCGTAAGGCGTTCGTTGCGAATACGAGCCGCATCGGAGCTGCCGGCCCGTCGAGCCAAGCGCGTATGCTAGCAAGGCCCAACGAGCCAGCGAGCTTGCAACACAGCAAGCAAGCCAGCCCGCGTGGGCGTGGCAGCACGCACAAAGGCGCAGCAACACAGCTGCGAGAAAGCAAGGCCCACGACCCATGCTGCTCGGCTGCGCTGTGGGCTTCGGCCTGCAGTGTGTGTGTGTGCTGTGTGCAGGCTGTGCACGAGTGTGTGATGTTTGGCCAGTCAAGGCCTTTGGTCTTGGCCGGTTACACCTAATATAACAATTAGGTAATATTTTTCACACACCAACACAATTTAGTTTTTCCAGTAACCTAAACCTAATTCCTAAATTACGTAGTTTAGTTTTTCTCTCTACCCAAAAACTGTTCATCCCAAAAAGCAAACTATCTTGCGCGTTGTCTAAGCTACAATAATCAAGACGGATCTGAACGTGTCGATGAACCAAATAGAGGAACGAAAAGTGGAGTTCTTCGTTCGTGTTCGTTGATACTATACTCGGGAAAACACGCTTCAAATGTAAGCATGCTTAATCTGTGCTTTATACATGTTTCCTGGCTTTGGGGATGTTCCGCACATGTTATGTATGTTTAGCTGTATTCCCCTACAGCTGGCCCAGCTGACCCCTAATTCCTGGGCAAATGTTTTTGGTTTTATCGCAAAATGTGCGTTAAGTGACGTCGTACCTTCCTTTTCGTCTTTTGTTAGGCTTGTAGATATTGCCCCATCTTCTCGTTCTCCCCAGGTGTGGTTTACCCTTTATAGCCGACGGGGTTATAAGACGGTAGTAGGTAAGTCGTCCAGCTGGGTATGGTGCAGGACCATGTAGGGGAATACAGTTAAACATAATAACATGTGCGGAAACAATCCCCAAAGCCAGGAAACATGTATAAAGCACAGATTAAGCATACTTACATTCGAAGCATATTTCCCTAGTAATCTATCAACGAACACGAACATAGAACTCCACTTGGTTCACCGACACGATCAGATCCGTCTTGATAACCGTAGCTTAGACAATCAATCAAGAGTTTTTGCTTTTTGGGAAGAACTAACTTTTGGAGGCACAGAGAGAATTAGGGTTCTCTGAGTGTCTAGGGTTAAAGAGTGATTAGTTGTCTGGAAAACACAAGTGTATAGGTTATTAGAATAACCTAACAACCAACCGGCCAAGCCAAAAGGCCATGACTGGCTAGCAAGCCCACACGGCAATCGACAAGCAAGCACGTAGCCAGCTGGGCCATGGGCCGCGCGCTGCTGCTGCTGCGTTGACGCCTTTGGCCCGCGCGCACACGCAGCCGCTTGGCTTTGGGCCAGTGCTGCTGTGCTATGTTGTTGCGCAGCATGCGCCCATAGGCCTCCAATGCTTCGTGCATTCGGCTCGTGGGCTGCTCTTTCTATTGCGTCTAAAATTGTCTCTCGATAATTTATTTATTGTGTCGTACTTGACGATCCAACGTCGTACGATACGATAATTCGTTTCACCTAGCTTACGAATATACCCAACACGATATACGATTCTGATGCAAGATCGTATCGTATAATACTTTTTCCAAAACTAATTCCCGAAAAGCTATTAAATGAATTTCCGATTCATTTAATCCGGTGATCTATTACGTGCCATTGGTGTGACCTTGTAGGTCCAGTCAAGAGTAAGTTGTGAGCTTAATATTCATTAGAACTCACTGATCGGAAGCATTGCTCCAGCTAGCTGTTCCAATCACTTGATCTCACTGAAATAATTGTTCGCAATTAATCTGAACCTTGGTATTAGACTTAATGCACCTTGGGTGAAGGACATATTTCCTTCAGTCTCCCACTTGTCATTCATACAAGTGTGCATTCACATTCCTTTGTCACTTAGTTTTACTTACTGAACATAAGGTAAGATCCAAGCCATCCTTATTAGGTCCAGAAGTGTTTCTCGGATTACAGAGCTCAACTGTTAAACTTTTACAGAAGGTTAAGCCTTAACCATTCTGAGCACGGCCATACATTTTACATTATCTAACTCTCCGAGAGGCCTTGTTACACAACAACACCATATCCTATCCAAGATAGGAGGAAAATCCATTCTTGCAATCTATGAACACTCACTTTGATTCATAGTCCGCCCAATAACTTCTTTTATAGCCTCCTTTTACGGTGCGACGTTTAGCTAGCATCAAAGCGAACTAATTCTCAAACGAGCAGACATAATCGCTCATGTTCTGAGGAATGGTTCTAATCACCATTAATGAGAACTGCCTATGACATGACTTTAATCTCTTAAAGTGTTCTCATGGTCAATCAGATACAAGATCCAATAAGTATCCACTAGAAGAAAAAACCTCAAGTGCGGGCTCAGTTTAAGGGGTTTAATGGCGGCTTTTACATGTGCAGCACATGGCCTGCCCGCACTTGATGAAGTGCTGCCAATTTGGAAAATGAGCCCGCACTTGACATATTTTGTGCTGCCAATTTTAGAATATGAGCCCGCACTTGACATATTTGGTGCTGCCAATTTTGAAAATGAGCCCGCACTTGACATATTTGGTGCTGCCAAATTTGAAAGTGAGCCCGCACTTGACATAGAAATGGGCAGCACAAGCATGAAAATGAGCCGCACTTGATATATAAATGAGCCGCACTTGGTTTATAAATGAGCCGCATTTGGCCTATAAATGAGCCGCACTTAATCTAGATTTGTTATATAACCGATTTCTCTGCTACATATTATAATTGGACCACGCCACTGATTAACCTCCATACGTCACATGAAAAGTATCCAATTATATAGATAATTAAATAAAGTAGTATATAATTGTAAATATAAAAGTCGATTACATTACAATCATACGAATAACTAGCATCCATAATTTAAGATTCAGTACAAGAAAATATCAAAGACAACCACGGGTGAAATGCCGCTCCCTCGAACTTCATCTATCTCCTCAAACTTCATCTATCTCCTCGTACTTCATCTATCTCCTCAAAGGTGAAAGGCTGCTCCCTCGGATTATTGAATACCTTAAAAAGATCGACCATTAAAAAATATATATACACTTTAGTTATATTATAAACATTGAATCGTACAATAAATTAAGACTTAATTTGTTCATAACAAAGAAATAATGAACTGTATAATAATAAAATTGGTAATTTCGGTCCCAACTTTCATTTAATGAACTTAAATGAGTATTTTAAAGTCCTTCCATGTTTAATACACTTAGTTTTATGTTTCAAAGACTAATTCTCACCCATTTAGTGAAGTTATGCACATTTAAGCCTCGTAGTTCATTATCGGTCACATTTTGACTAAAATGGCTAATTTCGGTCCCAACTTTCAACTAAGGAACTTAACTGAGTATTTTAAAGTATTTTCATGTTTGATACACTATGTTTTATGTTTCAAAGACTCATTCTCACCCATTTTGGTGATGTTATGCACATTTAAGCCTCGTTAGTTCATTATCAGTCACATTTTGACTAAAATAGCTTATTTCGGCCCCAACTTTTAACTAATGAACTTGAGTTGTAATCATTGATTGACAACAAAATTCTACTTCCACAATCAATAGATAATGATTGAATGATTCACCAATTAACCCGCTAAAACCTCCCGGCATAAAAGGTACATTACGTATGACTTACTAGTTACGAATCGGATCATAGAATACGTGTCTTTAAAATGTTTCTCAAATCATAAATTTCTTACCTTTTATGTTGTTCCTAAAATGGAAAATTGCCATTTTGCTCATGAGCAAGTAAGTATAAATGTATAATCACAAATGTAACCGAATCAATAATCGACCCTAAGGTCGCTGACATGTTCTTTAGTTAGGCAAGCAGGACTAATGAAAATAAATAACAAAAGCTATCCAATGCCATTCTCATAAGTCTGTCGTAGCTCCATAGAGGAATACCAAAGGAAACAATTGACCTAATTTGCACAAGATAAACCCCACAGAGATCCTGATAACCCAACACTCCACCTTCTTACCATATGAGACATCTATGATTTAAACACATTTAACATATCATCAACAATTGATCAAGAGCAAATGACAGATATCAATTCTCAACAACATATTGAAAACAACAAATTGTAACAAGATCATAAATTAGTATAGTAATAAGGTTTTATTGAGACAATTACTACAAGTTTGTCATGATACATACCTGCATGCCCATGAGCAAAATGGCAATTGTCCCCAAAAGGACAGAACTCTGTTGTTTCAAACTTGGTATAGAGCTTTGTTTTCCAATAAACCGGCCTTGAATTCCCTCTCATAACATCCATAACACCATTACCATTCTCCGCCATCCTATGAACATCATATTGATCAGGAGCCCTAGGTTGCTGCACCATAGGAGGCCCTGTAGTACCAATGCTGATTGCAGAGATCTCCCTAGAATTCTCCCATTGAATCTACCCCATTAGAGAAAGGTGCAAACGATGAAAAAAAGAATCAGAGAAACTCATCCTGTTGAAATTTGAGATGCAAAATCAATCAATCTCAACAAACCCAGATCAAAATTAACTAAAGATTCAAACTTTCTTATATACCCACTAATTAAAACCAACCAAATCCTAAATTAAAGGGGACAAAATCAAAGAATTCGGAAATTACAACGAAGATTTGATAAGAGGGAATCAAAGAATTGAATAATTGAATTAATTGAGAGATGATTAATATATATAAATCTCCAGATTAGTGAAAACAGAACATGGATAGTAGTGGGTAGAATATATATTGGACGAAATATGGGAACCCCAAATTGAAAACCCTAGCAGCCTTCCTCTAGAATTTAACAAAGGGAAAATTGCAGAGAAAAAGGTGGAAAGATAAAAGGAAAAACCCTAAAGCCCTTAAACCCTAACGGTTCATTATCTTAATTTACGCCATTATCCTATCCAATTTACTTAATTTAGATTGTCCTGGTCTTCTAAACTTATATGAACTTGAATTTTAAATCAAAATTAAACTAAAACAAAAATTGAATTACCTAGAGAAAGTGTAATTACCTGGGAAACTTGAATTAAGCAGAATCGCTGAACGATTTCTTCTAATTAGGGCAACTCGAAGCTTCTGGTTGTGTGGGTTGATGGGGGGCGAACAATATAGAATAACCTTGAGACTACATTCTTCATCTCAGAAGCGGCGATGGCAGAAGCAATGGCGGCGATGGCGATGGCAGAAGCAACAACGACGATGACGATGGTTGAAGCAGAAGCAGAAGCAGAAGCAGAGAAGGTGAAGAGGAGGACCGAGAAAATGACAAAAAAATCTAATGTTGCCTCTATTTTCAAAGAACTTTTGTGCGGCTCATTTGTTAGCCCACATTTGAATTTAAAGAGCCCGCACTTGAACTCAAGTGCTGCCAATTTTCTAAAATGAGCCCGCACTTGTGAAAATGCATTATTTCTTTTTTTTTAGTGCTCTCAAGTGCTGCCAATTACTAAATGAGCCGCACTTGAAGGGAAGCACATGGCGATTTTTCCTCTAGTGATCTATGCAAAAGATTCTGACATCCAGTCACTCTATTTCAAGAAACAGAACTAAAAAATCTACTTGCAATATAATCTTCATTAGTCATTGGATACCTTTCAATGACCTGGATTAGGGATCCTTTGTGACTTCAATATTCAAATTCACTTATGGGTGTTTCTTTGTCGAAGAATCCATGTTGACATCCCATTTGAATGATTTGAATCACATGGACTTATCATTTAATACTAAACCAAAATTAAATGAATATGAAATAATAAATTTCATAAATATGAAATGGTTAAACCAATTGTTTTAAACATAGATCTAACAAATGTTCTAAAACAATACTTAGAAAATCAATGCCATTCTCCAACATGCTTGATTCCCATGGTTGCTACATGTGCGTTGTGTTTCACTTGTGGCAACGGTTTAGTCAATGGATCCGCGACGTTGTCGTCAGTTCCAACCTTGAAAATCTCGATTTCTTTTCTTTCAACGACTTCTCGAAGTATATGAAATCGCCGCAGTACGTGCTTGGACTTCTGGTGGCTCCTAGGCTCCTTTGCCTGGGCAATGGCTCCGCTATTGTCGCAATACAAAGCCACTGGTCCTTTAATGGAGGGGACAACCCCAAGTTCTTTGATGAACTTCCGAATCCAAACAGCTTCCTTTGCTGCTTCTGAGGCAGCAATGTACTCGGCTTCAGTTGTAGAATCCGCAATAGTGCTTTGCTTAGCACTATTCCAGCTTACTGCTCAGCCGTTGAGGCAGAACACAAACCCAGACTGTGATCTGAAATCATCTCTGTTGGTTTGAAAGCTTGCGTCCGTATAGCCCTTAACAATCAACTCATCTGTACCACCATAAACCAGAAACTGATCCTCCTTTTCAGGTACTTTAGGATATTCTTGGCAGCAGTCCAATGTGCCTCACCTGGTTCTGACTGGTACCTGCTCGTTGCACTGAGTTCGAACGAAATATCCGACCTTGTACAAATCATAGCATACATGATGGATCCAATAGCCGAAGCGTATGGAATTCCACTCATCTTTCTACGCTCATCAGATGTTCTAGGACACTGATTCTTGCTTAGATATGTGCCATGTGACATGGGTAGATGGCCTCTCTTGGCTTCCATCATATTGAACCTAGCTAACACTTTGTCAATGTAAGTGCTTTGGCTTAGTCCACTCATCCTCTTAGATCTATCCCTATAGATCTTGATGCCCAATATGTACTGTGCCTCTCCTAAGTCCTTCATTGAGAAACACTTTCTAAGCCAAGTCTTTACAGACTCCAACATAGGAATGTCGTTTCCAATAAGCAGTATGTCATCAACATACAAGACTAGGAATGCAATTTTACTCCCACTGACCTTCTTGTATACACAAGATTCGTCATGATTCTTGATGAAGCCAAACTTATTGACTGCTTCATCAAATCGTTTATTCCAACTCCTTGATGCCTACTTTAGTCCGTAAATGGACTTCTTAAGCTTGCATACCTTTCCTTGGTTCTTTTGATTGACAACACCCTCCGGATGCGTCATAAACACAGTCTCTTCAAGAACACCATTCAAGAAGGCAGTTTTGACATCCATTTGCCATATTTCATAGTCATGAAAAGCGGCAATCGCAAGGATTATCCGAATAGACTTAAGCATCGCGACTGGAGAAAAGGTTTCATCGTAGTCAACGCCGTGAGTTTTCCTGTAACCTTTTGCTACCAATCTAGCCTTGTATATGTATACAATTCCATCTTTGTTTTTCTTCAACTTGAAGACCCATTATCCAATATGAGAACGTCTAAGTTTTCATTCAAGAGGACGCCTGTCCATCTGTTCGGCTGAAATATAGTTCTACTTGACTTACGAGGGGCAACCACGTTTTGAGGAACTACTCCCACTGGCTCTTCTAAAGACCTTGGAGGTTCATCAACCTGAACTGCTTCTAAAGAGTTCTTAGTTCGTTGTTCGTCTCGAATCTCTTCGAGGTCTATTATTCTGATGGAAATAAAGCCCTTGTTCCAAGTATGCATTCAATGCTAAGTCTAATAAATGCGGTTCGGTATTAATTAATTATACAAGTTAATAATTAATTATAAAGTGTCTAATGCTTGCAACCATGAGTGCGATCTACAGAAAACGTTCATCAACTCAGATGCTTTCACGATCATCAGTGAGTTAAAGAACATGTTCCAAGATCTGGCTCGAGTCGAAAGATTCGAGACTCATAGGCAAATGCTTGAGACCAAGCTTAAGAAAGGCGAGCCAGTAAGTCCACATGTTCTCAAAATGATTGGACTCATTGAGAATATGAGTCGGCTAGATCATCAATTTTCTCAGGAAATGGCTATAGACACCATCCTCCATTCTCTTCATAGCGGGTATGGTCAGTTCAAGCTGAACTACAATATGAATAGTCTGGACAAAACGCTCACTGAGCTTCACGGTATGCTGAAGACCGCTAAAAAGACGCTCAAAAGTGATAAGCAAGATGTGCTTATGGTGCGCGGGGGCAAGTTCAAGAAATCTGGCAAGAAGAGGAATGCTAAGAAAGATGGAAAGAAGGCCAGCCCGACTAAGCAATCTGGCGGCACCAAGTCTGAAAAAAAGAGGGTGAGCCAACCCACCTCTGAATCTGAATGCTTCTACTGCAAGAAGAAATTGGAAGAGAGATTGCTTGAAGCTTAAGGAAGATAATAAGAACGGAACAATTGTTCCATCTTCAGGTATTTTCGTTATAGACTGTATACTTCCTAATTCAACTTCTTGGGTATTAGATACAGGTTGTGGCTCACACTTATGTTCCAATTCGCAGGGACTAAGAAGAAGTATAAGGTTAAGCAAGGGTGAAGTCGACCTACGAGTGGGAAATGGAGCACGGATTGCTGCATTAGCTGTAGGAACTTATTATTTGTCGTTGCCCTCTAGGCTAGTTTTGTAACTGGAAGAATGTTTCCATGTTCCAAGTCTTACTAAAAACATCATTTCTTTCTTGCTTAGATGCTAAGGGATTTTCCTTTTTAATAAAAGACAATAGTTGCTCATTTTATTTTAAAGAGATGTTTTTTGGATCTGCTAGATTAGTCAATGGACTTTATTTATTAGATCACGACAAACAAGTTTATACCATAAATACCCAAAAGGCCAAAAATAATGATTCAGATCTCACCTATCTGTGGCATTGTCGATTAGGCCATATAAACATAAAGCGCATAGAAAGACTTCAAAAGGAAGGAATTCTAGAACCATTTGTCTTAGAGGAATATGGTAAGTGCGAATCATGTTTACTTGGAAAAATGACAAAGCAACCTTTCTTTAAAGTTGGAGAAAGAGCAAATGAACTATTGGGTTTAATCCATATAGATGTATGTGGACCAATGAGTACAAATGCTAGAGGTGGTTTCAGCTACTTTATGACTTTCACTGATGACTTCAGTAGATATGGTTATGTCTACCTAATGAAGCATAAGTCTGAATCCTTTGACAAATTCAAGGAATTTCAGAGTGAAGTAGAGAATCAATTAGGCAAGAAGATTAAGGCATTGCGGTCTGATAGAGGCAGTGAATATCTGAGCTATGAATTTGATGACCATCTTAAAGAATGTGGAATTCTATCAGAATTGACTCCTCCTGGAACACCTCAATGGAACGGTGTGTCAAAACGGAGGAATAAAACCTTTCTAGACATGGTTAGATCAATGATGGGTCAGGCCGAACTTCTAATAGAATTTTGGGGACATGCACGTACTAAACACAGCTGCACTCACTATAAATAGAGCTCCGTCTAAAGATGTCGAAAAGACTCCATATGAGTTATGGTTTGGAAAGCCTCCAAATGTGTCTTTTCTTAAGATTTGGGGATGTGAAGTATACGTCAAACGATTAATTTCAGACAAACTTCATCCAAAATCTGACAAATGTATCCTTGTGGGCTATCCAAAGGAAACAAAGGGGTATTACTTCTACAATACATCTGAGAACAAGGTGTTTGTTGCTCGAGATGGTGTCTTTTGGAGAAAGATCACATTTCCAAAATGACAAGTGGGAGAAAAGTAGACCTCGAAGAAATTCGAGTCGAACAACAAACTCTAGAAAATGCTCAAGATGACATTCAAGATGAAACTCAGAGATCTTTAGAAGAATCTGGTGAGAATCATGGTTAATCTAGAAATGTTACCCCGCGTAGATCGCAAAGATATAGATCTCAACCGGAAAGGTACTTAGGTATTTTGACGAACGAGAGCTATGACGTTCTATTACTTGAAAGTGATGAACCTGCGACTTACAAACAAGCTATGACGAGCCCTAGCTCCAAGCAATGGCAAGAAGCCATGCAATCTGAATTAGACTCCATGTCTGAAAACCAAGTATGGGATTTGGTCGATTTGCCAGATGGCTACCAAGCCATTGGAAGCAAATGGGTTTTCAAACTGAAAAAGGACAAGGATGGGAAACTTGAAGTTTTCAAAGCAAGATTGGTTGCAAAAGGTTACAGGCAAGTCCACGGTGTGGATTACGATGAAACCTTTTCACCAGTTGCAATGCTAAAGTCTATTCGGATAATGTTAGCAATCGCTGCATATTACGATTACGAAATATGGCAGATGGATGTCAAAACTGCTTTCTTAAACGGCGTTTTAACAGAAACTGTGTTTATGACACAGCCTGAAGGTTTTGAGGATCCAAAGAATGCTAAAAAGGTATGCAAGCTAAAGAAGTCAATCTACGGATTGAAGCAGGCATCCAGGAGCTGGAATATACGTTTTGATGAAGCAGTCAGTGACTTTGGTTTCATCAAGAACGCAGACGAATCTTGTGTATACAAGAAGGTCAGTGGGAGCAAAATTGCTTTCCTAGTATTATATGTCGACGACATATTACTTATCGGAAATAACATTCCTATGTTGAACTCTGTCAAGATTTGGCTTGGGAAATGTTTTTCGATGAAAGATCTAGGAGAAGCACAGTACATATTGGGCATCAAGATTTACAGAGATAGATCTAAAAAGATGATTGGACTTAGTCAAAGCACTTATATCAATAAGTTGCTTGATAGGTTCAAGATGGCGGACTCC
Organism: Spinacia oleracea; assembly: GCF_020520425.1. Classification (NCBI taxonomy): domain Eukaryota; kingdom Viridiplantae; phylum Streptophyta; class Magnoliopsida; order Caryophyllales; family Amaranthaceae; genus Spinacia; species Spinacia oleracea. The sequence continues at coordinate 94,742,134 of NC_079490.1, forward strand.
AAGCGAGGCTACCTACCCATGTCTCATGGAATGACTCTAAGCAAGAATCAGTGCCCAAAAACTCTTGATGAGCGCAGACGAATGAATGGGATTCCATATGCATCATTGATTGGTTAAATAATGTATGCTATGATATGTACACGCCCGGATGTTGCGTACGCACTCAGTGCTACGAGCAGATACCAGTCAGACCCAGGAGAGGCACATTGGACTGCTGCCAAGAATATTCTGAAGTACCTTAAAAGGCACAAAGATGACTTCCTGGTCTATGGTGGAGATGATGAATTAATTGTTAAAGGCTATACGGACGCAAGTTTCCAAACCGACAAAGATGATTTCAGATCACAGTCTGGGTTTGTCTTCTGCCTCAACGGAGGAGCAGTAAGCTGGAAAAGTGCTAAGCAAAGCACCATTGCGGATTCTACAACTGAAGCGGAGTACATTGCTGCACATGAAGCAGCAAAGGAAGCTATATGGCTAAGGAAGTTCATAGGTGAACTTGGTGTAGTCCCCTCCATTAAAGGACCAATAGCCCTGTATTGTGATAATAATGGAGCTATTGCACAGGCAAAGGAGCCTAGACACCACCAGAGAGTCAAGCATGTACTTCGTAGATTTCACCTTCTACGAGAGTTCGTTGAAAGAAAAGAAGTCGAGATAAGCAAAATTGGAACTGATGATAACATATCAGATCCATTGACTAAACCTCTGCCGCAGGCGAAGCACAACTCGCACACTGCAGCTATGGGAATCAAGCATATTGGAGAATGGCTTTGATGACCCTGTTTAATGTTTTAAAGTTTTAGAGTTTAAATCTTTGTAAAACATTATTGGTTAATCATTCACAATAAATGAAAAGAATTCATTTTCCATTTAATTTGTGGTTTATTAAATGATGAGTCCCTTCAATTTGACGATATAATTCAAGATAGACTGTCAGGACCAGTCCTGTGACTAAGAAATGTCTATCAAGTGAACTTGAATGTCAAAGGTTGAAAATGGTCCATAGTCGGAGTTTTCTATAAAATTGGACGCATAGAAAACGTTAGACGATTAGAATGCAAGATGACTAGTAGTTCTGTTTCTTGAACTATGTGGACATGGCAATGTCAAAATCATTTGCATAGATACTTACTTTGAAAGACTAGTATCGGACAAGACCTATGAAACTTTACTGTAAGAGATGAAAATCTGTCATAAGTAAATTTCATTAAAATTATTAGACACTAAATCCTCAATACCTGAGTGATTTGAGATTACTTGTTTGAGAACTGGTTGCTTTGACGTTGACCAACCGTCGCACCGTAAAAGGAGGCTATAAAGGCAACGCTCAGGTAATCACCTATCAAACGAAGTCTAATCTCAAGATCGCAAGATTGGGATTGTCCTCCCATAAATCGGGATGAGATGCTTAAAAGTTGTTCAAGGCCACTCGGAGAGCTAGAAACTGTGAAATGCATGGCCGTGCTCGGATGAATCATAGGCTATGATTATCTGTTTATTTGATCAGTTGAACTCTGAAACCGAGAATCACCTCTGGACATAATAAGGATGACAACTCTTACCTTATGTTCAAGAGCAAGCATCGAGCGACAAAGGAATTAGGAAATGCACACTTGTCCCTAAGGACAAGTGGGAGACTGAAGGAAATAATGCCCTTGGTCCAAGTATGCATTCAATGTTAAGTCTAATAAATGCGGTTCAGTATTAATTAACAAGTTAATAATTCAGTGAGATCAAGTGAGCTGAATGCCTAGCTAGAGGCCGCTTCAGTTCAAGTGGAATTAATGATATTAATCCACAGCTTACTCTTGACTAAACCCGTAGGGTCACACAAATAGTACGTAAACAGATCAAGTATTTAATGGCATTAAATACTCCATCTATGGATATTCGGAATCGGCGGATCTTGGTTTCAGTGGGAGCTGAGATCGTCACAGGCAAGAAAAGAATACTCCGGAAACGATGATATTGCCGGAAACGGAAATATGGATCGTATCGGAAATATAAATATTATCCAAGTCGTAGATGTTGCCGGAAACGGAAACATGGTACGTATCGGAAAATATTATCGGAAATGGAAATATTGCCGGAATCGGAATTATTGCCGGAAACGGAAATATTGTCAGAATCGGAAATATTATCGGAATCGGAAAATAATTCCGGAAACGGAAATATTAAATATTTGTTCGAAACGGAAATTAATTCCGGAATCGGAAATATTAAATATTGTTCGTATCGGAAATGAATTCCGGAATCGAGAATTTAATCGGAAGCGTATCGTACGAATTAGCATCGGACGAGGCCTGCCAGACGAAGGCCCAGCACGAAGCCGGGCCATCGCCCAGCAAGCCAAGCGCAACAACCACACGCCAAGCATACGACCAGGCCCATCGCAAAAGCCAGGACCAGCCGAAGCTTGGGCGCGCGCGCGGACAAGGCTGCGACAGTGGGCCTTGCGCTGTGCGCTCGGCGTGGGCCGCAAGGCCTGCGTGCGGGCGTGCGGTGCTTGTGCGCCACTCGTGTGTGTTACTCGGAATCCTAAGGCTACCGGGATTCGTAATATGATTAAATCTAATCCTAATAGATAAACTTTGTTTAATTAGAATCCTAGTAGGGTTATAATTAAATAGATTTGTATTCTAATAGGATTATAATTCCTTTCCATAAACTCTATAAATAAGTGCCTAGGGTCACATATTTACAACGAGTTTTCAAGTATTCAAAGTGAGTTTTTGAGAGAAAAATTCAGTCACACAATTGCCCAAAAGTGCCGAAAATAATAGTACCTTAAGGGCGATTCTAGTTGGTCAATCTTAAGGCGGATCCGGACGTGCTGTGGGCTATCTACGGAGGGACGACACTTGGAGTCCTAAAGACTTGTTCTTGTTCGGTTCGGGCGCAGCTAGGGAAGGCACGCAACAAAGAGTATGCATCTAAACTATGCTAAATGATTATGTGTAAATAATATGTTTTCCTGGCTTAATGGTTTTTTCCGCATGATTTATGAATTGTCATATGTATCATAACCTAACAGACGACATATTACTTATCGGAAATGACCTTCCTATGTTGAACTCTGTCAAGATTTGGCTTGGGAAATGTTTTTCGATGAAGGATCTAGGAGAAGCACAGTACATATTGGGCATCAAGATTTACAGAGACAGATCTAAAAGGATGATTGGACTTAGTCAAAGCACTTATATCAATAAGGTTCTTGAAAGGTTCAATATGGCAGACTCCAAGCGAGGCTACCTACCCATGTGTCATGGAATGACTCTAAGCAAGACTCAGTGCCCAAAAACACTGGATGAGCGTAGACGAATGAGTGGGATTCCATATGCATCATTGATTGGTTCAATAATGTATTCTTTGATATGTACACGCCCGGATGTTGCGTACGCACTCAGTGCTACGAGCAGATACCAGTCAGACCCAGGAGAGGCACATTGGACTGCTGCCAAGAATATTCTGAAGTACCTGAAAAGGCACAAAGATGATTTCCTGGTCTATGGTGGAGATGATGAATTAATTGTTAAAGGCTATACTGACGCAAGTTTCGAAATCGACAAAGATGAATTCAGATCACAGTCTAGGTTTGTCTTCTGCCTTAACGGAGGTGCAGTAAGCTGGAAAAGTGCTAAGAAAAGCACCATTGCAGATTCTACAACTGAAGCGGAGTACATTTTTGCACATGAAGCAGCAAAGGAAGCTATTTGGCTAAGGAAGTTCATAGGTGAACTTGGTGTAGTCCCCTCCATTAAAGGACCAATAGCTCTATATTGTGATAATAACAGAGCTATTGCACAGGCAAAGGAGCCTAGACACCACCAGAGAGTCAAGAATGTACTTCGTAGATTTCACCTTCTACGAGATTTCGTTGAAAGAAAAGAAGTCGATATAAGCAAGATTGGAACTGATGACAACATCTCAGATCCATTTACTAAACCTCTGCCGCAAGCAAAGCATAACTCGCACACTGCAGCTATGGGAATCAAGCATATTGGAGAATGGCTTTGATGTCCTTATTTAATGTTTTAACGTTATTGGTTAACCATTCATATAAATGAATAGAATTCATTTTTTCCATTTAATTTGTCGTTTATTAAATGATGAGTCCCTTCAATTTGACAATATATTCAAGATAGACTGTCAGGACCAGTCCTGTGACTAAGAAATGTCTATCAAGTGAACTTGAATGTCAAAAGTTGAAAATGGTCCCTGGTCGGAGTTTTCTATAAAGATGGACGCATAGAAAACACTAGACGACTAGAATGCAAGATGACCAGTAGCTCTGTTTCTTGAACTATGTGGACATGGCAATGTCGCAATCATTTGCATAGATACTTACTTTGGGAAGACTAGTATCGGACAGACCTATGAAACTTTACTGTAAGAGATGAAAATCTGTCATAAGTAAATTTCATTAAAATTATTAGACACTAATCCTCAATACCTGAGTGATTTGAGATTACTTGTTTGAGAACTGGTTACTTTGACGTTGTCAACCGTCGCACCGTAAATGGAGGCTATAAAGGCAACGCTCGGGTAATCACCTATCAAAGGAAGTCTAATCTCAAGATCGCAAGATTGGGATTGTCCTCCCATAAATCGGGATGAGATACTAAAAGTTGTACAAGGCCACTCGGAGAGCTAGAAACTGTAAAATGCATGGCCGTGCTCAGATGAATCATAAGCTATGATTATCTGTTTATTTGATCGGTTGAATTCTGAAACCGAGAAACACCTCTGGACATAATAAGTATGACAACTCTTACCTTATGGTTAAGAGCAAGCATCAAGCGACAAAGGAATTAGGAAATGCACACTTGTCCCTAAGGACAAGTGGGAGACTGAAGGAAATAATGCCCTTGGTCCAAGTATGCATTCAATGCTAAGTCTAATAAATGCGGTTCAGTATTAATTAATTATACAAGTTAATAATTCAGTGAGATCAAGTGAACTGTATGCCTAGCTAGAGGCCGCTTCAGTTCAAGTGGAATTAATAATATTAATCCACAGCTTACTCTTGACTGAACCCGTAGGGTCACACAAATAGTACGTGAACGGATCAAGTATTTAAGTGAATTAAATACTCCATTTATGGATATTCGGAATCGACGGATCTCGGTTCGAGTGGAAGCTGAAATCGTCAAAGGCAAATTATGAATACTCCGGAAATGAAGATATTGCCGGAAACGGAAATATGGATCGTATCGGAAATATAAATATTATCCAAGTCGTAGATGTTGCCGGAAACGGAAACATGGTACGTATCGGAAAATATTATTAGAAATGGAAATATTGCCGGAATCGGAAATATTACCGGAAACGGAAATATTGTCAGAATCGGAAATATTATCGGAATCGGAAATATTATTGGAATCGGAAAATAATTCCGGAATCGGAAATATTAAATATTTGTTCGAAACGGAAATTAATTCCGGAATCGGAAATATTAAATATTGTTCGAATCGGAAATGAATTCCGCAATCGGAAAATTAATCGAAAGCGCGTCGTACGAAATAAACAACGGACGAGCTTGCTAGACGCAAGGCCCAGCACGAAGCCAGGCCTGCGCATAGCAAGCCCATGCACGCAACACAGCAAGCCAAGGCACGCACACCCAGCCAAGCAGCGCGCAAGGCCAGGCCCAACGCGCAAGGCCACTGGCGCGGCCAAGGCAATGGGCTGCGCAGCGTTGTGGGCCGAGCTGCTCCGCGCGCGGCATGCTCAACACCCCTTGTGGGCGGTGCGTGCGTGTGTGCGTAGAGTTCGTGCATACGTCGAATCCTTAAGAAATTAGGATTAGATTAAAAGATTAAATTTCCTAAAGTTACTAGAGTTAGTTGTTTAATTAAATAATAACTTATTAGTTTTAATTAATGTCTAATTCTAATAGGATTAGATTAATTGAAACCTAGCAGACTTCTAATTCCATTATTCCAACCCTATAAATATGTGAAGGAATTCACAATTTAAAAACATATAATTCAAGTATTCACATAAGTTTTAAGGATTTAAACTAACGTTAATTTGCCACAAATTATTCGAATAACTTAAAACCTTAGGTGCAATTCTAGTTAATTAAATCTAAGGTGGATCCGAACGTGTTGTGGACTATCTACGGAGGGACTACACTTGGAGTCCTAAACTTGTTCTTGTTCGGTTCGGGAGCAGATAGGGAGGGCACGCTACAAATGTATGCATCCTAAATTATGCTAATTGTTATGTGGCAATTAATTTGTATTCCTGGCTTTATGGTTTTTCCGCATGAAATATATATGCTTTATATGTATCATAACCTAACAAATTCTCCCACTTGTCAATTTGGAAATATGATTTCTTTCCAAAAAGACACCGTCACGAGCAACGAATACCTTGTTGTCTGACTTGTTGTAGAAATAATACCCCTTTGTTTCTTTTGGATACTCAACGAAGAAACATTTGTCAGATTTTGGTTCGAGCTTGTCCGAAATTAATCGCTTGACATATGCCTCGCAACCCCAAATCTTTAGAAAAGACAACTTTGTAAGTTTCCCAGTCCATAATTCGTATGGAGTCTTTTCAACAGCTTTTGACGGAGCACGATTCAGTGTGAGTGCTGCAGTTTGCAACGCATGTCCCCAAAATTGTAAAGGAGGTTCGGCTTGACCCATCATTGACCTGACCATATCGAGTAAGGTTCTGTTTCTCCGTTCCGACACTCCATTCCATTGAGGTGTCCCTGGAGCAGTCAATTCAGAAAGAATACCGCATTCTTTTAGATGGTCATCAAACTCGTGGCTAAGATATTCACCTCCTCGATCCGATCTTAGAGTTTTGATTTTCTTGCCATGTTGATTCTCTACTTCATTTTGAAATTCTCGGAATTTCGCAAACGATTCAGACTTGTGTTTCATTAGGTAAATATAGCCATATCTACTGAAATCGTCCTTAAACGTTATGAAATAGCTGAACTCACCTCTAGCTTTCGTACTCATAGGCCCACATACGTCCGTATGTATTAGCCCTAGTAGTTCGCTTGCTCTTTCTCCCACCTTTGAGAAAGGTTGGAGCGATGACGTGGCAGCAAAACCCGAGCACGACCGAACCGTCTAGGCCACGCACGCAAATTAAGAATTGGCGTGGCATGGGCAGCGAGGGATCTCGCGCACCATCCCTCGCTGGCCTGGTAAAGCATAGCAATGTAGAGCAAGGAGCGAGGCAAGGCAGCGAGGGAGCTAGCGATCCATCCCTCGCTGGCCGAGTGAAGTGCAGCAAGACAAGCAACGGAGCAACGAGGCAGCAAGGGATCTCGCGCACCATCCCTCACTGGTCTGGTGAAGCGTATAGCCAGACAAAGCAAGGAGCGAGGCAGCGAGGGATCTCGCGCACCATCCCTCGCTGCCCTGTGTGTGTGCAACAAGCAATGATGAGGCAATGGGGCAGCGATGGAGCTAGCACAATGCAAAGCAGCGAGGGAGCTAGCGAGCCATCCCTCGTTGTCGTAGTGAGGCGTAGCAATGCACGATGAAACACAACGAGGGATGCGGCGGCCCAACGAGGGATGAAGCGACCTCATGCACAGGAGATACATCGAGCTGATCGTCAGGATTGACATAATCGTTCCCGGAAAGCTTAGTTCTCCGATCAAACACTTCGTCTCCGACTCAAACCATCCGGTGATCATTCGATCCACCTCCAAACACTCCGAAAGCACCCAAATGATTGTAAAATCACCTGAAATATCAAAGAAAACACAAACGGAGCGTAATAGAGTACAATAACGACGACTTATGCAATTATAACTCTAAATGTAATTAAAATGAGACAAATGCCTAGAAATGCAACCTAAATGAGCATAGAATACCCTATATAAATATGATTCATCAAATTCTCCCAAGCTAGACTGTTGCTTGTCCCCAAGCAACACTAGACCGAAGACAGAGAAATGAGACGCACATGACTTTCATTGAACCTGAACAAACCTACTCAACTCTCGGGCAAATAATCAAACAAAGTTATTGAGACAGAAATTTAGCTCGGATACAAATAGAACCACGAAGCATCATGATCCACAATTGAAACAACCAAGCTTAGCCACAAATTGTTCTCAATCAAGCTAGTCGTCGCCGCATACCTTGTAGAATATAAATATATGATGCAACGTGGGGTAAGATGACAATAGCAAGAAACAATTTTCGCTCAATCACAAAACAAACATGCCGATCAAGAGGTCTTTATAATAAGCTTGTAATGGGGCTAGGTAAAAAGGAAGGGTAGGATATAATTTGGGAAAAAGTGAGAGTAAGGTCCAACTTTTGGAGCAAAGGTGAACTATATGCGTCGGCGATAATGACGAAAATCCAACTCCATCGAACAATGAAATCCGAACAATCAACTAAATTATAACCAAGGGGAAGAACATAATATAATGTCAAATGATCTTTCTTAAATCCCCTTTCCTTGCCTTCAAACTATATACAAAAACGAAAAACATATATTTTTTTGATTTTTCTTTGATTTTCTCTTCTTTTTTTTCTTTTTCTTTCTTTCTTTTTTTTCTTTTTTTTTAATTTTTTTTTTTTATGAAATGAAACAAAAAATGAAAACGAAATGGAACAAAATAATGAAAACGAAAGTACATAAATAAATCTAATGCTAACTGTTACAAGCTTGGGTGCCAACAATAATATGCACCATCTCCAAACCACATATCCAACCATAGGCTCGAACCACGAACTATTGGCTTAGTGTGCCAATCAATCAACATCAATGAAACCATTACGAACACCAAAGCTCCCCCAAGCTAGACTCGGGACAAGTAACCAACGAGGCTAATAGGGCTCAATTTTGTGGAGTTAAAAGAATACATGGACAAGGCTACAACATGGGTATGAAAGGCAGGAACTGATGTTTCTAAATTCGTCTGAAGGCTTCCTAAAAGAATGGCCTCTGTCATATGCGGCATGCGTGAGTTGCGACTAAACTACTAATGAATCTCAAGCTAGAAACATACAATAACAAGTCACATCAATCACACAAACACATAGTAAGATGATCTACAAGGTAATTGGCTAGCTATTCTTGACACGAGACCAACATCTTACCGCATACCATTCAATTGGTTCCCACAATGCCAAGCAGTTATCAATGTATAGCACAACCGACTGAATTTCAGAATCATAGCTAAGTTCAAGAGAAGCTCCATAGAGTTAAATAAAGTCCGAACATTGTTGAGAGTCAAATTCACTATGCAGGGTATAAAGAAATGTGAATACAAGTAAAGAAAAACAACTAAACTAATCAATAATACTAGGAAAGCAGTACATTTTTTTTCGTTGCACGTAAACTCCCACCCCTAATGGATGGTACAAAGCGTACAACACCTATGAAAGCGATAAAAAGTACACTGAGGAAGCAATAAAGGATAGGATAACCCTCCCCCAAGCTAGAATGATGCAGTGACCCCACTGCGACAATACATTGTAATGCAAGGGAAAGAGAAAAGGAATGACTCACTCAGCAAGAGTCGGGGCAGGAGCTGGAAGTCGTGCAAGAATGGATGGAAACATCCTGACGCAAAGAGGCAACCTGGTCATCAAGAGCAGAGAGATGCTCGAAGATAGCAGTATGAAAAGTTTTGCAAAGCGAAACAAGGGCTCCCAACTGGTGCTCAAGTGGTACAGAGCCGGTAACAGGAGTAGGTGCTGCTGGACCCTCGGGGGAAGCAGCAACGTGAGATGCAGGAGTACTCACAGAGGGTCCGGGGGGTGGACGCGCGGAGTCTGCCGTCCGACTCCCCGATCGTCGAAAGTCAGGTGAGAATGTAAAACATCCCGAGGTAGTGAGATCTGCCCGAGAGCACGGGAGATAGGCATAAGGGGAGTCGGCCAGACGGTGTCCCCCTCGTTTCACGTTCCAAACATAACGATCTCTTGTCTCTTTGAGCCAACCAAAACGACCCAATGCCTTAATGTCAAGCAAATAATTTTTCGATGAAACCGGCTTCTTGCCCTTAGTTGATAACCCAAAATGCTTGGAAATGCAAGTGATAAAACCGCCACAATGAATATCTCCAACATCTTTGTTACGAGCAGTATGAAAGGCAGAGACCAAGAAAGAACCATAATCAATCGTAGCAAGGTCCGGGTGCCTTTTGATAAATTGTTATTCCGTCGTTGAATAGAAAATCACCTCACCAAACAAAATTTATAAAACACCTAAACTACCGGCTATATTGACTATAGCGTCAAGTATAGGGATCGTCCCATAGGAATGGATATGCTTGACTATTCAATCTATGCATTCACAAGCTAGTTCGAATGGAATTTGAGTTTTTGAATTAATCTAATCTAAGCTAGAAATGCAAACAAATAAAGAAATTCTAGAGGATTCGGGAATCGGCAATGGGAATCGAATCAAAGAAATAACAAGGTCAAGACATTCATGAATATGCAACGACATAGAAAATAGGGGAATGAAAACTAATGACGTACTCGCCACCTCTCGGATAGAGCACGCGAAGCAACCTAGCCTATAGAAAAGCTTTCGCATAGTCCTAAGCTAGATTAGCTTGCATATAATAGGAACTATCAATCACTTGCATGAACTAGGCTCACAATGTCTTGCCAAACCTAAATCATACATTCCAATCTAATCCAATCAACTAGCATTTGCAACTACTACTCAATTGGTCATGGAAAATCCTATCACTAAATCACATTTAATCACAACATCAATCATGAATTTTCCCTAAAATTCCCCAAATTCAATGCCAAAGCTTCATCCCTAACCTCTAGACTAAACTACTCAATTAGCATGATTAACATCAACATTAAACTAATATTAATCCTAATCATGAAACTAATTGAACTAATGAAGCTAATTGAAACAATAAAATTCAGAAAATTCAAACTACAAAAATTGGGGAAAAATCAATGAAATTCAAAACAACAAACTAATCCTAGAATTCAAGCATGAAATCAAAGCATGAACGAAATTAGTGAAACAATTAAAGAATTAAAGAACAAATCAAAAAGAAAAGTAGAATTATACCTTGAATTGAAGAATTAGCATCAAACTTGAAGAACAAAATGAAGAACAAAGCTCAAAAGAAATAGAAAAGAAATTTGAAAATTAAAGATTGAATTGAATTTAGAATCAAGAATTTGAGGCTAAGAATCCTTAATCCTAATCTCTAATCAAAGCCCTAAACTAATTCTAGAGAGAGAATTCTAATTTGAAATCCTAAAACTAATTACGTGTTTTACAAAATGAAAGCCTAAATTACAAGTTGCTGTGATTTTCGATTTTATAGTAGCAGCCCCGCAGTAACATTCGATCGAATTGAGGGTACGCTTGGTCGCACAGATTCTGTGCGGTCGCACAAGACCCATCATTCGGTCGCACAGCAATTTTAAGAGCTTCTGCCTACAATTTGCAGTTTTGTTCGACCACACAAGCTGAGCATTCGATCGCACATAATCTGTTCGATCGCACAACACTTCTTGTGCGACCAAACAGATCAAAGGAGATGTTATGCGCTATTTGCTGTACTGATCTGCTGCGGGCTGTAGCTGCTGTACTGATCTTGCTACACTATTCTTCTCATGCTGTTGTTGCGTTGTGATGCTACAAGGCTTGAATCAAAGCACTCAAGTGGGCAGCAACGAAGCTCAAACATTAGCAGCCAAGGAAAGTGCTTCGTGTAGCTGTTGTGGCTGATTAGTGTCCTTGTTAGCTCCTTTGTTGCTGCTGCATTCTACTCGCTTGTTACTGTTGTATTTGCTGTAATCAAGGGACTGCAAGGGAGCCTTTTTGGTGAGCTTAAGGGCTGCTTTGAAGGACTGTAAAGGAGCTCGCACAGCAGTGTGCGCATACACGCTATTCTTGTGTGATCGCACAGCTACTGCACTATGCGTGTTGCTGTGGCTGCTTGTGTTTTGGCTGATCTGTGGAGCTGTTATTCTTGCATGCATAGCTGCTGTAAGTGGACTGTTGCTGCACTGATCTGAGGTAGTTCGAGTGTTGCTGGCTGCACACACACACAAGAGCAAGGTGCCGCAAAGCATTATTAAATCGCAAAGCACGTTATTAAAAATCGAAAACATTATTATTAATTCGTTTATCATTTTTGCAAATCGTGAAGCATATAACTCGTCGACAAGCATAATGACACAATATTAACACGGTAATACTCAAAACGAACCTTATGCAACGAGAATGCGCGCAAAAGGCATATTTAGAGCAAAAACGACTAAAATATGCGCAAGACGAGAAAATGTAACGATTAATGCAAAAATGCGATAAACGAACTAAAAACGATAAAACTAAGCGAAAGTAATAATAAAAAGCTAATAAAATGAACTAAAATCCTAAGCTAAGAGCGACATAAATGTCGCTCATCAAACTTTCAATAGTGAAAGCCAATAAGTGTCTAAGGTAAGATGTAGTGACTTGATTCATCTTCTTTTTAGGGTAGAAGACACTCTTAATCACCCGATGGAGCAATCTGTGGGATGGATTGATGATCGAGCCACACTTGCTATGGCCGAGATTCCAATCCTTTTTTCCAGTTATTTGAAACCAAAAGTGAGAGAGATCACAAGGCTTATCATCCTCAGTTATATTGTCATCCAAGAAGGTGTTGAACCTGTATGAATCAATTGTGCATCCTTTCTCCCATCCAAATATATAATTTACCTCATCGACAGTCAACTCACGAGCTACACCACCAAGTTTAAAATACAGCTTTAAGGGCTCCCCTTTGAACTCAAAGGAAGCTAAAAATTCATAAGTCCAATCTACAAAAGTAAGCTCAGTAATACCAACAAATTTCTCCCAAAAAGAACCAGAAAGAAGATCTACAATACTAGAATGAAGTCCCAACTTGGTAGACGCATCTATGGAGTAGAAAAGTGTAGAACGAACTGGGTTTTTGTGCAAGGCGACTAGCAACGTTTGTTGGCGAAGCTCGGGATTTGGATGTGGTGGTGGTGGTATTATGGGTGTGGGGGCTTGTAAGGGTGGTGGTAATATGGGTGGGGTGACTTTGGATGGTGGAGGTTTTGGGGTGGGTGGCTTTTTTGAATGTGGCAGGTTTGGGTGCAGTTGGTTTAGTGGCAACGCTTAAGATTCGAGCGTCTTGGTGGTGTCATGGTGTATGAAATCTGTGATAAGTGTCACCGCAATCAACAATGCCAATAATCTAAGTAAATCAAAACTCCAATACTCCAAGCAATAGTCAAATTAATGAAATCAAGAATCCACAATGAAGTAATTTGGCCCTCAATCAGTTCAATTGACAATCAAGAAATTCATATAATTCAATTCAACCATAAGCATAGAAATTCTTGAATAATGTCAAAGAGTAAAGAGAGGGAGTAATTCGAATCTTACTACCAACTTGGTGATGAATAGAGCATGAAATTGATGTAAATCTCCTCCGTTGACCCTTATGAAGTTCACAATTCAACCAATTCGAACTCCAACCATGAGAAACAAAAAGCCCCAAAGTGACTAAGTCTGGGGTTTATGATTTTAAAGTGGGAAAAGGTGGGGAATTTGAGGGTGGTTGGCTGGGTTGAGGCAACGCCAGCAACGGGGTGGTCGCCGGCGGTTAGTTATGTTGGTGGCAGTTGGGTGATGGTTGGTGTTGGTAGGTGAGGGTGAGAGAGGGGGGGTTCGAAGAAGCTTGGGGGTGGGTTGTTTGCGTGAGGCGAGAGAGTGGTAATGTTTATTGAGGGTGGGCTGGCATGAATGGCGAGAGATCGAGTGCTCCCTTGCTGGCTGCGAGGGATCCCTCGCCGGGCGCTGCGTTATCGAGTGGACAGGCGAAGCTGAAGGCGAGATCTCTCGCTGGCGTCGATCTAGCGCTCGCTGGGAGAGATCGACGAAGAGCAGCATGGGCAGTCATTAATGGCGAGAGATCCCTCGCTGTATCGAGGGAGCGCTCGTTGGGCTCGCTAGCAAGGGTGCAACGCATAGTGTAGCTGGCTACCGTGAGATCTCTCGCTGGTCTGAGAGCTGCTGGTGCGACGAAGAGCAGCGCGGGATGGTGCTAGCATAGAGGGCATCGCTCGCTGACTCCGAGGGATCCCTCATTGGCGTTGCGAGCATCGAGTGGGCTGCGAGCATCTAGCTGGTGTGTGACAAGTCCAACGCTCACACTGGGTTGTCAACGGGCAAGGCAGTGGTACTCAATTGGAGTGGATATAGGCCAGTGTGCACGCTGGGGAAGCGCTGGGAAATGCGGTCACACAAGGAGTTGCTAAGGCTTATCGATGCATCAAAATTCTCGGAATAACTTGATCATACACCTACCTAAAAAATATATCAAACACCACTAAAGTCAAAAATTAGAATCGTTAGTAAAAATTAAAACACACAAAAATAAATAGATAAATACGCGCGATTAACGGAAAACCAATCTAAAAATGGAATAAAAATATGAATTCAAGTGAATTCAAAATAAAATATTTTTGTTCTTTTGTTGTTTCTATTTTTTTTCAATAAATTAACCAAATAAATAATATAAATTAAATTATAAATAGAAATAAATGAAAAATTGAAATGAGGAAGAGTTAGAAATCGGGTTGCCTCCCGATAGGCGCTCGTTTTAAGTCATTAGCTTGACTCCAAACCTCAAAAATCAAGTGTCGATGGGTGGATCGGAGAGATAGATCGTCTCCAATTTTCCGATAAACGCTCCTTCAGTGTATAGCTTCATACGTTGACCGTTCACTTTGAACTTGGTGCCATTTTCACTAGCAACCTCAATAGCTCCATGTTCCTTGACTTCTGTGATAGTAAAAGGTCCGGACAATCTAGACTTATGCTTTCCTGGAAAAAGCCGTAATCGTGAATTGTAAAGCAAGACCTTATCACCGATGATGAACTCTCCTTTTTGGATCATCTTCTCATGAAACTTCTTCGTTTGCTCCTTGTAGAGCCTATGATTCTCTTAAGCTTCAAACCGAAGTTCATCTAGCTCATTCAATTGAAGAAGTCTCGCTTCACCGGCCGCCTCTAGATCCATATTAATCTCTTTTACAGCCCAATTAGAGAGATATTCCATTTCAACCGGTAAATGACAAGCTTTGCCATACACCAACCGATACGGAGTTGTCCCTAACAGAGTCTTGTAGGCCGTGTGCAACGCCCACAATGTGTCATCCAACTTCAACGACCAATCTTTTCGAGACTTGTTGACCACTTTTTCGAGAAGTCTCTTGATCTGTTGATTAGAAACTTCAACTTGGCCACTCGTTTGAGGATGATAAGCCATGCCAACCTTTTGAGTAACTCTGTGCTTCTTCAGAAGAGCCTTAAAAGTCCGTTGATGAAAATGGGAACCCCCGTCACTAATCACGACCCTTGGGACTCCGAAGCGCGGAAAGATGATTTTCTTGAAAAGCTTCTAAACGACGTTAGAGTCGTTGGTTGGCGATGCAATAGCTTCCACCCACTTTCTAACATAATCAACGGCAACCAAGATGTACCGATTCCCACATGAAGAAGGGAACAGTCCCATAAAATCGATGCCCCATACATCAAATGGTTCAACCTCAAGAATTCCAGTCTGTGGTAGCTCTTGCCTTTTCGAAATGTTGCCCGTTCGTTGACATTCGTCACACGCATTGCAAAAGAAACGAGCATTCTTGAATATAGAAGGCCAGTAGAAACCACTTTGAAGAGTTCGATGGGCGGTCGGAATAGCACCAAGATGACCACTAGAAGGTAAACTGTGACAATGCTTAAGAACCTCGTGGGTATCCCAGTCTGCTACACACCTACGAAACATACCATCGGCACACTTCCGATACAAATGTGGATCATCCCAAAAATACCGCTTAGCATCATGGTAGAATCTCTTACGTTGTTGATATGTCAACTCCGGAAGATGGGAGCCACCAACACAATAGTTTGCAAAGTCCGCATACCATGGGGATTGAGTAGACACAGAGAATAGATGATCGTTAGGAAACGAATCATTGATAGGCCCGTCTGTGCTAGATTAAAATTTCAACCGAGAGAAATGATCTGCAACAACATTCTCAGCACCCTTCTTATCCCGAATCTCCAAATCAAACTCCTGGAGAATAAGAATCCATCGAATAAGTCTCGGTTTGGCCTCTTTCTTGGCCAACAAATACTTCATGGCGGCATGATCAGTATGTACAATGACTTTCGAACCAACAAGATACCTCCAAAATTTGTCAAGAGCATAAACAACCGCAAGGAGCTCCTTCTCAGTAGTGGCATAATTCATCTGAGCCCCATCTAAGGTTTTGCTTGCAGAATAGATAGCATGCAACACCTTGTTCTTTCTCTGGGCAAGTACTGCCCCCAACAGCATAATCACTAGCATCGCACATAATTTCGAACGGCAAATCCCAATCCGGAGGCTGAATGATTGGAGCAGTTATCAATGCTTTCTTAATCCTGTCAAAAGACTCCAAACAAGCATTAGTGAACTCAAATGTGGCATCCTTGAGAAATAATTGAGTAAGGGGTTTCGCAATTTTAGAAAAATCTTTTATGAAACGGCGATAGAAACCCGCATGACCGAGAAAACTCCTCACTCCATTGACATTCACGGGAGGGGGAAGTTTCTCAATCACCTCAATTTTTGCTCGGTCAACTTGGATGCCACGGTCAAAAATAAGATGAGCAAGTACCATTCCTTCATTGACCATAAAGTGGCACTTTTCCCAGTTTAATACCAAATTCACTTCAGAACAACGTTTAAGCACTTTAGAAAGATTATGCAAACATGCATCAAAGTCAGAACCATAAACACTAAAATCATCCATAAATACCTCCATGATATCCTTGATGAAGTCAGAAAAAATGGCCATCATACACCTTTGAAATGTAGCAGGGGCGTTTCACAAACCAAACGGCATTCTGCGGTATGCAAAAGTTCCATAAGGACAAGTGAACGTCGTCTTCTCCTGGTCGTCTGGGTGAATGGGAATCTAAAAGAAACCTGAATATCCATCCAAATAACAGAAAAAGTTGTGTTTTGATAATCTTTCTAGCATTTGATCAATAAAGGGGAGGGGAAAGTGATCCTTCAAGGTGGTCGTATTCAACATTGATAATCTATACACATACGCCAACTTGTAACAACACGAGTGGGGATAAGCTCATCCTTATCATTCTTAAGAACCGTTGTCCCCCCCTTCTTGGGAACGACTTGCACCGGGCTCACCCATTTTGAATCTGAAATGGCATAGATGATGCCCGCATCAAGTAGTTTCACTACCTCTTTTCTCACCACGTCTTGCATATTGAGATTCAAACGACGTTGTGGCTGGATGCGAGGGCGGTGATCTGCTTCCAAATTAATTCTATGCATACAGAAGTCGGGACTAATACCCTTGAGATCGTCAATGCTATACCCGATTGCCTTTTTGTGCATACGGAGCACGGTCAGAAGCTTAGAAAGTTGGCTATCGTCGAGTGCAGCATTAAAGATCACACGAAAATCCTCATTATCATCAAGAAATGCATATTTAAGGCGAGATCGTAATGGTTTTAGTTCTACCTTCGTTACCTGTGGTTCGGAAATAGAGCAAACAATTTCTAATACCTCAAAACCATCGACCTCCTCAGCTTCAATTCCATCTAAATTCGAGATCAAGGAATCAATCTCACAATCTCCTTCTCCTTTTTGGGCCTCCAAGGTGAGAGTCGCCAGCAATAAATCATCATACAACATTCTAGGGATGTTGTCTAGAGAAATCTCTTCTACAATATCAATCCTGCAACAAGTATTCTCAAGCATAGGAGACTTCACAGCATTGGTTAGATTAAAAGTAACAGTATGTTAGGTAAGGACAAATATAAAACATATATTTCATGCGGAAAAACCATAAATCCAGGAATCCAAATTAATTTCCACGTAGTCAATTAGCATAATTTAGGATACATACATGTGATGCGTGCCTTCCCTAGCTGCTCCCGAACCGAACAAGAACAAGTTTAGGACTCCAAATGTCGCCCCTCCGTAGATAGTCCACAGCACGTTCGGATCCGCCTTGGATTCAACCAACTAGGATATTCTCTAAGGTATTATGTTTATTCGAAAGCTTAATTATATATTTTAGGCGGTTTATTAAATTCGTACTTGAACTTAAACTATATGAATACTTATTGAATTGTTGTGTATAAATTGTGATTATGAACCACGTATTTATAGGGTGGAAATAACGGACTTAGATTTCTAATAGAATTCAAATAACTAAATCTATTAGAATTCTAGTTAAATTAATCCTTTAGAATTTAATGTTTTAATCAAACACAAAAACATTTAATCCGTGTAGAATTAGGAAAACGATTTAATCAAGCAATCCTAAACGACCAAGGAATTAGTCGTACGTAGAATTTCACACACACGCAGCCCACATGGGCGTTGGTGCGCGGCTCGGCCAAAGGCAGGGTGCTGGCAGCATGCGGCCCATCGTGGGCGCTTCTGCTGGGCCATGCCTTGCTCGCTTGCGGCTGGGCCTGCCTTGCTCGCTGCTTGCGCGCTGGGCTTGCCATGCTGTTTGTTGTGCGCGCGGGCTTCTCTAGGCGCGGGCCTGGCTTTGTGTTAGGCCTTGCGTCTAGCAAGCTCGTCCGACGATCATTTTGTACGTCGCGCTTCCGATTCGTTTTCCGATTCCAGAATTCATTTCCGATTCGAACAATATTTAATATTTCCGAATTGAACAAATATTTAATATTTCCGATTCCGGAATTTATTTCCGATTCCGACAATATTTCCGATTTCGGTAATATTTCCGTTTCTGGCAATATTTCCGATTCCGGCAATATTTCTATTTCCGATAATATTTTCCGATACGTACCATGTTTCCTTTTCCGGAAACATCTACGACTTGGATAATATTTATATTTCCGTTATGATCCATATTTCCGTTTCCGGCAATATCATCATTAGAGTATTTAATTTACTCAAATACTTGATCCGTTCACGTACGATTTGTGTGACCCTACGGGTTCAGTCAAGAGTAAGCTGTGGATTAATATTATTAATTCCACTTGAACTGAAGCGGCCTCTAGCTAGGCATTCAGCTCACTTGATCTCACTGAATTATTAATTTGTTTAATTAATTAATACTGAACCGCATTTATTAGACTTAGCATTGAATGCATACTTGGACCAAGGGCATTATTTCCTTCATAGTATCATCACCAACACTCAAAGTAAGAGACCCAGACTTGACATCAATAACAGAACCTGCAGTACATAAAAATGGCCTGCCCAAAATTATGGGGATTTGACTATCCTCCTCCATATCTAGCACCACAAAATCAACAGGAATGTAGAATTTCCCCACCCGGACAGGAACATCCTCCGAAATACCTAGAGGATATTTTATAGAACGATCAGCCATTTCCAAAGTAATTTGTGTTAATTTTAGCTTTCCCATATTCAACCTATTACAGACAGAAAGGGGCATGACAGACACACTTGCACCTAAATCACATAATGCCTTATCAATCAACAATGCACCTACATGACAGGGGATGGAAAAACTACCCAGATCCTTAAGTTTGGGTGGAGACTTATTTCGCAATATGGCACTACACTCTTCAGTTAGAGCGACTCTCTCCACACCACCATAATCCCTTTTCTTAGTGATCATCTCTTTCAAAAAATTTGCATAAACAGGAACTTGAGATATTAAATCAGTAAAAGGGACCGTTACCTCAAGATTCTTGACCATTGCCAAGAACTTACCAAGTTGTTGATCGACCTTAGTTTTTTGCATCCGGTGAGGGAAAGGCAACTTAGGCACAATAAGGAGAGAATCATAAATCTTCTCCTTCCCCCATATTTGCGCCAACATTATCAGCATTATCAACTTTTGGGACTTCAGGATCTACATCAACTGCTTTCATATGTGTTCTCCTTAGCAAGAGTTGCATCATCAATGGGCATCGGGGGTCCATCATATTTAGTGCCACTTCTAAGAGTGATACCATTGGCACTTTCTCTATTCTGGGGAGGAGTAGGTTGCCCTGATAGTGTACCCGGTTGCCTTTGAGATAGAGTGTCAGCAAGTTGAGTAACTTGATTCTCCAACATTCTGTTCTGATTCTTCAACTCTTTGATGCTCTCATCATGGTTCTTTTGAGCTATCTTTGCGGTCTTCTGCATATTTGCAATGAGCTTATACAGATCACCTATGTTAGGCTCTAGAGTAGCACTACTCTGAGGGGGTTGTTGATATCCTTCATGCGGGGGGCTATTAAACCCCGGGGGAGCATTATGTGAGGCTCCTTGTTGAAATGGAGGACTAGCAACATGTGGTTGAGGTGGATGGAACCGTGGTTGTGACCATTGTTGCTGGGGTTGAGGATTCTGAACATTGTTGCCCCGATATGAGAAATTTGGATGATTCCTCCAACCCGGATTATATGAATTGGAATATGGGTCATTAGGTTGTCTCTGTTGAAAGGCATTCACTTGCTCCATTTGTGTGGTATCCTGCGAACTATAAGAGCACTCATGACCAAAGTGACCTTGAATTCCACATACTTCGCAGTAAGAAGTTGTCACTGGAGCTACACTAGACATAGCATCGATACTCATTGGGGGAGTACCAGACTGAGGAGCCTTCAAAGAATCAATCTTTAAGTTCAAGGTTGCCACTTGTGAGGATAATAGAGAGTAGGAATCAACGTCCATCTTGCCCCTCTTTGATGTGGTTCTGGTAGTGCTATAATGATTGGCAGCTAGATTGGCAAGAAAATCATAGCCTGCATCCACTTCCTTGTCAAGAAAGACACCCCCAGCAGCAGAATCAACCGTGTTCTTTGTTTCATCTTGCAAACCATGGTAGAAAATCTGAACCAAGAACCATTTTTCAATGTTGTGATGCGGACACGACCGCTGCAAAGCCTTGAATCTATCCCAGGCTTCTCGAAGTGACTCTCCAGGTTCTTGCGTGAATGTAGTCAACTTGTGCCTTATTTCGGCAGTCTTGGTGGGTGGAAAGAATTCTTCCAAGAAGGCCTGTGAAATAGCACTCCACTCCGTCTCCTTGACATCGTTCAACCATGTTTGAGCCTTATCACGAAGGCTAAAACCGAATAACATAACTTTCAATTGGTCTTGAGTGACCCCTTGATGCTTGATAGTACCACACAATTGGTTGAACCTTTGCAGATGGTTAGTGGGTTCCTCAGATGGATGACCACTGTATTGATTTTGAGATACCATGGAGATTAGAGCGGGCTTGATCTCAAAGTTGATTGCCTCAATAGTTGGAATTGTGAGCCCAGTCGGAACACTATTCGAGGAAGGCACCCCATACGATTTCACGGATTTCGACATCATGTCACTCGGTGGAGTCTGTGAGTCTTGGGACCCTGACTGCTTCTTCTTCTTTTGTTGCTTTTTTAGTTGCTGAAGGGTCTTTCCAAGATCGGGATCGGGAGGAACCAAGGTACCCGTTCTGGCAGACCTAGGCATAAACAACAAACGAGGAAAACAAGTGAGATTTGCCTCAATTGGAACTAAAAGTTCCAATGAGACAGTGGAAACAGTTCAAATAATCAAACTAAAACTAACAGAATCTAGCCGTCTCCCCGGCAACGGCGCCAAAAACGTGATGAATTAAAAAGTGATACCGCAAGTGCACTGTGTCTGTTGTTAGCAGATACTTAGCAAAGACGGGTCGATCCCACAAGGAGACAAGTTCTATTAGTTTTTGCTCAATTATACGAACTATTTCAATAAGGAAAGTTGATTTTGAGTATTAACTAGTAAAACTAAAGCAATAATAAAAATGCGTAATTTATCAATGAATTAAAGGTCTAGGGGGTCTGTTCGGTTCACCATGCTTATACCAATCCAAGAACACAAATCAATTCGACAATGAATAGGCTAGGCCGAGTAATTAAAGTATATGTTAATCCTACGATCGGGTCTTAACACTTTCAATCCAACATATGCAGTACGGTCGCTAACATAATCGGAATTGCCAATTTAACAAAGCCTCTAAGAATATGATCTTTCAATTCTAATTCATTTTAGCTAGATAATCAGTCCACGATATTGGCCAATTACATGAATCAACAATTAAAACAAATCAATTAGAATTACTCAAGCAATAATCTATAAATTAACAAACTTTAATGCATAACAGTCATGGTATAAACATGGCTTCCCTTACTTAGCCCTAGAATGAAACTACTCGCTCATAATTGAATTAACAAGCATGAATAATGAAATAACAATGAATTTCATAATGAACAATAATAAGAAACAATATTTCAAAGCAAGAAAAGCAAGAAGAATTATGAAAATACCTCTATATTGATCAATCAAATGGAATGTACTAGGGCTCAATAATATGAAGAGAGAAAAATAAAACTAAGCGTTCAAAAGAAGTCTAAGGAAAAAATAACATAAGGGAAATAAATTAATTCCCTTGAGTATTTATATGCTCCCTATTTTCTAAAATAAAATAAATAAATAAATAAGAAAATAAAGATAAAAGTCGTCGATGATTGGTCGATGGAGCGATGACGTGGCAGCAAAACCCGAGCACGACCGAACCGTCTAGTCCACGCACGCAACGCAAGAATTGGCGTGGCATGGGCAGCGGGGGTCTCCACCATCCCTCGCTGGCCTGGTGAAGCGTAGCAATGTAGAGCAAGGAGCGAGGCAAGGCAGCGAGGGAGCTAGCGAGCCATCCCTCGCTGGCCGGGTGAAGTGCAGCAAGACAAGCAACGGAGCAACAAGGTAGCGAGGGATCTCGCGCACCATCCCTCGCTGGCCTGGTGAAGCGTATAGCCAGACAAAGCAAGGAGCGAGGCAACGAGGGATCTCGCGCATCATCCCTCGCTGCCCTGTGTGTGTGCAACAAGCAATGATGAGGCAATTGAAGGAAATAATGCCCTTGGTCCAAGTATGCATATAATATTAAGTCTAATAAATGCGGTTCAGTATTAATTAACAAGTTAATAATTAAGTGAGATCAAGTGAGCTGAATGCCTACCTAGAGGCCGCTTCAGTTCAAGTGGAGTTAATGATATTAATCCACAGCTTACTCTTGACTGAACCCGTAGGGTCACACAAATAGTACGTAAACGGATCAAGTATTTAATGGCATTAAATACTCGATATATGGATATTCGGAATCGGCGGATCTTGGTTTCGGTGGGAGCTGAGATCGTCACAAGCAAGAAATGAATACTCCAGAAACGATGATATTGCCGCGAACGGAAATATGGATCGTATCGGAAATATAAATATTATCCAAGTCTTAGATGTTGCCGGAAACGGAAACATGGTACGTATCGGAAAATATTATCGGAAATGGAAATATTACCGGAATCGGAAATATTGCCGGAAACGGAAATAATGTCAGAATCGGAAATATTATCGGAATCGGAAAATAATTCCGGAAACGGAAATATTAAATATTTGTTCGAAACGCAAATTAATTCCGGAATCGGAAATATTAAATATTGTTCGTATCGGAAATGAATTCCGGAACCAGGAATTTAATCAGAAGCGCATCGTACAAATTAGCATCGGACGAGGCTTGCTAGACGAAGGCCCAGCACGAAGCCAGGCCCGCGCCCAGCAAGCCGAGCGCCCAACATGGAGCTGCCACAGCCTCGCCAGGCCCAGCACAAGGCCAGGCCCAGCAAGGCCTTTGGCGCGCGCACGCTGAGCGTGCTGTTGGGCTGCGAGCAGCGACTGCTCGTGTGGGCCGCAAGGCCTGCGCGGGTGGTGCGATGCTCGTGGCCATACGATGCTCATGTTCGTAAAGAATCCTAATCCTATCGGAATTCGTGTATTGATTAAATCCTAATCCTAATAGATTAAATTTATTATTTAGAGTTCAAGTTGGATTCTAATTAATAAATCCAAATCCTAGTAGGATTATCATTCCTTTTCCATACCTCTATAAATAGGTGCCTAGGGTCATAATTTATAGACACAATTGAAGTATTCTAAAGGTATGATTTTGAAGAAAAATCAGCCATACACTTGCACCTAATAGCCGAAATTCCTAAGCTACCTTAAGGGCGATTCTAGTTGGTCAAGCTTAAGGCGGATCCGGACGTGCTGTGGACTATCTACGGAGGGACGACACTTGGAGTCCTAAAGACTTGTTCTTGTTCGGTTCGGGCGCAGCTAGGGAGGGCACGCAACAAAGTGTATGCATCTAAACTATGCTAAATGATTATGTGTAAATAATATGCTTTCCTGGCTTTATGGTTTTTCCGCATGATTTATGTTTTGTCATATGAATCATAACCTCACAGTGGTATCACGAGCCTCTTATTATATTCATAATCTAAATTGCATAAACATGGTTAAATTTTACAAATTTGCAAAGAATTAAAAGGGGTGATTAATTTTCGTAATTGTTAATTAATTGCAAATTGCGTTTATTTAATTATATGTACGCAGTTTTTCGGCAGTTTCTTCGTTACTCATCCAAATCGAGTGATTTTTGTGTCAATTCCGCATGTAAAATGCATTCTAAATTTTTGACAAAAAAGGTAGTTTTCGGCCGAACCCAGAATTCCCAAATTCGAAGCCTAACTATGACTTTTCGGAGGTTTTAGTTTTTCGAACGCAAAAGTTTGTAAATTTAAGATGTTAAATTAAATATTTTCGATTCTTGTTGATAAATCTTGAATTTTTTATTGACCTACAGTATATTTTTAACAAGTTTGAATGCCTAGCCTTGTTTATTATACAACCTAATTTGTAATTATGATGAATTTGTTGAAATTCGAATAATTTAGAATTAATTTGATTTTCATAATTAATTAATAATTTAATTAGGTATCCATGATTAAAATCCACCATAAAAATTGTTAATTTATGTTAAATTTTTAATTTTTATGACCTAGATTTGAATCCATGTTAATCGGAAATTAATTGATTATAAATTTTCGATTTTTCGCCCTAAAATTATGAAATTAATATGTTTTATTAATTTGTCATTAATTTTGAATTAAAAATTTTAATTTTTTTTTAAACGCTCATTAATGTTGCACGCACAAAGCAATGGAAGCTACATGTTACCCTTAAGGGGTGTTGTATAGTGCGGGCACGTGACGACGAGCAAGGGAGCTCGTCGCCCGTGCGGTACGAATGCAACGAGCAACGATGTGTGCGGCACGCTAGGCTCAATGCCTAGGCATGCACGTAGCACAGTGGGCGAGGGCGAGGCACACAAGGCACTACACGATGCGTGTGGGCAGCAGCACGCTGCGCCACAACGCACCATGCGCGCCAAGACAAGCAGCAGCCACGACGCAGCAATGCTGCGCGCAGCGTAGCCCGCAAGGGGTGCGTGTGTGCGTGGCCTTGTGCGTGGGAGTGTGTGGCTATGCTAGGGATGTGCGACGATCAATTCTCACGGGGCATGGGCCTCGTAGCTCGATGGGGCTTGGGCGCAAGCCCAAGTGCCTCGTCTTGACCCGATTGATGCGCTTTGAATTTAATTTTTAATTTTCAGTTCGAGAACGATTTTAATTAATTTTAAAATTCGTAATTTAAATTGTTTTCTTGGATTTTAATTTTGAATGTTATAATTATTATAAATTTTATTTATACTAATTATTTTACTAAAATTAAATCTTGAATTAATTTAAATTCATTTAATTCAACTGAAATAAATTAAATTAATGGATTCGATTATAAATTTATATGAGCTTTAAATTTTAATTAAATTTGTATGTTTCCGGTTAGACTAGAAATACATTTTTATGTTTAAAATTAGTAAAGCATATGAATTTATTGGTTTAAGTGGGAGCATTTTTAGTCATAAACTCTTGATTAGGTCTACAAATCCTTTAAGGTTAAACAACTTGATTAGAATTAATAAGGACTGAATAATTGGTAGATTATTGGTGCCCTTAATTAATTGCTGCAAATATTTATGTGATGCATAACGTGTTTTACTAACCAGCTATGTGGGCCATTCATGATAATGAATGGGAGAATGGTATATATTGTATATGTAATGTTTTGCAGGTTATGGAGTGACTAGTATGGCCCAAATAGGATAGAACACATGGTCCGCGTACCATTAATTTGAATGTAATTGGTCTAAAGTACCAAATTTGTTTTTCAATTCAAATATGGTTTGCGTACCATCAAATAGTTGTAATTAGTTTAATTATAGCTTATCCTATTTGAAGAAAATGGCGCCTCCCACGGCGAAATTCAAGACGAAGTTACCATTTTCGAGACGGACTTTGAAGTTAAAGCTTCAAGATGAAGTCGGACCATACTAGATCACATTTATCTTATGCATGCTTTAAGTTATTTATTGCTTTAAATATGTCTTAGTTATGCATGAGATTGTGGCTTGATTATGTTGCATGATTAAGGATTTTAGTTCACTTAAAATCTAACCAACATAGTAAGAGCCTTAAGTTCCAAACTTAAAAATTGAGTTAAAAGGTGCCATGCCAAAATAAACACTTGCTTGGATATCCTTTACATCAATCTAGTAATAGTTTTCGCTCAGCGAGGTGTTACTTATTGGTCTTAAAGGGGTAAGGTACATAAATAATTGTGAGTACATGTTAGTTTTGGTGAAACTCAACGATATAAGTAAGGAGTCCTTTTATGTCGTGGCAAAATCGATAGGTTTACCTAATAAGTTCTTAGACGTACCTATCAACCAAGAGTAGTTTCTAGACTATTAGCAAAAGGCTTTTGCTTACCTAAAAGATTTTAGAATTGAATCTAAATACATAATGTGCTTAATTCTTCAATGGATTTTAGGGTCTTGGAATCATTTTATTCACACCTGCCGGAACACATAACTTGAATAAAATGCTTAATGAACATTGAATTATGCATGTATGCTAGAATTTAAGTTTATTAAGAGAAACTGTGAATGGTTATTTATTTGTTTATTCTTTTTAATTGTAGTTTTAATTATGGCAAACAACAATTCATTCAACATTCGATCAATTCTCGAAAAGGAGAAGTTGAGCGGGAATAACTTCCTTGACTGGCAAAGGAACTTGCAAATAGTTCTTATGCAGGAAGAAAAGGAGTATGTCCTGGAAGAGGCGATGCCCGAAGACGCAGGCGAAGGGGTCACTCAGGCAGCCCTCAATCGTTGGATTGATGCCAACAAGGATGTGAAATGTCTAATGCTTACAACCATGAGTGCAGATCTATAGAAAACGTTCATCAACTCAGATGCTTTCACGATCATCAGTGAGTTAAAGAACATGTTCTAAGATCTGGCTTGAGTCGAAAGATTCGACACTCATAGGCAAATTCTTGAGACCAAACTTAAGAAAGGCGAGCCCGTAAGTCCACATGTTCTCAAAATGATTGGACTCATTGAGAATATGAGTCGGCTGGATCAGCAATTCTCTCAGGAAATGGTTGTAGACACCATCCTCCATTCTCTTCATAGCGGGTATGATCAGTTCAAACTGAATTACAGTATGAATAGTCTGGACAAAACGCTCACTGAGCTTCACGGTATGCTGAAGACCGCTGAAAAGACGCTCAAAAGTGATAAGCAAGATGTGCTTATGGTGCGTGGGGGCAAGTTCAAGAAATCTGGAAAGAAGAGGAATGCTAAGAAAGGTGGCAACAAGGCCAGCCAAACTAAGCAACCAACTGGCGCCAAATCTGAAAAGAGGAAGGTCAGTCAACCCACTTCTGAATCTGAATGCTTCTACTGCAAGAAGAAGGGGCATTGGAAGAGAGATTGCTTGAAACTAAAGGAAGATCAGAAGAACGGAACAGTCGTTCCATCTTCAGGTATTTTCGTTATAGACTGTATACTTGCTAATTCAACTTCTTGGGTATTAGATACAGGTTGTGGCTCACACTTATGTTCCAATCCACAGGGACTAAGAAGAAGTAGAAAGTTAAGCAAGGGTGAAGTCGACCTACAAGTGGGAAATGGAGCACGGATTGCTGCATTAGCTGTAGGAACTTATTATTTGTCGTTGCCCTCTGGGCTAGTTTTGGAACTGTAAGAGTGTTTCCATGTTCTAAGTCTTACTAAAAACATCATTTCTGTTTCTTGCTTAGATGCTAAGGGATTTTCCTTTTTAATAAAAGACAATAGTTGTTCGTTTTATTTTAAAGAGATGTTTTATGGATCTGCTAGATTAGTCAATGGACTTTATTTATTAGATCACGACAAACAAGTTTATAACATAAATACCAAAAAGGCCAAAAAGGATGATTCAGATCTCACCTATCTGTGGCATTGTCGATTAGGCCATATTAACTTGAAACGCATGGAAAGACTTCAAAAGGAAGGAATTCTAGAACCATTTGACTTAGAGGATTATGGTAAATGCGAATCATGTTTACTTGGCAAAATGACAAAGCAACCTTTCTCTAAAGTTGGAGAAAGAGAAACTGAACTATTGGGTTTAATCCATACAGATGTATGTGGACCAATGAGTACAAATGTTAGGGGTGGTTTCAGCTACTTTATCACTTTCACTGATGACTTCAGTAGATATGGTTATGTCTACCTAATGAAGCATAAGTCTGAATCCTTTGACAAATTCAAGGAATTTCAGAGTGAAGTAGAGAATCAATTAGGCAAGAAGATTAAAGCACTGCGGTCTGATAGAGGCGGTGAATATCTGAGCTATGAATTTGATGACAATCTGAAAGAATGTGGAATTCTATCAGAATTGACTCCCCCTGGAACACCACAAACGGTGTGTCGGAACGGAGAAACAGAACCTTGCTAGACATGGTTAGATCAATGATTGGTCAGGCCGAACTTCCAATAGAATTTTGGGGACATGCACTAAATACAGCTGCACTCACTATAAATAGAGCTCCGTCTAAAGCTGTTGAAAAGACTCCATATGAGTTATGGTTTGGAAAGCCTCCAAAAGTGTCTTTTCTTAAGATTTGGGGATGTGAAGTATACGTTAAGCGATTAATTTCAGACAAACTTCATCCAAAATCTGACAAATGTATCCTTGTGGGCTATCCAAAGGAAACAAAGGGGTATTACTTCTACAATACATCTGAGAACAAGGTGTTTGTTGCTCGAGATGATATCTTTTTGGAAAAGAATCACATTTCCAAAATGACAAGTGGGAGAAAAGTAGACCTCGAAGAAATTCGAGTCGAACAACAAACTCTAGAGAATGCTCAAGATGACATTCAAGATGAAACTCAGAGATCTTTAGAAGTATCTGGTGAGAATCATGGTCAATCTAGAGATGTAACCCCGCTTAGATCGCAGAGATATAGGTCTCAACCGGAAAGGTACTTAGGTATTTTTACGAACGAGAGCTATGATGTTCTATTACTTGAAAGTGATGAACCTGCGACTTACAAACAAGCTATGACGAGCCCTAGCTCCAAGCAATGGCAAGAAGCCATGCAATCTGAATTAGACTCCATGTCAGAAAACCAAGTATGGGATTTGGTCGATTTGCCGGATGGCTACCAAGCCATTGGAAGCAAATGGGTTTTCAAACTGAAAAAGGACAAGGATGGGAAACTTGAAGTTTTCAAAGCTAGATTGGTTGCAAAAGGTTACAGGCAAGTCCACGGTGTGGATTACGATGAAACCTTTTCACCAGTTGCAATGCTAAAATCTATTCGGAAAATGTTAGCAATCGCTGCATATTACGATTACGAAATATGGCAGATGGATGTCAAAACCGCTTTCGTAAAGGGCGTTTTAACAAAAACTGTGTTTATGACACAGCCTGAAGGTTTTGAGGATCCAAAGAATGCTAAAAAGGTATGCAAGCTAAAGAAATCAATCTACGGATTGAAGCAGGCATCCAGGAGCTAGAATATACGTTTTGATGAAGCAGTCAGTTACTTTGGTTTCATCAAGAACGCAGACAAATCTTGTGTATACAAGAAGGTCAGTGGGAGCAAAATTGCTTTCCTAGTATTATATGTCGATGACATATTACTTATCGGAAATGACATTCCTATGTTGAACTCTGTCAAGATTTGGCTTGGGAAATGTTTTTCGATGAAGGATCTAGGAGAAGCACAGTACATATTGGCCATCAAGATTTACAGAGATAGATCTAAAAAGATGATTGGACTTAGTCAAAGCACTTATATCAATAAGGTTCTTGATAGGTTCAAGATGGCAGACTCCAAGCGAGGCTACCTACCCATGTCTCATGGAATGACTCTAAGCAAGACTTAGTGCCCAAAAACACTTGATGAGCGTAGACGAATGAATGGGATTCCATATGCATCATTGATTGGTTCAATAATGTATGCTATGATATGTACACGCCCGGATGTTGCGTACGCACTCAGTGCTACGAGCAGATACCAGTCAGACCCAGGAGAGGCACATTGGACTGCTGCCAAGAATATTCTGAAGTACCTGAAAAGGCACAAAGATGACTGCCTGGTCTATGGTGGAGATGATGAATTAATTGTTAAAGGCTATACGGACGCAAGTTTCCAAACCGACAAAGATGATTTCAGATCACAGTCTGGGTTTGTCTTCTGCCTCAACGGAGTTGCAGTAAGCTGGAAAAGTGCTAAGCAAAGCACCATTGCGGATTCTACAACTGAAGCGGAGTACATTGTTGCACATGAAGCAGCAAAGGAAGCTATATGGCTATGGAAGTTCATAGGTGAACTTGGTGTAGTCCCCTCCATTAAAGGACCAATAGCCCTGTATTGTGATAATAACGGAGCTATTGCACAAGCAAAGGAGCCTAGACACCACCAAAGAGTCAAGCATGTACTTCGTAGATTTAACCTTCTACGAGAGTTCGTTGAAAGAAAAGAAGTCGAGATAAGCAAGATTGGAACTGATGACAACATATCAGATCCATTGACTAAGCCTCTGCCGCAGGCGAAGCACAACTCGCACACTGCAGCTATGGGAATCAAGCATATTGGAGAATGGCTTTGATGTCCTTGTTTGATGTTTTAAAGTTTTAAAGTTTAATACTTTGTAAAACATTATTGGTTAATCATTCACAATAAATGAATAGAATTCATTTTTCCATTTAATTTGTGGTTTATTAAATGATGAGTCCCTTCAATTTGACGAAATATTCAAGATAGACTGTCAGGACCAGTCCTGTGACTAAGAAATGTCTATCAAGTGAACTTGAATGTCAAAGGTTGAAAATGGTCCCTGATCGGAGTTTTCTATAAAATTGGACGCATAGAAAACGTTAGACGACTAGAATGCAAGATGACTAGTAGTTCTGTTTCTTGAACTATGTGGACATGGCAATGTCATAATCATTTGCATAGATACTTACTTTGGGAAGACTAGTATCGGACAGACCTATGAAACTTTACTGTAAGAGATGAAAATCTGTCATAAGTAAATTTCATTAAAATTATTAGACACTAATCCTCAATACCTGAGTGATTTGAGATTACTTGTTTGAGAACTGGTTACTTTGACGTTGTCAACCGTCGCACCGTAAATGGAGGCTATAAAGGCAACGCTCGGGTAATCACCTATCAAACGAAGTCTAATCTCAAGATCGCAAGATTGGGATTGTCCTCCCATAAATCGGGATGAGATGCTAAAAGTTGTACAAGGCCACTCGGAGAGCTAGAAACTGTAAAATGCATGGCCGTGCTCAGATGAATCATAGGCTATGATTATCTGTTTATTTGATCGGTTGAATTCTGAAACCGAGAAACACCTCTGGACATAATAAGGATGACAACTCTTACCTTATGTTCAAGAGCAAGCATCAAGCGACAAAGGAATTAGGAAATGCACACTTGTCCCTAAGGACAAGTGGGAGACTGAAGGAAATAATGCCCTTGGTCCAAGTATGCATTCAATGCTAAGTCTAATAAATGCGGTTCAGTATTAATTAATTATACAAGTTAATAATTCAGTGAGATCAAGTGAGCTGAATGCCTAGCTAGAGGCCGCTTCAGTTCAAGTGGAGTTAATGATATTAATCCACAGCTTACTCTTGACTGAACCCGTAGGGCCACACAAATAGTACGTAAACGGATCAAGTATTTAATGGCATTAAATACTCCATCTATGGATATTCGGAATCGGCGGATCTTGGTTTCAGTGGGAGCTGAGATCATCACAAGCAAGAAATGAATATTCCGGAAACGATGATATTGCCGGAAACGGAAATATGGATCGTATCGGAAATATAAATATTATCCAAGTCGTAGATGTTGCCGGAAACGGAAACATGGTACGTATCGGAAAATATTATCGGAAATGGAAATATTACCGGAATCAGAAATATTGCCGGAAACGGAAATATTGTCAGAATCGGAAATATTATCGGAATCGGAAAATAATTCCGGAAACGGAAATATTAAATATTTGTTCGAAACGGAAATTAATTCCGGAATCGGAAATATTAAATATTGTTCGAATCGGAAATGAATTCCGGAACCGGGAATTTTACCGGAAGCGCATCGTACAAATTAGCATCGGACGAGGCTTGCTAGACGAAGGCCCAGCACGAAGCCAGGCCCGCGCCCAGCTAGCCGAGCGCCCAACATGGAGCTGCCACAGCCTCGCCAGGCCCAGCGCAAGCCCAGGCCTAGCAAGGCCTTTGGCGCGCGCACGCTAAGCGTGCTGTTGGGCTGCGAGCAGTGACTGCTCGTGTGGGCCGCAAGGCCTGCGCGGGTGGTGCGATGCTCGTGGCCATACGATGCTCATGTTCGTAACGAATCATAATCCTATCGGAATTCGTGTATTGATTAAATCCTAATCCTAATAGATTAAATTTATTATTTAGAGTTCAAGTTGGATTCTAATTAATAAATCCAAATCCTAGTAGGATTATAATTCCTTTTCCATACCTCTATAAATAGGTGCCTAGGGTCATAATTTATAGACACAATTGAAGTATTCTAAAGGTAAGATTTTGAAGAAAAATCAGCCATACACTTGCACCTAATAGCCGAAATTCCTAAGCTACCTTAAGGGCGATTCTAGTTGGTCAAGCTTAAGGCGGATCCGGACGTGCTGTGGACTATCTACGGAGGGACGACACTTGGATTCCTAAAGACTTGTTCTTGTTCGGTTCGGGCGCAGCTAGGGAGGGCACGCAACAAAGTGTATGCATCTAAACTATGCTAAATGATTATGTGTAAATAATATGCTTTCCTGGCTTTATGGTTTTTCCGCATGATTTATGTTTTGTCATATGAATCATAACCTCACAGCAATGGGGCAGCGATGGAGCTAGCACAATGCAAAGCAGCGAGGGAGCTAGCGAGCCATCCCTCTTTGCCATAGTGAGGCGTAGCAATGCACGATGAAACACAACGAGGGATGCGGCTGGCCAACGAGGGATGTAGCGACCTCATGCACAAGAGATACATCGAGTTGAGCGTCCGGATTGACTTAATCGTTCTCGGAAAGCTTATGTAATACCTCGTATTTTTATAATATTTATAAGTATATTTCATTATATTTATAAAGCATTTTACGATTAATTCGCATTTAAATAATATTTAAATGTATTTTATTTAAATGTATTTTAATTAATTAGAATATTTATTATTTTAATTAATCACGAAAAGAATTTAATTCTTGAGCCGGGAAATTTAATGGGTTTCAAATGATTTTAAAGGATTCGGGTTTTAAATGAAAGGTCCAATTCGTTTTATTAAACGAGCTCAATCAAAAGAATTTAATTCCAAGCTCTTGGCTAGCCCAATCATTAATTGCTAAGCCCAATTCTATTTTCCTAAGCCTAGCCCATTAAAAATAAGGAGCCTATAAATAGGACTCTTCATCATTTAATGAGCCCCTAAAATTCATAAACCCTATTTTTGCTTTGCTTGCCCCTCACTCCAACTCCCTCTTCTCTCTCTCATCCGCACGCACGCCCGCACAGCCTCGTGCTCGTGCCTTCGTACTGCCGTGCCATCGCCCCTGCTCCTCGAGTGCTACGTTCCTTGTGCCGTGTGCTCGCCCGTCGCCCACACACACACTCTCGCCCTCCCTTTCTCTCGCAGCCCGCCCAGCCAGCACGCATCGCTGCTGGTGTCGTGCTGCTGTGTTGTTGTTGCTTCGTGTGCACCGCACACCCCTGCCCTCGTCTCTCTCTTGTGCGCCCTCGCGCCAGCCCCTGTCGCCAGCCATCGTGCCCTCGCGCCAGCCTCTGCGCGCAGCCCTGCTCGTCGCCCCTCAATCCCGCGCGCGCACACACACGGACGTGTGTGTGTGTGTTGTTCGTGTTCGTAATTCAATTTTTTTTGCCCAATCACCCTAATTCGTGATTGTTCCGTGCTATAGGCCGGATTGGTATAATTCTCTCCTTCCTTACCTATTCTATTTCAATTCCGTATTTTAAATTATAATATTAATATTGTTTTGAATGATTAAAATGTTGGGAATCAGTTATGAACACCGTGTTTTGAGGATTTGCATGTTGTGATTCATTAGGCTTGTTTTAATTATTTAAGCATGAATTTTCAGATTCGTTTATTTAATAAAGGATTGATTTTTATGATAATAAATTAGTATTATTGGGATTTTCAAGTTAGGGTTTTAACCTAGACCTAATGAGTCAATTGATTAGCATAATTAGGTGATGATTT
Organism: Spinacia oleracea; assembly: GCF_020520425.1. NCBI lineage: Eukaryota > Viridiplantae > Streptophyta > Magnoliopsida > Caryophyllales > Amaranthaceae > Spinacia > Spinacia oleracea. Next base: position 94,776,668 of record NC_079490.1, read on the forward strand.
TAATTATGATAATCAATTATATTTTCAGATTTGAATAAAGGCTTAAAGTGTTGATTTTTATTGATTTTAAAGGCGGAAAAAGTATGTTTTCGTACTAGGGATTGGTTTTGCAAATTGAGACGTTTATATTGTTGAAAAACAATTGAATTCTAAAGTTTAAATAAGGTTTTAGATTTTATAAAGTTGCTGGAAATTTAATGAACATGGAAATAATTTAAGTTTCATTATTTTGATGATAGGAGGTGATTTCTAGTTGAGTGCTCGTTATTGCAAAGTGGCCCCTACGCTTAGGTATTCAAGGTACGTACAAGTCTAGGGCGACCACACCTTTTGTCAATGACATTACATTATTGTTGATGATGTGAATTATATTATGTGGATTCATATATGCTTTGGTGAACGATCATGTGGATTAATATTATTGGAATTATTGAATTGTTGGTTGAACAAGCATGTTGAGATTATTATGAGTATGGATTTCATTGTCAATCATGTTGTTCAATATTTATGCATGTATGGTTTGTTTCACATGCAAGGGATGATCATTTAATTGTATGCTATCGTACGGGATGTCTAGCATACTTTGAGCCAATTATTCGTACCTCGTTGTACTATTTATTTTACCACGTGTGAAGGGTTAGCTCATGTAAGCAACCGCACATGTAGGGTTCAGTTGGGAATATTATGTATGAAATGAATTAGGATTTGTCGTGCAAGGGCACAACCCTCATGTTAATGTGCATGATGTGGAGTCTCACTTTGGTGAGGAGGAACATGGTAGTAATTTCACAAGAGTCTTGCTTGGTTGATCACAAGTCTTAAAGCATTAAAATAAGGTTGTTTTGGTTGTTGTTTATTAATTGTATGAATGTACATTGTTGAGTCTTGAGTTCACCTTCAAATAAAATATTAATAAACGTAAAGTGCAACCGGAACAAGCTTCAAAACTCTTGGAACGTATATACCTTGAGTATGAACAATGGGGGGAGTCTTGCCGGAAAGCTCGTACTCCTACTAATGATACAAGACGTTGTTTCATTTATAATATGCGCAGAAATTTCGTCGGTATGGCCCGACACTCGGTATGGCCCGATTTTATTATTTATTATTTGGTGTATGGTTGGCTCCCATCACCTTTTCCTTTATGGAACTTTCTTTTGGCCCGTTTGAAGCTTATTCTAATTGAATTGTGAGTCAAGAGTCGAGTCAAGAGTCGAGTCTTGTATTCATGATTGATTGTTTATTATTATATGGCTTTTGCATGTTGATTAGTACTTAGTGAGTGATGCATGTTTTAGTTTCATTTACTCTATGCTTGTAAGTACTCAGCTTTTGCTGACTACGTGCTTTGTGTGTTTTGGTCATGGCCTTTGCCTTAATGAATGATGATCTATCATTTGCACTTGCATTGATGGGGAGTAGAATAATATAGCAGGTTGGTAGATCGGAATCATGTGGCTTGGGATGATCGAGAGAGTTGCATGTTTTCGTACTTTGAAACTATTTAACTATACTTTAATTATGTTTGAAATGTTTGAACTATTTATGTTTTGGTTTTTGGGCCGTTATGGTTCCAAATTGTAGGAGGCCTCAATATTACATTAATTATGTTTTAAAAGTTAGTTGACATTAAATTCCGCTGCGTAATTCTGGTAATAGCCTTAACCGTTATCACGGTGGCGGTAATACTTTAGTAATTCCTTTATTTTAAGTTGGAAAATAATTTTATAAAAGCAAGGAATTATTAGGGTGTTACAAAGTGGTATTCAGGAGCTTAAGGCTACTTTGTAGTAAGTAATACTACAAAGTGGTATACTAGAGCTTAGTTTCATTCCTTCTTTGTAGTAATCAATATTACAAAGTGGTAATCGGAGACTAATGCGGAACTTTAGGATTTTTAAATATTATTTTCCTAAAGTCAAAACGTATTATTTTGAGTACTCAATGTTTTAAGGGTCAAATATTAATTATTATGGGTCGTTTGAAATAAGTTGAAAAGTTGGGATTATTATTTAATTTAATTAGTTTTTCCGATTTTTTTTTTATTATTCGAAATTTTCGAATTAAATTCGAACTTATTTTATTAATTTCGGAATTTCTTTTATTTAAATATCCGAATTATTTCAATTATTTATTTATTTATTTATTCATTTATTTATTCGAATATTTTTCGAATTTATTTTCGGATTTTTCTTTTATTATCCGAAATTTATTTTTTTAATTATTTAATTAATCAATAATTCTTATTAATTTTCGATTTTAATTTAAATAATTTCAACTAAGTTAGGAGTTATTTCTTAATTAATTTTGAAAATTAATATTGAAGTGGGTAGACTAAGAAGGGCATATTAGTTTAAGTATGCATTTTATGTGATTATGTGGATTATTAATTGCCATGTATATGTTCTAACCATGTTTTATCTTGCTTTATGTGATTAATTGCATCATACTTCATGTTGAGCATATATTTGTGCATTGAAAATTGTATGGCTCCACGAACTATTTATTGTATCCTTTTGGGGTTGGAATTTCTATGGAAACGCGTTAGTAAGACTTTTTAGTTGTGAATTTTCAGGAATTAAGGATGCTACCTTCTAAGTTCACCAGTCTAGGATACTTAGAGAAGATGGATAATGAAACTCCTCGCATGTATGTTCAGAAGATCGTGTTTGCTTGTGACTATTTGGCTTCGACCAAGAATATGCCCCACCTTAGGCACAAAGATATGATGGCTAGTATGGTTATACATTGTTTGCCACATAAGAACCCTTACATAGACCTCAAGAACAAGTTCAGTGACATGCATTTTGGTGATGGTACCCCTAATTGGTACAAATATGGGACTAGAGATGATAGGTGGAAGTATGATTCCGAGGTTCTTGCTACTATCTTAGAGGTTGCGGAAAATAGCTATGAGGATGGGAAGTATTCCGCGGGTCTACGTATTGGCTATGGAGGAAAAGAAAGTGATGGTGAGGATGGCATGATCCATGATGAGCAAGCTAGTGATGTTGAGGAGGATAGTGATGATGATGTGGTAGAGATTGAAAATCCTAATCCTGTAGTTCATGAACCAACCATTGAGATATCCAGTGGATTGAAGATGAGCTTGAAGAGAACAATGTGGTTGATATTGAGCCACAACAGAATGATGAGGCTATGGATGAAGACTCGGATCCGGAAGAAGACTTGGATGATCATAATGATCAAGACTTTACTCCATAGCAATACAAGGAAAGAAATGATCGTCGTGATGACGTTAGTCTCTAGAAAAAAAAATGTAATCCTTAGTTTTACTTTTCATTGGTTAATAAAGTGGCAAAGCTACTATTGATGGTTTTTAGTTTTATTATAGTTGGAGAATAAATGTTATGGCATTAGTGGATGTAAGACTTATTCATTGGAGCATTAATAAAAGAATAGAATTTCCTTTTCGTTATCTCTTAAGTCCAATTCTCAATTCTAAGTCTTGTGGGTATCGCAAAGAGATTAATTGTTATTTCTTCAATGAAATTTTATGTGCAAGGTGGCCAAGTAGCAACCATCTAAATTTACATGCATCGAATAGTGGGGTGAGAAGGCCCAAAAGTGGCGCCAACTCTTCTCCCTAGGGTGCGCCTAAATGTGTTCTTGTTGTGAGTAGGTTCGTTGTCGAACTAGTGCCTTAGTAATGTCATTTCCAACCAATATTAAAGTTATCCTTTTTATTTTATTCAGGAGAAGGGATATGGCTAACCAAGAGATTTATGAAGTGGTTAGACAACTAGCTGAGGTAGTTCGAGACCTAGCTCAAACTAGAGCCAACCCAGTGCATGATCCGGCTGGGGAAATGTTTAAGAAAATAGCTCAAAGCAAGCCTCCACTGTATAGCGGAGAGATTGAACCAAGTGTGCTTGAAAACTGGTTGAGAGAGTTTGATAAGCTCATTGTAGCTGTGAATTGCCCCGAAAACCTTAGGGTGAACAGTGTTGTGTACTACCTAAGAGGTGAAGCTGATTTATGGTGGCAACGATGTGAGAATACCCTTAGAGCCACACCTAACTTTGGGTGGGAAGCATTCAAAACTGCACTAAGGAACAAGTTTTACCCACCTTATCTGAAGAAGCAAAAGGCGCAGGAGTTCATTGAACTCAAAATGGGGGGTCTGTCTGTGACGGAATACTATTCTAAGTTTATAGAGCTGTCTAGGTTTGCACCTGATGTGGTGGCAACGGAAGAGCTCAGGGATCAAAGATTTGAGAATGGTTTAACCATGGACCTTCAGCTGTTGTTGTCTGGAGAGACCTTTACCTCATTAGACACCCTGTACGGAAAAGATGCTCACCTGTATGGGTTACAACAAAGGAAGAATGGTGGTACTGAAAAGAGAAAGGATGGCGGAAGCTCGAATCAAGGGAATAACCATCAGAATCAGGGGAGTTTTAAGAAGCACACAGGAAATGGAAATTTCCAGTTTAGGGCTAACAATGGTGGTAATCGCAACAACCAAGGTGGTGGAAATCAGTCTGGAAGGAATGGAGTATGGACCTACGACTGTAGGCGCTGTAACATGAATCACCCTGGAAAGGATTGTGATGGAAATTTGGTGACTTGTAGATTCTGTCAGAAGTTAGGCCACAGGGAGTATGAATGCTATTCTAAGAATGGGAAGCCTAACCAAGGTAACCACCAAGGCAATAATCGGAACAGTCAGAACCGAAATGGGGGAAATGGAGGTGGGAACCAAAGGAACCACCAAGGTGGTACCAATGGCAACGGCAATGGCAATCACCAGAACCATGGAAAGCCTGGAGGAAACCAACAGTAGAATGGGAACCGAAACAACAATGGGAACACCAATGGAGGTGGCTATAACAAAGGAGTTGCCCAAGGAAAGTTGAATGTGATATCTAGGCAAGAAGCGGAAACTTCCTCTAACGTCATAGCGGGTACTTTTTCTATTAATTCCGTTTTAGTTAAAGTTCTATTTGATTCTGGTGCGACTTATTCTTTTATATCAGTAGATGCTTTGGGGAAACTAGGGTTGAAAGAGCCTGAAACAATTGAAGTACCTATAGTCATACCTACTGGTAGTATAGTGAACTGTACCAAAATCCATAGAGATGTGCCTTTGACCATAGCCAAGACCGTGTTCTTATCTAACCTAATCGAGTTTGAGTTAGGAGAGCTAGATGTAATTCTAGGAATGGATTGGTTGGCCATGTTCAAAGCCAAAATAGATTGTGAGAAGCAGAAGGTTCACTTGAGGTCTAGCCTAGGCAAAGTAGTGTCATATCGTCGTTTTGGTAAGCCTAAGAACATAGGAATCATCACGGCAATGGAACTCGTGAAGCTAGTCGGTAAAGGGAACCCAGTCTTCTTATGTAATGTGAGAAGCCTAGAGCATGTGATCAAGGATCAGCCTGAAGACATTGCAGTAGTTAATGAATTCCTTGATGTGTTTCCAGAAGAGATCCCGGGGATGCCTCCCAATCGACCTATTGACTTTACCATAGATTTAGTGCCTGGAACCGCCCCTATTTCAAAATCACCCTATCGAATGGCTCCAGCAGGAATGAATGAGTTAAAAGGCCAACTAGAGGATCTATTGAAGAAAGGTTACATTAGGCCAAGTGCATCGCCTTGGGGAGCACCAGTGTTGTTTGTAAAGAAAAAGGATGGAAGTATGAGGCTCTGTATAGACTACAGGGAGCTCAATAAGGTCACGATCAAGAACAAGTATCCTTTACCTAGGATAGAAGACCTATTTGACCAACTGAAAGGAGCTGGAATCTTTTCAAAAATCGATTTGCGTTCGGGTTATCATCAATTGAGAATCGTTGATCATGACATACCAAAGACCGCATTCAGGACTAGATACGGACATTATGAGTTCACTGTTATGCCTTTTGGGTTAACTAATGCCCCTGCAATATTTATGGACTTAATGAACCGTGTATTCTATGCCTATTTGGACAAGTTTGTAGTGGTTTTCATAGATGACATCCTAGTGTATTCAAGGAGTGAAAGGATCACGCGGAACACTTGAGATCTGTGTTGAGCACCTTGAGAGATAACCACTTGTATGCCAAGTTCTCAAAGTGTGAATTTTGGTTGGAAAGAGTTGCATTTTTGGGACATTTTGTATCTAAAGAAGGAGTGGCAGTTGACCCTGCTAAGATCAAAGTTGTTAGTGAATGGCCTACACCCAAGAGTGTGACTGACATTCGTAGTTTTCTGGAATTAGCTGGCTACTATAGACGATTTGTGCAAGACTTCTCTAGGATAGCCAAGCCCATGACTACCTTGATGAAGAAGGAAGCAAAGTTTGAATGGAGTGACCAGTGTGAGGAAGCATTCCAAGCCTTGAAGACTCGATTGACAACCGCGCCAGTGTTAACCTTGCCAGATGAGAGTGGTGCATATGATGTTTATAGTGATGCCTCTAAGAATGGTTTAGGGTGTGTATTGATGCAGAACGGGAAGGTTATTGCGTATGCTTTGAGGCAATTGAAGCCATATGAATCCAATTACCCTACCCATGATTTAGAGATAGCTGCTATAGTGTTTGCATTGAAGATATGGAGACACTATCTGTATGGTGTGAAGTGTAGGATATTTACGGATCATAAGAGTTTAAAGTACATCTTCACCCAGAAAGATCTGAATATGCGCCAACGAAGGTGGTTGGAGTTAATCAAGGACTATGATTTGGATATCCAATACCATGAAGGAAAAGCCAATGTAGTTGCGGATGCCTTGAGTAGGAAATCAAGTCATAGTGTTAATGCGTTAGTAGTTGCTAACGAGCTGTGTAAGGACATGCAGCGTTTGAACCTGGAAATAGTGAGTGGTGAAAGCCTTGAGGGAATGATGAATGCCTTAACCATCCAGCCGTCAATATTTGATGAGATTAGGGAGAATCAAGCTGGTGATGTGAAGTTAGAGCGAATCAAGGAAAAGATTTCGCAAGGTAAAGAGTTAGAATTCCGAATCCATGATGATGGAAGTTTGAGGTACAAAGGCAGGTGGTGCGTGCCTCAAAAGTGTGGGGAATTGAAAGAGAGATTGATGAAAGAATGGCATAATACGCCATATTCTGTGCACCCAGGTGGTGACAAGTTGTATAAGGACTTGAAAAAGGTCTATTGGTGGCCAAGGATGAAGAACGAAGTGGCTGAATTTGTGGCTAGATGTCTGACTTGTCAGAAGGTTAGAATAGAGCACAGGAGACCTCAAGGGAAGGTCCAACCTTTAGAGATTCCAAGCTGGAAATGGGACTGTATTTCTATGGACTTCGTCACTTGTTTGCCTAAGTCAAAGACTGGAAATGATACAATTTGGGTTGTGGTAGATAGGTTAACTAAGTCAGCAGTGTTTATACCAATGAAGGAAACCTGGAAAATGGAACAACTTGCTAAAGCTTACATTAATAATGTTGTGAGGTTACATGGAGTTCCTAAGGATATCGTGTCAGATAGGGATTCAAGGTTTCTTTCGAATTTCTGGAAAAGTGTGCAGAAGAGCTTTGGTACGACATTGGGAATGAGTACAGCCTTCCACCCAGCCACGGATGGACAAACTGAGAGGACTATCCAAACCTTGGAGGACATGCTTCGGGCATGCGTTATTGATTTCCAAGGAAGTTGGGAAGATAGCCTAGATTTGATTGAGTTTTCCTATAATAATAGCTATCATGCTAGCATTGGAATGACACCATTTGAGGCTTTGTATGGACGAAAGTGTAGAAGTCCACTTTGCTGGAACGGTATTAGTGAATCCGTAGTATTAGGACCTCAAATGATAGAGGACACCGTGAACCAAATCCGAACCATCCAATCAAAGATTCAAGCGGCGCAAGATGGCCAAAAGAGCTATGCAGACTTGAAACGTAGGGATGAAGAGTTCAATATAGGTGATAAAGTGTTGCTCAAAGTGTCACCAATGAAAGGTGTCATGAGATTTGGGAAGAAAGGGAAGTTAAGCCCTAAGTACATAGGCCCATATGAAATCTTAGAAAAAATTGGAAAGGTAGCTTATAGACTAGCCTTGCCTATGGACTTGCATAGAGTGCATAATGTGTTCCACATATCTCAGTTAAGGAAATATATCCCGGATAAATCGCATGTGTTGCAACCGGAGAACATAGAATTAGACCAAAGTCTAACCTTTGAGGAAAGACCTGTCAAAATCCTTGATAGCAAAGTGCGTAGTACGCGTACATAAGATGTGAAAATTGTCAAAGTGTTGTGGTCTAATCAAGAATCTGAGGAAGCTACTTGGGAAGCGGAGGACGAAATGAGAAAGAAATATCCCGAGCTTTTTCCCGCGGTTAGTTGAGTTATGGGGTCGTAACTCGTGTCTTTTAAGCGGGGTAGAGTGCGGTAGAATTTCACGCTTTTTACCTTGTTTTCCCCTATTTTATGCTCAATTTAGTGTTTCCTATTGAATTTGCGCTTATTATTGTCCCGTTTAAGCATGTAAAGAGTACAGCAACTTAAAATTTTTGCACATGAACGCATTAAAGGTCTCATAAAGTCTCAAGTTTTGAGTTGAATTTTGATTTCCGAACCCAAGTTTCAGGACGAAACTTCTTTTAAGGAGGGTAGACTGTAATACCTCGTATTTTTATAATATTTATAAGCATATTTTATTATATTTATAAAGCATTTTACGATTAATTCGCATTTAAATAATATTTAAATATATTTTATTTAAATGTATTTTATTTAAATGTATTTTAATTAATTAGAATATTTATTATTTTAATTAATCACGAAACGAATTTAATTCTTGAGCCGGGAAATTTAATGGGTTGCAAATGATTTTAAAGGCTTCGGGTTTTAAATGAAAAGTCCAATTCGTTTTATTAAACGAGCCCAATCAAAAGAATTTAATTCCAAGCTCTTGGCTAGCCCAATCATTAATTTCTAAGCCCAATTCTATTTTCCTAAGCCTAGCCCATTAAAAATAAGGAGCCTATAAATAGGACTCCTCATCATTAAATGAGCCCCTAAAATTCATAAACCCTATTTTTGCTTTGCTTGCCCCTCACTCCAACTCCCTCTTCTCTCTCTCGTCCGCACGCACGCCCGCACAGCCTCGTGCTCGTGCCTTCGTGCTGCCGTGCCATCGCCCCTACTCCTCGAGTGTTGCGTGCCTTGTGCCGTGTGCTCGCTCGTCGCCCACACACACACTCTCGCCCTCCCTTTCTCTCGCAGCCCGCCCAGCCAGCACGCATCGCTGCTGGTGCCGTGCTGCTGTGTTGTTGTTGCTTCGTGTGCACTGTTAGGTATGATACATATGACAATTCATAAATCATGCAGAAAAACCATAAAGCCAGGAAAGCATATTATTTGCGCATAATCATTTACCATAGAATAGATGCATACATGTTGTAGCGTGCCTTCCCTAGCTGCGCCCGAACCGAACAAGAACAAGTCTTTAGGACTCCAAATGTCGTCCCTCCGTAGATAGTCAACAGTACGTCCGGATCCGCCTCAAGTTAGACCAACTAGAATCGCCCTTAAGGTGCTTAGGAATTTCGGCTATGTGTTTGCAAGTGTATGGCTGATTTTTCTTTCAAAAACTTACCCTTTGACTACTTCAATCGTGCTATAAATTGTGACCCTAGGCACCTATTTATAGGGGTATGGAAAAGGAATTGTAATCCTACTAGGATGTGGATTTGCTAGTTAGAATCTTATTAGGACTCTAAATAACAAAATCAATCTATTAGGATTAGGATTTAATCTTTGCACGAATCTTAATAGGATTAGGATTCCCGCACAAGCGTTGCACGAGCCGTGCACCCTCGCAAGCCTTGCGGCCCACGCCAGGCGCACAGCGCTTGGCCCACGCTGCTGTGCTCTCGCGCGCGCGCGCCCTTGGCTGGGCCTGGCCTTGCGCTGGGCCTGGTCGAGGCGTGCGTTGATGCGTGCGGCTCGCTGGGCGATGGCCTGGCTTCGTGCTGGGCCTTCATCTAGCGGGCCTCGTCCGATGCTAATTCGTACGATACGCTTCCGATTAAATTCCTGATTCCGGAATTCATTTCCGATACGAACAATATTTAATATTTTGGATTCCGGAATTAATTTCCGTTTCGAACAATTATTTAATATTTCCGTTTCCGGAATTATTTTCCGATTCCGATAATATTTCCGATTCTGACAATATTTTCGTTTCCAGCAATATTTCCGATTCTGGCAATATTTCCATTTCCGATAATATTTTCCGATACGTACCATGTTTCCGTTTCCGGCAACATCTACGACTTGGATAATTTTTATATTTCCGATACGATCCATATTTCCGTTTCCGGCAATATCATCGTTTCCGGAGTATTCATTTCTTGCTTGTGACGATCTCAGCTCCCACTGAAACCAAGATCCGTCGATTCCGAATATCCATAGATAGAGTATTTAATGCCATTAAATACTTGATCCGTTTACGTACTATTTGTGTGACCCTACGGGTTCAGTCAAGAGTAAGCTGTGGATTAATATCATTAATTCCACTTGAACTGAAGCGGCCTCTAGCTAGGCATTCAGCTCACTTGATCTCACTGAATTATTAACTTGTTAATTAATACTGAACCGCATTTATTAGACTTAAGATAGAATGCATACTTGGACCAAGGGCATTATTTCCTTCAGTCTCCCACTTATCCTTAGGGACAAGTGTGCATTTCCTAATTCCGTTGTCGCTCGATGCTTGCTCTTGAACATAAGGTAAGAGTTGTCATCCTTATTATGTCCAGAGGTGTTTCTCGGTTTCAGAGTTCAACTGATCAAATAAACAGATAATCATAGCCTATGATTCATCCGAGCACGACCATGCATTTCACAGTTTCTAGCTCTCCGAGTGGCCTTGTACAACTTTTAAGCATCTCATCCCGATTTATGGGAGGACAATCCCAATCTTGCGATCTTGAGATTAGACTTCGTTTGATAGGTGATTACCTGAGTGTTGCCTTTATAGCCTCCTTTTACGGTGCGACGGTTGGTCAACGTCAAAGCAATCAGTTCTCAAACAAGTAATCTCAAATCACTCAGGTATTGAGGATTTAGTGTCTAATAATTTAATGAAATTTACTTATGACAGATTTTCATCTCTTACAGTAAAGTTTCATAGGTCTGTCCGATACTAGTCTTCCCAAAGTAAGTATCTATGCAAATGATTATGACATTGCCATGTCCACATAGTTCAAGAAACAGAACTACTAGCCATCTTGCATTCTAGTCGTCTAACATTTTCTATGCGTCCAATTTTATAGAAAACTCCGACCAGGGACCATTTTCAACCTTTGACATTCAAGTTCACTTGATAGACATTTCTTAGTCACAGGACTGGTCCTGACAGTCTATCTTGAATATATCGTCAAATTGAAGGGACTCATCATTTAATAAACCACAAATTAAATGGAAATTTGAATTCTATTCATTTATTGTGAATGATTAACCAATAATGTTTTACAAAGATTTAAACTCTAAAACTTTAAAACATTAAATAAGGATATCAAAGCCATTCTCCAATATGCTTGATTCCCATAGCTGCAGTGTGCGAGTTGTGCTTCGCCTGCGGCAGAGGTTTAGTCAATGGATCTGATATGTTGTCATCAGTTCCAATCTTTCTTATCTCGACTTCTTTTCTTTCAACGAACTCTCGTAGAAGGTGAAATCTACGAAGTACATGCTTGACTCTCTGGTGGTGTCTAGGCTCCTTTGCCTGTGCAATAGCTCCGTTATTATCACAATACAGGGCTATTGGTCCTTTAATGGAGGGGACTACACCAAGTTCGCCTATGAACCTCCTTAGCCATATAGCTTCCTTTGCTGCTTCATGTGCAGCAATGTACTCCGCTTCAGTTGTAGAATCCGCAATGGTGCTTTGCCTAGCACTTTTCCAGCTTACTGCACCTCCGTTGAGGCAGAAGACAAACCCAGATTGTGATCTGAAATCATCTTTGTCGGTTTGGAAACTTGCGTCCGTATAGCCTTTAACAATTAATTCATCATCTCCACCATAGACCAGGAAGTCATCTTTGTGCCTTTTCAGGTACTTCAGAATATTCTTGGCAGCAGTCCAATGCGCCTCTCCTGGGTCTGACTGGTATCTGCTCGTAGCACTGAGTGCGTACGCAACATCCGGGCGTGTACATATCATAGCATACATTATTGAACCAATCAATGATGCATATGGAATCCCATTCATTCGTCTACGCTCATCAAGTGTTTTTGGGCACTGAGTCTTGCTTAGAGTTATTCAATGAGACATGTGTAGGTAGCCTCGCTTGGAGTCTGCCATCTTGAACCTATCAAGCACCTTATTGATATAAGTGCTTTGACTAAGTCCAATCATCCTTTTAGATCTATCTCTGTAAATCTTGATGCCCAATATGTACTGTGCTTCTCCTAGATCCTTCATCGAAAAACATTTCCCAAGCCAAATCTTGACAGAGTTCAACATAGGAATGTCATTTCCGATAAGTAATATGTCGTCGACATACAATACTAGGAAAGCAATTTTGCTCCCACTGACCTTCTTGTATACACAAGATTCGTCTGCGTTCTTGATGAAACCAAAGTCACTGACTGCTTCATCAAAACGTATATTCCAGCTCCTTGATGCCTGCTTCAATCCATAGATTGATTTCTTTAGCTTGCATACCTTTTTAGCATTCTTTGGATCCTCAAAACCTTCAGGCTGTGTCATGAACACAGTTTCTGTTAAAACGCCATTTAAGAAAGAAGTTTTGACATCCATCTGCCATATTTCGTAATCGTAATACGCAGCAATTGCTAACATTATCCGAATAGACTTTAGCATTGCAACTGGTGAAAAGGTTTCATCGTAATTTACACCGTGGACTTGCCTGTAACCTTTTGCAACCAATCTAGCTTTGAAAACTTCAAGTTTCCCATCCTTGTCCTTTTTCAGTTTGAAAACCCATTTGCTTCCAATGGCTTGGTAGCCATCTGGCAAATCGACCAAATCCCATACTTGGTTTTCAGACATGGAGTCTAATTCTGATTGCATGGCTTCTTGCCATTGCTTGGAGCTAGGGCTCGTCATAGCTTGTTTGTAAGTCGCAGGTTCATCACTTTCAAGTAATAGAACATCATAGCTCTTGTTCGTCAAAATACCTAAGTACCTTTCCGGTTGAGATCTATATCTTTGCGATCTACGCGGGGTAAGATTTCTAGATTGACCATGATTCTCACCAGATACTTCTAAAGATCTATGAGTTTCATCCTGAATGTCATCTTGAGCATTCTCTAGAGTTTGTTGTTCGACTCGAATTTCTTCGAGGTCTACTTTTCTCCCACTTGTCATTTTGGAAATGTGATCTTTCTCCAAAAAGACACCATCTCGAGCAACAAACACCTTGTTCTCAGATGTATTGTAGAAGTAATACCCCTTTGTTTCCTTTGGATAGCCCAGAAGGATACATTTGTCAGATTTTGGATGAAGTTTGTCTGAAATTAATCGCTTGACGTATAATTCACATCCCCAAATCTTAAGAAAAGACACATTTGGAGGCTTTCCAAACCATAACTCATATGGAGTCTTTTCGACAGCTTTAGACGGAGCTCTATCTATAGTGAGTGCGGCTGTATTTAGTGCATGTCCCCAAAATTCTAATGGAAGTTCGGCCTGACCCATCATTGACCTGACCATGTCTAGCAAGGTTCCGTTCCTCCGTTCCGACACACCGTTCCATTGTGGTGTTCCAGGAGGAGTCAATTCTGATAGAATTCCACATTCTTTCAGATGGTCATCAAATTCATAGCTCAGATATTCACCGCCTCTATCAGACCGCAGTGCCTTAATCTTCTTGCCTAATTGATTCTCTACTTCACTCTGAAATTCCTTGAATTTGTCAAAGGATTCAGACTTATGCTTCATTAGGTAGACATAACTATATCTACTGAAGTCATCAGTTAAAGTGATAAAGTAGCTGAAACCACCTCTAGCATTTGTACTCATTGGTCCACATACATCTGTATGGATTAAACCCAATAGTTCATTTGCTCTTTCTCCAACTTTAGAGAAAGGTTGCTTTGTCATTTTGCCAAGTAAACATGATTCGCATTTACCATAATCCTCTAAGTCAAATGGTTCTAGAATTCCTTCCTTTTGAAGTCTTTCTAAGCGTTTCAAGTTAATATGGCCTAATCGACAATGCCACAGATAGGTGAGATCTGAATCATCCTTTTTGGCCTTTTTGGTATTTATGTTATAAACGTGTTTGTCGTGATCTAATAAATAAAGTCCATTGACCAATCTAGCAGATCCATAAAACATCTCTTTAAAATAAAACGAACAACTATTGTCTTTTATTAAAAAGGAAAATCCCTTAGCATCTAAGCAAGAAACTGAAATGATGTTTTTAGTAAGACTTGGAACATGGAAACACTCTTCCAGTTCCAAAACTAGCCTAGAGGGCAACGACAAATAATAAGTTCCTACAGCTAATGCAGCAATCCGTGCTCCATTTCCCACTCGTAGGTCGAATTCACCCTTGCTTAACTTTCTACTTCTTCTTAGTCCCTGTGGATTGGAACATAAGTGTGAGCCACAACCTGTATCTAATACCCAAGAAGTTGAATTAGCAAGTATACAGTCTATAACGAAAATACCTGAAGATGGAACGATTGTTCCGTTCTTCTGATCTTCCTTTAGCTTCAAGCAATCTCTCTTCCAATGCCCCTTCTTCTTGCAGTAGAAGCATTCGGATTCAGAAGTGGGTTGACTAGCCTTCCTCTTTTCAGATTTGGCGCCAGCTGGTTGCTTAGTCTGGCTGGCCTTGTTGCCACCTTTCTTAGCATTCCTCTTCTTTCCAGATTTCTTGAACTTGCCCCCACGCACCATAAGCACATCCTGCTTATCACTTTTGAGCGTCTTTTCAACGGTCTTCAGCATACCGTGAAGCTCAGTGAGAGTTTTGTCCAGACTATTCATACTGTAGTTCAGTTTGAACTGATCATACCCGCTATGAAGAGAATGGAGGATGGTGTCTATAGACATTTCCTGAGAAAATTGCTGATCCAGCCGACTCATATTCTCAATGAGTCCAATCATTTTGAGAACATGTGGACTTACGGGCTCGCCTTTCTTAAGCTTGGTCTCAAGAATTTGCCTATGAGTCTCGAATCTTTCGACTCGAGCCAGATCTTGGAACATGCTCTTCAACTCACTGATGATTGTGAAAGCATCTGAGTTGATGAACGTTTTCTGCAGATCTGCACTCATGGTGGCGAGCATTAGACATTTCACATCCTTGTTGGCATCAATCCAACGATTGAGGGCTACCTGAGTGACCCCGTCGCCTGCGGCTTCGGGCATCGCCTCATCTAGGACATACTCCTTTTCTTCCTGCATAAGAACTATTTGCAAGTTCCTTTGCCAGTCAAGGAAGTTTTTCCCGTTCAACTTCTCCTTTTCGAGAATTGACCGAATGTTGAATGAATTGTTGTTTGCCATAGTTAAAACTACAATTGAAAAGAATAAACAAATAAATAACCATTCACAGTTTCTCTTAATAAACTTAAATTCTAGCATACATGCATAATTTAATGTTCATTAAGCATTTTATTCAAGTTATGTGTTCCGGCAGGTGTGAATAAAATGATTCCAAGATCCTAAAATCATTGGAGAATTAAGCACAGTTTGTCGACTTAATCCTAAAACATCTTAGGTAAGCAAAAACCTTTTGCTAATAGTCTAGAAACTATTCTTGGTTGATAGGTACGTCTAAGAACTTATTAGGTAAACCTATCGATTTTGCCACGACATAAAAGAACTCCTTACTTATATCGTTGAGTTTCACCAAAACTAACATGTACTCACAATTATTTGTGTACCTTTCCCCTTTAGGACCAATAAGTAACACCTCGATGAGCGAAAACTATTACTAGATTGATGTAAAGGATATCCAAGCAAGTGTATATTTTGGCATGGCACCTTTTAACTCAATTTTTAAGTTTGGAACTTAAGGCTCTTACTATGTTGGTTAGATTTTAAGTGAACTAAAATCCTTAATCATGCAACATAATCAAGCTTTGATCTCATGCATATTTAAGACATATTTAAAAGCAATAAATAACTTAAAACATGCATAAGATAAATGTGATCTAGTATGGCCCGACTTCATCTTGAAGCTTCAACTTCAAAGTCCGTCTCGAAAATGGAAACTTCGTCTTGAATTTCACCGTGGGAGGCGTCATTTTCTTCAAATAGGATAAGCTATAATTAAACTAATTACAACTATTTGATGGTACGCAGACCATATTTAAATTGAAAAACTAATTTGGTGCATTAGACCAATTACATTCAAATTAATGGTGCGCAGACCATATTTTCTATCCTATTTGGGCCATACTAGTCACTTCATAACCTGCAAAACAGTACATATACAATATATACCATTCACCCATTCATTATCATGAATGGCCCACATAGCTGGTTAGTAAAACACGTTATGCATCACATAAATATTTGCAGCAATTAATCAAGGGCACCAATAATCTACCAATTATTCAGTCCTTATTAATTCTAATCAAGTTGTTTTAACCTTAAGGATTTGTAGACCTAATCAAGAGTTTATGACTAAAAGAGCTCCCACTTAAACCAATAAATTCATATGCTTTACTAATTTTAAACATAAAAATGTATTTTTAGTCTAACCGGAAACATACAAATTTATTTAAAATTTAAAGCTCATATAAATTTATAATTGAATCCACAAATTTAATTTTATTTTCAGTCGTATTTAAATTAATTCATGATTTTAATTTTAGTAAAATAATTAGAATAAATGAAATTTATTATAATTACAATATTCAAAATTAAAATCCAAGAAAATAATTTAAATTATTAATTTTAAAATTAATTAAAATTACATAAACTGAAAATTTCAAATTAAAATTTTAAGAACGATCTAATCGTGACGCAACATCACCACGCAACGCACAGCCATAGGCCACACGCAGGCAGCCATCGCTGGCCATGTGCGCGCAGTCCATGCGCTGCGTCGCATCTGCTGCTGCATTCCATCGCAAGGCATCCGAGGCACGCTTGGCCTCTGGCTCGCTGCGCGCCTGCCCTCGTCGCACGCGAGCTTGCGCTCATCGCACGAGGCAGTAGCATGCGAGCAGGTGCTCGCTGCGCGCGAGCGATCGATGCTGAGCGTAGCGCTCGTCGCACGCGAGCTTGCGCTCGCTGCGCGCGAGGCTTCGCACGCTTGCGCGAGGCAGTGCGCGCTGTGGCGCAGCTCGCTTGCTGCCCACACGCGACTGCTCGTGCCTTGCTTTCGCCTTTGCCCACTCGCCCATCGCACACAGCCCACGACACAAGGCAGGGCTGCTGCCTTGTGCTCGTGCACCATGCCCTTGCTCGCTGCATTCGTACCGCATGGGCGACGAGCTCCCTTGCTCGTCGTCGCATGCCCGCACTATACAACACCCCTTAAGGGTAACACGTAGCGTCCATTGCTTTGTGCGTGCAAGTTTTATGAGCAATTGCATAAAAATTAAAATTTTTTAATTCAAAATTAATGACGAATTAATAAAACATATTAATTTCATAATTTTAGGGCGAAAAATCGAAAATTTATTAATCAATTAATTTCCGATCGATCATGGATTCAAATCTAGGTCATAAAAATTTAAAATTTAACACAAATTTACAATTTTTATGGTGGTTTTTAATCATAGGTATCTAATTAAATTATTAATTAATATTGAAAATCAAATCAATTCTAAATTATTCGAATTTCAACAAATTAATCATAATTACAAATTAGATTGCATAATTAACAAGGATAGGCATTCAAACTTGTTAAACATATACAGTAGGTCAATCAAAAATTCAAGATTTATCAACAAGAATCGCAAATATTTAATTTAACATCTTAAATTTACAAAATTTTGCGTTCGAAAAACTAAAACCTCCGAAAAGTCATAGTTAGGCTTCGAATTTGGGAATTCTGGGTTTCGGCGAAAAATAACATTTTTGTCAAAATGTTAGAATGCCTTTTACATGCGGAATTGACACAAAAATCACTCGATTTGGTTGAGTAACGAACATTCTGTCGAAAAACCTGCGTACATATAATTAAATAAACGCAATTTGCAATTAATTAACAATTACGAAAATTAATCACCCCTTTTAATTCTTGCAAATTTGTAATATTTAACCATGTTTATGCAATTTAGATTATGAAAATAATAAGAGGCTCGTGATACCACTGTTAGGTTATGATACATATGACAATTCATAAATCATGCGGAAAAACCATAAAGCCAGGAAAGCATATTATTTGCACATAATCATTTAGCATAGAATAGATGCATACATGTTGTAGCGTGCCTTCCCTAGCTGCGCCCGAACCGAACAAGAACAAGTCTTTAGGACTCCAAATGTCGTCCCTCCGTAGATAGTCCACAGTACGTCCGGATCCGCCTCAAGTTAGACCAACTAGAATCGCCCTTAAGGTGCTTAGGAATTTCGGCTATGTGTTTGCAAGTGTATGGCTGATTTTTCTTTCAAAAACTTACCCTTTGAATACTTCAATCGTGCCCATAAATTGTGACCCTAGGCACCTATTTATAGGGATATGGAAAAGGAATTGTAATCCTACTAGGATGTGGATTTGCTAGTTAGAATCTTATTAGGACTCTAAATAACAAAATCAATCTATTAGGATTAGGATTTAATCTTTGCACGAATCCTAATAGGATTAGGATTCCCGCACAAGCGTTGCACGAGCCGTGCACCCGCGCAATCCTTGCGGCCCACGCCAGGCGCACAGCGCTCGGCCCACGCTGCTGTGCTCTCGCGCGCGCGCGCCCTTGGCTGGGCCTGGCCTTGCGCTGGGCCTGGTCGAGGCGTGCGTTGGTGCGTGCGGCTCGCTGGGCGATGGCCTGGCTTCGTGCTGGGCCTTCGTCTAGCGGGCCTCGTCCGATGCTAATTCGTACGATACGCTTCCGATTAAATTCCTGATTCCGGAATTCATTTCCGATACGAACAATATTTAATATTTCCGATTCCGGAATTAATTTCCGTTTCGAACAAATATTTAATATTTCCGTTTCCGGAATTATTTTCCGATTCCGATAATATTTCCGATTCTGACAATATTTCCGTTTCCGGCAATATTTCCGATTCTGGCAATATTTCCATTTCCGATAATATTTTCCGATACGTACCATGTTTCCGTTTCCGGCAACATCTACGACTTGGATAATTCTTATATTTCCGATACGATCCATATTTCCGTTTCCGGCAATATCATCGTTTCCGGAGTATTCATTTCTTGCTTGTGACGATCTCAGCTCCCACTGAAACCAAGATCCGTCGATTCCGAATATCCATAGATAGAGTATTTAATGCCATTAAATACTTGATCCGTTTACGTACTATTTGTGTGACCCTACGGGTTCAGTCAAGAGTAAGCTGTGGATTAATATCATTAATTCCACTTGAACTGAAGCGGCCTCTAGCTAGGCATTCAGCTCACTTGATCTCACTGAATTATTAACTTGTTAATTAATACTGAACCGCATTTATTAGACTTAACATAGAATGCATACTTGTACCAAGGGCATTATTTCCTTCATGCATCGCACACCCCTCCTCTCGTCTCTCTCTTGTGCGCCCTCGCGCCAGCCCCTGTCGCCAGCCCTCGCGCCCTCGCGCCAGCCCCTGCGCGCAGCCCTGCTCGTCGCCCCTCAATCCCGCGCGTGCACACACACGGACGTGTGTGTGTGTGTGTGTTGTTCGTGTTCGTAATTCAATTCTTTTTCGCCTAATCACCCTAATTCGTGATTGTTCTGTGCTATAGGCCGGATTGGTATAATTCTCTCATTCCTTACCTATTCTATTTCAATTCCGTGTTTTAAATTATAATATTAATATTGTTTTGAATGATTAAAATGCTGGGAATCGGTTATGAACACCGTGTTTTGAGGATTTGCGTGTTGTGATTCATTAGGCTTGTTTTAATCATTAAAGCATGAATTTTCAGATTCGTTTATTTAATAAAGGATTGATTTTTATGATAATAAATTAGTGTTATTGGGATTTTCAAGTTAGGGTTTTAACCTAGACCTAATGAGTCAATTGATTAACATAATTAGGTGATGATTTTAATTATGATAATCAATTATATTTCCAGATTTGAATAAAGGCTTAAAGTGTTGATTTTTATTGATTTTAAAGGCGGAAAAAGTATGTTTTCGTACTAGGGATTGGTTTTACAAATTGAGACGTTTATATTGTTGAAAAACAATTGAATTCTAAAGTTTAAATAAGGTTTTAGATTTTATAAAGTTGCTGGAAATTTAATGAACATGGAAATAATTTAAGTTTCATTATTTTGATGATAGGAGGTGATTTCTAGTTGAGTGCTCGTTATTGCAAAGTGGCCCCTACGCTTAGGTATTCAAGGTACGTACAGGTCTAGGGCGACCACACCTTTTGTCAATGACATTACATGATTGTTGAGGATGTGAATTATATTATGTGGATTCATATATATACTTTGGTGAACGATCATGTGGATTAATATTATTGGAATTATTGAATTGTTGGTTGAACAAGCATGTTGAGATTATTATGAGTATGGATTTCATTGTCAATCATGTTGTTCAATATTTATGCATGTATGGTTTGTTTCACATGGAAGGGATGATCATTTAATTGTATGCTATCGTACGGGATGTCTAGCATACTTTGAGCCAATTATTCGTACCTCGTTGTACTATTTATTTTACCACATGTGAAGGGTTAGCTCATGTAAGCCACCGCACATGTAGGGTTCAGTTGGGAATATTATGTATGAAATGAATTAGGATTTGTCGTGCAAGGGCACAACCCTCACGTTAATGTGCATGATGTGGAGTCTCACTTTGGTGAGGAGGAACATGGTAGTAATTTCACAAGAGTCTTGCTTGGTTGATCACAAGTCTTAAAGCATTAAAATAAGGTTGTTTTGGTTGTTGTTTATTAATTGTATGAATGTACATTGTTGAGTCTTGAGTTCACCTTCAAATAAAATATTAATAAACGTAAAGTGCAACCGGAACAAGCTTCAAAACTCTTGGAACGTATATACCTTGAGTATGAACAATGGGGGGAGTCTTGCGGGAAAGCTCGTACTCCTACTAATGATACAAGACGTTGTTTCATTTATAATATGCGCAGGAATTCCGTCGGTATGACCCGACACTCGGTATGGCCCGATTTTATTATTTATTATTTGGTGTATGGTTGGCTCCCATCACCTTTTCCTTTATGGAACTTTCTTTTGGCCCGTTCGAAGCTTATTCTATTTGAATTGTGAGTCAAGAGTCGAGTCAAGAGTCGAGTCTTGTATTCATGATTGATTGCTTATTATTATATGGATTTTGCATGTTGATTAGTACTTAGTGAGTGATGCATGTTTTAGTTTCATTTACTCTATGCTTGTAAGTACTCAGCTTTTGCTGACTACGTGCTTTGTGTGTTTTGGTCATGGCCTTTGCCTTAATGACCCTATGATGATCTATCATTTGCACTTGCATTGATGGGGAGTAGAATAATATAGCAGGTTGGTAGATCGGAATCATGTGGCTTGGGATGATCGAGAGAGTTGCATGTTTTCATACTTTGAAACTATTTAATTATACTTTAATTATGTTTGAAATGTTTGAACTATTTATGTTTTGGTTTTTGGGCCGTTATGGTTCCAAATTGTAGGAGGCCTCAATATTACATTAATTATGTTTTAAAAGTTAGTTGACATTAAATTCCGCTGCGTAATTCTGGTAATAGCCTTAACCGTTATCACGGTGGCGGTAATACTTTAGTAATTCCTTTATTTTAAGTTGGAAAATGATTTTATAAAAGCAAGGAATTATTAGGGTGTTACAGCTTAGTTCTCCGATCAAACACTTCGTCTCCGACTCAAACCATCCGGTGATCATTCGATCCACCTCCAAACACTCCGAAAGCACCCTAATGATTGTAAAATCACCTGAAATATCAAAGAAAACACAAACGGAGCGTAATAGAGTACAATAACGACGACTTATGCAAATATGACTCTAAATGCAACTAAAATGAGACAAATGCCTAGAAATGCAACCTAAATGAACCTAGAATACCCTATATAAATATGATTCATCATTGATTGAGTCGAGGAAGAACTTACCCAATCACTTGTGCCACGAGCCCTTCTTATTCTGTACTCCATCCCAGTATAAACACCAACAACGGTCCCATTTAACACTTCTGTAATGTTTGTAGTTTGTACTGGAAGAAAAGTTAGCAATTACCCCAGTGTGCTCCTTCTTTGCACATATTTTTGAGATGCAAACATATGACATGTTTGTTAAATCTAAGGGTAACTTTTTATGCTAATACAAGAAAGTTAATAATATTACCAAAGCCTAGTTAGGCTTGCATTTTCCAAGACAAATAAAACAAAATGCACTATGAAATAACCATATATATCTCTCTTTAAATTCGTTATCTCTTTCTTTTTGGTTTAATTTACGAAAACCATACACGATTTTTTAAGGCACAAAATTCAAGCAATAAAAAAAACAATAAGCTTACCGTGTGCTCAGCATCCTTAGTTGAAAGACTTCCTGCCAAGAAAAAAGAAAATGTGGTTAATTAGAAGATTACCAACTGTTTTACAGAACAAAGAATCCCATAATCATCTTATAATTTTATTGATGTTATTAATTCTAGGGGAGGTAATTGGATATAGAGCAAATTACATGATCATAGGGTGCCTTAATCATAGTCACGTTGACAATGTAACTAAAACCAACAACTATATCCGGGCCAAAGTGGTACATATTTCTAAACATTATCATCATAAAAAACAATTCAAGAACACAACAAAACAAAAGCAAAAATTTCAGATAACGAAGCACAAAATGAGTTACAAGTGACAACCTCTCTTATCAAAATTAACTTTTAGCACATTTGTCAATTAAACATTCTTTAATTCATAATGAAAAAAATCAGAGCTTCTTAAAGGGAAAATAGCTTCCATGTCAAAGATAGGATATCAAAGAACACTTCATACAAGCACGCACACACATACGGACATTCGATTTGAGTTATAATCTTGAGTATAACTATGACATTCTTCTTTTTTAACAACTTTGTATTTAAACCCTATCAAAATCTCATAAGAATCCATAATACAAAAATCAAAATTCTTCTACACAACCACACACACAAGCACTGAGACATGAACATCAAAATCACAAAATTCCACCATTCTTAACACAAAAAGCTCCAAACTTTACCCAACAAAAAACACAATAAAAAAAAATCCAGGTAAAAAAAATTCAATATCCACTTAATATAATTGAAAAACAAACAAATTTCAGATCGCAAAACAACTAACTCAATCAAAATCAATAGATCTAGAACCATAAAAAGTTAAATACCTTGATCGGGGCAACTCCATGAGGACTAAGACTATCAGAAGAAGCGACAACAAAATATGATGAAGGCGATGAAGCGAATCATGTCCGAGAAATCGAAGAGAGAGAGGCATGGCAATGGCCGTCTCTTTGAGCTCGATCAAGCATAGAAATGATGCGCCCCATGAATACAAGTTGTGATCCGATGGTAAGGACGGGAATTCTACCGATGTGGTGCAAATTTCAAGGGTTTTCTTGTTTAATTTGGGAAGGCGACGATGATGGTAGAAGAATAGGGTGAACAACAAAGGGGCGAAGGAGAGAGGGTTCGTGAAAGGGCGACTAGGAAGGAAGAGCGAGAAACAAAGAACGAAAGTGGAGAAGACATGTGGTATTGTTTGGACACTTGGCAGCATCCAACGTAAAGGATAAATCCGTATTTATACTGCCTATAAGCTAGAAGACAAAAATAAAATAGGCATGAAATTTGGGGTATTACGGTAAATGCACTATTATAGGAATAGGAAAGTGAACTCCTTGCTTTTATAAAGGCATGACATCTGGGGTATTACGGTAAATACACTATTATAGGAATAGTAAAGTGAACTCCTTGCTTTTATAAGTGTTAGGATTAGGATTTGATTCACCATATGGCGGAGTTCATCCTTGTTCGTTAGTCTCCCTATGGTGGAGTTGGTTTTAGTATGTTTGGTTTGTCGTTCACTCTTACTGGATTTATGTAGAATTGGTTTGTTGGTAAAGTTTTATGTGGGATCGCAACAGATATCAAAATTTCGAGTACATTCAGATGAATCAAGTGGAAATCATCCTCGCGGCTACAACAAATCGTTAGACCTTCTCTATGAAAAAGCTGCATGTTTCAGCGTTATATACGAGTGCAAGATCTATTCAACGACCGTAGTTTTGATGAAGCAAACCTTTACTTGATTCAATTGTTCATGTATTTGTTACATCTATATTTCTCTTGTAGATGTCATATTACTCTTTATTAATGAATTAATTTTTTTTCAATTTTATTTTAGAAAAATAAGAAACGTTTTTAAGAAGGGTGGGGAGTATCTGGAGTGAGCTACAACTCCACAAACAAGTGAAGTCTTTTTTGTTTTGACGGGGAAAAACAATATCATTAATAATGAGCCATACGACATCTACAATGATAAAATAGATCTGCATACCACATATTCAAAGAAAATATATAACTGTTACAACCAAAACAATTACTATTCTGCATCTTAAATCATAGCTCGTACTTCACCGCTTCTAGCTTGACGCGAGCAATGATTTTCGATGTTTTCGCATGTTTCCAAGTAAGAGCCCTTCGCAATCTGCACACAATTCCACGAATTGTGTTGATAGACGAGTTGATGATAAACCCTAGAACTGTATGAATCCAAATCTCCTTATAAATTAGTAAAACCCTAAAAATAAAATTCTCATCCATGTATGAGAACTAAGAACCTAGAAAATCTAGAAAAAATCCAAATATATTAGGAATAACCCAAAAATAAATTGGGAACACCAATGGAAAACAAACCAAAAGAAGGCAAAACATAAAGTGAAATAATGAAAAAATAAGAAGAAGATCGGAAATAATCTAGTTTTCAAAAAATTAGACTATATTTGGCTGAACGGCCAAGAAAAATGAAAACCCTAAACGATGAGAAAGAAAGGAGAAAAAGGAGAGAGAGGTTTGGGAAGACGAGAACAAGTGAAGTCACAACTAGACCTGTTCAACGGGCCGGGTTAGGGCCGGGCCGAACTAAGATGGGCTGGGCCGGGCCGGGCTGCACAAAGATTTTAAACGGGCTGGGCCGGCCCAGCCCGTTTTAAAAAGATAAAAAAAACAATGTGAACGTCAATTTGGTTCAATTCAGCCTATACTCAAACAATCTTGACTTCAATTCTCTAATTGATTCAAATAAACTCTTCTCATTAAAAAAAAATATATATTCTCATCAAATCCATTTCCCAAAAAAATCCACCCAAAATAAATTATTCTCATCAAATCCTCCGTCTAAATCTCCAGTAACACACTTCCATTCTACATTAATTCTTCTGGTACAGATCTCTCTTGTACTCCAGCCTTTGTATCTGATAACTTGTGATTCCCTATGGTAAGTAATAGGACGACAAATCTCTCCCAATTTGCCCCTTTTCTTCAAACCACTAGTGGAAAAAATCCCTGTTGTAGCCCCCTTGTTGAGGGGGGCATATATAAGCGAGCCACAATAACCACTTAGTTAACGCGGGTCAAATGTTTAACTAACAGGTTGGGGCGGGCTTTTGTGGTATTCGCTTCTATAGAGCCAGTTGAAGGGGGCTTTTATTTGCCCGCCTCAATAGACACCCGTCTAAAGGGGCGGGCTTCCCTTTGTTCGCTTCAACAGGTCTTCACAAAATTTTAAACACTTAAAACACGTACAACGCTATGACCGCCAAACAGATAAGATTTTAGAATCCTTTCAAATCTCTATTCCAACGCATCACCGGCGAGTTCGCACCGCTCCTCACCGCGCGGCTCCACCACCACCACCACCTTCCTCGCCTCCTCTTCCATAGTACGTAGTTGCCCCCGACCGTCGTCTTTCCTATCTCCGACTTTGTTTCACGCAATCTGTCAAGGTTAGTTTATAATTGATTCTTGTTTTGCTTGGTCTTAAAATTCAGTTTTCCTTCAATTAGTTGAGCATAATGAGTTGATTATGCAGAGAATTTAGGCTAATGTTCCAATATTAGATGAATTTACAAAATAGGGTTTGATATTTGTGGTTTTTCTAGTTCAGTTACAAAATAGGGTTTGATATTTGTGGTTTTTCTAGTTCAATTACAAAATAGGTTTTGATATTTGTGGTTTTTCTAGTTCAAAATAGGTTAGTTTACTAAAGCATTTAGATGCAAGGCCACCTGGTAAGTTTTCGAAGCTTCATCAGTAATTTGTGCTATAGTATTCTGGTCAACCAAAGCGGTGTTTTATTTTACCCCTTTTTCGACACTTTCAAACAGACGTTCTTGTATTACAATAAACTAAATCAAACATCTAGCTGAATTCCCCTTTGGCCCTTACGGAGTAGTAGTTAAGTTAGTTGTCTCCGTAGTCAAGGATCTATTAGAAACAACCATTTCGCAGTAATAAGACATCAGCAAAAAGTGTGTTTCTGCAAGAATTAGTAGGCTGCAGACATCTGACCCATCAGAACAGACTACGCGCGAGACTCATTTGAGGCACTAGAGTAATTGTACAATATGATAGGCTAGAAGGTCAACAAACAAAAACCTATAGATTTGGGTTGTAAACTTGTAACTTGTATTGTTGGTAAGGTTACTGTATATAGGCATTTGCTAACTGATACATATGTGAAACATTTCCAGATATATAAGATGCCAAAAGATAGAAATATAGTGCATCCGTTTACTAAGATTTCAGCTTCCAACAGAAGCTTAATGAATGATCAACACATTTCATTTAGTGGCCTTCTATAGAAACATCCTACTGTCCTAACAAGATGTGCTATAGTTTGTTCATTAGTTACTGCCAGTTTTGGACCTTCGGGAAAAAAATATTGAACCGGGGATAAAAAGGGGAACTTTCATTGCTGAATTATTGATTGAATACTTTGCTTCCATTGGCTGTTGATGAACCTTGCATATTGTTCCTTCCAAAAGCATATTTTTGGGATTAGATAGATAAAACATATTCCTGTTTTGTTTGCGTTTTACTACAAGTGCAACAAGTTCTAGTATTGCCAGGTTCAACGAGTTCTCTTTTTGGTTGAATATTGTGTGTATCCTTTTTCAGCTCACTGTTTAATTTCATTTCTAGGTCCATTATAGTATCTTCCTACATAGCTGTATATCATGAAGCAGAATCTCGAGGAATCTGAAACTTTATATACTTGTGTGCTATTCTAAATACATGTTTTATCTGGTGCAGGCACTTGATAAATCGCAGCTTGGAGCCCTTCTTCGTCAAAGAGGCGAAAAGCTTGATTCACCAGGTCTGTAATCATATACGTTGAGAGTATCTATGATCTGTTATTCATAATTAGCCTTTTTTACACCAAATTTTATTTTGCTTTACATGAAGTGCTTGAAAATGGGGAAAATTGGAGTGTGGGACAACGAAAACTTGTTTCATTGGGCCGTGCTTTGCTTAAGCAGGCAAGAATACTTGTTCTTGATGAAGCCACTGCTTCTGTTGATACAGCGACAGATAATCTTATCCAGACTCTAATAAGGGCAGAGTTCAGGGACTGCACAGTTGTGATGATAGCACACAGAATACCAACAGTTATGGATAGTGATTTTGTGTTGGTCCTCAGTGACGGTAAGTGTGGGGATTCCTTGTTTTTTGTTTTTGGTCTATATTTCTTAATTGTTACCCTTTTTTTTCTTGCAAAACTATCAGGGGATTTCATGATTAGAATGCATGCATTGTCTTTGAATCCCCACCGTATTGGCCTAAGAAGACAAAATCCCATGTACTCCCCTCCCCAAACAGAGGCTTTTGCTTTGATTTTTCCAACCGTCTGCTTCAATGCTCATGATTCGTGAGTGTCGTAGAACTCACGATGCATTTCATGCATTCCCATGTAATTTATGATTTGTTTCCAAATCAGTGTGCTCAACAAGTCGGCGCCCGCGAGTGTGGCTATTACATTATGAAGTTCATGCATGAAATAGTCACGTTACACCATAACTCTGATGAGCGGTTAGATAATGTTCGTTCTTTTACCATATGTTAGTTGAACTACTAATACTAGTACTTATACGTAGTAGAATTCTTAATTTACAAGTAGCATTACTTATCATGTTACTTATTTCAGGCTTACACTCCAAGAAATGCGCCTTATACCGATGAGGAAATAGATGTGGTTCGTGAGCAATGGGCTAAGTTTTTTACAACCGAGTATTTATTTACTTAGGTTGTTTAGACACAAAGATGGAAGCGTTTATATCTTCATGGATTTGGTAAAGTTCTTTAATTTTTCCATAATTACAAGTCTGCTGGATTTGCTAATTTATTGCTTTGAATACTAATCTGTTGGTCTTGCTGCTGCTGTGAATACTGATCTGCTGGTCTTGCTACTGAATACTAATATGCTGGTCTTGCTGCTGCTGTTGTGATTTACTGATATGTTGCTAATTTATTGCTTTGAATACTAATCTGCTGGTCTTGCTGCTGCTGTGAATACTAATATGCTGCTGTGAATAATTGACCTTATCATAAATCTATTGATGTGTATGAATATTATGCTACAAGCCGTTTTTGAGTCTGACATGCAAAGGCCATTTAATACAAGTTGTGTTCAGGAAATTCCAAATGTTTGAACTCTGAAATCAATATATAGGATAGGTGAAGAACTGAGAGCAATGAAGAGATTGATGAGAATGTTTTTTCTAACCCATTTTATCTGAAAGAAACTCCCCTTGTTCTGGATTGAGAATGTGTAAAGCCCTAGCTTTACTCTCTCCTGCAGACACAAGAACCACGGTAGCAACACCCAAATACAAGGCTAAACAACGAGACCAAGAACAAAACAAATAGGAGAAGGGGAATTCGGTTGATTGGCTCTTTAACTCAGATTAGAACTGTGCAGTTCTGTGCACTGATCTGCGTGCCTCAACTTTGAACAAAACAAATAGGAGAAGGGGAATTCGATTGATTAGGTGACAAGTCTCTTTAACTCTCTATAATTTTTTGAATAACTTTCTCTTTCCTCTCCACCTCTACTTATACTACTTGGCTGTTTACAACCATTAATAACTGCTACAATTCTGCTTGTCAGGTAGTGCCGTAGTGGTAACGGTCTTTAGAATTTCACTTTTGCTCAGTTGAATTCCAATTAGTTCAGTTTAACTTAACACTAATATAGTCCATTTTTCGATAAGTTCAGGTTGGCCTCAGCTGATCTTAAGATATACTGTCGGTGATCTATGCCCACGTATTGTGGTGCTAACTATAGCAGATTGGTAAACTATGGCAACAAATCAAGGAAAAAAATATTATCATTTTGTGTGCTAACTGTTTCCTTCGTACTTGCTTGGTCCGTCATTGTGTTGAATTGTTTTATCTGTTTGAATTTGCAAAATTGTAGAAATCAAATTATGTGGCAGCCTCCTCCTGTTTTCTTTCTTTTTTCTAATTTATTTCTTTATTGAGGTGGTTAAAACATCACAGTTTTTGTTGTTTTTACAGCTTGTTTTGAGTACTGGAAGCGGTGTTAATGGTTTCACTCTAGATCCATCTCCTTGGAGAGTATATTTTAACTCATCCAGACATCAAGGTAAGGACACTTCCTGATTAGAACTAGCTAGAACAGATTGTTGTTACAGTGAGGAATCTATTCACTTAGCTCGTTATTGTCTTTAACTTTAGCA